>NC_068391.1:12170109-12783442 GCF_023724105.1 Carassius gibelio
GAAGAATAATACAAAATTGACAAAACTGCAATATTTTACAAATATTGCATATTACAAAAATCTTTTACTGCCCATATTCAGGTATAATACCATTCCCATGAGTATATCTGGCCTTTAACCTAGGAGTTATTTACAATCATGTAAGTGCAAATGCGCTGAACTCCAGAAATTTCAAATAAACCATGGGAAACTTTGTAATAATGACCCAAACCACAGCTTCCAGACTTCTGTAATAATGACCCAAACCACAAGCACAAAGCCCCATAATCTCCAACAAGTCTCACGATTACACCTGGCAATCAGAATCTAGTGAGGCATCATGCACTCCACTGACTCTTTATACAAACACATGTAATTTAAGAGCACTTTCCTCTTTCAGTGCACTCTTACAGGAGAGTTTCTCTCAGTCCATTTTGAAATCCTACCTGTGTTATTTTACACTTGAGTGAGCTTAGTCCATTTCTGGGCTCAGACACCACCAGTCAGCCTAAATAATTGCCATTTTGTGTTTTTTATTATTTTTTTTTTACTCACAGTGACCTTTTGAAGACTTTCACAAGTCATTACTTTGGTAAGCTCTTTTGGAAATTTGTATTATTATATATTCTGCTATAATCACACTGCAACAACGAAAAAAAACTGCTGGTTGTTGAAATTCACTGACCTTTACTTATGCTTCTTTGCTGGTGTGCTTACCTAAGTACCTGATACTAATCAGATAAAAATTCATGGAGGAAAACAATGCTATTAGATAATTCTCATTCTCATTATGGGAACCGAAATACCATGCATCTCTCTCTATCCCAGAGGTCAAAATGTCCTACAGTCCTGAAACTCATAACCCATCTGTGTTGCTCATTTGTTAAAAGACAAAGAGATTCTTTTGCCCCCATTTCCTCAATGTAAAGCACCTTCCTGTGAATGTCAGCAGGAGTGCGCAGACTGGACACAGTACTGTGCGTTTTATAGTGCATGTCAAGGGAATAAGATCCATGAATCTATATTAGATATATTACACTCCCTCTTTCTGTCCTCCCCTCCAAACAAAAGAATTTGGATCTAGAAACCTTTTAGAGAAGAGATCTAATTTAGCCACTCCTTGATATGGAAAGCATATAATCATCTTCTGTGCAAATGATTTAACTTAGCAAGGAGGGAAAGGAGAAATGATATGAAAGAAATTAATTGAACTCTAGTCATAAAATGCACACCTCTTTGATAATACATAATACTGCACTCAGGGACATTGTACTTACTGATGCTAGCATACAGATGTGCATAAATGCAGCTGTCTTGATAGTGACATCATTATAAAATCATTATAAACACAGATTATGCTCAATAACAAAAAAAAAAAAAAAAAAAAAAAAAAAAAAAAAAAAAACATGCATAAATGGCTTAAACTTGTTTTACCAACCAAAAGTCAGAATTGATTTGGTAAAATAAAGCCAAATTTGTTAATGTGAGTTAGTGCATTAGGTAAAATGGCAAACAAAAACATTAATAACTATATTTTTTACAACATTTATTTATGTTGATTTCTATATATGCTACAACATTGGTAAAATAGCGGGTTCTATAAATTAATATAAAAATATTAAACCATGAATTAACAATGGACAAATGTACATAAATCAAGATAGTTAAATACTGGAGAAAGAAAACGTATTTTTAGTGAATCCCAGTGTATTAGAAATGAATTTAATCTTCTTGTAAACAATTATCAACAGTTATCAACAATTATGAAACCTTTCAATACACACTGAAAAGCAGCAATATCATATAAACACATTTCTTATGCTGTTTGTTTTTTATAATGAGGTGATTTTGATAGTTACAAGCTGTAAATTTCATATACTGTACCTACTGGTAGACAGTTAGTGGACTTGTTTAAAATCTGCCTGATAATATATCGCTATAATATGTACCTATAATATATATCATCTTTAGACTCACATATATGAATGTGTTCAGGAAGCTAACTGAAGTAGACAGGCATTTAAGCATATGTGATTTATTCAATGATCTTGTCTTTGCCTCAAAACATCAGATTGTTTGGCATCCCATTTTTGTGTCGGTGAATCTTTATTGAACTTTCCCTCATTGTTATCATCAGGATGCATTGATTGTTTCCAAGACCATTAAATCATTTCTACCACAATAACATTAAACATTTGCTTGTGAATTTGGATTGCGAGAGCCTATATGCATGTAGAAATGCTTAAATAGCTTTTTCCAAACAACAAATAAAAAGATAAATAAAAGCAATCTAATACAAAATGCATTATTTCTTTCTGATCCACTCATCATTATGCTAGTAACTTCAGTCTGTCAACTGAAGTCAGTCAATAACATTCAATACTCCCATACTGCATCCGATTAACAGCTCAAATTTCTCTGAATCTTTTCAGAGTTTTTATAAACCCAATGCTTCAGAACTAATAAACACATTTTAATCTTTGTTTTTGACATTTAGTCAGTGTTATGCTCCAACAACAACACTCGTTAAATTGAAAACCCTCCATTAAAGACAACACAAGCCAGTGGAGCATAGCTCAGCTCACATTATCTACAATAAATATGCTTGATATGAGATAATTATGCAAATCAAACACTTGATACACTGTATATTTGCTTTGGCTTTGATTCTCAAGAAATATTTTGCTAGCGTAAATGGACTAAAATGCTAATAAGATGGCATCGAGTTAGAAAATTGTGTTATACTGTAATTTTTTCTCTATGTTTGTCTGACACCAGAGTTAAGTAGCTTGTAGAATCAGTACTTTAGTGAAAACGGTCCATTGCCATTTAAAAACTGAGTGAAAGAGGAGGGGGCGACTCTACTTGTTTACTATGCGTGACTTTAATGTCGTCCACTATCTTTACAGCCCTTAATAGGTGGCTCTACAACTGTGGAAATGTTCCTTGGACATAAATGCGCGATAAAAGCGGGCCCCTAAGAGTGGTCACATCTGTTTGTGTGTGTGTTTGGATTCCGGTCGTGTTTGCCATTAGGCTGGGGGACCTCTCTGGGTGACCTGTGATAAAGCACCTGCCGCATTTGGACAAGAGAGCGCACTGCTGTGATATTTGAGGACATGCCTGGTAATGACAGCACCTGTGCAACACACACACTCACACACACACAAAATCTGAACCATGTGACTGATGCCTGGCTGATCATTTTTTTTTTCTGCATACGTGCATCATAACATGCATTAGGTGTCATCAGCTTCATTTGCTGCTGGAGACTAAAACATTTCACATCAGCTTGCATTGTTGATTTTGAATGTGTGTATATGTATACACACACAAATATTGCTGGTGCATATGAAATGTGATTTTGTCATTTCCAAGAGCTGACTCTGGAGTTTTCTTTTCTGTTACAAATGAATCAAAAGAATAAGCTCTAAAATACACTTTTGTAAGAGCGCCATTATATAATTAGCTGCAAGAGGCCCTTGGCTATCAACACCCACAATTAACAAGTAAACCACAATGCATTTTAATGAGAAATTAATGAGAAACATCTTTAAGTCTTTGCCTTAACAACAACCCTGGTAATGCATTTGTCTGAAATGAACTATGCAGGTCAGATCTCTGGCCTATGTGGCTCTGGCTTTGAACAGGATTTCAGAACCCATTGGACTACACAGATTCATGAGAATGAAACATGCCATTCAAAACCAAACCACAAACCAAATCCAAACAATACCAAAACAACAGAATTGGGCATGCTTTTAAGCTAAAGAAGCAAAATGTCAAGACACCAGAGTGGATATAGGATAAAAATGTTAGCTAAAAACATGCACATTTCCAGAACAGTTATCTGAAAACTGGATAACGGCAAGTTTTGCCTTCAGTGTCTTACGTTAAAATATGTTATTGCAACAAAATGTTTAAAAACAGGTTTTGTACATTTTGGACTTTCTCATTCTTTTACATTCAAACTCTATTTGTTACCAAGATGGCTGTCAAGTGAACCGACTTTCCTTAAAAAGTCTTTGTTCTTACTCAGTAAGTATTCATGTGTTTAGTATCACCAATAAATCAGATTTAGGATATTCTGCCACACATCAGCTGTGCGTTCAGCCATTTGTCTATCTGAGGATGATTTGATGTGACAAGGGCTATGGAGGCAATATACTACTTTTGATGGGTAATTTATTTGGTGCAATGACAACTTTTTCAGCATCCAGGTTTGGGTATAGATAAAAGCGGTAAGCAAATCTGATGCACACATGGTTGAAAACGCACACGGTTGATAGAGTTTCTCATATCAGACATATATTTAATTGGAAAAGATCTAAGGAGAATCATCTTAATCTTTTACTGATCTATGCTACACTGTATACCTTGAAAATGCAATTTCTCACATTACTTGTGACTATATGAAACTTTCCCAATGCATTATCATAGGATGATATCATGATTCATGTGTTACTGGTTATATTCCGCTCTGTGTTGAATCTTTGCTGTGAAGAATGAATATTTCCACATATCCAAACACGTATGATTCAATTCTGAACACGTTTTCTGAGGTGATATCATACCGTAAGTGAGACTAAAATTAAACAAGGGTCGCAGTTAACTCACATTGGAGAGAATAATTTCTTACTAGATTTCATCTGATTGTCTAATGTGTATTGAAATCTCTCTGTTAATGAGTTACATGTAAAAGACTGAAAATTACATTCCAATGATGGGTTTGGGTTCAAATTGAGCTGCAATAGCACATCAGAAGTGCTGCTTCTCATTTCATAATCACACCTCTGTACTTGTCTGCTACACAGTTATCAGATGTTAACTGTAATTGGTACAGCAATTATTGCTCTACGATGTGTATACCTGTAATTAGAGAGTTGTGTAATCTATAACAGCAAACAAGAAGCACAATAAAGCATTTAAAAAAAATGCAAAATTACTAGCATATTAACTAAATTGGAAAAATACATGTCTAAATACTGTAAAAAAAATGTACATCTATGCTTGAATGCTTTTCTATATATATGCAAATGAAAACATACTGTAATTACAGACCGTATCATCATACAATCATCTACCAGAACGATTTCAAATCAATGCTGAACCGAAGTTTAAAAAGATTGTGTTCATTCCGAAATTAAAAGCCTATTTTACTCATCCTCGTGGGTTCCAAAAACTGGATGGCTTTATTTTGTATGTGTACATAAAATACATTTTTATAATACAAACAATTTTGGGGCAATTTAGCATACACATAGAATATATATATATATATATATATATATATATATATATATATATATATATATATATATATATATATATATATCATAATGGCTGTCTGTAGCATGTAGCTGTATGAAGGTGAGAAAATGTTGATCACAATTCATTTTTGAGTGACCTATAGCTTTAAGCTATGGAAAGGTGCTTGTAATTTTACCTGTTGCTCTGTGTGTGTATGTGTGTGTTATTGAGCTTTTTGCATAAATGCTCGTAAATGAAGATAACGCGGAGAAACGAACAGAGTGAAAGCAGTGAGATAAAGAAGAACAGCTATATGATATTTAAAATGGTATTGTGTTTCAAAGACTGGTAAAATGGTATTGTGTTTGAATATAAAAGTGTAAAATAAGTCAAGACTCCAGAGCTCAGTTGTCTCCTTTGTCCGTCCCTGAGCTTCATCTCCAGTGCAGCTGCTCTGTGCTCATCTGCCGCTGAGGGACACAGAAGCAGGAAGGCGCAGATAATTGGGTCTGTGAGGTACAAGCCTCTGGAGATTAGATTCCCTCTTTAGCTTTTCATAGACAGTGTTGTGTTGTAACCATAGGCATGACGTGACCATGATAAACAAGATACCGCACTTCCTTATCTTACTTACATTTTAGTTTCCTGCTTATAGTAGTATGTTTTTCTACTCCGTGTCAGTTCATGTTACCCTGAGAAACTAATTCCACAACATGAAAAAAACCAGAGTTTGAGTTACAAACATCCATAATTACTTATTTGTGCCCCAGTGTGTGTTGGGAAATGAACAGAAATAGAAGCATACACTGGTTACAAAAAATTGATGAAGTAATATTTTGATTTATAAATAAATACATAATATATATAATTCCAAGCAGGTAATTCTTTTGGAGCTCACAGTGCCTTGGGAGGACCGTATGGAAGAGGCCAATGAAAGAAAGAGGGCAAAGTACTCCCAGCTTGTGGAGGTTTGCCGGAGCAATGGGTGGCGGGCAATATGCCAACCCGTCGAAGTGGGATGTCGAGGGTTTGTGGGCCAATCCCTTTGCAGGGCTTACAAAATGCTTGGCATCACAGGGGCGAGCCAGCGAAGGGCCATCAAGCACCAGACGGTGTATCTAAATATAAATAATAAATAAGGTCATTATTAAAACAAAATAGTAGTTTTTCAACAATAAACAGATAAATAGATGTTATACGATAATCATAAATATATATATATTTTTTTACCGTAATAGTAATCCCCCCCCCCCCCCAATGAATATCCATATGCTCTCTTTGCACATTCAACAAAGTCTTATTGACGGATTAGTTGTGTACTGTAGATTAAACTCATATCTGAAGTGTTACCTGCACTAGCTAGGGGTGAAACAAAAAACTAAAAAACACCTGTCATCTAACATCACACCCGAAGAGATATGGTGTAACACTCCTGTAATTCAACACATAATATCACCGCAGTTGTTTACATGCATTTCACTAGTTAGTAGATACATGCTGCCATCTAGTGTTAAATCTTAAATTTGGGGCATTTCTCCTTTGGCAAGACGAAACCAGCATGGTGTGGCTTAATTCCAGGCTGCAATGCACATCAGATTGAGCAGAGAACTCATCTGGTTCTCTTGGTCATGTGGCAATGTTCAACAAGGTCTTCATAGGGGATCTGTTTTTAGGGTTCTTCTTGATATGGTCTCTGAATACAGACTAGATCTGGGTGGCTATGGTGACCTCGGAATAAGAATAAAACAGATTAATTGTGTAGATGCTATTCTTTTTACGATGTAACAAATATGTTATGGGAAGTGTGCCTAGTTCCGGTTGACCTAATTAATGCAGCCTAAAAATCTAGATTTAAACTGACAGAGTGTGTCTGCCTCCTGAACAATGCTAAGTAGATTGTTTCCAGAGTTTGGCTGTTAAATAGGAAAAGCATCTGCTGCCCGCAGTTGATTTTGATATTCTAAGAATTAATAAATGGCCAGAGATTTGAGATTGCAGCAGACGAGAAGGACTATAATGACATAAAAGCTTGGCTGAAAGTTATTTTTTTTTTTTCACTATGGGACTATGGTAGCCTGTATACAATAGCCTAGACCATATAAGAGTTACAATGAATTTATCATTAACACTTATTACACTAGATAATGTTATATAAAGGACCACTACTTCAAACTAATTATACTTGAAAACAGACCTCTGAGAAAATATTGCTATAAATTGCAGCAACACCTGCCCTTCCCCTACCACCTTTTGAACATCTTGGGGTGTATAATTATTTAAAGTAATGTAATGATCTGGTTTTAGCCAGGTTTCTGTCAAACAGGGCACATCTAGGTTATGATCTAGATATGATCTGGAGGGATGAAGATCATCTCTTTTCAACAGATAAGTTCTGCCACAAAACCTTGTCCATTTGTCTATGAAAGCTATGTTATTCTGTGGGCACCACTTAGACAGTCGTAGAGTGATGACAGTCTGCTATGTTAAAAACAAAAAATCAAACTGAGGAGAGAGGAAAAGAGTTTTGATGTTTTTCTGATCTGTTTCATTGGGATGAAATATATAATAAATAGATGAAACACAATAAATGTCCTCTGTAATGAATGGTTAAACTGAAATGTAAAATAAGCAACAACACTTAGTGTCGTATTTTCCGGACTATAAGTCGCACTTTTTTCATAGTTTGGCTGGTCCTGCAACTTATAGTCAGGTGCGACTTATATATCAAAATTAATTTGACATGAACCGAGAGAAATGAACCAAGAGAAAACATTACCGTCTCCAGCCGCGAGAGGGCGCTCTAATGCTGCTCAGAGCTTCTGTAGTCTACTGAAAACATAGAGCGCCCTCTCGCGGCTGGAGACGGTAATGTTTCCTCTTGGTTCTTGGTTCTAAATAAATGCGACTTATAGTCCAGTGCGACTTATATATGTTTTTTACCTCGTCATGACGTATTTTTGGACTGATGCGAGTTATACTCACGTGCAACTTATAGTCCGAAAAATACGGTATTAAAATTTGCTGTCAGGTCTTATAAAGTTAACACTTTCTCATCTGTCACTAATAGTTCACTATTACTGTCGCTATTACACAAGTAGATTGTTTTTAGATTTATAAAAATGTATAAACTCCCAAACCTCATTTTATAAATATACAAAGTTCACTTTATAAATACCAGTCATCACATGCAAAAGGTCTATTTCTTTTCCCGATACCATACTTCGCCAGCTCTGCATTAGTTTTCATATTTTCCACCACTGCCTGGACCTGGCCCTCTATCCCTTCCCTTGTTCCGCCTCTCCTCCTCCTCCCTCCTGGACTCATTTCTGTTTTCATTTAGGAGCGTCTGGGGATCTGTCACTAGAGGGCACTCTATCCTGTACCTTTACCGTTCAGCCAGACTGTTGTCACTCACTCACTACTCCATTCCCCATAATCCTTAGCCTGGACTCTTTATATCTGATTATCTCTGATTGCATTCAGATGTGTTTTGTTGTCTCGTCTGTCTTTTTTAAGCCTGGTTTGTTACGTCCACATTGCTCAGTATTGTTTAGCCTGCATGTGTTTAGCCCTAGTTCCTGTATTTTCAGCGTTTCTTGGTTTCTTGCCTTGCCTTGTTTTTTGACCCTGGACTGTTATCTTGTTTCTCATTGTTTGCAGCCCACCCTGACTATTTCTTGTTTCTTGGATTACTCTTTTATCTGCCCTGGATTACCTGTTTGCTGCTGTTTGACCCTGCCTGTTCTGACCACTCTTGTAATAAAGCCTGCATTTGGATCCTCAACTGCGTGGTCATCCTACTCACGTTACAAGTAGTAGTAGTAATAATAATAATAATAATATTTTTAAAATATATGATAAAACCATGGTATTTTTCATTCATTTCTAAAGTGCTGTTGTGCAGCATCTTATTTGAGAAAAAATTAAATGCAATGCTTTGTTGTATTTTAATTATGCTTCCAATTCATTGCATTTTAAAATTAGACAGTTGTTATGATACAGTACATTTGTTCAGAATCATAAAACACAGAATCCAGAAAAAACGAAAACAAATAAAATAACAAATAAAATGGAACACAGATTTCACGGGCCCTAAACTAAAAGGTAGAACTGTGGTGTTTAACTGTAAACAAACAAATCATCTTTACATTCATTTTCAACATCTAACAGAAATGTGTTGGCCACTATCACGAATCAAATGATCTACTTTTATGAGGTGCATTTGTCCTTTCAGATTCTTAAAAACTCCAGAAGATCGTATGTTCTTGCACAAGAAATTCATACAGTTCATACATACTGTAGATGACATGCATCTATGACAATCTAAATTCATAATTACAGCATGGCTATTTTTTCATGAATACTATAAATTACAACGTTCCTAACTCCCTCAAAATAAGCTGCAGTTATAGGATCCCCAAAGTCTTCAAGATAGAGACATTAAATGCAAAAATATGCAAATACAGAACATGTTACAATTATTCTGCATAATTCTCAAGAGGAAAGGGGAAAAATCACTTAGATGCTGTAAAACTCTGGGAGCTAGGGAACTGTGTTAAGATGGGATGTTATTCCTATTTTGTTCTACAAGGTTGAAAACACATAAAGTAGCACTTCAACTCCACAATTTGAATCATTATAAATTAAAAGGACAAACACATACAATATTATACAAAGGTGAAATAATCACTTATATGTATACTTACAGAAATCAATGTTACACCTCTACATGCTATTCATTTATCAGTGTCAGATGTTACCACAGAAAATGTACCACACTGCCAATTCTTTTAAGCATTTTCTGAGTTATACAATTCACATTTCTTTTTCAAAGTATGTGCTTCACTTTGCATTAAAAAGCTGCAATACCCAGTGGAGAATGAACAGTCTTACATAACAACTATCTGTCTGGCTGCTGCTTCCAAATATCATCTTCAGACGACCAGACAATTCAGTTTGGTACTCTAGCAGAACAAGATCCAGTGGGTTGTTTTGTCATATTTTGGAACATTCACCAACCCCTCATCTTTATTTTACCTTTTTTTTTTTTTTTTTCAAAGAACACAGATGTGTGGAGGGAACACACACGGACCTGTTGGCTGCCACAACCTCTGAGTTGGATTTTCATTCAGCTTTACATAAGCACTGATATGCAAATCAATCTTTGTGACTTTTGGATCGAGAGAGAAATTGATTAAAAGTGATAGAAATAACAATTAAAGTATGACTATAGTCCCCCCCCCCCCCAAAAAAAACCACGCGTCCCTTAAAGCCTGCATATGGTGGTTATTGTATGTAGGCTGCTCAATACAGTGCATTCAGTTTCTCATTAGCTGAAAAAGGAACTGGAGAAGGCTGTTTCAGTCAGTTACCGCCTCCGTGCAGCCATATGTCTGAGCTTTGTGCTTTGAGTGACAGGCCACGCCTACTCAGCCAATGAGGCCTTGATAAACTGCACAGACTAGCTCTGATATATACAGCCTGAACCGCTCACATTCGTTTACTCATCATCTGCTGGGGAAATTGTGTTGCGACTGCTGCAAATGTTCTATTTTCATTTGTTAACAAAATTTGGGATCACTATGTGTTTTTTATTTTTATTTTGAAGAATGAATATACACATTGTACACACATTAAATTGCTAAAAAATGACATGACATTGTTCGTGTTACAAAATAATTATATTTTAAATCAATTCAGTTCCATTTATCAACATTGTTTGTTGATGTTGGTTCACAATTAACATAAAAAAGACTACTAAACATATAAACATCTGTTCTGTAAAATAACTGTTCATTGCTAATTAACTGTAATAAACGCATTTTAACCAATAAAACCTAATTTTAAAGTGTTATTCCAAGCATGTTTGACAAGCAATACTCTTTCTTATCCAGCAAGTGGCAGCATTGCACAAGTAGATAAAGAGCAGTAGTCAATGTCTCTGAGAAAAACACTGGCTACACATGCATCAGTCACAATACAGAAGCTTAAGTAAAATATTATAATCTACATATTCTATCATACCAAGCCCAACTCATAGTAGCTATCTTTACCTCACATGAATGAGCTGCAATATGTAACATACTGTATGACTAACACTTAATTATTGCACTCCCATTTTCTAGCATCAATTGTTGAATTAAATCAAGTTTTATTTTTTATTTTTCTACCTCCCCTTTATTCTTCCAATCCTGAGCAATAAACCTTGTCAATGTGTGAAATAATAAAGATACACGCTCAGTCCCTTAGTTATTTTAAGAAAGAATATTTAAGAGAGAAAGAAACCTTTAAATTATTGCTAGTTTTATAATAGCTAATACATAAATATACTATAAATGATGTGTGATCCCAAGCTCAAGTCATAATTACACATTAAGGATATAATTCATGTTTTCACACACACACACACACACACACACACACACACACACACACACACACACACACACACACACAAAAGAGCTTTGTTTGAAGGTATCCATGGTGAAGACTCTATAATGGACAATGGTGGGAACATTATAGTACAGAGTAAACTGACTTAAAGTAGGTTGCTCAGTTCTGTTTCTAGATTCCTTCAGAATTCAGTTATTAACCTGCTCTAACACAACAGTCTGTTATTTAATCATCAACACAAAGTTTCAGTTTCTCTCTGTCTTCTCCAGGAGTGTGTGAATGAAATAAAAAGTGAAGAAGATCAAGAACTTTTCATGATTGAGAACTTCTAGCTTAAATATAGAATAGGTAGGTTATATAAACAGTACCATGAGTAGTTGTGATGTGAAGTATGTGTACACACACACACACACACATTTTCAGTCAGATGTCGTACTGAAATTACTAAAATAGCAGAATCGGAAGCAGCCTCCAGCGATTACTAATTCAGTTTACCTTTATCATCTATAACCTTGGTTGTTTTTCAATAAAGATATAGCAATGTATCTTGTTTTGTTAAGCATATGCTAGCTAGACAGATTGACAGACAGGAAAGCCTTATTTATTACTCCCTAAGGGTAAATTCAGATAGAAAATGATGAAAAGCAGTTAACATTTTAGGAATTATTCATGCAGAAATCCAGATAAATTAAAAAGGCCTTATGTCCAATTCAGAAATATCTAGTTGCTCAAGGCTATATTTTGAACACTGGGTATGAAAGATTTGTTTCATATACAAGCCTCATATACAAACGTCTTGATGACTTTCAGATCTCTGTTAGACCAAGCCAGCTGAATAAAGGATACAGAGGATACTTAGAGAATCTTTGATGAAGAAATGGACATCTTACCTATTGTTCACCCAACACAAGTTTGGTGAAACTCTGTGAACATCATCAAAACACCACTGGAAGCTGCTGAGGAAAAGCAAACACTTTCAAAGGCAATGGACATTTCTCCCAACGTATTCCTTTAGACATCAAAGGAAAAAAGTTTTTTGAGGTATTACACTGAGCATCTCAAACAAAATGCTAATTCATTGCAACAGCCTGCCAAAAATAAACAAATCAAACCACACTGAAAACTGTGAAAATGTGCATCGTATCTCTTATGCACCTCTATCTGCCCAAGATGACTCTTAAAACTAACTTTTATTAGTGTACCTAAATAGTTCAGAATGAAAATATAAATCATAATTCATTGAATTAGCAAATATTAGCATTAGCATTCTTAATGGTCCTGTATTTATCACAAGAACAGGAGTTAGTATAGTTGTTCCAAGATATTACATTTTAAGTCAGGAAACTGCATAACTGTGAGTTTTACACTCGATAAAAAAAACAAGCAGTTAATATTGGGAAATTTACAATACGACTCGGGTTACTTGACTGTAACCCTGTTCCCTGTTTACTCCTTTGTTTGAAGAGACGTTTGGACACGTCGACAGTGCAGCATTCAGGAGCAGCATCTCTTTCCCGCTTTTTCAAGGAACAGGGCTACAGTCAAGTAACCCGAGTTGTTCCCTTATCAAAAGCTACACTCGATGCTGCGCTCTATAGCACTAAAGGGAATGAGAATATCAAAGCCGCCACAAGTGTCTGAACCCCCAGGATTATGTATTGTGTGCATACAAACATCGAAGAGGTCTAAGGCATCACTCTGGGATGTGGACTCAAGGGCATAAGAGCCCGGAGTAGCATCAACATCCAAACTATAGAATGTGACAAATGTGTGTGAAGAGGACCTACCTGCTGCATCACACACTTTCTGCAAGGGCGCAACTCTTGCTAAAGCCATTGAAGATTCAACCCCCCCCCCCCCCCAGTTGAATAGGCCCTAACTCCTAGAGGTGAAGTTTGACAATGTGCCTTGTAGGCTAGGGCAATAGTATCCCTCACCCAATGTGAAACTGTTTGCCTGGTGTCAGCCAGCCCCTGGTTGCGCCCCCATGACATATGAAGAGCCACTCTGACTCACTCCACTTGCTAATGCGGTGGACATAAATCTGAAGAGCACATACTGGACACAGTAAATGAAGTCTTTCCTGATGTGAATGGCAGAGGACACAAGGCTTCGAGAATGAAGTAGGATGGACATCCAAACTATAGAACCTGACAAATGTTTGCGGAGACTGCCGCATCACACACTTGAGCAATAGCATCACTCACCCAATGTGAAACTGTTTGCCTGGAGGCAGCCAACGCCACACCCCCCGGTTGCGGCCCCCATGACATATGAAAAGGTGCTCTGGCTCTTGCAGGAACTCCAGCACTGAAACCATTTTTGCAGTGAGCTTGGTCTACCTGATGTGTCACGCACCAGCACTTAAAAAAACTCCATATGAGGGCATAAGTTCTTCTAGGGGAGGGAGCCTTTTACATTTGCTGGAAGGCCAGCATCTCTTAGTTGGTCCCCCTCAGGGGCCAGACGTGAAGGTTCCAGAGCTCAGGCCGGGTATGAAATACTGTCCCCTGTGCCTGAGAGAGAAGATCTCTGTACTGACTGGAATCGCCCATGGCGAGCCAACGAGGAGGGATATTAGATCTGAAAACCAAACTCTGGTCAGCCAACAGGGCGCTATCAGTAAGAGGTGAGACCCCTGTTGACGGACCTTGGCCAGGACTCCCGGGAGCAGAGCAATAAGAGGAAAGGCGTAAAGACACAGTCATGGCCACGCATGGGTCATCACGTCCAGACCCAGGGGAGCTGGATGAGTCAGAGAGAAGTAGAGGGGACATTGTGCCATCTCCTGTGAAGCAAAGAGGTACACCTCTGCTATTTAAAATCTTTCCCAGATTTGACTGACTACTTCAGGCTGGAGTTCCCATTCCCCGTGTTTCACAGCTTGTCTGGAATGTAAATCGCCCTGAGGGACAGGAACTTGTCCTGTGCCCAAAGCAGAACCTGGTGCAGTAACTGGTTCAAGCGGCACAACTGCAGTCCGCCCTGGTGATTTATGTAAGAGACTACAGATGTGTTGTCCACCCGCACTAAGACATGGTAGCCTCTCAATGTCCATTTCAACAAATACTAGAGCTACAGCAGCCTCTGCCCAATCCGAAGAAGTGCCTGGGCACGCTTCGGAGGTGGGCGCGATCTTCCAGACCGGAGTGTGATCTTTATGAGAAAAGAGCCTAGTGCAGAGGGGAAGAGAACCACGGTACTCACATCTGCCACTCTAGAACGCGACAGCAGCTTGCTTTTCTTCCAAACAATAAACATGTGATTTCTCTTCAGAGATCAGCCATGGAGAGCGAGGCATGCATCTCTTATAAAATCAGCAAAAATAGTACGTTGTTAAAACTTTCATTTTCCTTGCTTTTTACTCTCAACATGCTTCCTTTTAAACTAGACACACACACACAATGCAGTCTCTGAAGACAAAGAAACCTGAAGATGTATCCGTTTCACATCTATTTATAACCTGCAGGTGAACGTTATCAATGACATCACCTGCCGAGGATATTTAAGCCAATTCTTGGCGGGTTTGACACACATGCTTCACAACCGGTCGAACCAACAATGTTCTCATTAGCACTATTGAGTGTAGCATCGAGAGTAGTTTTTGATAAGGGAACTCCAAGTTACTCTATTTTTTCTCTTCAATGAAAATTGTTCCAAACGATGCCAAGGCGGTCCCATCGAACAAGACAAAAACAATAAAACCCATTACAAACAAGGCATTTGTTTTATCCATTGGGGACATACAGTAATTACTGATTATAATGATTATAATGATAAATATGGTCTTTTTACGAGTTGCGTTACGTATTATAAATATAAAACCATGTCTGCATTTGTAATTGGAGAAATTACAAACAACAAGCTCTACTCTACACTGCTACTCATCAGTGACAATTTTTTAAATATGAAAACTTCCTTACAGGCTGTGAGTCAGAAGCGCCAGACTGTCTTTGCAAAGTTGGAATTGTCCCACTTGCAAAAACAGCTTGTAACACTTCAAAGAGAAAGAAAACCTGAAATTGCATCATATGACCCGTTTAAAACAAAACGACTGAGCAACAGAATCAATGTCTCACTCACAATGTCAGTCATTTGTCACCACTTACTGTCACCAAACAGTGTAGCCTGCAGATAGTGTCACTGAAAAATCCTCAGTACAAAAAGACTGACATGCAAAGGAGTGATACTGGTTCCAGTGCTGATGGACTGTAGAACACAGCTAACCAATCAATTTTGAGAACCAGAACTAAAACTTTTTAAAAGATCTCTATAGGTGCTGGTCATATAATTAGAATATCATCAAAAAGTTTAGTTATTTCACGAATTCCATTCAAAAAGCGAAACTTGTAGATTATATTCATTCATTACACACAGACTAATATATTTCAAATGTTTATTTCTTTTAATTTTGATGATTATAACTGACAGGAAAATCCCAAATACAGGATCTCAAAAAATGTTAATATTGTGAAAAGGTTAAATATTGAAGACACCTGGTTCCACATTCTAATCAGCTAATTAGCTCAAAACACCTGAAAAAGGCCTTTAAAGCTGCGGTAGGGAACTTTTGACACTCTAGCGGTTAATAAACAGAACTGCTTGCGTCTTGCAGAAGAACATCATAGCCGGAACTACTTCTCTCTGTTTATGTCTATGAAGAATCACAAAGGTACTGGGTTACTCCGCCGCGGTACCCCCGAATCTAAAATAGTCCGAATATAAACACTTATTATAGGTGCACCCTAGTGATTCAAGCCAAAATGTTTGGAAAATGGATTCATGGTGTACTCGCTTATTATATACATTTTTCTACATTTGGAACACAAACAAAGTTACGGACCGCAGCTCTGATTGGTTGATCTCTTACCGGGAGCGGTCTGTAACTGCAAATGGCAATAGGACCACTGGGAGGAGCCAGAAGAGCTTGATTTTTTCACAGATTATCTGTCTCATATTCTACTGTCAGGACATAATGACAGGTTTAATAAATATGTAAAAAATATTTTTTTTACAAAAGTTCCCTACTGCACCTTTAAATGATCTCTCAGTCTAGTTCTGTAAGCTACAAAATCATGGGGAAGACTGCTTACTTGACAGTTTTCCAAAAGACAACCATTGACACCTTGCACCTTGCAGGAGGGCAAGACACAAAAGGTCATTGCAAAAGAGGCTGGCTGTTCATAGAGCTCTGTGTCCAAGCACATTAATAGAGAGGTGAAGGGAAGAAAAAGATGTGGTAGAAAAAAATTGCACAAGCAATAGGGATAACCACACCCTGGAGATGATTGTGAAACAAAGCCCATTCAAAAATGTGGGGGAGATTCACAAAAAGTGGACTGCAGCTGGAGTCAGTGCTTCAAGAACCACTACGCACAGACGTATGCAAGACATGGGTTTCAGCTGTCGCATTCCTTGTGTCAAGCCAGTCTTGAACAACAAACAGCGTCATAAGCGTCTCGCCTGGGCTAAAGACTAAAAGGATTGGACTGGTCCAAAGTTATGTTCTCTGTTGAAAGTAAATTTTGCATTTCCTTTAGAAATCAGGGTCCCAGAAACTGGAGGAAAAGAGGAGAGCAGAGTTTTAGAGCACTTCATGCTTCCTGCTGCTGACCAACTTTTTTGAGATGCAGATTTTGTTTTCAAACAGGACTTGGCACATGCACACAGTGTCAAAGCTACCATTACCTGGTATCCCTGTTCTTAATTGACCAGCAAACTCGCCTGACCTTAACCCCATAGAAAATCTACCGGGTATTGTGAAGAGGAAGATGCGATATGCCAGACCCAAGAATGCAAAAGAGCTGAAGGCCACTTTCAGAACAACCTGGGCTCTTATAACACCTGAGCAGTGCCACAGACTGATCGACTCCATGCCACGCCACATTGTTGCAGTAATTCAGGCAAAAGGAGCCCAAACGAAGTATTGAGTGCTGTACATGCTCATACTTTTCATGTTCATACTTTTCAGTTGGCCAAGATTTCTAAAAATCCTTTCTTTGTATTGGTCTTAAGTAATATTCTAATTTTCTGAGATACTGAATTTCGGATTTTCCTTAGTTGTCGGTTATAATCATCAAAACTAAAAGAAATAAACATTTGAAATATATCAGTCTGTGTGTACTTAAAGTTTCACTTTTTGAATGTCATTAGTGAAAAAATTTAACTTTTTGATGATATTCTAATTATATGACCAGCACCTGTATTTTGCCTGATTCTCACTGATCAGCTGTGGCAATCAGCAGTCAAATATTTCTGAATAATGACCTTTGTTGAAGGCAAGAATACCATACAATGCTAGAAATGTTACACCACCTGTAACACCATATTGAGTATATGAAATAACACATTAAATAACTTTTCTGTGTGTATGCGAAGGCCAGGCAGTAGTAGCCTGAGGTTTATTGCTACAGTGATTGCATCAGATGGATGCAAGGATGCTGAACATTCTAATGCAACACTGACGGATAACTACTGCAATGTAAGTGAGCGGAACCAGCATGAATATCTCTCAGTATATTCTGATCATGATCCGGGGCTCTAGTGGTATTCCGGTAACACAGCGAGTCTGACTTGAAAAATGCCAGGCAGCACTACGTGTTTGATGAGCACACTGGATGGTTCATTACCTGCATGATATAAACCCCTCAGCTGATAAACATCCCTCTTAACACTGCTGTTCAACATTGACAAATTAACAGATTTGAGATGCAGAAAATGTGTGCCTGAATCTTGCAGCATGCATATGATTAGCTGCATGGCCAGTTTTAACATGCAGTGAAGCTGACATTTCAGGGTTATTGTAGATGTTGCTTGTTCCATCCTACAATTGAGTTGTTATAAATATACAACACGGATCTCACAGAGGTAGATCTAAAATGACAAAGACGTTTTCTACATCTCATCTCGACTCTGGGATTTGCATATTCTCAGGTGAAACTATCAACATATTCATATATTCATGATTCATATATCATAAAAGGTTGGCTGAGCATTACCTTTAAGATAAGATACTTTTTTGGTTCCATGTTTTTTGCTAAATCAATGCTTCCCATTATCATGCATTCTACATTTCTTGAACAACTTCTCAAAAACTAAAACAAACAATTATGATTGTTTAATTAATATTTGCTGATTCTGTCAAACGCAAATTAACAGACTTTTAAAACACATGCCAGTAGGTTTCTGACGAAACAAGGAAGAAATTGACTTGAAATACTCATGGGAGGAATTATTGACACCATGAGGATGGAAATACGCCATAGATTTAGTGCAGTAATGAGGCGGAAATGAATCTGAAGACAGACCTGAGTGCTTGGAGGGGTCAGCAGGTGTTGCAGGACAACATCATGGCTGGGCCGAACAGGTGGTGGGTCTGCGTAGGTGGAATCCAATTTGGCACAGAGACCTGGAGCAGAGATTAAAGGGTGAAAGCAAGAGGATACTGTCAGCTTGACAGCAAGGACTGTTCCGCATGGGTCACAGATAAACTTGAGATGAGAGGAATACAGAAATCCAAAAACCTTTGGCAAACATTTGCTTGGCTAAAACCATGAGCAGTTAACAATCTCCTTGATTTCTGCCAGACAAATAATTATGTAATAAGATACGAAATGCTGTGCTACACAATTCAAAAAAGTTAAGGCTAATGAGCATTGTAAGGTACACTGAATTAGAGTTCTCTGGTTGAAAGAGCTTTTGTTAATTGTTTTTTTATGAAGTGGCTGAAAGAGAAGAAATGTCAGTAAATTGTAATGTACAGGTCAACATACCCACTGAAGTAAATTCATATTTACCTAATGCAATAACTATGCTATGATCAGTTTATTGTGCACTCTGTGCTGATTTTTGAAAATGTACTAGTGTTAGCATTCTTAATGGTTCTATATTATTCACACAAGCAAGAGTGCTGTTGTTCCAAGATACGATGTTCAAACAAACAGCATAATTTGCGAGTGCAGTATTCCTTTTAAATATAACAAAACAAGAAGTTAATATTAGTTAACATGCACACAAAAGTGGCAATTGCCTTCTCTGTTTTTGCTCTGAAATCAAAATAGTTCCAAATAAATAGAAGAGAAACAGTAGTGGTGTTTCATTGCTAAATGAATGAGTATTTTGGAACTAATCAGTTGGGCGAATTGTTCAACAAGACAAGACATACTATATACATTTGTGAATGAAATGGTGTGTTTAAAGGAATATATATATATATATATATATATATATATATATATATATATATATATATATATATATTTTTTTTTTTTATTATTATTATTATTTTTTTTACAGGTTTGCCATACTTTCCAGTTTTGCCATATTAACAGTTGTGTCATATTTTATCACAGTTTTCCCTTTTTGCTTATATTAAAGGTTTTTATCGCTTAGAAAATGTGTTTCTTTGCAGGCTCTTTCCTTTAGAAGCCAGGACTGCAAATTTGAAGCGAAGACTGCAACTATCCATTTTATAATACAGCAGAGAGAGTGCAGAGTATCAAACTACTGGCAATCAATTTCAAGATCTGATGAAATCTTCATCAACATATTTCTGAAGGTTCAGTGTTGACTGGCAAGCAGAGCTGGCATCTCATCTAATGCCCACCCCCTCCTCTACATGTGCCGTATCTTCACAGTTTGAGTGACAAGATTCACCTTGCCAAAGGATAAGAGTATTAAACTTCACAAAACAGCTGTCACAGCAGCAGAAATTCTCACATTAGAAAAAAAAATAAACCAACTACTATGATTTTTTTTCACCTTTTAATTATATCCTTATTTTTAAGAAATAAAAAAGTAGCTTGAGTGTATCAACATAATGAAGATTTTCAAACTGCTTTCATTTGTTTAGTGCTAATATAAAAAGATTATAGCCATTTTGTTAAACCCTTAGACCATTTGAGATAACTCTCAGTTATCTAGCTGATAATCTATCAGCTGTACATTATTTAGATTATGAATGATGAATGTACAAGTTTCCCGCTGTTATATTTACATTGTACATGCATGCATGGATCTTTCAAGATTTTACAGCTAGACAGTCGGAAATTCAAAAGTTATGTTTTCAAAAGTCTATTTAAGTGTCTATTTTACACTATTTTATACTGTTCAAATGTTTGGGGTAAGTCATTCATAAAGACCTTCATTCATGTTTTTGAAAGAAGTCTCTCATACCAAGGCTGCATTTATTTCATCAAAATACAGCAAAAACAATAACATTGTGAATTATAATTTCAATTTAAGATAATTGTTGTCTGTTTTAATATACTTAATGTAATTTATTCCTATGATAGCAAAAGTGAATTTTCTGAAGCCATTACTCCAGTCGTCTGTGTCACACGATGCTTCAGAAACCATCAGCATATAATATGCATTATTTAAATCATCAAAATACGAATTTGTAGATACCAAACATGGTATAGGTGAGGTTATTAACTTGGGATTCTATCATAAAGCATGCATAAAACAGTATACAATACAAAACACAATATACAAGAACAGTAATAATACACACAATGGCTTAGGGATATGTTCATTCATAGAAAGGTTTTGCTATGAATGAATGAAATAAGTCTTTCCTATGGGCAGTACAGTATGTGGCTGTTTCGATCATTTTTCTGATAAAATGCTTTCACATTAATTACTGTATACAAACCAAGTTATGGCATCAAACTGACTTGGGTCCTCCTTAACCACGGAACTATGTAATAAATATGACCAGGAGCATGCACAGACATAAAAAAGGAATTGCTAGCCTCTGAATAAATTGTCTTCTGAGAGAAGCCTGCATTCTTTGCACCTCTTGCAATGCATCTGCTGATAAACATGAATGCCTTTCTCGGCATGTAAGGTTTTGTTGGCTAATTCAAAGGGACGGATACTTCAATAATAGTGAAAATGGCATCTTCCCTCTACCAAGTCGTTACCTAGATACTGTGATGAACAGCTGCCGCTAGTACTCACAATGGCGCTTAGACTGATGATGCAAACATATAATAAGAACCAAACAATACAACGTGAGCAGAGACCTGTGGGCAGAGGAGCTCCGGTTCAGACCAACCCATTAAATCGACTATGAAAACATCATTAAAATTAGACTTACTCCTTCTATAATTCCTTTTATCAATACATTTCCTCATTCTTTATTGCACACATGGTTTAGGATACTCACATAAGGAAAAGTATAAATGAGCACTCCCATAACATTTGTTCATTTCTATGTAAGGGCAATGTTATACTTCCCTTTTTGATTGATCGCTCCTGTGCAGCCTTTGCTGTGGGATAAAAATGTTTCAAATGAATGTTTGGCATGCTATTATTCCACTTTATCTTAATATAGACTCCCGGCCTACTATAATTCATACCTAGACCCAGTTCACAGCGCTACTTCGAACAGAAGCACTGACAACTTTGCTTCAAATGATAAATGTCGGAATAAACCACCATTTTTTCCCTTTAGTTTGGTGAAAATGTGTAACTTTCAGGTGGGATAAATGACAGCCCGTTGAGTATCACTACTTGTGTTAAGTGCAAATTAAATAAAACTTACGGTATATTTAATGAGTTTGAAGTTCAAAGTACACTGCGTGTGAGAGGGAAATAATAAGATGCATGAATTTTAATCATGTCCATCAATGCCCACAAAATCCTTATGGATTTCTATGCATGACTTTCACATGTAAGAATGCCAGTCAGCATCAAAAGCAGGTGGTCTTGAGGACCCCTAAGGAGCCTAAGGACCAAACTTCCAGCTTAGATGGCCGTATTATGGATGTTTTTACCCTTGCAGTGTGGGAGGACAGGAGGCCAAGAGTTCCTCTTTATTCTCCATGGTGCATCAATGACCTTGCAGCGACTGCTCAGCTCGGTTCATTATGCTACAAAAACACTCACACTGATGCTAGCTCTCTGCCTAACAGCTGTAAATTCAAAACCCATCCTGATCTCTCCAGCCAAAGGGCTAATTAATCAAAAATAATGATTAATTCTCAACTCATCTCAGTTACTTCATTTCTCACATCTAGTGTTTTATGCTCTAAATCAATATAGGCTCTCTTTGAAAAGAAACACATATATGTGACCGGGCAGATAATAAAGAATCTGAGAGAATATTGTAAAATGATAATACCCAGGTTGACTACTAAACAAAGGAAACTGAAAAAGTGGAGGCATAAGATTTATGAGTTTAATTGATTCCTATTATAGCATAGATACAGGTCAAGGCATAGAGAAATCAAAATTAAAATCCATGTAAAGCAATATTCAATGTGTTCTGAGTGTTATTCAAGTGTTATTACCCACCCAGCCAAATTTGAATAATACATAAAAAAGGGTAAGTAAATAATATAAATGACCAAAATCTTAAAAAAATAAGAAATATTCTCTGCTCTTAAATGCTTGGGGGCGTGTCTGCTGTAGGCATGGAAGCCACACCCACTAAAGCTGTCAACTCTGACTGAGCTGTTTTGTAAATTATCGCAACCAGGTAATATACATTATTTGATGAAGACATAGATAGCTAGAAAACTGTAAATTTACGCTAATGACTCGTGATTGAGCAGGCGAACCACTGATTAAAGTGTAAGGGGAGGAGCCATGCTCAGTAGCTCAAGTGCATCATCCAGACATGTTTCCAGGCCCGCCCCAAAAAATCCTGAACACAAAAATGTTGAGAAGCTGTTCAACGGTATAACTCCACAATTCATTACTTAATAATACATAGTCTTCGTTTTCAGCAAAACATTTCTAACATTTATAATGTGTTTAGAAACAATTCTATGAATAGCCTTTACACTGACTTTAAGAGACACAAGTCTTCCACATTCTTTTCTATATTCTTGGAGCTATACTAGAGTAAATGAATGGAAATAGTTGCCCCGAGGCATTACCAAGTTGGGCGCCCAATGGATAAACTTGCCTCAAAGGGATTTTGGTGAAGCTGAGAGGCATTTTCTATTACAGAATAAAACACATACCAATGCTAAGAAAATATCAGTTGAACCAGTAAGAAGTAGCAATGATCAGCAGAGGTTTGTAGAAATGTACAATTAACTACCCAGGTAAATTATCTATGTTTGATGGCACTCTGAAAATAGAAAAAAATATATAGTTTTTTAAATGTAAAATTCAGGGAAAACAATCTTGCATAATTAAATATCAAATATCAGTTTTGACAACACTAATAAATACTTTGTCTCATGACATTGCAAGAAGCCAAATGAGCTCACTAGAGCGATGTGTTTCTAAAAATGAAAATACTTATTTAGATGACGGCAACTTTGGATCAACATACAAAACTGTCAAATATTTTGCTTAATTTGTAATCATTACAAACACAAGTTGCCACCTAACATGATTATTGTGTCAGTTAACTGAATAAATGATGATAAATAACCACATAGCGTGTAATAGTTGTATATTACTACCATATTGACATTACTTCACTCATCTCTGACTTCACTCAGCTTTCCTAATGATAACATTGAAGCAAGCATTTTCTATAAAGCTCCTTTTAAAAATTTCCAGAGAGCATCTTGTATAGCTCAAATGAAAAAAACAAAACATGTTCCTAACAATCTTAGAAGCAAACTTTTGTACTACAGTAACTTCAGCAAACGGTCCGAGCCTGATGAGATAGTGAGCCGGCAATACATTTGAATGAGATGCTATCAATCCATGGGCGGTGGCAGCAGGTCGTAACAGGTCTTATTGAAATCTTTCTATTTTAATAGATTTTACGCTCAAGTACAAATCTTCAAGTTCCTTTCTCCAAGACAGGCCGCCAGACCTGACTCCAGCCAAAAACAGAGTACATCTTGTCTGCAGAGTGTAAGATAACCTTCCGAATACACAGGTCAAGTGCCCGACGACACCATTCTTCATCTGCACTGTCAACCTGTCCGATTCTGTGTCCATCATTGCATTCTTTCTTCCTGAAATTGAAATGCGGGGGAAATGAGATGGGCCTTCACTCAGGGCACACTGTTTAATACGCGTCCACTCCTGTTCCTGCCGAAACGTGAAGCACCTGCGAGAGTGTAACCGAGCAGAAAGCACACACACGAGTCATGTGCGCACGTTCAGCACACACAAAACAGAAACGTGCCATTCGTTCGCTCAATCACCCACTCGGTCGCTCAAGCCCACAACCCCTTTCTGTCTCTGCCCTCTGATCTTCCTGGGAATTAGAGGAGCGGAAATCATTGGAGCATGATAAGTGTGGAAATGATATGTTTATGAGGCAATAAAGCAGGGAGGGAAAGGTTTCCTAATAAGGGAGATCTAAATAATGGAACCTGATCATCCTTGCAATACGTGGATATTAATATTGACCCCGTATTTCAGTGACAGAGGAGCCCCATTAAAGGTCAGGAATTAATGCAGGTTTATAATGAACAGGCAGGCTTTTATAGATAAACATATCATAATGAAAAACGATCCAACTTTAGCAATGACATTAGAGTGGTCAAAGCAGGCTCCTATAAAGTCTTTCCAAACACTTTTTCTTTTCCAACACTTTAAAAATATGATCAATTTGTACTAAGACAAGTAACATGCATGTAAAATTATATGAGTATAGTTACTAAAAAAAGCAAATGAATGCAGAATCATATTTAAAATGCTTGCCCTGGGCACAGCGGATGAATGGTATACTGTAACTGACAAAACACTAGACAGGTTTGTGACTAGTAGGATAAATTTTAGCAGGCCTGTATTCTTAGCTGTAGGTTTAGTGTACAAACGAAAGGTGGGGAAAGGCTTCCCACCAGCAATCCGAGTGTTATTCTGGCAGGTGGGACACCAGGGATATTTTCTGTATGGGCTGCTGGTATTTATATCCATGCTGCTCTTTTGCCCATGGTCATTGTGCCCTAGAGCACACCACTTACTTTAACAGTTACTCTACAGGTGCAAAAACATGACAATGCTCTCAACCCTTTCTCCGTTTTCTAGAGTACAGAAAAGGGATTGCTCGGGTTGCACGGCTCAGTGGTTTTAGTATGAAGGGAAAGCTGAAATTAAACATTATGTAGAATGTTGCATAAAAAAAAAGTCCCCAGAATGACCTGAATATATTGAGCAACACAACCATTTTCATCTGTGAAATAAAGAAGGCTTCTTAAGCACCGAATAAGCATGTTACAATAATTTCTGAAAGAACTTGTGACGCTGAAGATTAGAATGATGCCTTTTTAAACGCGTTATCTTTTTAAAACATATTACAATGGTAAAGTTATTTGAATGTTTCACAACATTATTGTTTTACATATGGTATAATTCTTGCATCACTTAATAGTAAGTTTCCTGAATGTCCTTTGTTGGTCAGCCAAACAGATAATTACAAATATTACAAGAAAAAATTCTTAAATATTACAGAAAAATACAAAATAAAATAAAATACAATATTACAGTTGCCTCTGCATATAAAGCTGGGACAAGTATTTTAACACTGCAATAATTATACACCTCACCTTTAAGAAAGTGCATAAATTGCTAATCAGAATTTGCTATTAAACATCTATTAAAATTTGGTACCACAGCCTGTATCAGAAGATAACATGGCACGAGTGAATATGGGACAAATTAAGCCATACAGTGTTTGATTTCTTCAATATATAAATGTGCAATTGTCAAATGCATTGCTGTTTTTAGTGAAATTAGGATGTCACACACAAAGCTGTGTGGTGTGAAGACCTAAGTAAAATTATCTCAGTTGCACAGCAGCTGTCTGTCCAAAAGAAGCTGTAAAGTCATTTGTGGATCTCTTTTCTGTGTGCACAAAAGGTCACCATCAAAATTGCCGTTAAGACAAATAATTGCATCCTGTGCCTGGGGAAAACAACAAGAACCTGATAATCACAGAGTAAATTTACCGTGATAAACTTTTAAAGGGTCAGTCAGAAAGACCGTAAACATTTATATGAGCAGTCAAGTGCGGGAGAAGCTGTCTTTCTCAAATGCAATGACATGCTTGGTGTCTTTGGACACTTAATAGCCATTCATAATTGTTTGTTTTCTCTCCATCTGCACAAAATCCCATGCTTTTCAACTGCAATTGCTATCTATTAGGGAGGAACAAATAAAAAGCAGCGTTTTGTTTGGATGAGTTGTGATGAGTCCTCTTCCATGGATAGGTTTTGTTTATTTTTTCTTTTTATGCACGGTTTGCGATTAGTTCATTGTGAACTGTGGATTCTCTGCCCATATGCTCTTTAATTTAAGAATTAATCCAAGCACAACTTGATGAACAGGTGTTATCACTGAGACTTGTTGAATACTCTATATAGTTAACATGAAGTACTTGCAGTGTTTACATGTTCTGCACTGTGACTGTGGTAATTATCATCTAACACTATTTTAAATAATTGTATAAATATTATGCATGTATGACCTTACATTAATATAGAGATTTCTGTGTAATATTCATATTCATATTCATATTCATATATATATATATATATATATATATATATATGTAGTGATATAGTGATATTTGAACGGGGTAAATTTGAAAAAAATCCTAATTTACATATTTATACTATTTATATGAATTATGTATATATTTATTTGATTTAATAAAGATTTTGATTAAAATAGGTACACATTTTTCTTCATACGTATATTTTAATATATTCAAAATTGTAATAATGATAATATTCATAATCATCATCATCAGTCATAATCATCTACTTTTATTTTTTTTTACTTTGTCATGTAAATGTTAAATTAAAATGATTTAATAAAATACAATTCTTCAAATGATTCTATAAAGAATACTTAAATACATGCAAAATTAATAAATACTATAAATGTAATTCATAATACAAATATATACAATTTAAAATTTCATGTACAGTACATCAATGTGGCAACAATTAAAAAAAAAATATCACTACTAGTTGCTTATTAGCATGCATATTACTAGCATATTGGCTGTTATTTGTACTTATGAATTATATATTAATGCCTTATTCTGCATGACCATATTTTAAATTCCTTAATCTTAACCCCCACCTACACTTAACAACTACCTTACTGTCTATTAAAAAGCAGCAAATTAAGAGTTTATTGGGGAAAAGTTAATAGTCCGAGAGAATTATTCCACAAACTAAATGTGTGGCCATTACTTAATATACATTTGAACCTACATGGAATGTTACCTGTGGCAACAACAACACTGTTGGATTACTGTGTTTTGATTTATAGTATATATTGCCTGAAAGATCAGATTAATGTGGAAAATGGCTGCACAAACATATTTGCACATATTTTGAAGCACGCATTTCGTCTTGATATGAAAATATGATGTCTTCTTGTCTGTCCTTCTTGGCTGAGAAAACCGAAATGCTCTGGAGAACAGAATCCAACAGCCCTCTAAAGAAAATGATCAAATGGGAGGCACTGTTTAGATACTCTAATTCATCTTGCTTATATTTCACAATATGAGTGCGTTGAAGGAGCCAATTGTTATTTAGTCAAAACGCTCCAAATGGTTTATGAAATGCTTAATTTTCCACAAGGTCAGTGGGAGGACACGCACACGTCCGTATAAAAGACAAAGCGCGCTTTTACCTGATGAATTCCCAACAGGAGGAATATCATGCATACACTTAGGTGAGACTTTAAATTAACAAGCTTGGCTGAGAACACAGAGTAGATTGATGTCTTACTTACTCTGTTTGATGCACCATGCTGAGATTAGTTAAATTGAAATGAAATTGGGTGTTAAATAAATATCTGGCTGAAACTGACAGTGACAAATGAGAGAGTGTTTGTAAATGGAGAGTTTGGCTTTTTCTCATATGTATGTCACTGTTAACCTCCATGTTGCAAGGCAAGTATCACATATCCTTGTAAAAGCCATTTCCAGTGACTATGAACTACGCTTCAAAGTTATTACGTTCTGTCGGCTGTTCCTATCACCAGAGGTTCAAAATGCACACCTGTATTTTTCCGCAGGCCCTGAACTTGATCTTTCTGATTAAACTGTATGGGGTTGTTCTGGTTCTTTCTTTGATATTATTTGAAGCAGAGTGGCCCACAACAAAAGTCATGCAAGAATACAGTAACCGCAATTTTTCAGTGTTTAATTTGAACTGACATTAAATCTCCAGTAAAAAGGTATCACAATTCTTTTGGAAAATATATCTTAGTTGTTTTCTTTTTAAAAGGTACCAATGGGTTTCAGAAGCAAAGCATTTTGACAGGTTAAAGATTAATCCACAAATAAAGACATCTCAACTGAGTAGATCAACTGAAGGAATGAAAACATCCAGGTCAAACCATGAAATTTCCTAAAAATAATTAAAACTCATAAAGTTTTAAAGTTTGAAGTTTTAAACAGTCCTGTGAATTCCATTCCTAAAGGACTATGTTTTATTAGATCTGCAACCTTTGAGTTCTTCGAGTCTCTTCAGTCACTATTGCAAAGATAAGGAGTGTTTTTTCCATCAAACACGGAAAGCATCATGTTTTAATTGACTGGTGACAAACATGAACAACACTGAAACTGATCTTTGCTTCTTCTAAATTAAATCTGTATAAAATTAAAACTGTATATATATATTAGAATGTCAATGAAAAGTTCATTTATTTCAGTAATTCAACTCAAATTGTGGAACTCATTTATTAAATAAATTCAATGCACACAAACTGAAGTACTTTAAGTCTTTGGTTCTTTTAATTGTAATGATTTTGGCTCAGATTTAACAAGATTTACCTTGCAGCGTTTGGACAAATACTCAAAGGCACTGTATACAGTGAATACCTTTCTTTGGAAACGGCATTCATTAGCAACTGAGACAGTATTATTTTTAACCAGTAGCCTACTCTTACAATTCATGCTTGGTTTCATGCAATCAAGTTATATAACATGTCTTTACTTTTACAAATAGGTTGGGTAATTCAATAACAGCTTCATTTCGTCTGTCAGGTTTAAATCATTTAGATAAAGTTATAAATGACATGCAATTCTTATTCAAGCTGAATGAGTTTCTGATGACAATGAATAATAATTGAATTCCTTCTTTAGATAAAAGAAGTAAGTCTGTCATGACTCAGTCGTGTCAGTGGTTTCCTTTGTTCCCCAGAGTGTAAAGCATATGGCATTATGCGAAATGTCTGTGTTAAATTGTGAGCTACACTTGGATATTTCTTCATTAAACTCTAAGAAAGAAAGTGACAATAATGTTACTAATCAAGCAGCAAACTCAACAGGAAGTCAATGTGATGCGACACACAATCCACGGACGTGTCTACAGACCAGCTCAATCATATTTGACCAGTAATGTTGGCATAAGTGCTTTAAACAGACAAGAGAACACACTGTTAACAGTGATTGAAGAAAACTTGAGCCAAACAGATCTTCTTGCAAATAATAAAGACACAATCAGATAAATAAAACAGTGTTTCTAAATTGCATGTTTGTATCTAAATTGCAACAGGACTATCAGCTAGATTTGATATTTTGAAGATCTATTTTAGGTGTTCTGATGAGAACGTGATTTGACAGTTTGACAAGGATAAAACGGTGTAATTTTCACTGTATTCCCAATCTGAAAGCATCTGAAAAGAAGTTCAATTGTATCATGCAGCCTACTCCTTATGCAAAACATTCAAGCAAATATGACATTAAAGGAATAGTTCTCCCAAAATAAAAATTTGCTGAAAATTTACTCACCCTCAGGCCTTTCAAGATCTCAAATGAGCACCTTTGGAGAAATTTAGCATTACATGACTTGCTTACCAATGGATCCTCTGGAGTGAATGGGTGTTGTCAGAAAAATAGCTCAAACAGCTGATAAAAACATCACAATGATAAAAAAGTTATTAACATGACTCCAGTCCATCTATTAACATCTTGTGAAGTGAAAAGCTGCTTTTCTGTTGGAAACAAATCAGTCATTAAGGTGTTTTAAATTTCAGTCTTAATAATGCTTCCTCCAGTGCAAAACCCCATCCCCATCGTCCTCTTCTCAAAAACAAATCCACAGACATATTTGTTTCTAAATGGCACTTGAACCGTGCAAATTTCTCTGCTGATTCACACAAGTTGACTTTTTCCACTTAAGAAAGCAATATTATGGATATAGGGCTTATGTTTAGCTGGAAGCAATGATTTGAGGTTAAAAATGAATGATGAATTTATTACAAACTTGCAGTTTTCAATTCACATTGTTCACAAGATATTAATTGATGGACAGGAGTCTTTTTGTGGATTACTGTTATGTTTTTATCTGCTGTTAGAATTCTCATTCTGACGGCACCCATTCACTGCAGAGGATCCATTGGTGAGCAAGCGATGTAATGCTTAATTTCTCCAAATCTGTTCTGATGAAGAAACAAAACTGTGAAATGTGTTTTGTGTGTTTTGAAATGTGTTGGATGGCCTAAGGGAGTAAATGTTTAGCCAATGTTCATTTATGGGTGAACTATTTCTACAGATGAACTTTAATATTAATTTTGGCTGGGTTCAACAAAGTTGTTCAATTTAAGTTACTCTTCGCATTGGGTTGAAAAAGAAATGCGAATGACATTGACCTTGGCGTGTTTCAGACTTATTTCAGACTACTGAAGTGTTAGATGCATTTTGCATTTGCTTTTGAAAAGTGAGTCCAGATATCGAAACTAGTTTCTGCCGTCATACCAGTCATAGAAACAAGGTCTCCACGAATGCCATAAGACAACATCTTCTGTCTTATTAACTTATTAGCTTATGAAACTTTGGAACTATTCGACTTGCAAAGAAACGATTGTTTTTAACTTTAGAAATGTAATTGGGTATAATGACACTCAAAATGCAGTAAAAAATAGATTGCTTACTCTTAATAACTTATTCTTTTACATTTAAAGATTCAAGGCCTTTTAAAATTAACATTTGAATCATAATATAATTTCATTGTGCCTGCCAGTGAAACACAATAATATGGCAGTATTACTGAATGACAAGGGATTTCTTGTTATTAGAAATAAATGAGAGGGGATTGTGTGAGTAGTAATGCTAGTGATTTGCAGGCTGTACACCCACTATTGTCAGCGGACAGTAACGGCTTAGTGACAGATGCCTCCAGGCCATATGGGCAGCACATTGAGCTGAAAAAGGATCTGTTCTCCATTTCTGGAATACATGCTGCATTACATATCAATCAAAATGGAATTTCACTCGATTTCATCATCCTTTTCTTGGATTTTACCAGCGCCGCTTTGTTGTTCTCTGCCTCCGTGATAGCAACCTGTCCAGATGGGCTATGACACCAATTCAGTCTCATCGACTGTGGCCATAAAAGTTTCCCTCTTCAGAGACATTACCTTTAAGATGCTTTTACCATGCAGTACAGTGGGAGGAAGTCATTTGTAGCATCACAATGCTTTTGTCGCTTGACAGTTATACATAAATTACATATTTTTGCATGTGTTGCCGAATGTGTTTTTGTAGATAAACAAACATATTTAGACCTATGAAACCGTACTTTTATAGTGATTATCAGAAATTGGCTTTTGGGATGTTTAATGAGCTTTCAATTGGCTATAGAAGGATGTGAATTTCTACCCTGAAAAGTCTCCCTGAACCTGAACACACTCAATGCCAGTCATTTTAAAAGTGTTTTTGTAAAATAACATCAGAATTGTTATGCTTCAATAGAAGACGAGCGTTTTGTTATAATACATAATTCCAAATAACCTTGAAGAACATGCTGGAAGCACACTTGCATACTGAGCTGTGGGCTTTCAATTGCAGGGTCAGTAATTTTATTTAGTCGGTTTTAACAGCATGAGGCAGATTTGGTGCAGAAAAACACTGGAATCTAAACAAGCTGATTTGTTCCTCTGATATTGAGCATTGATGCGGAACATTCCTATACCGAGACTGCTAGACTGGACCAGGGTTCACGTACACATTTCTCACCCCTTTTCCCTTGGGGTTAATTTTCTTTTCTTAACCACACAGGGCCGGTGACGACTAAAGCCGAGCACACATCGCTAACAAACACAGCTCCCACAACTCTGTTCATAGATGACACATCACATCCTCAGTTGTTAATTAAAATGACTGACTATGTGCCGGCCCTGTGGCTGAATGGACAGCAGCAGCTCTATAACAGGACAGAATCACTGCAGGTGAATGTAGAAGGGGGGTCTGGCTCCCTCATGCTGTATTCTGTCTGAAATCCAAACAGGTCTTTTTTAAAATCATTTAAAATGATATTTGGTGCATCATCTTTTTCGTCTAAACGTATTAGTGATGGACTGAGGATATCAGAGGTATGCTTGATTTTCAGTTTGCCCTTGCAACACTACTTTTGAATCAATATTCAAAACCCAAACGGTTCTTTAATCAATAGGTTCTTTAGCAATACCACAGCCAAAACGATTCTTCAATTCATTTTCGTCAATGTCTTATAGGGTAATTTGTTGATCTAAGATCATATGTCTGATACAGTATATAGCTGTTGTACTATGGATAAAGGCATCTGCCAAAAGCATTTATGTATACATAATAACATAATCGTGCATCGTTCACAATGGAGTTAAGAATACATTAATTGTTTTTTTTTAATCTAAATTGGCTTGAATTTATATTTAAATGAAGTTACAATAGGCAAAAAAAAAATACATCTGCTAGAAAAAAAAATGTTTGTGCTTTGTTTCATCAATGCATTAATGGTTTTGGATTCTAAATGCAGCTAGATGGATGGCTTTGTTTTTTTGGTTCTCTATATTAATGTTATTACCCTGTATAACCGTGTAATGACCCGCTGATTCAGTAAAGGACATCTGGTTTTCAGTGCACTCACTTAGGTTAATTCATCATGGGTTGCAAACTATTCATTAGACAAGCGACTATACATCACCTAAGGCTATTCTATTCATTATGCTGTTGTTATAGCAACTGTTGAACTCCTTTCATAATATTTCCCCATATTCCTGCACTGCTATTATTTTTTGTACTGAGTATTACGAATATTACTGTAAACAGTGGCAAGCCTAAAAACACACACTTTTTTATTATTGATGGACCATGGGGGAAGAAAGTTTCATTCCCAGAGTGCTCGACCTACTGTAAATGCTCATTATGGTGGACACGTGGCTGCTCTGCTGTGTATGGTAAAATACAAATGTTTTGATGGCTGTGCTGAACTTGATTTTGAGAAATATATCTAATCAGATGTGAAATGTGTCAGGTATAACTATAAACAGCCATAGATGGACTAAATTAATTATGTTATGACTGTTGCAGAAAGAAGGATGAAGGGGGAGTACAATGTACTCACAGGATGCTTTTCTTGTTATTTTTCTCTGGCAGTACAGTATTGATGATTGGAGGTCTCTGAGACTGACACAGTATGACACAAGGAGGACACCACCAGAGTCTATGAACAAGATAAAGAGCCAACGGTGTATTTCATTATGCCGTTTGGGACACTTCAAGGACATTGTTGACCATTGGTTTTCCACTCACGTGGCAAAGAGTTTGATTTATAAACTAGCCTTTCTGGGCCTTAGCTGCAAGTGTGGGTATAATAAGCTTCTCAGCCCTATGATGAAAGATTGGACAGGGTAGGAGTCATGCAAGACACTGATTTAATAAAACAAGACAGTTACATAGAAACTCTATGGCACAACACTTCATCTGTAAACATTTAATGATGACGGTCTTGAGTATGATCATTCATCAGATCACTTTGCCTGAGCTTTGTAATGAGAATCTGCTTAGAGTTTGTTGTTGCCTTATTGATTCAGTGACTTAGATGCCATAATATCTCAGGGTAATAAATACTATTTTACCTTCAAAAAAGGCCAGGTAGTTCTCTGTCATTCTTCTAGAAATGCAAAATACACTGCTGTGGTAAATGATGAAGAATCAATATCTAGCTCTATTTATCTCTAAGCCGTACAACTAACAGGGACTGTGGCTGCTGACAGAAGTGGAAGTATTTTTTTCTTGATTAGGTTAAGTTCCTTCTTCTGACATTTAATCAATGATTAGGGTAAACTGTTTACACATTTTGTGAAACTCTTCACAAAGAATACCAACCCCCTCCATTAATAGTAGTTATGGGAAAAACAAAAAGCCTAAAGCGAAACAGAATGCAGAAGATTACGTCTTTGTCATTTGCAAAGCTGTAGCTTAAAAGACAACACAAGTATTTAATGGTAGGGTCATCACCTTTTTCAGTTTTCTAAGGCACAGTTGTAGCACAAGCTATTTCATAACAGCTCAGTCTCTTGAGCTTCAACTAAAACATTCCATAAATGGCGTAATGACTTTCATGCTGGCTGCCAATTTCTATTGCGTGAAATATGCAACATGATATTCAAGAACATGATGACACTAGACATTAAGAGGTTCTCCACACACATTTATGATAGATCCAAGTTTCTTACGGCACAACGAACACAATAAAGCCCATTTAAAACATCCATGGAAACTATTTCTAGTGTTGGTCCTTGGATCTCTTCCACTCCCTCCAAAAGCTCTAAACCAATTAATCAGTGAATTTGTCAGGGTTAATATAATGTTAAAGCTGGGATCTGTAGAAAGCATTAAACAGTATTTGTTTTTGCTTTATGCCTTTTTTCCTGGAAACGTTAAAGTTGGCTGCTTATTTTGGTATGCAACCAGTAAAATCGACTTAAAACTCGTAAACAGCCCAACCTTGACAATCTGTGTACATTACATTTTTATCATGTTGTGAAAAGACACAGACTTTTCCCCTCATGTTACACTATCTTTTGAAAAGACACATTTGGATGCAGAGATACACAAAGTTATTGAAAGCGTTCAGATAGAAAGGTTTGATATTGCATTACCATTAATGTCAAACTGAAATCTCTTAAGATACTGGTCCTTTAGCGTTTAGAAAAACAGAAACCCTCTCCAAATTAATCTTATGTCAAAATTTCAAATGCATCTTCACTTTAAATAATTACATTTTGTATTTGATAGTGAATTACATTACAAACCATTATTTCTCTTTCCCAGATTTAATTAAATCCCCAGGGTTAGCTAACAGGAGGAGAATGAAATTCAGCACTTTATTTATTTAGCGGGGCAAATAACAATCTTCATTTACTGGGCTTCACAATTTTTCTTCAGATCATTTTTAAAATCTTTCAGTCACACAGAATGACATTAATGTGAACAGAAACGTGGCTCCGGTGGAACCAATTAGGCCTGTCTGTATCGATCAGTTATCTGCACAATAATAAAATGTTAACTTGAGATAAGATTTGGCATCAGTAAAACACCAGGGTCAGTAAATAAAAGTGAAGCTCAGCTGTCTGTTGTCAGAAACATTGCTTGATGGAGAGCGTGCAAAGACACACCATTAATTATTTACAGTATCAAATATATCTGTGCATTTGTTAACTGTTCTAGGTCCACTTCAAACTGAGAATATCCACAATACCTTTTTACAACCTTTTTTGTTTTAGCATTAAAAAACCCATAAATATCTGCTTGTTAACATCAACTGACTAATTCAGAAAGAACATGGTTTTCCATTCCAATGTGCTACTTGTCCATTATTATTTATTATAATTTTTTATTATTTACTGTGCTACTTTTCCATTATTATTATCTAAATGAACTAGATGGACATCTTTGACTGCTTTGTTTACATCTTGTGTCTTTAAGACAGTTGGTACAAAAGAAAAAGAAAAAAATCTACAAAATGAAAATGTTAATAAACATACATTTTCCATCAATTCAATAAAAATATCAAAAACATGTATCATTTAAATGTGAAAAGTTGTATGGCTTGAGAATGCAATCATTGTGCCAACGTTTTTCAAGTGCCATATTTATTTGAAAATGCCAAATATTCTCCACTGCTATTGTATGAGTATTATCTTAAGGTATAAGCATACAAATTGAGGACAGAACCAACTAGTCAGGTGTTTTGTAGTAAAAAATAAAAAAAATAAAAAGGCTAAACAACACATATACAAAAGCTACTTCCTCTTCCAAAACCTTCACTTCTGCCTTTATCATCTAAATACATATGATAGACAGAGAGTTGACATAAGGCGGCAACATTCTATTCAAAGATCCTCAGACAGAATACACAGTATGTATCACCATTGTACGGATTAATCATAAATTTTCATCTGGTGTAAAGAAGTGTGGCACGTGAATTACAGTCAGAAGATTCTCTCTTTTCAGTGTGCATCATGATTGACAGTTATGTCTAGAATTAAAACTAGTTTCAAAGCTTCATGGGGTCTGTAGACCACCCAAATTGCCTCAAGACTGCAGTTCCACATTATGAGTTACGAAGCTAATGTTCATCTGCCACCCAGGCCAAGTCAGCAGAGTTTAATGAGCCATACTGTATTAAAATGCCTCACTCGAGTGTGGCTCTTCAAATTCTGTTTTATTGTAAAAGAAAATTCATTTTCTCCAGTCCCAGTCTCTTTGGCAATGATTATTTCAAACCGTATCAGAGTTTGTGGATGTATGCTCCCTGTGCGGGGATGAGAGGCTGCCTTTTCAATAAATCCAGAAGACAAAATATTGCCTTTGAATGATAATGCCAAGCCATCTATAACAAAAGCTCTTATACAACTTTGCCCTCCAAAGCCATAATTTCTCTGTATTTTTCACACAGAGTCACACAAAGCATGTCCCTCGTCCCCGTTCATTCAAAAAAGCAATCTTTTACCCAGACAGCAAGCAGTTTCGGCCCAGATCCGGCCCACATCTGGCCCGCGTGAAATCCATGTGGGCCAGATGTGGGCCGGATCTGGACTGAAACTGCTTGCTGTCTGGGCAATAACTTTCTAAACATTAAACACATAAATCTCTTGTAAATTATATATGATAACAGACCGTTTTAATAAACGTTTCGGTTACGTATGGTAACCCTCGTTCCCTGAAGGAGGGAACGGAGACGCCACATCGATGACCGACGAATATGGGCTATCGCTTCGATAGACCAATCTACTTCGAGTGTAAACTAAATGGCCAATGCACATTGGCATGCAATTATTGCACCCAGCTGCCGCTGATCACTGCGTGAGTATAAGAGGGCAGCAGGTGCAATGCATACCAGTTTTTTGCTGAGGAGCCGAGCCGAGCAGGGAACCCGGCAGCTCCGTTCCCTCCTTCAGGGGACGAGGGTTACCATACATAACCGAGACTTTCCCTTTCAGTCGGTCACTCTCGACGCCACGTCGATGGCCGACGAATATGGGATCCCTATCAAAGCACCATGGGAGCTGCCCCTTCCATTGCCCTGTGCGAGCCGCCTGCACCCCTATTAGGTGTAGGCCGATGTTAGATTGCATGTGCATTGGCTCGTTTAGTTTACACTCGAAGTAGATTGTTCTATCGAAGCGATATCCCATATTCGTCGGTCATCGACGTGGCATCGAGAGTGACCGACTGAAAGGGAACTCGAATAGAGTCTTCTATTGGAAAGTCCTAATAGATAGCCCAACCCCTAAACTGCAGTCATTGGTTTTGATACCAAAACAGCCACAACTACGAATCTACAAATGTCTTACTTAAACTCTGCATATTGAGCTGATATACAAGGAAGAATTTAAACCATTACACCTTTAATAAATCAAATACTGAAGATTAAAAAAACAGCATGGGGACTGGCAAACTCTATTTTCATCATAATAAAATAATAACGGAACTGATTATTAGAATAAACTGTGACACAACCCAATCTATTGCAAAGAAACATGCAGAGATTTTGTGAGTAAAAAAGCTTAAAATGAGACTATTTTAATTATTGTCACATACCAAAATACACAGAAGGGAATTTGTTTAAAAGTCACTGTTGTGGGACCAAAATAAGGTTTCAGCAGCTGCCGCATCAGGCCAATTATGTACTTTGAGGAGTGCGAACACGGAGGAAATTGTACTGAACATACATAGCTTCAAGACTATAACAAATATCCACTTTTAATTTGAGTTCAGGGAAGCGCGGGGATGTTTTTGTAGCAGCAGCCTAATTGACTGGTAGAGATGGCACAAGTTTTTAGATAATTGCTCGAGGTGATCATTAAAATGAGTCGAGCACAGCTGAAGGGCTTAAACTTGAAGTTAATAAAACAGGGATAAGGAATTTAATAATTTTTGTTAAATCATATGACATTTATTATGGTGAAAACTGACAAGTAGAGAATAAAGATTTTCCCATTAATTTAACATCATTAGTAAGCCCTAGTCTAGTGTCAATAGTTAGCAGTTCCTACTTCTCTCATGTTGTTCATGAACCAAACAATCTATGAAAATTAGATTCAGTCTCTGATTTAACTGGACACATATGTAATTTCGGTGTTATTTTGATGTGCAACAGAGCACAACAGTGACCGCCCATTTGATTTCATAAGTATTTTCCCCATTCATTTTCTCTGTAGGGATTTCAAAAAACATTTTCCTCAGCGAGTTCTAAGCCAGGGATCAAACCATCCAACTTCAAGATGAACCATAACATTACAACATTTGATTCAAAGCACAAAAGTACTTGAAAGATGAAGAATAAACAAAAAAAGAAGTTACAATACTGTGTAACTGACGAGAATGTGAGCTAATGAACCACTCATCACATGAAAAACTGCAAATGATGTATCAAATCAGGAGGAAACTTGCCTATTTGACACAATTAAAAAGAAAGAAATGAAGTCAGAGTCGAGTCTGAAGTCATTTCATGAATTTTTCCAAAAAATCTCATCCTTAAAATCCAATTTACAAGGTTAGATTTTAAACACAAAATAGGGAATTCTAGCTCAAATTCACTTCCTTCACTTCCATTAATGGTTTAAAAAAAGTTATTGTTAAAAAAAGAGTATTGAAATATCCTGGATAGCACACATACATCTGCAAGATGTCTGTAAAAGAATGCTTCATCTGGAAAGCATCTGCTGTGTACAAACATCTGATAGATGTCTTTAAGATATCAGTTTTACATACATTCTAAATCATAGACATCTTAAAGGCGATTTTTTAAACATCAATCTGACATCTAATAGGAAACATCCAATAGAAGTAATGCAGATGAGCAAACCCTCAAAAAAAAAAAAAAAAAAAAGACATCTTGCAGATGTAAATGCAAACGTCAAATAGATGTCTTCGTGATGTACGTGTGCTATCAGGGATGTGATAAATTCTAAGATTTGATGCTGTCATTCTGGTATCTTTAATTATTTTCCAACATTCACAGCATCTAGCCGATCTACATGAAGTTCCTTATTCTAACAGCCCACCCTAATATAAGCAAATGCGAGAATATATCATGTTTCATACCCTTCTGACATTTCAGAACTTACTTGCAATATGCGGACATGCGAATTCAAACACTATGATAACAGTCCCATCTACATCAACAAGGAAATATTTGACGCAGATAGAGTAAAGACTATACGTAAAAAACTTGATTGCCCATCTCTGATCTGAACAAAGAGCCATGTTTCTATGTACAGCACATTTTCAGCAAAATGTTTTAACACTGAGAGCATGCTTTTAGAGGTTACTGAGAAATGTGAGGCCATTCAATTACAGTGTTGCTGACTGGAAAAAAAAATATGCTGAATGTGGGGGTTTATGGGAAGCCCCTCCTGAAGGCTGAAGGTCAAAGAGTGCTCTTTTTATTAGGATGATTAAATGTTTGCAGACCATCTTGGAATAATGCAACAATGCCACTAACAAATCTACAAAACAAACCTGGTGACTAATGTTACTTTTTTGAGCCTAAGATGATTTCCTGAAATGATTATGGTTAAAAACCCTTGCCATCATATCACATTAATGGATGGATGTAAGGGGACTATGTATAACTGCCATTGAAATGGCATAAGATCTAAATATGAAAAAAATAAACAACAACATTGGCTCATTGGAAAAAATGTGCCTGTACCTAAAATTTACTAGTTTAAAAACATCAAAGGTGTCATTCACACAAATTATGATTACAGGAGATTATTGATTAATGAAGATTTATTTTCACATGGTTCCTTACAGAATACTATGACCTCAAAACACTTTTACCATAACGCATGATTTGTGAATTTTTACAAACACACATTTACATCACATAGCCAGAATATACTGTAGCATTTTTGACATAGTAAACTTGCTCAGTAGCCCACCTGGAGCATGTGAAGAATGAATTACGATGAAAAAGATTAAAACTAAAATAGCATGCATTTTTTTAAATGAGTCTTTATCTCATGTTTGGTTTTGGTAACACTGTCGGTTCAGTTTCAGGTATGGGTTTGGTGCCAGTAGTATGTTATTTTCAAATGAGTTTTTTTCTTGAGTTTCGTTTTGTCAACACTGTTGGTTAGGTTTAAGGTATGGATTTATTGTTTTTGGTACGTTATTTTCAAATGCAATAGAGTATTAGAGGGATAGTTCACCCAAAAATGAAAATTATGTAATTAATGACTCACCCTCATGTCATTCCATTCGTAAGACCTCGATTCATCTTCGGAACACAGTTTAAGATATTTTAGATTTAGTCCAAGAGCTTTCTGTCCCTCCATTGAAAGTGTGTATACGCCAAACTGTCCATGTTCAGAAAGGTAATAAAAACATATTCAAAGTAGTCCATGTGACATCAGAGGGTCCGTTAGAATATTTTGAAGCATCAAAAACACATTTTGGTCCAAAAACACCAAAAACTACGACTTAATTCAGCATTGTCTTCTCTTCCGTGTCTGTTGTGAGAGAGTTCAAAACAAAGCAGTTTAGTGATATCCAGTTCGCGAACGAATCACTCGATGTAACTGGATCTCTTGAACCAGTTCACCAAATTGAACTGAATCATTTGAAACGGTTCGCTCCTCCAATAAGCATTAATCCACAAATGACTTAAGCTGTTAACATTTTTAATGTGGCTGACACTCCTTCTGAGTTAAAATAAACCAACATCCCAGAGTAATTAATACTCAAACAGTACACTGACTGAACTGCTGTGAAGAGAGAACTGAAGATGAACACCGAGCCGAGCTAGATAACGAACAATAGACTGACTCGTTCACGAGTCAAGAACCGGTTTCATCGGTTTTCGGGTCACCAGTAGTGATGGGAAAATAGGTTATTTTCTGTGAACTGGTTCTTCTGGACAGTTCGATTCAATAAACCGGTTGAAGAAAACGGTTCTCCGTTTTTTGCGCTCGAAGTAATGACGTCATTGGAGATGATTGCCCTTGATTCAAGCCTTCGGTTTACCCGCGCTCATAACATTAGCACAGAATCAGTTCAGAATCAATCACCAAAAGAATCAGTTCGGTTCAGTCGGTCTGCTTCACGCTGAATCACACATGCACAGTATCATCAGCTCCTCGGTTCTAGAATCAGACGCGACAGAAACGGTTCTTGACTCGAGAACGAGGCAGTCTGTTGTTCGTTATCTGTTCTCTCTTCACAGCAGTTCAGTCAGTGTACTGTTTGAGTAAATGAATTACTCCGGGATATTGGTTTGTTTTTAACTCAGAGGAAGTGTCAGCCACATTAAAAAAGTTAACAGCTTAAGTCATTTGTGGATTAATGCTTATTGGAGATGCGAACCATTTAAAACGATTCAGTTCGATTTGGTGAACTGGTTCAAGAAGATCTGGTTACATCGAGTGATTCATTCGCGAACCAGATATCACTAAACTGCTTTTTTTTTAACTGTCTTACAACAGACACGGAAGAGAAGACAATGCTGAATAAAGTCGTAGTTTTTTGCTATTTTTGGACCAAAATGTATTTTCGATGCTTCAAAAAATTCTAAATGACCCTCTGATGTCACATGGACTACTTTGATGATGTTTTTCTTACCTTTCTGAACATGGACATTATACCGTACACACAGCTTTAATGGAGGGACTGAGAGCTCATGGACTTAATCTAAAATATCTTAAACTGTGTTCCAAAGATGAATGTAGGACTTACGGATTTGGAAAGAAATGAGGGTGATTCATTTATGACACAATTTTCATTTTTCAGTAAACTAAATCTTTAACCTTTCTGCGGCACTCATCGAACTTCAAAAGTACAAGAACCAATGTAATAAAATGCTTTGGAAAAATCTGAATGTGGTTTCAACACCACTCACTGGACATTCCACAGAGTCTGGTTTGAATGAAAAAAAAAAAAACTCTTAAGTTAAAAATGTACAAACTTGAGGACAGAGGTAGTTACACTAGCAATAATGTTTTGTTTAAACACACACACATTTTCTCCGCTTACATCCAAACTCCCAGATGTGCTCTCCAGTATCTTGAGTGAGGAAGATTAAATTAAGAATCCAAGATATATAAGCTAGTCTATAGAAAGGTTTTGAATTCTCATAGAGAATATGCCATAAAAACCAATTAAGAACAAGGTGCCACTTAAAACTAGCAGCTGTAATACATCCAATGCACAATGTTCTTTAAGTGCAGCAGGTACACTCTCTTGATTAGATCATCTTTAATTATGACTTCATTTAAACCGCCTGTCTGAAGCAAGATTTCGAAAGTATTTAAGAGTGGCTAGGGAATTAAATAGATAAAAAGGCACAGACATGGGATCCAGGGACTGGAATCTGAGAGAAATGGTAACTAAAAAGTTGTGGTGAAAAGAAAGGATAAGTAAAACAATGCTTTCTAACAATGGAAGTGCCTCACCAACAAAAGCCATATATTTTGTGGCTGAGGTCCAAGAAGCACAAAACCCCATGAGTAAACAGAGACAAACTCTGAACACAGTCCCACACCCCTCTCACGCTGAGTATCCCGCTATTCCCAAGATACCCATGCGGACACGGTTTATTTGTTTACAATCCGCTCCGTGCTTTGTCATAATGGCAGTGAACTGTGAATTTACATTCGCATACTGTACGTTTTTGATAACATAGTCAGTGGGGCTACCCTGGGACTCATTGTTTTGTATGAAGACTCAGAGAGGCAGAAGGGAAATGGACTGTGGGTCTTTAGCATTGTGAAAAACGGCAGATGACTGACAAGGGAATTCTGTTGGCTCTAAATGTTTCCCTACTAGCTAGCTCATTTACAATTGGAAGTATAACGATACTTGAACACCGGAATGATCCACATCAATCCTATGCCTGTCTTCTCCCTAAAAATGCGGGATGGATAGTAAAGTGCAAATTATCCCAGTGGGATGTTTATTGATAACTGATGTGAAAGGAGGGAAAAGGTGAGTGGTGATGAAGGGAATTCTGTGGAGGGTGATCTCTTGTTTAGCATGGGTAATAGGGAACTTGTCATTCCTTTACTGGATGCAAACACTCTGTTAGTTAGATTGGACTTGAGAGGTACTTGTTTTATATGTCCTGCTAGCAAAGTGACCGAGCCATTGCCATTGCCTGGGGTGATGCTGACATGCACACAGATGGACCCGGCCAAAGCGGGAACGCTAGATCAATTCTGGCAGATGGAATTAGAGATAACTGTGTAAATATGTGGGCTGAATGTGTAAAAGTTCATTAGTAGTCGCTTAAAGTTAGCCACTAAACTTTTAATTACTTGGTTGTGGCCGCAGATACGCTCACTAACCAAGACCTTCCAATTAGTTCCTAAACATTCTGTTCTTCTGTGTTCATGTGTTTACAAAAACTTGAATAAACATGGCTTGTTTTAGGTTCTAATTTATGGAAACATAATTTCAAGTTAATAATAGCCCAGTACAAATATTATATAGACAATCAAGCAGTAATAAATGGTATTATAGTTTTTTATTTTGGTTGTTATCTTCTGACATAGCAGGAACTCATGAAAATATGTATTACCTTTACAGCTATTAAAACCACAGAGCTTGTAAACACACACTCTCTTATATTATATTCTTGCTTTTTCATCCACACTTTAGTTTTAAATAATTAATGGCAAAAGAGTCCATGTGAAAATTTAAGTTAACAACCGAGGCTGCCTGGAACTCCCCTACCAGGCTATACCGCAGGTTTTCAGATAGCATAATGAAAAGAACATTTTAGTGCAGACATTTCTAGCTGCCTGCTTGCTTTCTGACTATTTCTTCTTTTATCTTTAAGTGCATATACTTGCTGTTTATTCTCTTTTTATTCCTATAACTTATATAGCATATAGCAAAGAAATCCATTCTAGTTGTGATTTGGTGCATTTAGTTTGTAGAAAGTGTTTGAAGTGCTTGTCTTTGGGCTTTAGTACAAAACAACAGTTGAGGAACTGTAGAGATCTTAAGTGTGTTGAAAGTCATGATTAGAGTAATCAAGCAGGGTTGAGCAAAATTCAGAATGCAAGAACTGTACTCGCTTTCAGTTCATGAGCTGGATTTGAAATTGGCCATGCTCTACAGGACTCTGGAATTTGGAATTGGAATGATAGGAAAAGGAATTTATTGAATCACAATACAAAGAAATTAGACAGTCAAACAAAGGATTTCAGTCCAGCACATTAATATTCTGACTTTACAACAAAATACAAATAATAAAATCATACATTTTTCCCAATTATGCCTATTTAATCCTTGATGTAGGAAAAATATTTATTTAAAAATAAAATAATATTGATATTATAATTTTTTTGTCTTTCTTCTTCTTCTTCTTCTTCTTGTTCTTCTTATTGTTATTATCAATAAATGACAGAAACATTTTAGAATTGTATTAAATAAACATTAACATTCTAATAAATGAAAAGTTAATTTAATTCAAGTGTTGATTACATTCAGCCATTTCCATGATTGCTAGGGTTGCATCAACTTATTGTTATTTCATTCATTTAATAAAACCTAAACCTGCAATTCTTCTCATCCATTTCTATGCAATATACAACCTTTTTTTTATTACTGGTTTGAGCAGGGAAAGCCATCATGCCTTGTCTACTCTACTGGAGGATATTTTAGTGCATTCTAATTGACAAGGATTTGCAGAATTGAAAAGTGTAGCATTTGTATCATTGTGTAACTGCTGGGTACGAAGATATGTTTGTTTAGCTGTGGCACAGACTGCAACCTGCAGAACTCACAGAGAATGCTATTCCCCCTCTCTCTCTCCCTCAAATGTCCTGTGAGTTCTCTACGGTCCATTATAATAATGGCTAAAGGCTATAAAGGCTATAATTATATATATATTTATAATAAGGTTTAGAACTATAAAGTATCTACAGCCATAGGCAAGCAAGGCCTTGACCTCTTAAAAATAAATGTTAATTTGTCTCAAAGTAGCTTTAGAGCATGCTATTCACACAAATATTGAATGACGGCAACAGTTTCTATGTCATATTTCATATTTCTTGAAATATTTTGTTATACACTGGGAGTCTGTTATGGAAAGAGAGAAAAAGAGAGAGGGAGGTAAAAAACTGACTTTTTTTCAAAGAAATGATGACCTTTGATAGTACCATCATCAAAAAGGAGTATCAAATTATGACTTGAATAGCAATGTATAAACTTCTTTTGTTCTCAGACATTAGAGTAAAGCATAGCATGCCAATGTTTGAGATGATATGCCATGCAAACCTGGACCAAACACTAGCTAAAATACACTGACTTGAGTAGCATTCTTTGTAAACTTCCTATTAACCACTGTTTCAATTATCTCTGTTCTACAACTCTGCTGCACCATACAAAGAAAACAGATGTGACTGTCAACACACAGTTTTCTCTATTAAATCAGCCCAGTGCTCTGATATACATAGAAAAAATGGTAGTGATGCCAAGTCGTGCTAGCTTTACCCAGCAACCCTCTGCTGTAAAGGTGAACACCAATGGGAAGTGTGTTTGAGACAGTGTACCAGCATTGTCAAAGTGTTTTTATTAATTATCACACTTGTGTAACATCTTAAGCAGGTTTTTATTTTCTCAAATAAGAAGGATCTCCAAACGCAGAACTCATAATACAGTAGTTGAACCTGGCCCTGATGACCTACTGTACCCATTGAGAATCTGTAGTGTGGAACAAGTGGACATTTTTCTATCCCATGAGGCCACAGGAGCCATGGAGTTGTCAGATTCAAAAAGTTGAAAAATAACTAAAAAGTAGGGTTGGATGGTTCTTTTAAAGTGTTTGTGCCTTAGGGACCAAAATTTTGCTTCTTGTGCAGCATACTGTACATCAGCAGCTTTCTTGAACAACTAAACAGAAGTGCGTGCTTTGTATATGCTTTGAAAGGACAGGAATTTGCAGAATTTAAATAATTTCAAAACGCTTTGTTAATGCAATATGTCGTATAAGGCACTGATAAAAAAAAATCCTTCATATACATGTATATACTATTTAAATCAATTAGATATATATACTGTACGTATATATCAAAATCAATATACTGCAAAAAAGACTCTTACTATAAAGCTTCCGTGACAAAGTCATTTAATCATTTAGCATGGACATGGAAGACTTTTTCAGTTCAATGTTTGCTTTTCTACTCTGTATTCATGATCAGTTCCCACCAACTAAGAAACATGCTATTATAAAGCAGGAAAATGTCACATTCCACATTTCAACAAGAATTTCCCAGTGAACACACACTGATTTAATTTAGATAGATCTAGCCTGACAATGAAGGACTTATCTTCCTCTCAAACCCTACACATTTTTACATTTTTGTCCTTTGAATTGAACAGTGCTGTGTTTTAAATTCACTTTCCCAGATGGTACCATCAAAATTCTACAAACACTTTGTTTCTTCAGGCAATGTGGATAATGAACAGCAAATACAGTGAGCTTTGCTACATAAGTACGTGACACACACACACACACACACACACACACACACACACACACACACACACACACACACACACACACACACACACACACACACACACAAGTCTATGGAGTATATGACATTTAATTATTTGTTCTATTTCTTTCCATTGGCAAATACAGAACTTTCTTCCTTTTGTTCTGGATTTGAATATTTCAGTCACTTTCAGAGTTTTAATGTCAATACTTCTGCCAAAACAAGGATAATTAGAACCACTAAACATTCATACCATGATCAATATGATTGGATACTAAGCCTTCTACAATGTCATTAAATAAACTTTTTTTTTTTCTTTTTTTTTTTTAACAGTCCACTGACTATTGGAGATGAACTACAAGTATAGGGAAGAAATGCACCCATGAGGTAGTTTAAAAAAAAGAGAGGTATGATTTTTGTCGAGGATTACGGCTCCATTAATTTATAAAGACTCCGCATCTGCTTTCAATTTAAAACGTCACAAGCTGTTCCTCTGATAAATAATATAATAGCCTAACTTCTTAGGTCTTAGATAATGCAGATATGTAATTAGCAAAGGGCACAGCACAGTGAACATTGATGGCCCATTGATATCTCCTAAAGGGACGTAATGAATGCATCAATTAGCTCAGCATTATGACTGTCTGGTGCTTTATGTGACTGCTGTAATTACGTCTATAGTGGCATAATATTCCTTTTCATGAGACGTTGTTTCAGAGTTTAATGTTCTGTGTGATAATACATAATCTCAAGTGGATTTTCTATCCTACTTCCATACTTCCATCATTTGTAAACTTTCTCTGATTTGTCCACATTGATCCTGGCGAAGATGAGATGCATAATTAAAGTCATGGCACATAAACGCACAAAGGAAAGAGTCCGCTTATGCACTGATTTTGCGTCATAGACTATTTTTACTGTGTTTTCAAACTGTGTTGTGACTGTCTTTAGTCTCAAAGAAACCATGATTATGAGGGTGGAGATAACATGCATCACAATCCCACACAGTACCTCACTACAGCTCAGGACAGATGTGCTTAAATCCATAGGTCAGACGTTAGGTCAACACATTCTCACTCCCAACTCGTCACATTTTGATGCTGGGGCTTGTCCAATTACTCACACTTGCTGTCTTTGCACTTGACCATTTGTCTATTTACAGTACATGACATTTTTCCTGTTTTTGCCCTAAGTGTTCATGAAGACCACAAGTTGTGGAGAACTTTTCATTACCCAATGGGACACACTTATCGTGTTATAAAAATGAAAGTGTTTACAGAGCTTTATTTTAATTTTCAAAAATTTGCATTTAAAATAAACTTTTAAATGTCTGTTCTGTAGTCTGTACAACAGATTACAGAATTTAGTAATTGTGGTGCTTCTAAGTAAGGGATAAAAAGCAGTTGCAATTGTACAAAATACACATCCACATCTTTGTACCAATACTATGTTTTTTTTCTACCAAAGTGAATGTAATATCTAATTAATATAATGTTAAATTTCTTGTGAGATCTCTGCAAAAAGTCTCACCATTTACTTCCAGAACATGATGCATGATGGGATACACTTAGCCTCAAATCCAGCTTAGGAGAGGTATTTCAGAAAGTGTGGATTTTAAGGTTTTGACAGTCCTGGCAATTTCTTCCTATTGCGTGCAATCGTGCATATACTTTCAAGTGTCCAAGACTGCAGGTGTGGGTATTTGGACAGGCCCTTGGTCAGGATCACTCAGCGTCACTTTTAGCGCTCAGTGTAGACACAATGGGAATGGAAATATCGCCATGATTAAATAATTACATATTGAAGAATTAATAAATGCAATACATACCTTCTTGACTGTTAAGTGTTTTATGTTGTTGAGAAGTGGGTAGGTTTAGGGTAGGAGTGGGGTTAGGTGCTCAAGTATGAAAGTATGAATATTTATATGCTTTAAATTTTTGACACTTATTTTTTAATATAAGTTTTATGCTTCTACATATCCAATTAATTACATGCATCTTGATCTGGCACATAAAGAAAACAACTGAAAGCAATGAAGTACCCTGCATGTTGGAAAATTATGCAAAAGGGGTACCCTGAAAGTTGAAAAGTATCGCAAGGGATCTTGAACAAGCGTCAGTATGTGACAAGGAGCCGTGCCAGATAATGACTTTGGTTGATGAAAATAAAATACTCATCCCAAATTACAGCCTCTTTCTGCTCACACAAGTATGCAGTTGTACACAATTATTAGCGAATGATACCAAGTGTAAGTGCACCTTGGGGAAAAATATAAATAATAGTTGCATGATAAAATAAAAATAATGATAATGTTCTGAATCAATAATGATCTTTGTGCCTGTTTGACAATGTTTTGACAAAATAAATATACTTAATGCTTCAAACAGTATCAAAAAATGTCGGTATCAAAATTATAATGGAAAATCATGATCACCCAGCCATTTTTCAAATTGTCCTATTCACTTTGGACAAATTGGAGATGCCAAAGCATCCTTTCTGAGTGATTTATGTTGTTTTTTTGTTTTTTCAGCATTAATTTCTCCTCAAGCTAAGAGTCAGAGTACGCGCTGCCCCCTGGCCCCTGCTCTGCTGTTGGGAATTACATACAGTGCAATTATTTTCTGGTGTGGCAATCAGCCTAGCTTGATGGTTACCACCGGAAGGCTGCGAGGAGCTGCTTGCCACTCAACCCAGTGGCAGGAAAAAAATGTTTTTTCATCTCTTCACGTGTCTATTAGATCTGTCTCAGAAGTGTACTGCAGCAAGGAGAAACATTAAAATTGATTGACTCCCTCTAAAGCTTGTTAATGGACAAAAAAGCAAGCAAGTAAAATCCTGGCTAAAATAAAATGATAATCTGAAATCCCTTTTAGATTAAGCCATATTTTATTATTAAACAAATATCTACATGCGGATATATATATATATATATATATATATATATATATATGTGTGTGTGTGTGTGTGTGTGTGTGTGTGTGTGTGTGTGTGTGTGTGTGTGTGCGTGTGTGTAAAACTATTCATTGAAATTGTATTCTTTATATTCAATCCTTAATGTCTGTGCATTTGCAATACTATAATAAATGATTTAATAACAAATAAGGATACAAAATCAACGTGGACAATACTTTTTCAAAATATAAAATATTTAAAAATATAAAATATAAAAAAAATATTAAATAATAAATATAATATTAAATATAAAAAAATATAACTAAACAGAAGTGCGTGCTTTGTATATGCTTTGAAAGGACAGGAATTTGCAGAATTTAAATAATTTCAAAACGCTTTGTTAATGCAATATGTCGTATAAGGCACTGATAAAAAAAAATCCTTCATATACATGTATATACTATTTAAATCAATTAGATATATATACTGTACGTATATATCAAAATCAATATACTGCAAAAAAGACTCTTACTATAAAGCTTCCGTGACAAAGTCATTTAATCATTTAGCATGGACATGGAAGACTTTTTCAGTTCAATGTTTGCTTTTCTACTCTGTATTCATGATCAGTTCCCACCAACTAAGAAACATGCTATTATAAAGCAGGAAAATGTCACATTCCACATTTCAACAAGAATTTCCCAGTGAACACACACTGATTTAATTTAGATAGATCTAGCCTGACAATGAAGGACTTATCTTCCTCTCAAACCCTACACATTTTTACATTTTTGTCCTTTGAATTGAACAGTGCTGTGTTTTAAATTCACTTTCCCAGATGGTACCATCAAAATTCTACAAACACTTTGTTTCTTCAGGCAATGTGGATAATGAACAGCAAATACAGTGAGCTTTGCTACATAAGTACGTGACACACACACACACACACACACACACACACACACACACACACACACACACACACACACACACACACACACACACACAAGTCTATGGAGTATATGACATTTAATTATTTGTTCTATTTCTTTCCATTGGCAAATACAGAACTTTCTTCCTTTTGTTCTGGATTTGAATATTTCAGTCACTTTCAGAGTTTTAATGTCAATACTTCTGCCAAAACAAGGATAATTAGAACCACTAAACATTCATACCATGATCAATATGATTGGATACTAAGCCTTCTACAATGTCATTAAATAAACTTTTTTTTTTTCTTTTTTTTTTTTAACAGTCCACTGACTATTGGAGATGAACTACAAGTATAGGGAAGAAATGCACCCATGAGGTAGTTTAAAAAAAAGAGAGGTATGATTTTTGTCGAGGATTACGGCTCCATTAATTTATAAAGACTCCGCATCTGCTTTCAATTTAAAACGTCACAAGCTGTTCCTCTGATAAATAATATAATAGCCTAACTTCTTAGGTCTTAGATAATGCAGATATGTAATTAGCAAAGGGCACAGCACAGTGAACATTGATGGCCCATTGATATCTCCTAAAGGGACGTAATGAATGCATCAATTAGCTCAGCATTATGACTGTCTGGTGCTTTATGTGACTGCTGTAATTACGTCTATAGTGGCATAATATTCCTTTTCATGAGACGTTGTTTCAGAGTTTAATGTTCTGTGTGATAATACATAATCTCAAGTGGATTTTCTATCCTACTTCCATACTTCCATCATTTGTAAACTTTCTCTGATTTGTCCACATTGATCCTGGCGAAGATGAGATGCATAATTAAAGTCATGGCACATAAACGCACAAAGGAAAGAGTCCGCTTATGCACTGATTTTGCGTCATAGACTATTTTTACTGTGTTTTCAAACTGTGTTGTGACTGTCTTTAGTCTCAAAGAAACCATGATTATGAGGGTGGAGATAACATGCATCACAATCCCACACAGTACCTCACTACAGCTCAGGACAGATGTGCTTAAATCCATAGGTCAGACGTTAGGTCAACACATTCTCACTCCCAACTCGTCACATTTTGATGCTGGGGCTTGTCCAATTACTCACACTTGCTGTCTTTGCACTTGACCATTTGTCTATTTACAGTACATGACATTTTTCCTGTTTTTGCCCTAAGTGTTCATGAAGACCACAAGTTGTGGAGAACTTTTCATTACCCAATGGGACACACTTATCGTGTTATAAAAATGAAAGTGTTTACAGAGCTTTATTTTAATTTTCAAAAATTTGCATTTAAAATAAACTTTTAAATGTCTGTTCTGTAGTCTGTACAACAGATTACAGAATTTAGTAATTGTGGTGCTTCTAAGTAAGGGATAAAAAGCAGTTGCAATTGTACAAAATACACATCCACATCTTTGTACCAATACTATGTTTTTTTTCTACCAAAGTGAATGTAATATCTAATTAATATAATGTTAAATTTCTTGTGAGATCTCTGCAAAAAGTCTCACCATTTACTTCCAGAACATGATGCATGATGGGATACACTTAGCCTCAAATCCAGCTTAGGAGAGGTATTTCAGAAAGTGTGGATTTTAAGGTTTTGACAGTCCTGGCAATTTCTTCCTATTGCGTGCAATCGTGCATATACTTTCAAGTGTCCAAGACTGCAGGTGTGGGTATTTGGACAGGCCCTTGGTCAGGATCACTCAGCGTCACTTTTAGCGCTCAGTGTAGACACAATGGGAATGGAAATATCGCCATGATTAAATAATTACATATTGAAGAATTAATAAATGCAATACATACCTTCTTGACTGTTAAGTGTTTTATGTTGTTGAGAAGTGGGTAGGTTTAGGGTAGGAGTGGGGTTAGGTGCTCAAGTATGAAAGTATGAATATTTATATGCTTTAAATTTTTGACACTTATTTTTTAATATAAGTTTTATGCTTCTACATATCCAATTAATTACATGCATCTTGATCTGGCACATAAAGAAAACAACTGAAAGCAATGAAGTACCCTGCATGTTGGAAAATTATGCAAAAGGGGTACCCTGAAAGTTGAAAAGTATCGCAAGGGATCTTGAACAAGCGTCAGTATGTGACAAGGAGCCGTGCCAGATAATGACTTTGGTTGATGAAAATAAAATACTCATCCCAAATTACAGCCTCTTTCTGCTCACACAAGTATGCAGTTGTACACAATTATTAGCGAATGATACCAAGTGTAAGTGCACCTTGGGGAAAAATATAAATAATAGTTGCATGATAAAATAAAAATAATGATAATGTTCTGAATCAATAATGATCTTTGTGCCTGTTTGACAATGTTTTGACAAAATAAATATACTTAATGCTTCAAACAGTATCAAAAAATGTCGGTATCAAAATTATAATGGAAAATCATGATCACCCAGCCATTTTTCAAATTGTCCTATTCACTTTGGACAAATTGGAGATGCCAAAGCATCCTTTCTGAGTGATTTATGTTGTTTTTTTGTTTTTTCAGCATTAATTTCTCCTCAAGCTAAGAGTCAGAGTACGCGCTGCCCCCTGGCCCCTGCTCTGCTGTTGGGAATTACATACAGTGCAATTATTTTCTGGTGTGGCAATCAGCCTAGCTTGATGGTTACCACCGGAAGGCTGCGAGGAGCTGCTTGCCACTCAACCCAGTGGCAGGAAAAAAATGTTTTTTCATCTCTTCACGTGTCTATTAGATCTGTCTCAGAAGTGTACTGCAGCAAGGAGAAACATTAAAATTGATTGACTCCCTCTAAAGCTTGTTAATGGACAAAAAAGCAAGCAAGTAAAATCCTGGCTAAAATAAAATGATAATCTGAAATCCCTTTTAGATTAAGCCATATTTTATTATTAAACAAATATCTACATGCGGATATATATATATATATATATATATATATATATATGTGTGTGTGTGTGTGTGTGTGTGTGTGTGTGTGTGTGTGTGTGTGTGTGTGTGCGTGTGTGTAAAACTATTCATTGAAATTGTATTCTTTATATTCAATCCTTAATGTCTGTGCATTTGCAATACTATAATAAATGATTTAATAACAAATAAGGATACAAAATCAACGTGGACAATACTTTTTCAAAATATAAAATATTTAAAAATATAAAATATAAAAAAAATATTAAATAATAAATATAATATTAAATATAAAAAAATATATTAACATTTTTTTTAATATTTTAAATACAAATACATATTTCCATAAAACATTGGCTTAATCTAGTAAGTGCAATCAGTTTAGTGAATTGACTGATTATGATAATTAATAATACTCCATACCAAACTTCAATCACTAACAAAATATATTTTTTTTGTCTTTCCATTCAATTCATTTGACTTTTCATTATATAATAGACATTTATTTTATAAGCACCTTATATTTTTTTTCCCACAGTGTTTGTCCAGCATCCCCCCCCCATTCTAAAACACATAAATAAAGACAATAAATAAACAATAAATAGCTAAATAAATATTTTTACATCTCCAAAAGTAAAAACTAACTTATTCACATATTTACTGTGAACTAAGGTTATTTAAACACTGGGACTAACGAGATAATTAATTAAAACACAGGTGAACAGAATTTCAAAAAAAAAAAAAAAAACACCCTGGTAAAAGGAAACCTAACACAGAAAACATCTTACACGCTGCATATACAAGGTAATGCATAAACCCTGATATTATGCAATATCAAAATAAATAAATCAATCAACTGAAAATATTCTTATGTGTGTGAATCATCGCATGTGCTTGAGCAGCCATTCACTCACTAGAAAACATCTTTGGGTGATCGAGCAGGTGTATTAGCTGTAAAGCTTACTCTTTAAGTCAGGACATATACAGTAGGAGCTCAGCGCCTCCTCTGACTTAAAAGACTGTCCGGTGGGTTTGAGAGGCAAATGGGGGTCAGGAACTGTCTCTTATGTGCACCCTCTATTAAAGCGAAACCTCTTCTCACCCTGACACTCGAGATGAGAGGGAAATGGAGTGCAGGAACTTGATTTGAAAAACCAGGTCAAGAAGTGAGAAATAAATGCTTACAATTCTGAAATGTGATCTTTTTAGCTCTTCTAAAAAGAAACATACATCTGACATACGTTTCTTTTAGTAGTAATCTTTTTCTATGCTATATGGACTTAGCCCGTTTTCATCTTGGGATAAAAGAAATGGTGACTTTTTCTTACAAATAAAGTTTGTCTTACCTTCTTTTTTTTTTTCTCACAATTGTGAAAAGAGTTGATATTGAATTGACATATAAAGTCAAAATTGTGAGATAAAAAGCAATCTTTTTAAAAATTATAATTGTGAGCTGTAAAGTCTGAATTCCAAAAATAGTCTGAATAGCAAAACATATGTTTATAATTACAAGATTAGATTACTTTTTATTTTTTTATTTTCTTGGAAAAGGGCTTCAATAATGGGCAGCACAACACTGAATACTGCTTTCTGTGCAGTGTTTTTCATCCTGTTCTCACAGAGTTCATAATGTGAAACAAACCTGGCCATAGAGCACATACTCTCTCAGGGCTGGTCACGTGTGTGGTTTGACCCGCCATCAGAGTGACAATGGCCTGGTCTTTGGCTGACCTCACAACGGCACATTACAAGAGGACACTATGAACTACTGCTCTCCAGAGACAGTGGGTCAACTTACATGTCTTCAGCCCTCTGTCAATAATACAGGTGCATTAGCGCAGTCAGGGAGGGTGGATTTTTGTTGTTGTAGCAAAAATGTTGAATGTTGTAGCTGAAAATGTTAGATATGGAGAGCAGAAAATAAACCAACCAGGGATGCGTTTTGATGAGGCATGCATTTAACTCAGGACACAGCTGATAGTGACAAGGAATCAATAGATTTCACATTTCTATTGGCTCTACATTTTGGAACACTATTATAAAATAATTAACCCAATTTGAGGAAAGGACAAAAGGACATCTAAATTCTGCAGTGAGACCTCTGAGGAAAAAGTGTACACATTCATACACTTCTGACACAGCACTGCTAGATTCTGTGACTCAAGGGCCAACAAACCTGTAAAGAATCTGAAGGCTACAAAGTTCTGAGAATTGAGATATGTTCAAAAGATTTTTAAATTCTCGCTTTCAAGATGTAAGCTTATCAGTATTCCTCAAGGAACATTGGTAAAAACAATTTCTCAATGTCCAAGGATGGAACATTCTGCCAATGCGATGCAAACTCTTTAGCTGTGCAGTCCTGTAAGGTCACTAAATCCTTTTTGTGTATTCTGCCCTTATTAAGAGATGTAGGCATATCTTGAGAATTCATATACTCTTTTTCCATTATTTTATAAATTCCTGTGATTTATAGACTTACTAAATAGATTTGAAGCTATTACTTGAGTCTCTACATTAAAAACAAATCTTACATTGAAAAATACTAGCTGTTTTTTTTCCTTTTGTGGCTCAAACCAAAAATGTAGCCTTAGCCTGCCAGGTAGTGCAAGAGTTCTGACATGTTGAATTTGAAGATTTCTAACTTTTCTGTTCTCTCCCTTCCCCCTGTCATTTCTTTCCTATAAAACAGTGTTGCATAGAATTCTGAATTTAAGGAAAAGGCTCCCTTTCATTTCATGAGCTTGAATTTATTTTTATTTTTGAATTTTAACTTACTGTGTGTTTGGACAAATTCAATTCAAATTCCTTATTATATATATTCCTAAATTTGCTCCGAATTTGAATTGAAGTAGCAAACAGGAATAAGAAAGTACAAATAAAATTAACTGAAATAAAAAATAAATAAATAGTGTTTGAATTATATATATATATATATATATATATATATATATATATATATATATATATATATATATATATATATATATATATATATATATATATAAGGGCTGTCAAAAATAGCGCGTTAACGACGTTAATTAGTTGTTTGTTGTTAATTACGTCAATTTTTTTAACGCATTTCACGCACGTGCAGTGTGACAAATTATTCAGGTCAGTAAAGTCTCGTCGATCTCTGAATTCTCAAGATAGTAAAAAACAGCGGTGGGCGCAGCGACGAAAACACCGAAGAAGCTTAAGGTTTTACCCCAGTTACTCTCAAATACATTCATGCCAAGCTCTATAAACAGAGACGACTTTGGTAGTTGTTGATACGCTGGAGCTTCTTCCTGTTTTAGCGTCCTGTGTTTCACACTGCGCATGCGCAGAACGCATACATGCAATGCAGCGAAAATTACAGCTGTTTGGGAAAGCATATGCATTTTTACTTGAAGCCTTCAGAACGCGAAAATAGTGATCCTAAAGTATTGTGGCAGAGCAAATGAACACCTCCCAAAAACAAGAGTGCTGCTTATGTGATGGTGGCGCATGTTTGTGTTTCTGAGTTCATTCTTTCGAGTTTCTCTATGCATAATTTCATAGATATGTGGCTATATTTAACCACTGGTTCACCTAAAACTCTTACACTTTCTGTAGTTAAATGGCATGGTTTGATATAGTGCTCAGGTAAATTTGATCTAAGTAAATGTTAAACTTTTGAAATTCAGAAAAAAAGAACCACATATTGATGAATCAATACATTAAAATTATGTATCTGTGTCCTGTTATATATCTTTTGGTATGCATTTCAGAAAATAAAATGGTTAGGATTCAGGTGTAATTGCAAATAGTGATTAATAATGATTAATCTACTGAAAATTCTGATTAATTTGATTAAAAATTTTAATCATTTGGTGGCCCTAATATATATATATATATATATATATATATATATATATATATATATATATATATATATATATATATATATATATATATATATATATATATATATATATATATATATATATATATGCATATGCAATTCTACTATTGTTTAACAGTAGAAAATCTAATGAAATTCAATGCAAATTCAGGAAGTTAACTAGAATTTAAAATATACAAAATTCTGATACAAATTCAAAAAGTCCATTAAGATATATGAAAAAATTTAAAAAAAAAAAAAGTTCTGCAACATTGTTATAATAGCATATTTTTGGACAAATGTAGAGAGCCATTATGAAATGCTAACAAGAATGATCCAAATCACACTTTTAAGCAGAAATTAAGCTTGGACAAATAACTATTTTAATAAGGCCTATTTCTTCAAAGACCCAAACAGTGGAACTTAAAAAATTGCATGCATAAACGCGTGGATGAAGTTAATTAACGACCGCTTTCATGATGCAAATAAAACAAGTTAACAAGAAAAACTTCTGCACCCACTAATAAGGCAAAGAATGGGAAACTACAGTAGTGTCAGGCTTACCAGGGCCAATCATGAAAAAGCCACAAGCTGCCTAGATAACTAGCCTCCAGACACACTGTGAATATGCCACAGGGAGCCTGAGCCCTCAGCCTAGTTACACAGGTGGCAACAGCCTATATGCCTATGAGAGGGTGGTTGTGTACTACTAGCAACCTAACAAGGTCCATAAAGATACATATTCACCCACTCCATCATAGGGCATACCCTCAGAGATAGGGAAAAAAGATGCAGAGAAATAACACAAAAGGAAAGCAAGCAAAAAATAAAATTCATTTGACTGCTCAGGGGATGCAGTTAAGTACAGGCACCTCCACCCGGTGCACTGTCAAACTCCTAACAGAATGATCCACGCTGACGTGCCATCAAATGAACAGTGAATGAACAGCAGGCCGCTGTGATTTCCATAAAAACACTCTGCAATGCCGGAGATTGTCATCCTCATTATCTCTCAGTACAGAAAACCTTTGTGTCCACCACAGATTAATGATTTGTGCATTTCATAATAAACTGGTCTTCTTTGACAGTGATGAATGTTGTGGCATGTGCATGGGTCCAGATACACCTTGTTAATTTGTTCTCCTTGACACACACTTTTGGAGCAGAAATCAATGAATGACGCAATGCTTTCCTAAATCATGTCCTCATATTTGAGACAGCAGATATCAGGAGGAAACTGTCATTTTCTCCTTCTGTGATCCCCTCCTTTTTCCCAATATCACCTCAATTACTTTCGCCTTCCCTTTCAGATTCCTTTGGTGACACGAGTCCTGAACGGAAAAGCTTTTTGAAATCAAGTCGTTTCAAGTTGAGTCCATGTTAACTGAAAGCTGTCGTTTAAGGGCCTGTATTTCTCAATGTCACATTTATCCAAAAACTTTAAAAGCAAGAGCTGTATAGGAAAAAGGATGCTGTGCATATAGTGGCATCTGGCATTACTTTCAGACGCGTTCCTATCCAGTCAAGTTGCCACAAGATTTATGAGGATAGATGTTCGGATCAGATTCGCCAAGCTTTGACATTTCCTGTCTGTACCCCAGACTGAAACTACCACTTGTGCATTAATACTTGAATAACAGAAGTAGGAAAGTGATTTTATTCACAGAAACATTCTTGAGTTTTATGGATAGCCTATGTCGAGGCCTATATCTATCTGATTATGGTAGCCCTAAGTATAACTTAAAGTTTAACTTAACACATCATTTAACTGTAACAAACGTATACTGGAGGCAAATTGAATGAGGACCCACCTGCAGTTTAATACAATTCAAAAAATATGAACAAACTCACCAAACAATGGATTACAGAAACAAAGTTGAAACTTGAAATAACCATTGTTATTAACAGGGGAGGTTGCTATTAACACAATGTAGCTTATAACATTAGGAAAAAAAATACATTGCCTTAAACATTAAAATAGGATTCTCACAAAAATGTTTGTATTAAAGTAACACATACACACACACAGAACAAAATGCAGAAATACCACATGTAAAAACCAATGAAAGCATGACACATGAAGGAACAGGGAATCACAATACTAACAGAGGACATGACTACAAAATAAAAGACATGAAAGCATGAACATAAACCAAATGTGACATTAAGACATTCTTAAATAAAACTAATGCTAGTCATACTGCAGTGATCAATACTATGATCATAATACCTAAACAAAAGATTTAAACTAACAGTACCTGTAAGATAAATTTGATTACCACAGAAAATAATTAAACTCATCCCTTGGTTGTTGCAGTAGCTAAAGCACTTACAATGGAAGTAAAACTATGCATGTTAAAATTAATGTTACAACCATACCACAGCCACTTTACTTGAATACCATATGTGTTAACATGAAGTTATAAAATAGCTTACTTTTTTGTGTTATATCCAATATTTTAACTTTGCTTTCATAAAGTAACGCCATGAAAGCTGTGTAGGGTAATGTTAGCAATGTGGGTAATGTGTGTTCCTCCTGTGTTCCATGTTGGATTTACCCCTATGTTGGATTAATAAAGACTCTCTCGATTATTCTCGACACAGTAATGTGACAGATGCATAGGATTTTGCTTTATTTTTTATTTTTTTTAATGAACATAATATATATTTTATCATACAAGCAAAGAGAATTATTAGAGCAGTATTGGAGTTTTGATTTATTATTATTATTATTTTTTTTTTTACAAATGTTTAGTCAACCCCTAAGCCAAATGTTTCTACTGTGCAAATCCGTCATTTAGAGTTATTTTTTTTATTTTTTTTCTGTCACAATCATGTGCTTTGGGAAAGTCATCAAATGAATAATTATAGAGGAGCCCTGCTGAGTTAGTATCTTGGGACAATGTGTGCGCTGTAGTGTTGATACCAAATGAATAGCACTTATTTGCAAGCAAGAACAAAACCCTTGAGGCAAATCAATAAATAACAGAAAGATTTCATTAACTAAAGAGTTCTCATAGTGATTTTTCTGAGGAACAAAGAATGAACCTTTAGGACCGGAAGGTCAAAAAGTGACTGTTTGGCTCTGACATAGGTTTGTGCAGTCTGTTGCCCCCTCTGGGGTGTTTCTTTCATCTAACTCAGGCTTTGATATTCTTTAAAGGAAAGATGTACCCTAAAATGTATTTTACATCACTGACAACAGTGCATCTGATGGGTGTATGAAAGACTGCTTATGTATCTCATGGCTACATAAAAAAAAAAAAAAAAAAAAAAACTTGTTGCTTTGATCATGCTACCTTGAATATTGAATACAGAATAAAGAAGCCTTCATGTGCTATTGAAATCATTGTAAATACAAGTTTCCTAATAGGAAATTGGACATGTAAGACTTTATGAATGGGAAACTTGGGTATCATTTTGATACCTGTGTTGAGTTTCTGTGCTGAGCGCGGAAGGTAGTGACTGTTAAGTTTTATAGTTTTCCCTATCTATTTTGCTTTCTCTTGCCATTACAGTATGTATGTATTTAAACAATCATTTGATGCATATTCTATGTATTTTACTGAAAACATTATTTATTTGAAACTTCAGAATTGTCTTCAAGATTATCTCAATAGCACAGTGAATGTATACAATAGTGTGAGCAATATGGTTGTCAGAAAATAGAATGGACATTGGTTAAATATATTCAATATTTAGGCTTTAATAATATTTCCCCAAAAAATATGCATGAATGGACCTGGTGTCCTCCATGATCCCTATTCTTCCTGACAACAAAGCACTTGAACATAACTAACTTGTAATTATGACTTCAGAAGGCAGCATAAAACATTTTTTTTTTTTTTAAATCTTAAAACAAGAAATCTCTCCCTGATGTTGTCTGACTAAAGCAGAGTGAACTTTATGCTTATTATAAAGTAATCCTTAAGAGAGGAAAGCTCCAAGTCAAGGGGAAGCACTTCATTGCTTCGTTCTACTTTTGGTCTTTCTAAATTTATCTGATTTTCCAGGACCCATCAGTCACCATACCCTAAAAATAATTCCTGCCACAATTACTGTAGAAATATACCAGGCACGGAAAGACATGTTCAGCCATAAGCATTAGAGTGTATCATCAAAATCTGAATCTTGTATAAACATTTCTTTAATTCCTGTTCCTCTCCAGAAAATCAAAGCACTTGCCCTGTGAGCCTTCCAAGTGAATTAGCATAATGAGCCACCAAGGGTAGAGCTACCTGGATTACCTTATCAATTTGCAATCCTGGCTCCAACTGTGAGTCAATTTGAGAAAGCACCCAATTAACTTATATTAAAAAGTCAACATAATTATGTTGATGAGAAGTCCCTTTCATATTGAGGGAGGAGATATCTGAAGCAGACAGGAAGTTTTTTTTCTCTGAATACTTATGAAATGTTTACATTTCTTAGCAATGTCCTTCTGATAAACTGTCATGTTCAAGTCTTTCTCTTTTGTATCTTCCTTACCATACCATATATCATACCATATATACCGTATATATATATGTGTGTGTGTGTGTATGTGTGTGTGTGTGTGGGTAGATAGATAGATTATCATTACTCATTACTCCAGTTTCACATGATCCTTCAGAAATCTATGCTGATTTGCACACGAAACAGTTCTTATTATTATCAGTTTTATAATAAAATGATTTCTGAAGGACATATGAGACTGAATACTGGACTGAATACTGTTATAGCTGCTTAAAAATGTTGCTTTGCCATCACAGGAATATCAGTTTAATTTAAATGTATTACATATAAATTACATCATTATTATAAAGCATTTTAAATTGCATTTTATTTCACAATATTACTGTTTTTACTATATATTTGATCAAATAAATGTAGCATTAGTCAGACTTTCAAAAACATCAGAGAGAGCGAGAGAGAGAAAGAGCGAGAGAGAGAGAGAGAGAGAGAGAGAGAGAGAGAGAGAGAGAGAGAGGCGCTAGGGGACGCCACTAGAGGCACTATTTTCCTCTAAAGACATTATTATTGTTACAGTGGAAACAGTGTTAATCGTAACCATAGTTCCTGCTATATATAATATTTTTATAGGCTAGTTAGTACAGCCACAGTGGTATTATCACAACTGCACATTTTATAATGATGATGATAATAATAATAATAATAATAATAATAATAATTATTATTATTATTATTATAGATAACAAGTGTGAATATCCAAAAATGATATATTAATGTAATGATATTTTATGTATGTTATTTAATCTATGTTATATCAATAGTATCAGCACACCGGAAACTATATGGTTACCATGGTACTTTTTTTGGAGGAGCAGGGGAGGCTTTTTCTTCTGATCAACAGGGTGTTTTCCCGGAAAATTTGTCTTTAGAATTACGACACAAAAATGATTCTATTCGATAACATCAAGAGACACGGTTCAGTATAAGGGCTGTATTGACGTTCTTTTTGAATGGGTATTTGTTCCCGCCCTTTCCCAGCATCTCCTGACGCGCACTCGCGCAGCCCCCGTTGCTCTAGGTGAAGCTCAACTCACTCACGAGCTTCAGAATGAAGCAGGTGTCCAACATGGCGAACACGAGCAACGGATCTCTCGCAACTCTCCTCATTTTATTCACCATTTCGGCAGCTATCCACACAGGTAGGAACTGTGCTTTTGGATTAATCTGCTTGAATTTTAAGGCAGAAATGGTCGAGCCAGCCAGCACGACGGACCTTCGACGCGAGCCGGAGATGTGTACACAGTGTGGCGTCTTTATTGAAAGTAATAGTTCAGAGTACCGATGTGTTACAAAGTTAAGATATGCGTTTGTTCAAAATGAAACGTTCGAGCGATATGAGGATTTCTCTCATCCTTTCTGTTAACTTTGATGCGATAAAGTCTGCAGATGTTTTCCAGTTGGTTTGGCTGCGGCTCTCTGATGAGGGAGAAGCGGGATGTTTCTCTCTTTACACAAAACTAACGTTAAACATTGTTTTACCAGCACATTAGTTCCGCTAATGGTGTGACCCAGATACAGCCTACTGAAGAGCTTTTATCACGAAATTAGCAGGCTTTTGGAAAGCGGAACATACACTTCACCTTTATTGAACGCAAAGCTCAGCATCATCGTTCTTCTGTTTGGATTGATTAATGCAGTGGATTTGATCCTCAGCTGATGCTTCTTTCAGTTAAATTACTCCTGTGTGTGGATCTCGAATCACATTTTGTTGAGTTTGCAAGTAATTGAAATGGATTGTGGAAACAAGATACAACAGTTACATGCATCACGGACAGCGAACATCATCTGCATTGGCTTCATGCAGCTCGCACACACCGGCGAACGAGTTCCTTAAAAGTTTCGGAATGCGCATTAAATGGACAGTTCATTTAAATTGAGAATACTCGTCATTTACTGTTCCTCGTTGTTATTTCAAATCTGTATGTCTTCTGGTGAACACAAAAGGAGATGTGAGGCAGAATGACTAAGTCACCAAGTTACTTTTAGTGAATCGAAAAAGATGAATTGTAAGTGAATGGTGACCGAGGCTGTCAGTCCCTGACATGTTTAAATCTCCCTTTGTGCCCAACGAAAAAATAAAGCCGTACGTCTATTGGGTTTCCATATGGTACAACTTGAGGGTGAATAAATGACAAAAGTGTAGCCCCGTCCCTTTAGAGCAGCGCATGCTGTATGTGTGGCCGCTCTAAACTGCAGCATCCGCGCACTGTTTCTCCGTGTGACGTTACTTGTTCTTTCTTCTGGATATTTAAAAACATTCACTGCTCAAATAGTAAATTACAGGGCCTGCGGTCGCAGATTTGTTTTAAAAACAAACACTTCACTTATTGAAAACATTCGAATAACACAGAGTCCTCGGCTGCTGAGGTAATGCTTTGAATGCTCGTGGCACTGCCAAGATTTCCCTTTATTTACGTTACCCGCTATTATGTTGTAACTCCATTTTCTTTAAACTTACATAATAATCTTTCGTGCCAACAGCAGTCGAAGCGTTCAAACAGAGTCAACAAGTGCAGGTATTTTCTCTTGGAGACATAATAAAATGTTTTGTTCGACGCTCGTGCTGCGTCTGTTCGGAATCTGCATCTATAACCCGCGCATCGCTTCGTTGTTTATAATGGGAGCGTGGTATTTGTCGCGTTGCGTCGATTGTAATGTGGATGTTCTACGTTAGATGGTTTGTTTGGCTTTCTCTCCCCGGATAACCATGGCTAGGAAAATAAGGAGCGGAGAACAAAGATTATTTTACTTTTGTAGGAGGGTTCAGAGCAAACCGTGGAGCGTGGAAAACCGGTTTTCTTATCTAAGTTCAGGGATTTTCCCTTAAGATGATGCCCGACTGACATTAAATCATTGTAGTGATCTTGTCATCATTCTGATGTCGTCATGTCACAATAATATCTATTATTTGGTGTGTCAACATTTGTTTTAAAATGTTTAGACTTCTCAGAGCCGGTCTAATGTGATGAGTAATAGTTATTTCTGCAAACATTGTGTGGTTAGTCTATTATTACTTGAACAAATGTGTAGGTGTCAGTTATTTTAACAGATAGGCATGCCATCATATATGTTTATTAAATGGTTAAAGTTGGTCAGAATTTATGTTTATTGTGTTTATGAATAGCAAAATTGTTATCTTGGAGTAGGCCTATATTAGTTTAAATTAATAAAATTTCAATTAACTTCATTAAAAAGGGATTGAACTATATGTTTTAAACTAGCATTTCTAAACCACTGCATAAGAAAATATGCATTTGTCTAATTGTAGTACTTATAATTACTCTAATGCCTATAGCATGTGACAACTTGCCCCAGCGATTCCTATATACCAGCTACTTTGCTTTCAGGCTTGTGTGAAATCTCCATTTGCTCTTACTACCCCTTCTGACTCTTTAAATGCCTGTTGCTTTGAGGGTTTAAGCATTGTTAAATTGTGCTCTGGTGTTTCCACACAATGTCTTTAAATGCAAAGCATAGGAGCTTATGCTTAATAGTTTTCTTTGACAAAAGCCTCATATTTCAGGGAATCCCTCAGTTTCCATTATTCAGCGATAATGCTTTCAAATCAGATCAACATTTAGTACACAGCATATGGGATGTATGATTTGTTTAGGATCTGCAGCAAATAAGTTTATATGAAAATAGAGAAAAGGCAAGCAGTAGCTTAACCAGGTTGCTGTTATTAGACATTTCTTCCGCTTTGAAGTGTGTATTATTTGTTTTGCTCCACTTGGCTGTCAGACTAATACCTTACAGAGTGTAAATGAAAATGGCTGGGGGAGAAGCTAATCCACATAAGAATATTTTGAGGATTACGGCCGGAGTCTGCCATGCCCGCCTCGCTATTGATTGGTTGCTTTGCTCTGTAAAAATGACAACGCAAGAAGAGACAAGAGCTCTCTTAATTCTTTCAGTTTGGGCTTTAACTAGAGATTACTAGTGTTATTGGTAATGTTTTTCGTTATATACGTGTGTGAGGGGATGATAGACATTATAGTATCATTCTTATAGTATAATATTCTATTAGAAATCATTTGGCTCAATTGCTTTTCGGCATGGCTCACTTATTTAGTGACTGCAAATGGAATACTGTGCATGTAATCATTAGAAAAACAGTGAACAATTAACTTTGGGGTTGGTATTAGATATTTTAGATTGGAGAAAATTCCTTTAGCAAGGGTCAGGTTATTTGCCTTGGCCTAAACGGCACTATATGACACAGACATGAAGATAATGATTGATGAGATGCTGGGAGCAATACAAAACTCAACCACTAGATGATCAATGAGCTCTTTGACTTTGACAAAGACAAAAACTCCTATTCATACCCATTGTGCACATGGACTAAATTATGTATTTATTTCGGTAAATAAAGGCAGTTGTGTCTTGAATAAAATTCTGTAATGACATTCCCCTTTTTTAACACAATAGGGGCCCCAAAGGCAAAATACATGCTGACCAGCATATGTTTTGTTTGATCCTAATTTCTTCTAAATTGCTCTTTGTTTGAGTGAAATGTCCAACAAGGATGCTTTATTCTAGAGGAGGCAAGCTTGGATGCTTGTTTGCTGAGTAAGAGAATCCCCGAAGATCATTGTCATGCAATCAGATGTTCCATGTACCACCCAAGAGATGATTATAAACAAAATCTGCTTTAAAAAGTAGTGTAGGCCCTGATTTGCATTTTAGTAGGCTGCAGACTTCTAGGTAAAGTTTTTATTAACTTGTATGCATCAGATAAATAAATATTAAACTAATAAATAAATATGTTAAATATTTCATATATTTTAATGTTTAATAAGGTTATATATTTTAATTAAAATTTTAGAGGTAATTAGCACACACACACACACACACACACAAAAATTGAACATTGTGAATAATGCCATTACTCACCTTCGTGTTTTGTGGAAATTGAGACCATTTTTCACGTTAAGTGTAACTGTGAGCTTGTTTTGCAGACAGCTAATGAACCGAAGGATCAAATTGTGAAATGCAGTGCCACCACAACCTCCTACTTCTCATCCTGTGCCGGAGAGCTGATGATGATGGAGCAGTTTACCATATACCATCATATTGCAGCTCACGCTGAGCAAGTTCTCATTAAATAGAGATTACCAGCAGCCATTAGCATTACCATTAAGAACAATTCACCCACTCAGAAGTCTTACATATAAGGTTAATCGCTGCTCTTTTCTCAAAAAATATCTTGTCCCCATCAAGTGATAGGCGTTATGTTTGTTATCATAAAGCGAGGTCTCTTGGGAAGCACAACCGTTTATCTTCTGGCTGTACAAATAAGGATTTAGTGCTCTCTGATAATCAAAAATGAGTTTTTCCTTTTGCACTACACAGAAAGATAAAAGAGAAATCTTTGGTTCAGAAATCACTACGAAGTCAAATGCTTAGAGGTTGGTCTGTTCATATTTCGGAAATCCCATGATGCTGGATTACATATTTGGTCCATACAGCAGGAATTGAACTTGTTGAATCCATTGAAGATGTTAAATGGCTTGGAAGTTGTTGGCTTTTCTTTTTGGATAACAATTTGTTCTTTGATAGTTTTCTTTGTTCACAGCTTGTATTGTTCAGAGCTTTTTGTGGCTTGAAGCCGCAGCATGCAGACAAAAAGATAAATGTGCACGCAATCTTTTGGAGTTTCAGTCCATTCATTACAGCCAATGCACAAGCGCTCGATGAGCCTGTTTTTTGCACTTGTCATTTTATTGTGTTCTGACATTGAATCATTGGGTACATTACAATTTGTATCTCACTCTCTCCTACTTCTTCTCGTCATTTAAGATCGCCGGGGCTTTATTTCATCAATGTGCATGGTTGACACTAATCATTCTATCCCCTTCACACTACCTTAGGCTTTATTCAAATGATTTTATCAGGTCACACTTGAAGGGCAAATGTGAAAGGGTTTTACATGTTTGTTTTATGATAAAAAGATGAAGCCATTTGTACTGGCTCCTCTGACCTACTATGTCAAAGGATTCGTTTTTCCTAATAAAACAAAATAGGTCAGGCTGTAATCTCTTAGTGTCTGGTGAAATGCAGTAGGGTGGGGTGATCTATAATGTTCATCTAACAACACGGCAAGAATTCCTCATTGCTCTGCAAGTGTCATGTCTTAGGTCAACATCCGATTAAAAATAGTGTTTGTATTTGCTGAGTTGCTGCAGGATTCGTGGTTTTCATGTCAATATCAAAGGCAGGTTAGAATTACATTTAACTGTTATTATAGATCTGTATTCCCTTGCAATGTTTTAGGAGAATTGATTGTTTGTTTTGCCAAAAAACATGGTAGAAGCCTTAGCTTAAATCTTAAGTCAAGTGGTTTATTACTTACATCTGAGGCAGGAGAAGAAAACAAAATACAGTGTCAAATAGTTGGTGGTTGGACCATTGCAACCCATCCCTAAAATACAGTCAGTAAAGAGAGACTAGTCAGGAGCTTGCTCAAATGAACTAGAAAGATGTGTTTGGGATAGGCTGCAACAATCAATATATCGACTTATCACACAATATATGTACATGGCATAATAAATTTTTGGTGACGCAATATATTGCCCATTATATTTAAAAAGAAATTAATGTCACCATTTTTTTTGTGTGTCTTTTGCATCTTCTTGTACATAACCTGGTGCAGTTAGTGCTAGTTATAAATGCTTCTCCAAACAAAGTTTCATCTGAAGATGTGGCCTTGTTTAGGGATCGGTGTCTTTGTGCATACGGACATCTGACTGATAAGTAGGGATTGTGTTTTTCAGCAATACAGTAAACCTTTAATTTACGGAGAAAAAAAGTGAACTCATGATTTAAAATGATGCTGCACTTTATTAATTTGCCCATTGTCATATTAATATTATTTTCACTGTGTGCTGTATGTTAAATGAGCTTTACCTTGGCTTTATTTGAAAAATATGATTCTCAAATCCACACAAACTTCCCAGAATACTGAGTGCCCTGTTCTTTGGTTACAGTGTTTACTTCCTTTTTAATGATATTTTTATTAAATATTTATTTGTGAAAAAAACCAACAACTTTGTATTCTAAAGTATAAGTATGTTTATTTTTACAAATGTATTTTTTTAAATTCAATGTCAAATTATTTACAATTTATTTTTTGCATTGGTATGCAGTTAAAATGTGATTTTATATTCGGTGGCATCAGATGGTCTTAAAATGACAATAGTATTGTTGATCGCATTTATTTCTGGAGCAATATATCGCACAATAACAAGTTGTTATGTTGACAGGCCTAGTGTAGGATGCAGCATTAGTCTTAAGTAGATACTGAAGTGAAGCTTTACACTGCGCGCAAATATAAAGCTTTTGTGCAAGTTTAAGATTTTCTCTATACTGCAAATGGCAGGGGAAACATTTGTACCATATTTTTGTGTCGCATCAATCCAAAATTACGTCATGACGAGGAAAAAATATATTTAAAGTCGCACTGGACTATAAGTCGCATTTATTTAGAACCAAGAACCAAAAGAAAACATTACCATCTCCAGCCGCGAGAGGGCGCTCTATGCTTCCAGTGTAGACTACAGGAACACTAAGCAGCATAGAGCGCCATCTCGCGGCTGGAGACAGGAATGTTTTCTCTTGGTTCATGTTAAATAATTTTGATAAATAAGTCGCACCCGACTATAAATCACAGGACCAGCCAAACTATGAAAAAAAGTATGACTTATAGTCTGGAAAATACGTTATATATAATTAAAATTAAAAAAAGATATATTTGTGTGTGTGTGTGTTTGTAGATGTATAAAAACATATGGGCATTATCGAAAAAAGCATGGTTACTTTTATGGTGCAAAACAGTGACATAAAATAATCTATTTGTCTTTAGTATAGAAAAGCAGTTGCAGAGCCCCAAATGCCTGTAATCGTTTTTGCATGCACTCCGTGAACAGATACTCAGTAATCCGGTCACTCAGAGTACATTGATGGACTTGCAATAGTGTTTTGGAATTATTGGAATGTTTCAGCTTTCAGTCATTTTTGTCATCCACTGATGTACCCGTCAGATTTGTCCATCAGCAAAGGCATGTGATATTGTGCTCTTTACATATAAAGAAGAGATTCCAGGCCTAGAGAGATTTAGCTTATTCCACCATATCATTCCCAGGGTGTCCTGAAGGTACTGTCCTGTGCTGTATTATAGTTATTGGTGATCTTCTTATTATGAAGATTCTTTATATGTATAAAAGAATCATTTTAAGTTTAAATGGACTTTTAAAATACCAGTCACCAACATTGCTTTACATGAATAAAGATTTGTGTAATCATAATTTTGTTTTTGTTAGGATGTCTAATCCACTAATTTGTGACTCTTTACTCGATGCGATTTAGTGATAAGTGTGATGAAATAAAGGATATTAGCTTGCCTTAGGGTTTTAAAGGCTCACACAATGGCCTAGCAACCCTTGTCTTGTGTGTTTATGCCATGTAGACAAAATCTTCCCAATCTGGATTTGCTAATCCTGTTATCTGAGGGTTCTTCTTTTGTTCCCCTACTGTGCTGACAGCAGACATATTTGAGTTCCAGACAAAAGCTCAGTTAAATAAGCCATCTGGCTTTTTTTTCTTCTTTTTCCCTTCAGGTCAGAGAGTCACCCCTGAACAGTAACAAAACAGAAGGCACAGATAGAATGGCCAGCCTTTTCTGCTTTTTTTTTTTAAGGCATATAGAAGCATGTGAAATTTGTATCAGATGAACATAAAGCAGATGAACATAAATTAACATAAAGCAGATACAATGAAAGTAATGTTTGAAGAGATGTTTGAATATTTGGCTTCATTTCCCTGTGGTATTCCATAGCAGTTGGGATTGTTGTCCATGAAGCAAGTGTTAACTGATGACAAAAATACAATCTCCATACAAACGCCATATCTTAATTCTCCGGGGTCTCGTTTCACAACCAGAAAATGATAAGAGTATAAGTGATGTGTTGCACTCGTTGCTGTGTTCCACACATTGTGGCTGTTAAGTGTTTGGCCTTGTGTACATTTTCGAGTCCCCCAGCCCCTTTCACAACAATGTTTTTCTTGGATCATCTAGTAGCTTCTCTTCAATTGCAACTGTCTGCCAAATGCTGAGCCTGTGCACATTGAATATTATTGCAGATCCTTGAGATTCATCCCACATTTCTTTGAAATTTGTCTGAAAAAAGCTTGTTCAATTGGCAGTTTTGTCTTCATGCTGATTTTCATGGAAGGGTAAAGACTTATGGAGTTAAATGTACATTTTTTATCATCTAAGGGATTTACTTGCACTTCTCCACCATGAACGGACTCATATTTCATATTTTAGTGTGGATATGAATGTAATTTCAATTGTGCTGTGTTTTTTGACACATGCACCATTTATGTGCATTCAAGGCTCATCAAATCTGGCCTTGTAATGGTGGTCTAATGATGCCGTTAGATTATCAGCCTTTAGTGGCAGCGCGAATGCCATGCAGCCACAAGTTCTTGATATATATGTCTATTTCAGTCTCAAAATAGGGCCCCTGCTGTAATATCAGTCACACTAATAGATAATTCATGCTTCGATACCCTCGCCTGCACAACCGCAATCCTGAGAGAGCAGGCACCTTACCTCGCTCGTTCCTTTGAAGTTTGCTCTATCAAACTTCCAGGGCTGTGCTACAATCAGGACCCTATGGAAACACGGAGATTATGGTGCAGCTTGGCTTGCCTTTTGAGAATAATCAGGTGAACCTGTGAGGAGGAAGGTAGGTCATTTTCTTCTAAACATCGCCAATCACAAAAAAGGCAGTGTGGTCCCCAATTCTCTGTGAGCTCAATGCATGCATATAGGTTTAGGGAGTGGAGTCTCCATTGTATTTAAGGCTAAATTATATTCATAAATGTGTCTGTTGCAGTTTTTCTTTTATCCCTTCCTCTGCCTATTCTGTGCTTCAATTAAGATTCACTGTATCAGTGCCTTGTTGTTTGGTGGCGTGCACCCACATCATTCTGTTCCAATTTGGATCTAATTGGTCTAATTAAATCTAATGGCTTCCTTTATAATTCCACTGCCCTATTTAAGCACCATGATAAAGTGCTAAGTGCGGGTTAGGTGTATAGTTTGCACTATTCTGACTCTGTATAATGTATGTTCTGCATCATCTCTTGCTCTGGCAGTCTAAATAAATGTGCTTTTGTCTTGGGCCAGCCAATAAACCATAGGCTGCCTATTTAGGTCATGCAATAATATAGTTTCCAGCTAAAAAAAAAAGGAGTTTATAGATCATTAAATACCATAAAGTAAAAGTCAGCGGGGTCCAGAACAACTGAGACAGTTGCCAGTTAAAACATTCTTCAAAATAACATCTTTTGTGTTTAAGACTTGAATTAAATCATGTGGTTTAAAGATGGGTTGTGATATTCAAAATAGTCCAGCTTTAAAACAACAACAACAACAAAAGTATTTTTGATTCCATTGCACTGTCTAGGTGGTGTCTAATGTCAATGTTTCACATGGGGTCAGGAGATCCCAAAATTGCCTAATTATACAAGGCTTCCAGATAAAATAGATTAGCCTCATAATAATGCCACAAACTAGTCGATTTTGAAAATGCATAGTGAGTCATTTATTTAAATTAATTTAAGGCAAAATTATCTGTCTGATCTTTCTCTTTGGATTACTGAGGCCTGTTAAATAATGCAAAAATAAAAAATAAAAAAAAATGACATGAATCATTTAAATGGCTGAAAACCAAACATCTGCTTAATAGACACATTGTAACCTGTTTACTCATTCTCAAGGCACATCCTGCAAAATTATTGTGATTTGCTAATGTAGTCATCCATTTTAAATGAGGAGTTGTTTTGGTTTCTATCATTAGACAAAAAAGGTAGGGCTGGGTATCATTCAGAAATTTTCAATATCGATACCGATACCTTGAATTTGAAAGTTGTGTCCGAAATCACTGACTCGTTCACTTATTCACCAATCCGTTTATAGTGTATGGCTTTTAAGTGCACTATATCAGAGAGGAGTGAACAAAATGTAGTGAGTAAATTCAGGTGCTGACGCACAAAATACACTGCGTGCCAGAGCGGGAGCTGTCGCAGAAACATCTTCGTCAAATGTACTTTTATATTACATATACCTTATTATAGAACATAATAATCGTAACAGTAGCACTCACAATAAAATTTTATTGTAATTATACATACCACTGCACCAGCTTTGTGTTTTCTTTGATGGTATTATTAGGCCTAACTTGTTTTGGATTCTTAATATGTTCATAATAATTATAAGCAGGTGTAGTGATTAGCTTGATATAAAAGTCTACAAATAACATATTTCAGTAACATTATATGACCAAAACACACATTAGATTGCAATCAGAAATGTTATTACAAAAACTTGATGGTGGTTTAAAGTTTTTTTTTGAGTAACAGCGTAGCATAAATCTCATAAATTCTTCAAAATTATTCCTAAAAGTATTGAACTTGATACCCAGCCCTAAGTTATCTAATTTATTAAGCCCCTGATCAAAGTAAGTTATAAAACAGAATATAATGTGATTCATTGTGCTGTCAAATTTATTGGTATGCCTAGAACATAACTAATTTATGCTTGTATCATCAATAATGGGAAGCAGCTTAAACTTCTGGATTATTCTCCAAACACTCAGGGGTATTGTCTCATGAAAACAGGGGCCGATGAGTTCAGTTATTTAGCAGGCGCTAATTAATTTCAAACTTTATCAAACAGTGGACAGTGTACATATTCATTAACATGGCCTTGGCACCTCACAATGTCTGCCACAAAACCCTCATGAAGACCCTATTACCAAATATCATCATCATCCTGTTCTTTCACAGAAATAATTACCTTCCTCCTTGCAATCAGAGAGGTGCATGGAATAATACATTCCAAATGTATTCATAGCAAATCAGAGTTGCAGCAAACATAATTTTCAAGTGATACACATACATTTTGTGTTAGTGACACTATTTTATATTAAGTAACTGAAACTCACATGAGATGACCAGTAAGAAGAACACAGCTTCATACAAATGCAGGGAAATCACCTGAATTTCCTGCTGAGGATCAATAAAGAGTTAAATCTCAGCTTATAGGTTGCCTCAACAGAGCCAAATAACGCTCCACCTTTAGCCCTTAGGTTATCCATAAGAGGCTGGGTTGTTGATTGTGGATAGATTTCCTGCCCAGTTTAGCTTTTGCACAGTCCAGCATAAAGTGTCCTCAAAGCATTCAGGGGCTCAACAACGTTTCAGGAGATTAAAGGTTGTACAGCCTTAAGAACTAAATCGATGTATTCTCCTTGGATAGAGATTGACCGCATATTGATTCACTGGGAACAGGAAGTGAGGTGATGAAAACAAAGCTGTGATTAAAAAAAAATAAAATAGATTCAACATAGGAAATTAAGTAACCTCACAAGGTTGGAAATCCCCTTTTAACCACATATAAAGTCGGCAGACCCACTTGCCGACAGTTCGCTTTTTGCCTCATCAAATATTCTTGTTGTTGTTACTGTAGATATTTTTCAGTCTCCTCTCGCATGAAAAGCAAGTTGTGTCATCATTGATAAAGCAGGCCATTTTGTCACGAAAATCTGCTCATTAAATAAAGGTTGTGGACAATTAAAGGCTTTGTTACTGTCTTGTTTGCCGCTCTGATTTTCAGACATGGATGGAAATAATGAGACGCACCAGTGACCGCGATCTCCCTTGGTCTTGCTTTCAACTAAACAATTCCTTTTTGCTGAAGAGGGCACATATGCGGGCACGCTGAATACCAAGTGGTTGATATTTACCAATGAACATGACATACAACACTGGCCCACTTTGTTATTAGCCCCTTGTCATTCCCAGTGAGTCTGGGCAGGTGCTAATCAGCATGCTAATTGTAATATTGTGTTGGTGGAGATGAAAGCCAGGCGCTGTGGCTGAGGAGCCAGGGGCCAGGTTTGGAGACCTGCAGGATTGAGTGCATTGTGACGTCTGGCATTCTCACTCATTACTGTGATTATGTTTTCCAGGTTTCGGCATTTAATGAGGCACTTACAGTGATTCTGCGGCTGAACACAGCCAACAAAGCCTTCTGGGGGCCCGGCTCTCCCGTCTGGCGCACCCAACATCCGTGCTGGGAGGCTGAGGGATTGGCGTGGGCTTTATATCTGCTTTAACCCCCTCTTATCTGCACAGGGGGAGCTCTGCTCTGATCCACCCTGTCGGAGAATAAGATGTTGAGATTGGAATGTTTTCCTAGCGTTATCTGTGATATTAGAAGAGCGTTTCATTGGAAAATGAGCTTAGTGAAGATATATGCCTCACAGTAATTTGCTTATCCTTGTCCTTGGTTTTTCTTTTCGCTCCCTTTTTTGTCGCTATCAGATAAAAGCTACGGTGTGTCAGTGAAAGTGAACAATGAGTTATCTGTCATCTCGTATACCTAATGGTTAAATTTGAATGTGTGGAAAAGAAGGCTGCTTATATTTTCAAGCTGGCTCTCAGCATGGTCAGAGGATTGTCGTTGTATCCCATCGCTCTGCTCCTGAAGTGCTTGACATTTCTTTAAGTGTTTGTCACAACTTCAGAATGTCATTCTTGATCTGCTTATCATGTGCTTAAGTGTTTGGCACAGCTTCATAATGCCATACATCCTCAGACTGTAAAAGTGTGGCCTACTGATGCCTTTACAGAAAATAGTCGCTACAGGCATTTACATGTGCAATTCCCAGATAGCACACAAATGGTGTGATGACACCTGTGAAAGAGCAAAATCTAGATGACAAAAGCCAGATAAAGTCGTAAATGACTAGATGAAATTATAGCTGATTTCTCAGCTACGTACTGTATTTGTGCTATCTGGCTTGGTTTTGGCCTTACAATCTGGCGACTTGTTAGTTTGCCCTATCTAAAAGAATGAATATTGACCTCTCCCAGAGTCTGAATATGTTCCTTCCACAGAAGCTGTGCCTGTGATTATCTCTAGAGTCCTTAAGTCATGATTATGAGCACAAGCACAAGGAGAAGAAGTGCCTCAGCATTCAAGGTCATTCAGCAGCAGAGGTTAAGAGTTTGGTTTGATTGAGTTTGTTTGGCCTGAGAGTTCTCATTCAGGTTCCAGAATCATCCTCCACCTCCACTGGCCACTAATCCACTGGGTCTTGTGGTCTGTCCTTATTCATCATCGTCTTTATGTTCGGCTAACTCATTTCAGCCCATTCAGACAGCCCATTGTGGCCTGCTCTGCTCTTGCATTTCATTTGCTGGTCTTTTGTGTGGACTCCTTCTGAATAAGAAGGAAGCATTGAGTTGAGTCTTTGTCTTAAAGCTGCTTCACTTCACTCCAATGATTTCCTTCAGCACTATTGAGGTTAAAAGCAACAGAGACTTTCAAATTAAGTTAGTCCTATCTGATGAGTGATGCAAATGTCTCCAATTAAAGGCACTCATGTGCTAAAGAAAAGGTTGCAGCATTTAATTTAATTTTGTTTACTTATTCATTTCTAACTGCACAAGTATGGGGTTGTATGAATGATCTTGCCACTTAAGAATAGCCATGTATTGATAATCAAAATGAAAGCAATCAGTTCAGAGTCATTTTGCAGGGATTTCCTCTCAAAGTCTTCAGTCTGAATTAAATGCTCCAACTGTAGAAACTAAGCAACCAAAAATGTTGGAACCTGTAAACAGCCATTTACTAATCAAACTTTGGACAAGGGTAATTAATTCTTTGAAATCAGCACATTAATTTGCATAATAAAGGTAGTATAATTATGACTTCTGCTAAGCAAGCCCAAAAATGTAATTAGAGCTTTCGTCCTCGTAACTACACAGCACAGTTGTTTTTTTGGAAGCGGTTCCTTTAGGAACACAGAAATCCGTTGCTTTGGGATGGAAATGGGAAGGAAATTGCTTGAGGAAAATAAATCCTCCCTTCTGCATGCTTCTCACTGGTCTAGGCGGATACATTGGAATGAGTGATCTTCAAATCTGCAAAACACCAAGCATCAACTTCCAGGGTTTCAGTTTTGTCAATGGGCTGTAACACACAATCAGTTTTAATTTGCAAGAAATCTGTAATTCAGGCATGTATTGCTGACACAAAAAAGCCCATGCTTGGACGATGAAGGGGTGCATTAACAAGTCTAAATAAACTTCCCTTTAGTGTAACTATTTTTTTTTTTTGTTGCAGTTTTTCCCCATTCCTCTCTTTTTTTCCAGACTGCAATCAAACAAAACAAGGAATATTCTGGGTTCAGCACAAGTTATGCTCATTTGTGGCATGGTGTTGTTTACCACTTAAATGTGTTGCACTGTGGTGACAAAAACTAAAAGCTTTTAATATTTTTTTTGGCTTCCCTAGCAGAAATCCAAATTACATTACCTTTATAATCCAAATTATTTGGCTAATTTCAAAGAATTAATTTGCACTTCCCAAAGTTTGAATAGTAAAAGCACCTTTGGTGTAGGATTTAATTTGAAACTATTTCCACCCAGAAATTACCCAGCAGATTTCACAAGTAATTACCAAGAAATGACAAGTTACACATAATTTAAAAGTAGAAAACATATTTTCTTGTAAAATGAACATCAATAATAGTGGTTTTACTTAGAATAATCAGTGCACTGTTCCTTGCACTACAATTTCATCAAAACCGTCGTCAAAGTCAAGCCCTTCAGCTGTCTGTAGGCCCGCTGTACCTTTTCTAGCAAGATGGGCTGAAAGCAAACCAAGAAAATTTGTCACCTCATTCTCCTCAAGCAGCAGTACTCAGCTTTTCAAGCCTGACCACGGTAGGCTGCCACTGGCATCGACACTCAAAGAGAATAGGGAGGAGGCAAGGCAGATTCTGCGTGAAGTTGATACTCCACATTCGCCCCAGAGAGCTCTGAAGTCACGGATGTGCAAAGATAGGATTACAGCCAAAGATATTCAAGCCAATCCTCGAGCTCCCACAATTATGGGCCAAGAAGCATAGCCATATAGGCTCACAGAACAGCAGCACTCGATTTACTTTCTTGTGAGCTTATACTATACGCAAATCAGTGGCGTTATGCAACACTAGCTGTTGTCTCCCTTCAGTAACTGAAGCCACAATTCTGTGTTAAATCCTTCTGGCCCTGTAAACCACCACATGACTGCTTGCGCACATCTATCAACAGTGTGTTTAGCACAATCTGGACAAAATACCACAAGAGACCTTATGCTCAGTTGGTAATTTACAAATGAATGAAGAATGAATGATACTGGCATAATACAAAATAATAAAAAAGGTACTTGTAGTTAATGGGGCAGCCTGTAAATATTATTTCAATAGAAGGCTACATCAAGACAAAAAATATGTCTTAAAGGGGACATAGGCCTACATCTGTGTTCAAACACCTTATGAAAGGTAATTTCACATAATAGGTCCCCTTTAACACAACATTGCATATTATTATGTGGGGGGAAAATGGATACCAACCTTTTGAGTTATATCCAGTTTAGCAAATTCTCAACGATGACAACTCAACAAAATGGCTGTAAAATGATTTAATGAACTTCAACAGAAATCTACCAGAATGAATTTAATAACTTTTTTAAATGTCACTTTTCTGCTTTTAAATGCGTCAGAATTTTTTGATCATTTCATTGTATTTTTTTTTGTGTGAAATTTGTTATTTCTGAGTGAAAATAGTTTCAAAGTAATTGAAATTCAAGTGTCAAATGTGTGGTTGACTTTCTTTTAACACTTGGAAAGACACCTCACATATTTTGAAACCCTTTTTTGCCCTTTCACAATAAAAATAAAGACTAAAAATCAGTTTGCATACTGTATATTCATATTAAAATGTCACCTAAAAAGAATTCAAAGTGTCCTTTTAGAGTAAGAATGGTGCTTAAAAACTGAACTCCATACAAATCAATTCTTAAATGTGGAATCCGCAGAGTTTTGTCCTTTAGAAAGTCGTTGAAAGCTTTCAGAAGTTGAGTTTAAACGCATCTTCCGTGACCCTCAGCATGGCTTTGTGTGGGCGCACACTTCCCTCAAATACCTCACAGCAGAATCTGCGTTCTAGACCTTGAGATACAGTCAGCATTTATGGAGCTTGTTATCCCGGCTTTGTTTGCCTATGTGAATTGAGATCCAGCGGATGGGCTATGACAGTGTGGGAGCGAGTGGCGGTGGCATGCTGGGGGTCACGGCACAAAGCAAATTTTTCACTATGGCGAGTGGCCTTGCAAAGCAAACAGGACGAAGGCACTGCTTTAGCTGTGGCAATCTAGACCCCTGCAGCTCCGTCAGAGCCCTGACTCATTCACCATTTAATGAAAGGTCCACTGTTCCCCACTAACACTCCCCCCCCTCCTCCTCGCCGCGTTCATTCTCTGGAACCGAACCGCGGCTGCATGATTTAAGAGTGTGACGGTTTACAGTAATTCTTATTGATAATAACACGGGTCAAGGTTACAACTTCACCTGGGTGCTTGAAATAAACTAGAAAGTTGTCTCCATGGCAACACTACCTGCTTCAGTGACCCTACTCCTATGAGAGCAGGAAAGGGGCGTGAGCAGACACTGGATTTTATGGGACCATGTGAGAGCGAAACATGCGGGCAGTTACAACAGAATGTGTGTACACTATAGAATGGTGAATTAATTACGAGGTGGCCAATGGGACAGTTGCTCTCGCCAGATGCCAAATAATGCACCATTCATGCCAGGTCTGTGCTAATGAGTATGGGGGTCAGAAGAGGAAGGAAGACCATGAATATGACATTGTCTCTCCACTGTGCGCCATATTAACAGTGATGCATCATAAAAAACATTGAGTGACATCATAGTTCATACAAAAGCACACTGGGTGTTAAGTATATACGTATATATATATATATATATATATATATATATATATATATATATATATATATATATATATATATATATATATTAGGTAGTATGTATCCTATGAATAACTAGTGTTAGTAAATGACTAACTGATTTAAAATGCCTTATTATTACAAAAGTGCCTGATTCATTTTGAGAGTGACATCATTGAAAATAATGATTTTTTTTATCAGTTTATTTAAATGGTTAAACGTGCATATCATCCATCAATTATTGGTCAACAAATGATTCATTATTTAAAGTCATTTTTAAGATCGATGCAGTTGCTTCAGCCGGATTTTTAATCAATTTATCACGAAAACGAATGAATCACTATACCTAAGAGGCAGCTTAGAAAAACCATATCGGCCAACATCCAGCCCTGTACTCTGACAGCCTGATGGAGATTGTGCTGTTTGACTGACACTAGCCTCAAACTGCTTCTTACAGAATGGGATTTGAGATTTATTAAAAATTCAGCAAAGGCAAAACCTAAAGCAACAGAAGCTCTCAAAAAGCTTTATTAAATTCACTGAAGTATTTATGGCACTTTAAACAGACCATAACAATGCAATGGAATGGTCTAAAATGTGATTAAGTGTTCATTTTTCCTGAGAGCATCACATACATTTAAGGGTAGACTGAGGTTTTGATTCGGTGTGCTTGGTGCTCCGCGGCAGTGATCTAACAGCTTTGCATGCGTTTTATGTCTAATGTTAGAAACAGGGATGCACATTTGTGGTGCAGAGTTTTTCACGTTGGTATTCTGATTTGTTGCCGTCAGAGAAATGTTGTTGCATTGTAGCTCTTTCTTCCCTTGCTGTCTTTTTTTCCCCCTCCTTTTAGAGATTATGAATGAACTTGCCAAGACATCTGAGAAGTGGATTGCAAGAAGCTGATAATTAGCAAACACAGAAATTCTTTGGAAAATCTGCAGTGTCCTTGCTGCTGAGTCGAGTATGTGGCCTTGCCTGTTTATTTATTTTCGTTTTTGTTTTTAGATTTTTTTTTTATTTCCATTGAAATTGTTAAGATAAATGCAGCAAGTGGAGCAATTGTGACATTCATTTGACTGCAAGCCATGACCCACTTTTTACCTCTGTTTCTTTAGTATATGTGTGCCCCAAAATTCTTTAAGTATCCCTATTGTTGCCTATATGCCTAGCTGTCAGCTATTCTGCTTTTCTTGTACAGTGTGTACTGTGTTGTTAAAATATTTTGGGACTGGAAAGGCTGGACAAGCTCCAATGATGAAAACTATAGGCCTAGAGTAACTTTAAAGAAAAGATTGTTCTTGAATACCAGCGCTGAACTAATTCTACAAATATTTTTTTAAAAGCAAAAGTTCAAAAAACCTGCCCCAGCAATTTTAGTTTGTTTCGGTCTGCTGGTACTTTGATGAGTCAACTTGGTGCAGTTATCTCAGGCAAACAATTTGTATTGTGGTGCACCCAGGCTTGCAAATGCATTTTGAAATATTTGTTGCTATTAAAAGTCCAAGCGTGCGCTCTACCCTTGCTTGTCACTTGATTGAATTTCTCTATATGAAGCAGGACTTGATGAATCATCTGTAACCCACACTCAGCGGGCCTGATCTCAGCTCCACAGTCAGCCCAGGCCTGCTCCTTTTTAGCTAGGAAGGCTAATAGAGGAGATGGGGTAATGTGGGTCCCACTGTGACTGCTGTAGACTGACAGATGTGCAGCGTTCAGCTTATCTGTGATGCAGGCCCTCCCCCTTTGAGCCACCATCTGTATGTCCTTCTAATATAGAGGGTTTGTGATTGCATGTTCATCACTAATGTTACTTTTACACATCCATCATTAGTTTCCCTCTGTCGCCCCAGACAGAATAGAGCTAAATCATTGGTGTCTTGACATCCTCTGCAAGGGATGGAGTTCCGGAGCTCTCACACTGCAGTCTGGCTAGTTGCTGTCACAAATACATTCATAGTTAGGGCAAAGGGCAAATTGGAAAAGTAGAGTGTGTAAATTAAACACTTCAGCATTCGGAGGTGACCTCCTGCTGTGAGCGTCTATGAGCTGCAGCCATTTTTGGCACAGTTTCACTGCCCACTGTGCCCAGTGATATATTTAAGTTTCGATCTTTTCTAGAAGAGACACAATTATGTTCTGTCGCACAGAAGCACTGCAACTTTTTGTTAGAGGGCAGTAATATTACTGATTTCCTGGAAGCTTGTCAGCTACTGGATTTGTTTAGAGGATATGCTTTTATTCAAGCAGAAAATGCCAACATTTGAAACCAATACAGACTTACATAGACTGAATCTCAATTTGAACTACTAAAGTTGTATTCTTGGTATTCAAAAGCAATTATATTTACTTGTAGGTAATAATGTTACAAAATAATTAATTCATTTTTAAAATAATTTATCATTTATTTTATTTTGTTATGGTGGGGTTTTTTGGTTTTTGGCCTTTTTTGTTTGTTAGTTTATTTATTTTTTCTTTTGTAACTTGATGTGTATAAACCAAAAGAAACTGAAAGGCTGGCATCAGTGCAAAACTGGCTTCCCATGTAACATTATTATTTATTCATTAGAATTATTATAATTAATCACACAGTGTTATAAATGATGAAACACAATCTGTAGTATTGCTAGTGACACACACTATTTTACACATTTTACACAGCACCATATACAACCCTTCCTCCTGGCCTGTTTTACTGTTGTGGTACAGCTTTAGGCCTACAATTGAGAAACCCTGAACCAGCACTTAAGATACATTGTTTTGTGTGATTACATAGTAAGGCTTTCATTTGCCACATGTCTCTTTGGGATGAGATCCCTGCTTCCTGCTGCTTTTGTATGTCACATGACGACAAGCCTCTAATTCCCCTGCCAAAGCTCTGTGTACCAGGCTGGACTTCATAATTCTTTCATTTAACAAGCACAGCAGGAAAGAACTGCCCTGTAAGGATATGTAAAATTAAAGTCTCAGGACAATGCACTTTGCATTCTTACTTTACTCCATTAATATTTCATGTGCATCCATCTCTCGGTGCTCAGGGAATTCTGTAGCCCTGAAATAAATGCAAGCGAAAAGGGCTCTCCTGAGGCATCTCCTGATGGTATTTAAAGCTTGGTTAATCTGACCCCTGTCAAACTTGAGACTGGCTTTGAGAACAAGACTTGTGGGCCAGAGGAGCTTTCATTTAGTTGTGCTTGTTGTTTATTTAACCCTTGAGCTTTATGTGTACTGGCACCACAACAACGTGACCTCTCATAAGCAGAGCTGTAATTAAAGTAGAAAGCAAATCCAGGTAGAATAGCACTTGTTTATGAAGCTACATGGGGGTATCTTAATATAATGTTGCATTGTCATTCATGGTTGATTGGAGAGTAATTAACTTACCTTCGTAATGGCATAATTATAACATAAATTAGTGTATACCTGGCTTTTCTTCACTTCCCTGCTAAGACAATAACAGCTTCCTTTCAGGCCTGCGTAATATAGTTCTGTGAATTGTTAAATAATTTAATGGCTGCATTTTGTTTTAAAATAAATGCATAGACTGCATGCACTGCATGCTTTAATATGAAAGGTCAGTGTCATCTTTGCTAGTTTGTAACGTATTATACACATACTCCAAGCAGATGTGATGCTGATGGATTCTTGTGCACCACCTCCATTTATCAGGAGGTGGTCTCGGTTTTGGTGTGCTTTAAATTCATGGTGCGATTCACTAATATAGTGTCCAGGTACACTAATATTAATAGTGTCCTATTACAGGAGTATTAAAAATGACCGGGGTTTCAGAAAACAAATGTGTGTGTGGAGACTCTATTACAGCTAAAGTGGACCAAAAATCACTTTGAAGTTAAAAGTACAACATGTGAGAGAACTTTTGAGTCAAATGAGAGAGCTTTGAGTTAGGTTCTTTAAAAAATAAAACTAGATAACTAAAGAACTTCAGTTTTAAATTCTTTATATCACTTCATTATTTCTCTTATGACGTAAAAAGGAGAGTTTCTTCCAATAATCAAATGATGGATAAATGATAATAAATAATCATTACTGAAGCTGAAAAAAAATAATCAAAAAATAATAAATCCTCTTACAATATTTATACATTTGGAATATATAATATATAAGTATTTCTGAGTAGGACAATTCTAGCTTAATAAAATTAATTAAATAAACAGCAAAACAGACCTGCTAGAGCCAAGCGAAGATGAGAGGGTAAGAAGCATAAGGAGAAGAAGAAGAGGAAGTAAAAGTGTTTAAGGCACAAACCCATATTATACGCAAGCTAGATCTGATAAGGAAATGCTAAGCCCATATGTCTCTGCACTTGGTTCAGTACACAGTGAACTCTGTAGCATCAGGGTTGCACTTAAGTTTTCAAACTTAAACAGAAATTGTGGTTCTTGACACCTTTGGACCCCTAAAAAGAGCTAGACATGCATTCTCATTGGCTGGCGCTCACCTATTATCGTCCCTGTTTTGATTTCAGCAAATCAGTTCGAGCGAACACACAAAACCTGATTAATATCAAATTGTATCTGTTAATATTCATGAATCCAGCAGCTCATTAATCCTTAGTAATCCTTAGTGTGTTTTATAGTTCTTATTAGTAGGAATCGTATTATTATTATCTTATCAGTATTTTTTTTTTTTTTTTACACTGAATGACCAAAAAAGCACCACCACCAGTCCAGTTAAAATTAGGGATGCACGATCATGAAGCAAACTGTCCGATTCCGATACCGATTTCCTTTTATTTTTATTTTTTTTATCTTTAAGCAACAAACAAGAAAGAAAGGAAGTATTCATAAACAAGATGTTCATTTGGTATTTAATAGGCCAAACTGGCTTTTGGTTATTGAAAACAATAACCGTAACCATCTGAAATTAACGGCAGTGACTGCACAGCAGGTAGCCTACATTCAGTACAAACAGAAATCACAGATACACACAGATGGTACAGACATCAGCATTTAGCTTTTGTTTTTGAAATGGGTTGAAACTACAGAGAACTGGCCTTAAATGAAAAGATTAACTTTAACCATGTGAAATTAAAGGCAATAACTGCATAGTTCTACAATCCAAACAACACAATCAACACACATTCAATAAGATGTATCTTAATCTGCATTCAGTATTTTAGTTTTTAAATTTGGTTTTAAATAAAAAAAAAGGTCTTTACCAGTGAGACTAAATAAAAGTATGCTATATAAATATTATTCCAAAAAGTTCAAATGTAATAATGTTGGTGCAAGTAAAAAAAAAAGATGCAAAGTGTTTCATTCATCCAATTAAAAAAAATAATAATAAGGTAATGATTTACATCTATATTTTTTTACTTGAGCCAATTGAAAATAAATAACTATTGTCTCAAGTTAAAAAAATATAGATGCGAATCATTACCCTAATTTTTTTTAATTGGATGAATGAAATACTTTTTTCAGTCCAGCAGGTGATTTTAAAATCAAATTCAGTCAATATAATTTTAAGGCAAAATAAAAATAATCATCCTATACAGAACTGACGTTTACTTCTGGCTTTTCAAATATGTATGCAAGTTCTACTTCTAAATCCAGTTTTGTCACAGTTTAGTCCATTTCGTTTCTCATCCAACACGTGAGAAGTTGAGCTGAACATCCCTTCACTGTCTCCACTCACGCAGGGCGCGGACAGATACAGTACGCTCACTCAGCTTCATTGAGCGCTGGAAAGGGACTCTTATTTTGTGCAGTCGGCTGATCGCTTCCTGCTATCTCTTTCTCAGACGTGTAGCTCTGCACTTCCAGTGCTGATCGACTGCCCGTGTCCTGCGCACAGATTTCAAAATACTTCCACACAAATGACATAGTGAATGATTACAATATAGTCTGTGCACTCAGGCGCACTTCCGGGAAAATCGGCCGAAAAAAGACCAAAAATCGCGCAGTTTAAGCAAAAAACATCCGGTTCCGATTTATGGCCGGTCAACCGGTGCATCCCTAGTTAAAATGTTCAGTTAAAATGACTAATAAGCATTCAAACATGGTTATCAAGTTTACTTGTAATTACTAAAGTTATATTCTTAAATTATACTTGATTATAATAAAGCATGACTGAATGACGAGTAAACTAAAATAATTACAAGCCAATGGTGATTCAATTGCCAAGGTGTCCGTAGAGGGTCAGTTGAAGAAAGACACTGCAGGACTCTTCTCTTTTACTGCCAGCAAACCCTCAAGCAAGTGTTTAAAACAAAGGTTATCTGAGCGACTTTGTCTCAGACAGTTACCAGAAAAAACAACAGCTCAGTTTAGTCTAAACGTTTTAATCACCCTGCCAAGTAGCCCTTTAAATTTATCATTTTCAGACCAGTCCAGAGACGTGCAACCTAAGCAATACTGTCACTTCAGCTCAAGTGCTCGATCGATCGCCTTCCATGCTAAGCCTATCCTTGAACCTGTAATGTCTTCCAACGCTAGAGCTGTTTCATGAATCCAGCTCATTCCTCTCCCATTAGCCTCCATTTTACAGTTCTCAGCTAATGTTAATGAGACTGGAAGATTTCGTGCACACATGTCTAATTGCCCTATTGTTAGGATGTGAAATGGCTTGAAGCAGCAATTTATTGAACAAATCGCCATGTGAGGAAAAAAATTGTCAAGGAATGGCGAGCAGCTGAGACCCACCTGCTTACCATGTCAAACTTAGTGCACAGCTTTTTGAAAACGCATCTCGTTTATTATTTCAGTAAAGTGCTGCAGAATGGGATGCGTTGATGGGAGTGAGCAAGTAATTACTATTTAGATGGGAGAAAGTCCAGAGTTTCTTGACAGCCTAATGCACAGTCATGGTGGCCAGAGAGGGGAAAAGTGCACATTTAAAACTTCCTCTTGAAAGTGTGCCTATGCATTTTCAAGACAATTCAGTCAGTTATTTTGTCAGTAATGGTAAATGCCAAGCAAGTGCACTTTGACTGATAGCCTCACGGACACACACATACACCTGGATTGCTTTCATGTGGTCCTATGAGGACTGTTCTCTTGTTAACATGATTGCAGCACTAGATCAATAGCAATTTTGTTGTGGGTCACATTCTCAATGACAGTGATGTACATCCCAAAGTGTAACATCTCTTATTCCCCTAACATAAAATTGGAAAATCTGTCTCATGGAGGTTCTTACGACTACACAAGGCTTCTTCAGGTTTCAAGCCAAAGTGCCCAACTGTAACTGAAGTTTCATGGTTCTACAACAAGCCATTAAGTCATCTACTGGTAAACAAGTGGTTAGATGTGCTCAATGCTATCATTCTTTTTAGAAAATCACTTTGTAAACAGAATGTTTGAGCAGTAGATACATCACATTATTCTAAGAAGGACAAGCTATTGATTTAATACACAGAGGACTTCACTAAATAACCAATTCAACCTTTTTTTGAGAATATAAAATGAATCACAAATATTGGATTGCACTTTTTATTTGGCCTCAGATTAGTATTTTATTATATTTTATATCTACAGTATATATGAATTATATAATGTTTGGTCCTTATATTGTTAATTTAGTGAACATATAAATATGTGTGGTGTTTGTATGTGTATGATGTCATTTAGTATAGTATATTAATACTCACATTGCTCTATTATCAGGTTAAAACATAAACAGTAAACACAATTAATACATTTTTTTGTGTGTGTGTTTGAAAACAGATCCAGAAATCTGATTTAAATGTTCTTACCTTCTCATAGATATAAATGCTGTAAATACAATTACATTCTTGAAGTCTTGCAGTCTGAAATTTTATTTTGTTTAATTTTTTTATTGAGAGCCTTTTCTAAAGCACTGTCAAAAATTGACATCAGTCCTACCTGTCTCTCAGCAGACTATAACAGAAGTTCTCTTTCCTGCTGTGAGGCCTGAGATTGAGACCCAGACTAAGGCCAGATAATAGACAAAATATGATGAGTTGGGGAGATGAGGAAGGTCATTGGAGACAGGAGGATTCTGGAGAGAGTGTGAAAAGATGGGATAACATCATGTGGGAGGCCATCTTTCTCTACCGCTTCCTGAACGCCTCTGTTCAGAGCTGGAGCTGCTGACCAGTTTTAAAAGATAGCATCAGCAGCCCTCCCGACAGCACAGTGGGTGTCCATTCTGCCCTTGCCTCAGTCTCCTGTGAGCCATCACATCCTTCTCCATCCTGCTCACAAGGGCTACCTTCGTAAATGAAATTGCAGTCTAGGTGACTTGTTCCTTCAACCTGTTGAATGAATATGGAAATATGGAGGATGTGTTAGTTACAACCATGAACTTTAAAGTGTCCCTATTATGCTGTTTTGAAAGTCTAGAATCTTTGAAACTTTGCAGACATTTTCCTTTCACAAATGGCTATATTACAGACTACATGAAATGTAATATCCTGTTGCTAATAGGCCTTCCTGTCACTGATATCTTTTTTTTTTTTTTTCTTTTTTTTTCGCTTAAGGATGCTCAAAAATATCAGTACCATATCGGTTATCGCAGATCATATATGTTACTTTATATTTTACCTTTATAGGTTACCTTTGCTTTCATTAGCTTAAATTTATTGTTCAAAAGAATAGAAGCTCAATTGTTGTCACACAGATGCAATATCTCATTGGCAGTGGCAATTTACACTTGGCTTTGGATCCCCGTCAGAGTAAATGGCCTTTAATATTTTGAGGAAGTTACTTGGCATTACAAGTCTATGGTGGATAGAAATCTCAATCAATTACTTTCAAAGCTGTGCCTAACTTTTTCCTCCCATCTCTTTAGCCTGTGTTTTTGTTTACAGCACTGACAAACTGTAAATCAAGCTAAATCACTTTGCTGGGTGGAAAGGCTTGTTAATTTAATAAGCGTCTCCCACATTTGACAGCCATAATGAGTTAAGTTGTGAGTGTAAAAACCTCGGGCTAAACCTACACTGCAGCATTTGAGAACGTAATTGATACTGTTGAGATGTAGCAAATACAAATGATATCATCTTAAAAAGAAGCGGCGTTAACTCTCCAACAGATGATCAAGGAGGAATCCTGTCTCGTCATGTCAGAGCTATGGCTAAAGATTGTTCCAGCATCAGCCCACCGAGAACAAGAGCAGCTGCGTTTATTTTGATTGTCTGTCTGACTATAGGATTTGAAGCTGTCTATAACAAGAGTAACCCAAGCCCTGAGGTGTTTAAATCACTTAATTGTCAGGGAAGGATTGCAGTTGATGGCGTTTGCGGCCAAGTATCATGAAAACTCCCATGAAGTGTCAGTTCAAATCCAGGAGTACTTGGCAGCACTGACACTATGTGAACCATTTTGATTTGATGTGTGTGCCATGGAGAAGAGAGCCTTGCTTATTTTGAACCTTTGTCTTCATTTCATCGTTGTGTGCCTGGAGCTTCACACATATCTAAATTCTATAAAAAGCTTCCTACCACAAGCTGAAAAATTTATGAAGATGTGAAATTCTGGGTACTGATACCATCTGGCCTTTTGTTTCATTGAGGTTATTCTCATAAAACATTAATGGTTTTGTCAAATGTTTTTTGAAGGAGGGCAAATCTGTTTATTATTTCCTCAGTGTAAATTAATGTTTATTTCACTTCACTTTTATTTGAAGACTGCAATCAGAAGAAACGGTTGAAGGGGCAGCACATCATCTATATCTAATGCTTCTTACCATTTTTATGAGCTCATCTTTAATGCCTAGTGGCTGTGCGCTCCAAAGTAGAAAAAGCAGTAAAGCATTTTTTTCTCTGTGATGCTTATTGGAAGAAGAATCAAGAACCAGTTCATTTTTACATTTTATTTTCATTAAAAAAAAAAAAAAAAAACGTATTATAATTTTTTAATGGTTGGATACTTAAAAAAAAAATAAAAAATGTTAATAATAACACTAAAAATAATAATAATAATACAAAAGAAGGGGTGCTCCGATTGATTGGCTACCGATCCCAATCGGCCGATAACGGCTCGGGGAAGTTTGATTGGCGCTCTCTATAAAAGCTCATAAATCTCATAATGACATAATGACGACATGCCAGTAAAATAATTATAATGCTGATGGGGAGGTAGAATTCATATTTCTTCAGTAAATAACTTACAAAGTAATTTGAAAACTTTCAGTGAGACATAATTATAATAGCGTTAGTGAATCACTGCATGCTCTCTTTCCCTTCCTAAATGCTTGGGATTTAACGATTCATTCAACTCATGATTCGAAACACGATTTTTAATTCACAATTAGATTTCCTCACAATTTATTTATTTATTTATTTATTTTACAAAATGAGATTGAAGACAGTAAATGAAAAGGTGACCACATATACTTTTCTAAAGATAGTTAGTTCCCCTCAGAGATGTTGCATCATCACCAAGTTTATAAATTTCATTTCTGTTTAATTCTTGCCAGTGTTTAAATCATTCAGCACTTGCCTGCACTCATGAGCATTAAAAGCATGCCGCATAAAGCCAGGTTCACACAAACTCTTTATATTTATTATGTTTAAACACATTTGATTGTATTACTAGAGATATAATGATTCACCACTAGCTGGTTGAAAATCGATACAATTTAAATCTGTTGACATGTTAAACAAATTACTATAAATTTGGGAATAGGAGTTTTTATGAATGTATCTCTGAGGGGAAATGACATAGATGATAGAGATGATATTTTAATATGATAATGGATATTGAAGCAGTGTTCATCCCTATTTATCACTGTAGTGCGTAATCATGTAACAATGTTTGGATTTGAAATCAAAATGGATAAATGTTGTGTTTGTGGCAAACAGCCACGGATCAGTAGCGGACCTCTGTGTGAAAGCACAATGAGTCTGTGCTGCTTCTACACATACTACACATGGACTGCATACACACCGCAAACTGAGTATTTGTGAACCTGTCATGAAAAATGGCATAAACCCCCCACTCACCCAAGAGTCGCCTAAGAGAGGAATTCCCCCATTTTCATGATTTCTGACTGGAGCATCACTATAAATAATTCTAAATGATAAAAGAAGGCTTTAAAAAGATCTGTATCAATGATCAGTATCTGCAGATATTTCTTCCTGTGACCGACAATCGGTGATCTGCTCAAAAAATCCTGCTCGGAGCACCCTTATACATGAGGTATAATGTTATTAATAATAACATTATACCTTACGTGTTATTATCTTCTGTTACCCGATGCTTCTTCAAAAGTTGTTACAGATTTGGAACCAGAATTTTACATATCTTGCAATTCCAATTCTTAGGGACTACAAAGTTTTTCATGTTATCTGTCAGTGTTTTATTTTTGTAGCATGGAAAAATTAATCAGTTGACATCAGATGTCAACAGAAACATCATAAGACTATGATATACCTTGTTCTATACATGCCAATAGATTATTTATGGAGATTCAGTTAACAAAAGTTTTTTTTTTTCCCACTTGTTTTCTTGTTCAAGAGATGTTATGACTTCTCTTATTATTCCGTGAGTGTTAAAACCGTGACAGATGCATTTAGTTTTTCTCTCTGAGCCTCAATCTCCTTGCATTTAAACCGCTTTTCCACTTATCTCTTGCACTGATGTAATTTGCTTGGTTCCTTTACTATTTCTCAACAGCCTTTTGTTTGCTTCCCTGCTGATGTCTGAATTCATATCTTGTTCTCCTATTGTCACTTTCTCTGTGTCTCTAAACGACAATACTTGGTATTATTCCGCCCATTATGTGAATGCAGCACTCTCAATTAAAGCGTAACAGCACTTGCCACTTGTGTGCAGACTCTTAATGGCTTCCGTTTTCTTGCCTTGTCACTGCGTGTTGGATCCAGCAGATGCCCATCACCGCAGCACTCTTGGACATTATTCTTGCTTTGCGCAGAGGGGATTTAGATCAGAATGGTGCAAATGGATGGCATGACTCACTGCACACGGCCGAACTCTCTTTCCTCTTTTCATTTCATCCCTTTTCATAGATCTTTGGTTAGACACTACCTATATTTTTAGGGTTGGCATTGTATGAGGAAGTGACAGCAATAATCGATAGAGAAAATTATTCTTTCTTTCTTTCTTTCTTTCTTTCTTTCTTTCTTTCTTTCTTTCTTAATCTTTAAATCTATCTTAATGCTTACTTTTTTTTGCAGTGTAGACATTCTGCAAGGTTATTTGCTTTGAATATCCTTATATTCAGGTATTTTTTTGCCCTCAGATACATTTTTGTTAGTGTCAGACACAAACACAAGGACACGTTTTTCCTGACTCAAAACTGCTAAATATACAGATAAACCTCATGTCAGCAGCAGCAGTTTGTATTGTATGTTTTTTAAGGGTTGGTTGGCCACAGCACCTGGCTTTCTGCATTTTCTAAACTCACCAGCATCAAACAAAAAATGACAGAAAAGCTTTACAGGAACTTTACAGGAAAACTGCATGCTTGCAAACTCTCTCAGTGACCTTGAATCACCATTTTACACTGCGGAGGTTTTTAGGAGACCCCTATCCCTTTCCCCGAGCTATAGGACCTCCTGCTAGGTTTGTAGAGTGTGTGTTATACAATCAAGGCAAACAAAGATCTGAAGTGAAGAGCCAAGTGCTGTAACGGTTTATAGAGACGGGGGTAGAAACAGCAGTGAGCCTTTTTTTTTTTTACCAGGGAAGTTTTGGAGTCATGCCAGTCAAAGCAGATCAGCACCACAGAGCTACACAAACAGACTACGGTGAAACATGGTGAAGATGAATGAGTTACATATCTACTGGAGTTATTATCTCTGGGGCTGGCAAAGGTCCCATAGCCTTCTGTTCGTCTTAGGGCCGTTTAACCTTGAGAATGAGCTGGATAGCTGCTGCAGTGATAAGAATGGTTGGGATGGTCTCCAAGATAGCTCGCTCAAGTTGTGATGCTTTGCACAAATGGCATGAAAGGCATTTTTATTACATGATAAAAAAAAAAAAAAACATAAAGCATTGATTTTTAAGAGCTTATATAAAGCGGCATACAAATGAGTTGGGTTTTATTCTAGATAATATTCAGGCTTTCATTGTTGTGATATATATTTGTCAAAGGGCTTGCTATGAAAAGGCATTTCTCAACTGATGGGTCTCAACCCATAAACGGGTCACAGATCTGTTATGATAAGGTCATGGACAACAGTGAGAGAGGGAAAAAAAAATGTATTTTTGAATAATGTGTGGCCTTTATGATGTATGCATTAATTATTTTATTATAATATTTAATTATTATTGTTATATTATTATATTGTTGTAATTACTATTAAAAAAAAAACAGTAATTTCATAGAAACTAAACTGAACTGTCTATTTCTTTAATTCAACAGCAAAATACATAACTTCAATGTGTTAGTGTGATATGTAAATCACACTTCTGCATTTACTTTATGCATTTACAGAATTGTCAGTTTTCAGCTGTCATACTGCCCTATGCGATTTATGTTAATATTTTATAAATATTATCCATTTATACTTATGTATATCCAAAGGACAAAGTTGAATCTTCAAGCGAAACCAACTGACAACTGCTGGTGTATGAGGATACATTTTACGACAAAATAAAATTCATTGATTTATTTTACACCGTCAGATTTCTAATATCCAAGCTGATGGAAATCACTGCAATTTACAGATCGCCGTGTTGTGTGAACGGCTTCCAAAATGAGACTTTAATCAAATAAACTTCTTCGATTATGGCACGTCCTCAAAGACCAACGGCAGGACTTGATTTAGTATGTCTCTCCCCGACTACCTTCGCGTTAATCCTTACCTTTCCGCAGCATTGGCTGAATTCCCTACGCTGGTAGAAATCGAAAACCTTCCCAAACAAAGCATAAATCAGGAAGTTTGTCAGAGCAAGTCAGGAGGAATAAATCAAAGCTGTGAGCTTACAGCAGAAGTTTGGCACCACAACAAGAGCTACTCATCGCCGAACAGCATGAGTTATAGCCAGGAGGAACAGAAATGACATTTATCAGTTAAAGATACTGTAGGAAAATGTAAATGAAGTGCTGTTAGGAAAATGTCACTTTCACACCAGGCGCTGCGCGTGTGACTGCTGTTAATGTGTTTTTATGGGGGTGGAAAGGTAGGCGATGTTAGAGTAGGGGTGCAGTGGAAGCACGTCGGGAAGGCAGTGGGGTGATGCGGCGGGGTAGATGGCATATCATAAGTGGAAAAAGTAACTATGACTGATTTTTAATAGGCCTGTTTCGTCCTCTTAAAGGCATCGCATCCACCGTGCCACATTCCACTCCTGGAAAATGGGGTTATCGTAGTCATGGTAATTGGTTTGCTGGCGTGGATGAAGGATAATTTCTAGAGGCTCATTCAGTTTTTCTCCCTTACATTTATCTGTTGAGGACGCAGAGGGCTGTGGGGAGAGGCAGCGGCGTATTTCCATAGAGAGGTTGAGGAGGAAGGCGGCTGAGTCGGATGCCTCTATCAGATAGAGGCGAAATGAAGGATCCGTAACGTTATACCAAATGGGATTCCGTTTTAACCCCTGAGCATCCTTTCCCAAAGCTATCTCTTCTGTAAAGTGACCCCGTCGCTCTCAGAATGGGGCCGGAGGGGAGGTTTGGCTCAAGGAGGAATTTTTCATTTTCGGTTTATATTAATGAGAGCAGGAAATGGTTAGCTCTGCTCTTCCTGCCGTCCATTGGACTTCGCTCAAAGGGAATAAGGTGTTCCTATAATGCTCTTATACATATTTACAGCACATTATGTGTAATTTCCCCCATGCATTAAGAGATGGATTAAGTGGAACGGTGAAGTAATTTCATTAAAAAAAGAAAAAAAAGAAACCCTAATCTTCATTTAATATTTAGTATCTTTACCACAGGCTAAAATGTTCACAATTATAGAAAGTTCACATGATGTTTAGTCTGATTATATTAAAAATAATAAAATTATAATAAAATAACTGCCTAATTAAACCTATATCGTGTATGGACTGAAGCTAGTGACTCCTGTGTGATTTTTTTTAAGGTGAAGTGGGTATTTTGTTTAATTATATGAAGACATTCTTCTATCTAATCTTCTATCCAGTCAAAAATCAATCAAAAAGCACCCTGAACAGCTTGGCACAGCAACAGTGATTTTACCAGTAGTTTGTAGGTTGGATTATGAGTTTATCTCACTCAGGGCTACAATTTTTTACTTAAAGTAAAATTATTGCTCTGTATCTTGGTGAGCTTCTCCTCAAAGTTTGGAATTTTTCTCAGTCAAATTTGGTAGGTAAATATTTGTACTTGAAGTTTGTACAGTTTTGCTTTGTGTTTTAATATTTTCATTCAAGCAGTTATTTTCACATTAATTTACACTTAAAACAATATATAATCCTAAATTATGACAACAAAACAAGTTAAAAATTATCTTTAATTCTTAGAACAAAATATTAGTTGACAACAAACAACAAAATCACTATATTAGTAATAACTGAAATTCTTAGTTTCATTGAACTCGTTTATTCAAGGCAACCAGGTTACTTAGTTTTTTTAAGATACATGAGCAAATCATTTTTACAGTGCATTTTCATTATAGCCGCGTTTCCATCACTGGAACTTTACCCAGGACTTAGTGACTTTGGGCTGGTACTCAGTGTGTTTCCACCACGGGAACCAGGATCTAAATAAAGTTCTGGGTTAAAAAATGCCCCTGAGAAAGTCCCTGCTGGCGAGGTAGTACTTTTTCAAAGTTCCCGAACTTCTGGGGGCGGGACATTGGCGCTAAACATGCTGATTGGTTGGGTTCACGCAGCATTGTGATTTGAACCACCATTTATTTGGATCATTTTCAAAATATTACTGTTATTGTGTCATGAAATGTAATTTTAAAAGTATTTCAGGTGAGAGTGTAGTTGTTTAAAACTCAAATCTTTGGTTTATTTATAAGGACAGCGCCAAGTGTGGTTTGCCAGTTTCGGAGACAATCAGATCAGTGATCATGTATACGCCTAGCCTCTAGCCTCTCTCACGTCGGCTAGTCCTTTTGACATTTACCGCTGGCTCTGCTGTCTCTTTAGAGGTTAAATATAAAATATAATTCATTTTGGGTAAATCTAACAGGTAATCTTCGGTCTGTATTAAATTTATCTATATGTTAAAATGAGAATAAAAAGAAGAAAATAATATTTTGTTCCATTGTAATGGCTGTTCATATACACATTTCCCTGAACTAAGTACATTTCTGCGGCTGTTATTATGTTTAAATGAAAACGAAAGGAGGCAGTGGTGTTTGATATCCTTGCAGAAAATTGCAGTAGCCAAGGCAAGCTGACTGATGTTATCAAGTACGCTGCTGTTTGCAGAATTATATATTAATTAATTTAAAAATAAATCTTATATAAAGTAGTATAATTGTATATCAATAATAATAAAATAACCCTGATACAATACAGATACAACAGGTGAGGGGAGTATTCAGTACAATTTTTTTTTTTTTTTTTTTTTTTGTAGTTTTGATTGATTATACCGATGGTGCTGAATTACAAACATTTACCTTCTTGATATTCTGAAATATGCACATGTACAGGTACATGCATTTTGCTCTCATATTATTGTCGCACAGGTTGTGCGGAATACAGTGTAATCAGCCTTCAGACATTAATATAGCTAGCTGAAATAAACAAACATGCCAGAACATTTCAAAACATCTCCAGAGCCCAAAAACACCTGACCCTGAAGGGTTAAGGAGATACAATTATAATATGATATAAATATGTAGGCAGCATTAACACACTCATTAAACTGATATCTGCAGTATTTGCTCTCTGATATTCATTGCACTAATAGCACTTATACTGAGCCATTTCTCTTTTTTCAACTAATTTGAAGTAAAACAGCTTATTTATCCATGTGCTACAGTGTGTTTGTAGCCATTGAATTTAGCTTCAAACAGTCTTTGGTTGGATGATGAGGTCAAGCCATTGGCTTTCATGAGTCAAGTGCAACAGATGCTCATTTTTAGTATTGAAAATTCTTAACCATGTTGATTTAGTCTAAACAAGCCGAGTAGCAGCATGTTATTAGCCAATGGCTCTGGCATCTGTACTGGGCTCTTGAGAGAATTTCATGAATACTTTGCAGTATTTTTCTTGCTGAACACATGACATTTGATTACTTCATTTTATTGTCACGTTGCATATTCGCTCGGTACAGTATCAGGGATCAAGGTCAAATGAACTGCAGCCACCAGCTAAAGAGGGAAAAGTCACATACTCCAGCTGTTTGAGTTTACATCATATAGATTATGTAATAATGGCAATTTTAAATGGCTGATGGCGAAATAAATTGTTTTATTTGTCAAATGATGAATTTATTTTGATGTAATAACCTTCTAAATTCATACAAAGTTGCTAACTAGTGCAATCCATATAAATTCGAATGGATCAGTTTTACATCCAACATGTTTTGATCCTATTTTCCTGTCCCTTCTTAGACTGTACTATCTATTGAAAGTCAAAACGGTCAAAAAAAAAAATAAAGGCTCAGTTTTCAGAAACCCTACAGTTCGTGATGGCCCATCACTGTTGGTGAGTTTCATATGGGTAGCAGCACTGTGTCACTGTGTAAACTGTAATTGCTCTGTGTGTCGCCACGGCTGGTTTTGTTGGCTGGTTGTTACTCCTGGAGGAGTTGGGTTGATTGATGGGGGAGAGATGGGCAGTTCAGCACTGCAGGGCTGGTTCTTGATCCCCCGTTGAGCTCTCACCGAGCAGATTGAGTGATCTACTCTCCAGCCCATCGTGACGGATTGCTTTTTCAGGTAATCAGCCATGTTCATTCACCTCACTGTTTCTCTGGCTGTGTCTCATTTCACTCCCTAGTTCCCTATGATGCGAATCACTATATGAATCTCTACACTAGCTAGTTCTCAAACTAAATATTGGGGTACTTTTTACTTTTCCTGAAAAGTACAATGCCATAATGACACATGTTCCCTGATTAGTGCACTTAATACTAGCAATTGAACAATGGTGTCAGTTTTCTTGCATATACCTCTCTCTCCCAGATTTTTCTCTCTCTCTTGATTTGCAATTTCTCTGTTTATCTCAGACAACGTCTGATGCTCTAGGGCGACACAGGGGGTGGTGTAAATCTCTGAAGACGTTGTGTCTCGTTGCCCAGGTTCAGTCCCAGCACAGGGCTGAGGCCTCATGCTAGGTGAGGCGTAGGCAACATCAGTCCTCACTGGGGAGCCAGAAGTGATCGAAATGCTTCCTGACAAGAGCTGTTGTAACTTCTCTGTTGCTAGGGAGACGCCTTGACTTTCACGGTGATGCATCAGTCAGCCTTAAGGCAAAACAATTGAGAGTGGAATGAGAGATGCCTCCGTCAAACGCTAGTCAACACTGACGTATCGCTGTAGCTGTACACCAGCTCCCTTGAATGACCTGACTGATGTGAACCCATCTGATTTGATCTTCGGTACTGAGATTTCCATGCATTCATAATGCATATCTACAAGGTTTCTAATATGAAAAAAAAAATGGCTTAGTCATACACTTGGCTCACCGGAACTTTTCTCTCAGGCTTTGCTTGCAATGCAGACAAATCTGATTTGCTTTTCCAATTCATTCTTTAGGACTGCATTTTGCAAGTGAATGAAATTGAGTCCTTTTGTTCACACGGTGTATTCAATATCCAGTAAAACTACAGGGGTTGCTGTACTAATGATCAGCACAGTGCTTTCTTCAGAGTAGCTGTCAGTTTGGAAAGTACAGAAAACATCAAATTTTACCTCCGCTCATATCCAGCATGACATCTCGCCCTAGTGCTGAACTCGCGAGGCGCATGAGAGAGCTTAAGCGACAGAGGCATTTGGAGCATTCATGCATATACTGTGTCCAAAACTGCTGACTCATTCACTATTCAGTACATAGTTGCTGTATGAGGGAAATGTTAGAGAAAATAAATTAATTCATATGAAGCTAAAAACAATGTGCACTTTTGTATGTCAGGTCGAGTTGCATATATGTTGCATTTTAATGTAGAAACTGCTTAAATTATCACATAGAAAATAAATATATGTAGATATGAAAAAGTATGCATGTATACATGCACACACGCACACACACATATATACATATATATATGAAAATATATTAATTGTAATGATACATTTTTATTGATATATTTAACATGTAATATGTTTATTTCAATTGTAAGTAAAGTTTTAGTATTTTGCGTTGTATTTTTATCTTTTTTTCATGCAGTTTTTATTTGTTTTAGTTATTTTAGTACATCAAGTCTTAAAATGAGACATGTTGCCTTGGCAGTTTTTATTTCAGATAACTTTTTTTTTTTTTTTAATGATTTTAATTTTAGTTTTAGTTCAATCTAATAACCCAACTCAAACAACCTTGCATTATGACTTGACTTACATAGAAATGACACACTCTTTACATTTCATTGTGATTTTTGGTAAGAAAATCTGTGGAACTGGATGTTAAAATGTGTTAAACAGCTGTGAATACTGTACTTTTATTTGCAGGTGAACACATTATCAGTTTCAGAAATATTTAATATTAGAATGTGTGGGAAGGAACAGCAGAGTTGTGTTTGCACAGACTCTAGGCAATCTTTGTTACGGCCAATAGAATCTTCTGCTCCTTTATCAGTTTCTCTCTAAACCACACTGGATGGTCATTGTGTACAGTGTGGAATATGGATCCAGAGCCAGTCATCTCTTATTTAGACAGTTGTGAAGGTTGTGCACTGTATTAATAGAACCCCAGCACACGGCCATAAATCATGGCAGTGGGATCAGACTATGTGTATGTGTATGTGTATGTGATTGTGCGCTCAAGTATAGCCCAATGTGCTGTGTCAGCAGCCCAGCCGAGCAGTCCCTCACTCCTGAGCCATCACTCTGGTTATTCATAGACCACATCAATGATTTATTGAATAACAAATCTTGAATAATGGGACCCCAATCCGTCATTCTGACTACATAACCCATGCAGCTGTAAGACATTCCACTTGATTTATCCCATTCGTTCGATTTTGAAATTAAATTGCAGCAGCTAATAGATTTGATTAATTTTTTTCTGATTAAATAAGAAATCTTATTTCAGGTTCATGAGAGAAAAACTATTGTCAGCCTTCATATTAAACGTCTTTCTAAAAACATCAGGATTTTCCCTTTAATCTATGATCCTCACCAACACAGCCAGGCAAAAGCGTTCAAATCCTGTTTTATATTAACACGCTCAATAGTCCATACGATCCCTCCGGACTGGTTCATGGGCTGCCATGGAGAACATTCATGTAGGAATTAGAAAAGCTGATTATGACAGTTTTATTTTCCGCATTCTTGGATTAATCCATAAAACTTGACGGCCCATGAGAAGGTTATGTGCACAGTGATGAAAAGCATATCATTCTTTCGCAATGCAAAGAGCGCAACTGGAATATGGATTATTAATATTATTTTCTAATTGGGTCCCAAGGCACATGGAAATAAATGACTCAGCTTCCTAGTATTATCATGCCATGGAAAGTTTGTTGAAAACCAAAAGCTTTAATTAAAATGCTTTGGATGGTGCACATTGCTTATTTAAGATCACTGGTCCAGAAGTTGACTAGACAGATTCATGTATACCAATTTCTAGTGTGTGTGTTCATGACACTGAAAAATGTGTTACTGTTCATATAATGGCTACACTTTTTGTTAATACCCCAGATGCTCTTAAAAACCACGTGATAATGTGTGGCACCATCCAGTTTTGTTTTTGTTTAGCCTTAGCTTTGTTTTTTGGCCTCCGTGCTTTATCCAGTGGTTCATCACACTGATGTTATGTTCCTATCCTTTTGTGCTGGTGTTAATCAGTGTTTCTTCAGCTACACACACTTTTGGCCTTGTAGACTTTTACAGAGTAAAAACACGCTTTTCACACTTCAATTCATTTATTTATTGCACTTTTTAATTTAACAGTGGACATTCTTTTATGACAAGATAATGATGCATTTTTATTTATTTCTGTATTTGTTTATTAATTATGTGCATTTTGAACTTTCTATCAAATCTCAAATTCCCAACCATTCTGTTGTGGAAATGCCAGTGGTGGCAATTACATTTTTAATTTACATATTTTAACTTATTATTTAATTCAGTCTATACATAAAATAAAATAATATTTTACGTTTTTATTTCATTTGAGATTTGTAGCTTGATTAAAAATGACGCATATTCGAATGTTCTATTATTTTAAATAATACACACACACACACACACACGCGCACACACGCACACACACACACACACACACACACACACACACACACACACACACACACACACACACATATATATATATATATATATATATATATATATATATATACATACAATTTTCAATTACATTTCTGCATTTATCAGATGCTTTTATCCAAAGCAACTTACATTGCATTCAGGCTAACAATTTTTTCCTAACATGTGTTCTATTTTTCGATCCTCATAGAAAAATGATATTCTTTGAGTTTCTTATGTTTTCCAAAGGGGATATTTTGAAATCTGTTTGTTTTTAGTAAAAAGGTGCTGTTGAAATATACTTATTTAAAAGTGAGTCTGCCCCTTTATGCTGCTTCTGCTGTCTCCAGGCCAGACACGATACTGAGGTTGTAGGAAGACAGCATCATGCTGACATTTTTTCATCGCAGAGCAAATAAGCTAGTAAGCCACAGGGTTTCTCTGAAGAGATTCCCAACTGTAGCGGTTTTTAATTATGAAATGTCACCTGCTGATCAGCAGGTATACCATATTTTTCTGTATTTCACAAAGAATGAGTGAAGAATGCATTAGGGGACGCCAGCAGCAAGTAACGGATGATTGGCATGTCCTCACATTACATACAGCAGAAACCTAACTCACATATTGGACTGTGTGAATCAAGTCGTAAAAGTTGTATTATACAGAAAGTGACTTTCAAATTGGATTATTAGATTTTGTCAGCTGTCATAAATTCATGGACTGCTCAGCTGTGATGATTTTATGCACTTTGGCTGTGTAGAAATGCAGGATGGGCAGCGATTTGCGGTGCAGCTGGAGAAAGAACCTTGTTTTTATTGTTGTTGTTGTTTTTCAGACCCCTAGGTTGCCAGATTCCCGATCTGAACATGAAAGGATGTATTGTCTGTTTTTTCCCATTAATGAGTTTGCTTCAGGGGGACTTATTTCTGTCTTCACTTGACTGTCTTGAGTCCCTTCATGTGTAGAAATGTAATGTGGGACCGAAGGTTTCATTTTGTTTGAGGTTAAAAGTGCTTTGGTAGGCCGGGTGCAAATGAAACAACTGGCCTAATTCGATCCTTGGAGGATTCTCATTAGTTTTCTTTCTTTAGCTATCCAGACCTGAATAAAACATGTAATCCTTGAATGCAGTCAGATAAGAGTGTGAGAGAACCTGATTTTTGCACACAACTTCCTATCGGATCCAGGAAGTTGATAGATGCCCTCTGGCTGGCTGGCAGTGGTCTGCTTCCTGGTTTCATTAAAGTTTTTTATGTGGGATAAACCTGTCACAATTACACTTCTTCAACCACGTGTTCTCCTGTAGATAATGATGGCTTAAAATACATACTCATCTACAGGCTTGTAATTAAATCATTTGAGAGGATGAGCAGTGAGCTGTGATGGCGCACCAGATGCTGTGTTCTTTGAAATGATTCTAATATTGGGTGCGTGGCAAATGCTGGAATTTTCACTTTTTCCACTAGCACATGGACACAAATGAAGAATTCAGTGCGACCAGCAGGAGAAAAGAGTGTGTAAGTTCTAAATGGGTGGTGGAAGTAAAACATTTAATCGCTTTATAGATTTTATTATGGATTTGGGGGTAGTTTATGTGGAGACTGTGTCCCTACCTTTTCCCATTTATGGGCCCAGTGGGTCTGTGTAAAGTTGTTAAGGTAGTTCATCATTTACAGTCGTCTCCTTTTAGTTTCTATTGATATTCTGGTTAAAAAGCTTGAGAAAAAAAGCTATTTTATTTAAAGAGTATAATTATCAAATTAGTGTTGTTGTTATCCTCATCATCCTCATCCTCATCATCAATTAATTTGTAATGTTGAACTTCAATAATAACAACAATAATTTTATACTGATACCTTATTGTTTTTCAACTTTCTAAACGTATGCTATTTATTTCAAACTTCCTGTTTCAACAGGAGTAAACTCCACTTGAAGAAAGCAATATCATGGAATCTTTAATTTGCAGTGTTCACTGCCACAACAGTCAAAACAGCCAGAAAGTATGTAGCCTGTCAGGCAGTATTTATAGAGCATCCCCTCATCTGCTCTGCCCTGGATCTGAAAGGAGACCAAATGCAATATTTATACAGAGAGAGAGGAGTAACAAGTTAACTTCACGAGGAAGCATATATGGAGGTGTTTGTTTGTATAGCAGTATAGGCTGTGATGGAGTTAGATGAAAGCTGGCCCTCTGCTGTGGGTATGGATTAGCAACTCTGTCCTAAACTAGCTGTATATCTTTACATCATTCAGCCACAGCATGATATCTCTCTTCTGACTGTGATCACACACTGCTCGAAGCATAACATGGGCTCCTCAAAGATGAGCTGAAATTGGATCTGTTTGGCTAGGGGTGGACAGTATAATCAATGATTGATTATAAAATAATAATTTTGTTGTTGAAATGGTCTTTTTATTAACTACCCATTTATTAAATGGGTGGACCTAAGTGAATAAAAGAAAGAACAAGAATAGTATTCTTATAGGGAAATTTGCTCCTGATTTTATATCATGGTAAAGAGCATGTTACATTTACATTACATTTACATTTATTCATTTAGCTGACGCTTTTATCCAAAGCGACTTACAATTGCTATATATGTCAGAGGTCGCACGCCTCTGGAGCAATTAGGGGTTAAGTGTCTTGCTCAGGGACACATTGGTGTCTCACAGTGGATTCGAACCTGGGTCTCTCACACCAAAGGCATGTGTCTTATCCACTGCGCCAACACCCACCCCCATGTTGCAGTATGATGTCGATTTGACATCTTAAATACTTAGTCTTAAAGTCTATAAAAGATGGAATCAGTGCTCTGTTGCAAAATTGTTCTTGCTTTAGACTAAACAGCGTGGCTTTTGTCTGAGTCAGCCTATTAATCTCCAGTCAAATCGCTTCTTTTATACTGTTTTCCATTAGCATGCTATGGTGCGGATTTGCTGAGCAATGGCAGAATGTAGTCTGCCTGCCGATAAACCACGGGGAGAAATGAGAGTCCTTCCACAACTTGTAAGAATGATGAATGAGCAATAATGTGCATCTGGGCCTGACTGTTTTTATCATGGAACATTTCTTTGGAGACGCATTTACCTGTCAAGAGCATTCTTTACCGAAACACTATAATAGGCATTATTTCTGAGCAGAGAGATGCGACTGTATGGGGGTAAGCTGCACTTTAGCTGATTGCCGCAGGTTGTGTTAAATGGACCTGGGGTAATTCTGTGTAAAAGTAAATACATCTCCCCCTTGCTATAGGCTTTCTTTTTGTTTTCTTTTTGTTTATACTGAAGCTGTAAAAGCCCACCTCCCCTCTGCGCAAAGTGCCCTCTGCTCTTCCCATGTGGTTTGTAATGCAAACTGCTCCGTATTATGTTTGCAGAGGTTCTGTGTATGGGTGGAAGTTGCTTGGCTACATTAGAGAGATTGATGACGTCCACTGGCCCTTGTTCAGTGATTGGGTGTCACCCTGCAGCAGAGCTGGGCTGCAGGGATGTGGCCCAGGCAGATTTAATGCCCGTTTCTGCCTTTCATTGTAAACCACCAAGTGGGTTGGTCTTGTGTGGAGGGACTCAAGGCATTCTGGTGCCTCTTGATCCTAATGGGGTCTTAAAGGTGGTGTGTGCAATGATCAAATATTTTTAGCGTACTTTCCAAAGACAAATAAAGTTAGTCTTTTTTATGTATTTGTAAGGATTCCTGATATGTTTGTAAGACATTGGATAATGGGCGATTCATAAATGTAAAATACATTTCTTTCAATATTGCATAGCTTATATATTGGATGATATATTTAATAATTTAACATTCTATTAATTTATACATGCTAATTTCCCTATATTGTTTTTTGTATTCTTTATGCAATTCTTGCTTAGTTATTCGAATAGTAATATTAATACTAATAACACCATTCAAAATTATTAGATATTATTCATTTTTATTACCTATTTATTTGCTTTTATTTTATAGTATTTATTTAGATTATTTGTTTTATTATTTCATTTATTTATTATTTAAAATATTTTAGATTTATTTACTTGTTTTTGTCTATTTAATATTCATTTGTTTATTTATTTATTTAACAGAAATCATTATCTAATATGTACTGTAGTTATGTAATCTGTGTGTGTTTTTGTTTCTAAATAATAATCAGCTTATTGGTATTGACTGTTTGATTATAATATTGGTGCATCTTAAGTTGATCACCAAAGTTTGTCTTACCAGTGACAGCTCAGTTGGGAAACCTGGTTGAAACAGTAATGTTAGCTTCAGTTCCTTTTGGTACAAGATAAATTAGACAGAAGCAAAGAATTAGGCAAAATTTGGCAAATGAATTTCTTACACATAAAATTTCTTCATATGGTAAAATGTTGGGTTTATATGCCACTTTTTATACAAACAAAATTGTTTGGAGTTGATGTGATTGTATATAAAAAATATTTCTTCTCTGCTTTGTCCTATTCACAGAACTCACAGCATTTCCCCAAAGCCTTGGATAGTCATTTTGCAGCTCACCAGTTTCCTACACCATCAGTATGTCATAATTCACCTGAAATGCTTTTTCTTGCCGCCCGGGAGCCGGTTCTAAGGGCGTGACATTGAGTGGGGCTTAGGAGCGTGCCGGATGGCTCCCTTTCTTTCCCTTCTTTTCTCCAAGCTCTCTGGAATGGAGAGGAACAGAGTGTGTCTTGTCTGTGGAGCTGCTGGCATGCTGCCTGCGCCTCACACTGTTTTGATTTCCTGCTCTTTACTCGATATGTGTGGCTCCTTCCAGCAGGGATAATGAGAAGTGAATGCATTAACCTTGTTTTCATTTATTTCCCATGGACACCTTACTAGCTACTGTCACAGAAAGTTTCTCTCTTTTTTTCTTTTTCACTATATTGCCCTCACTTTTTGCACTCCTCCCGAACTCAGTGTTGTTGTGCTTTCGGAATGAGCCTCAGGAACTTTGGTCTCGTTTTTGCTTCGCCACTTTCTGCTGCAGGGCAAGTCAGTTGCATCTCTAATGCTGTGATGTACATCACCTGCCACTTTCAGCTGCAAATTATCTGAAAGAGAATTGGCAAAAAATAAATATCTCTGAGATATCTCCTCATTTTCTTGTCGGGAATGTGCTTGGATACACTTAATTCATCCAGTCCTTCAGATGACATCAGGATGCCCAGCAGGCAGACTATTATAATCAGGAATGATTAAGAAAGGATGTTTTGAGTTCTGAGACAAAATTAGAAATCATAACATGGAATTTATTACTTTTCCTTTTATGTTGTGAACTAGAAGATTGATGGCTCTCGGGGGTTTGTATGCTTTATAGTCATATGTGCATTCATCAGTTAAAGCGTCACTCATGCATCACAATCATGATATAATTGATTTGTACTCACTATTACTAATTATGTTCCACATATTTTAGAGACTGCCAACTTCACTAAGTACGTCTGTCAGTATAATGAAATGGCATGTATCTTTCAAGTAGTTCTTATTTAAATAAGAATTCCTTCCAAGCAGTTATTCAAGTTAAAATAAATGTAATCATCTGTTTTTCAGGTATTCTGTACAGTAAAAAAATAAAATAAAAATACTGGGACAGTTCCCTCAAAAGGGTTTTTTGAAAGGTTCATAGTAGTAACTTAAGCATATAGTTTCCTACTTTAAGGTACTAATATGCAGCTTTTAGGGGTAGATGCGGTACAAAGTTGTCCCTTTAGGGGTCCTGCCCCACTGACAAATTGTTGAACCCCAAACTTATTTATTGATTTGTCTTTTTTCTGGCTTAATTTTGTTTATTTTCAGTTGTAAATGGCTTTAGTTATCCAAGAGTAGTGAGTTTTTTTTTTTACCTGTCAGTATTGTATGAATTTATATTATATCTGTTGACTGCGTTTGCACTTCAAGGCTTGAAGCATAGATCTTCTCTGTTTACATCTAAGACTAAGAGACTGTGTTTACATTACATTAACACATCACCGAGATGTACATTTCGACCAAGAAATGCATTTGACCACTCACCATTACCTTTTTAGTGTTCGAACGCATCTGTACAGCACTCTGTTGCTGAGTCGAATTAATTCATTTTATGTATTGAATACTTTAGTTTATTGTATTTATTGTATCAGCTCTGTAAAGTAGTGCTTCCTCCCCATTCTTCTTTTAGAGTTTAGAACGTACATTCGGCACAGCTGCTGCAGTTCAGTCCACTCTCTTTAAATGTGCTCCTTTAATCAATCAGCACTTTTTCCCAGAGCTTAAGATTTATTGAGGAATAACCTTTATTTAATTGAGTAAGCTTTAGGAACCATACTAAAGCTCCACCCTCACTTTCCTCTTCTTTTGGTTCCTCCCGTGAGAATAAAAGACGTTTTAATGTGACATTTACACCATTGACTGTCCAGCCAGCTGTCCTTTTTGAACACATCAACCTGTTTGTGCCAACATTCTTGCTACTTTTTACAATTCTGGATGGGCCTGTGACAGCAGCATCTTAAGAGAATTAAAATTGAAACACAGCAGCCCGGGGGTTTCTTTCCTATAACCCTAATTACCTAAAAAGACAGCGCAACAGTCCGTCAGCAGTTCTCATCTGATGTGGTGATTTGTACACTTCCGAAGCCGATTGACCCTCCTGCTCGTCCAGACGATAGGAAGAGCGCTCACCAGACAGCTTGTACCTCGGGGAACCGTAGGGGGCCAAGGGGCTGAGTTAGAAACCTTAACAAGAGCCATGTTCCATCTGTTCATAAACGCTGTGCAGAGTGAGGGAGGAAGTGACTGTCTTTTTCTTTTTTATTCATTTATTTATTTATTTATTTTTCCGGCAGGAGGGAGGGGACGTGGGCGGAAGTGACTGCCCAAGTGTCTGCCACTCCTATGGGACAGCTGTTCTCTGATTCTGCCCTGAAGTACTGGATTATTTATGCTCTGTCCTACCCGCTATTATTTATGTATGGCATATTTGCATATGCTAGACAGCGCAGTGACAGGTCTTCAAGTAGCTCTCGGCGTATAGTCTAATGTGTACAGATTGAACACAATAAGTGGGAGATGTCACATGAGCTCAAAATGAAACACTTCTCTGCGTAATGGCAGGCGAGGCTCACAGATTGTGTGGGACTTGAATATCACACCAGCTCTGTGCATCTGGGGAGATGAGAGACACTCTAGCCAACAAATCAAATGGAGACCCCATTATAACACTCAACAATAAGGTGCTTTATTTCCTTTTTTATTTTCCTGGTTGTTCTGTCGTGCTGGTGGTTCAGATTTAACTTGTTGTCCAAAGATTATTCATTAAACATTTTTTTTCTTCTTTTTTACAAATAAAACATTTTGAATAAGAATATTATAATTTATGGTATAACAATACTATAAAATGTAATAATATTAAAATAAATTTTATTTTCTATATAATTTGAAATATTTAAATGATTATTATTATATTGTTTTTAAGCTAAGCACATATAACAACACTCAATTTTGTTGGCTTCCAATATTTTAACCGATCCCATCACGATAAGATAAATAGTAATATACTGCAATATTATATATTTTGTGCTATGGCAGAAGCCCATCACCATTTCCCATTTAAATGTTACTATTTGCAAATAGTTATGTTTTTAATTTGGAATAAGATCTAAAACCAACTGCACTTGAAGACAACAAATTAGAAATTCGAAAACAGCCCCAATAGCCCCACTTAAAATGATGAAGCAAACAAGAGGTTTAGCATTTTTGAGAGGCATGCACTAGCTGGAAGACATGCCATTGAAGACTTGACATTAGCACAAGCTTGATGAACATGTTTGAGGTGAAAGTCATTGAAACAGCTTAAAAATCAGCTCAAGGCCTCGTCATCTGACGGCAAGCTCAGATCTGTCAGTAGCACACTTACAATCTGTGGTGTAAGAAAATGTTTATTCTCTGAAATATTAATGATGCTGCCACACGGGGAAACATGTCTTCCAAGACTGAACTGGTATGAATAAAGTGTAGTAAAGCTGTGTCATGTTTTTATTTTGGCTTTTTTCTATAGGCCTATGTATTTTTTTTATATTATTCCAAACCACAGCTGCTGATGTCATTGTTTTGTCTATTTAAGCAGCTTTGTATACAGTCAGCACACCTCTTTTCTCTTGCTTTTGGCCAAGTGCTACATCGTATATTTGAGTCGTTATCATTCTTAAGTCTCCTACAGCAGTTCATTTCACATTGCTGTAAGCAGACAGAGAGGAACTCAAAAAAAAAAAAAAATGGCTGTATTACTTTGATCAAACTTGAAAGGTAATTTAACTTAATATAATATACAGGTGCTGGTCATATAATTAGAATATCATCAAAAAGTTGATTTATTTCACTAATTCCATTCAAAAAGTGAAACTTTTATATTCATTCATTACACACAGACTGATATATTTCAAATGTTTATTTCTTTTAATTTTGATGATTATAACTGACAACTAAGAAAAATCCCAAATTCAGTATCTCAGACAATTAGAATATTACATAAGACCAATACAAAGAAAGGATTTTTAGAAATCTTGGCCAACTGAAAAGTATGAACATGAAAAGTATGAGCATGTACAGCACTCAATACATAGTTGGGCTCCTTTTGCCTGAATCAGTGCATCAATGCGGCGTGGCATGGAGCTGATCAGTCTGTGGCACTGCTCAGGTGTTATGAGGGCTCAGATTGCTCTGATGGTGGCCTTCAGCTCCTCTGCATTCTTGGGTCTGGCATATCGCATCTTCCTCTTCACAATACCTACAGCGTTAAGATCAGTTGATAAAGTTTCTCCATAAAGTTGGTCAGCAGCAGGAAGCATGAAGTGCTCTAAAACGTCCTGGTATACAGCTGCGTTGACCTTGGACCTCAGAAAACACAGTGAACCAACACCAGCAGATGACATGGCACCGCAAACCATCACTGACTGTGGAAACTTTACACTGTACCTCAAACAACGTGGATTGTGTGCCTCTCCTCTCTTCCTCCAGACTCTGGGACCCTGATTTCCAAAGGAAATGCAAAATTTATTTTCATCACAGAACATAACTTTGGACCACTCAGAAGCAGTCCATTCCTTTTTGTCTTTAGCCCAGTCGAGACGCTTCTGACACGGTCTGTTGTTCAAGAGGGGCTTGGCACAAGGAATGCGACAGCTGAAACCCATGTCTTGCATACTTCTGTGCGTAGTGGTTCTTGAAGCACTGACTCCAACTGTAGTCCACTCTTTGTGAATCTCCCCCACATTTTGAATGGGTTTTGTTTCACAATCATCTCCAGGGTGTGGTTATCCCTATTGCTTGTACACTTTTTTTGTACCACATCCTTTCCTTCCCTTTGCCTTTATTAATGTGCTTGGACACAGAGCTCTGTAAACAGCCAGCCTCTGACTTTTGTGTTTTTCCCTCCTTGTGCAAGGTGTCAATGGTCATCTTTTGGACACTGTCAAGTCAGCAGTCTTCCCCATGATTGTGTAGCCTACATAACTAGACTGCGAGACCATTTAAAGGCCTATGCAGGTGTTTTGAGTTAATTAGCTGATTAGAGTGTGGCACCAGTTGTCTTCAATATTGGACCTTATTCTTGCACAATATTCAAATTTTCTGAGAAACTGAAAAGTTTTCAGTTACAATCATCAAAATTAAAAGGAATAAGCATTTGAAATATATCAATTTGTGTTTAATGAATGAATATAATATACAAGTTTCACTTTTTGAATGGAATTAGTGAAATAAATGAATTTTTTGATGATATTCTAATTATATGACAGAACCTGTATATTAAACAACACATCAGTGTTGGCTTTTTGAGTCTTCTGGTTTCAATGACCTTTCGACTATAATGAAACTTTAAAGGATGTCCATTTTATAGTCAGTTACTGGCTCATGAAACCACTTATTGAAGTTCATCTGCATAAAGTCAAGCAAATCGTTTATCATACATTGAATACTGTGGAAATGTTTTAGACTTTGGGAATAAAATTAGCTTGACTCTTCATTGCCATTTTGAAATGTTATTTTATCTTATTTTAGTGGTTTTGCCTGCAACACATGACTTTTGTGGCCACCATGTCTAACTTACAGTTAATGCCATTTATAATTGAGTGGCTATAGAGGATGTTGTGCTGCGTTACATTTACCTCAAATGTCTAAGCTGGGAATAGTGTTATGCCTGAGTTACGGTGTTTCCAGTAAGCTGGAAAACCAAAATGGACGCGTGCATTGTTAGCAAAACCTGTCAATAAAAACACATAAAAAATGTACGCCACCGAGTTTACTCAGACACAGTCAAACAGAAGTGCTAATAAACAATATATTTCTACTTTTTCACAATCCATTTTGGATTCTGAAGGCAGGGTTGTTGCAGTTCCTCAGACATTTTGAGTCTGAATTCTGACTTGAGGGTGCAATTCCAGTTTAAAAATGTATTATATGAAAAAGTTATTTATGGCGTAATTTTACTGACAAATGTAGAGAGTGCATTATCTTAGTACGTAAGCACATTAATATAATGCACAAGTGAGAATCTCTCACGATTTCCTCTGCTCACGCACAAAACTTGACACGTGTGCTCTCATCTGGAGAGAGTGCACGCACTTAAAACGTATCTGTCCTCTCACTCAAACTGTGTCCTGAGCACTCTCAAATCTCTCTGTGCTCATGCACTATAAAGATATTAATTATTTTAGAACCTGAATTAAGCGTCATCAAATGTTATCATTATGCACTTTTAAAAAGTAGTCTCAAAACAGATTTGTGCAGAGCATTTCCTTGATTTTTTTATTGTTGTATTTTTGTTGTAACAAACTAGTTATTGTAGCTACTTTGTTTTACTATATCTCTTTTATGGTTTTTTTATCTTTTATGCAAATTATGCATCTCTCAGTGAAATAGGCTGCTATGTAAACACTTTTTAAAAAGATACTATATAAATAAAGCTTTAACTAATCAGACCTCCACAACTGACCAATGCAAATACTATGTGAAATATAATTGGCTGAGTGTACTGAGCCTAGAATTCTTTTGACAGTGCCTACTGGTAAACACAGCCTATGTTTTCCCAGTTTGGAGCAATGGCTTGCTCTTTAAGAATCGTAAACTGCAATCTGGCCCTTTCCTGGAGCAGACTCCAGATGTTACCACAGGTTGCTAATTGCCCTAAGCACATTGTCACTAGGCAGATATTTGTTTATGTTAACAGAGACCCTCAAAATGTGTTTGGTTTTCTTCAAAATGTGTGAATGGCTGGAATTACCTGAAATGTGTGACCAAAGTATCTCAAGCTGTTTTGATATGCTTAGAAGCATATGGCGGCCATATGCAGCTGTCTGCTAAGCAAGCTTCAATTCAGGTGTTTTCTTCTACCCAGAGGGTAATCCAGTAGCTCTTGATGTACATGCAGTATGTAGGATGTCAATCATGAAAGAACAGGCTGATTTATTTATGTCTCTCTCTCTCTCCTTCTCTCTCTATAGGTAAGTGATGGCGATATTTGGCTCTGTTCCCTGTCCAAGCAGTGAATGCAGACCCTGTGCATGCCCATGACAAATGACCACTGAGGTGATTCATTGACAGGAGAGTTTTAAAAATACACTGAACCATCACCACATGACAGGAAACAGCACTTGTGCGACAGCATGGTCTATCTTATTCTCTCCTGCTCTTCTTCTTCTTCTTGTTTTTTTTCTTATATAATTCTGAGTTGTTAAACTTTGAGCTCATTCATATGGATCATTTTAAGAGTCAGGTTATTGAAAGGCTAGAATTAAGGAACTGACTGGGAACGTTTTGAGATTGAGCACATAAGTGCAGGGGATTGAGTCTTTTACTTGCATAGTACTTTTATGCCTCGAGGTGTGTCACTTTAATTGACTGCTTTAAAAAGATGCATTTAAAATACTGTAATTTTTTGTTAAATAGAAAACAATTTATATTCCATTTTCTGCCAGAGAGGAAAAAGAAAACGGTTTAATGGTGTGGGTAAATGTGTTGCATTAGATGACAGTGATACATACACTAGTTTAACACATTGTACCTCAATACACACTGCTTAATCATAAACAAACAAACAAAAACTGATCTGTGCTTAAATCATTGCTGTACTGTAATGGGTATAGGCTATGGTAATGTGGTATATATGGTAAAGAATATGGATGTGTGTTTTGTCAGAAAAATGGTTTGTTTTTAATAAAAGAGGATATCGAGCTGTGACATTCAAGCTGGCAACGTTCTAACCACTGATCAATTATAGACAAAGTTAAATTATGGTCAAACAATTCTGGCGAAAAATCGATATTTAACTCAGATATTGACTTTTTACGGTTGTTTTTCAAGCATGAAATCATTAATCAGTATTCAGGGTGGAAGGGCTCGTCTCATGCTCTCACACAAACCGTTGTCACCGCACACAAGTCCTCCAATTTGACCTGGTTTCACATGCGGCTGTGCAGATCTTTTTTAACGACACGCCTTCAGAACACAGACTTTAATCCGGTCGTGTGGCTTAGCACTACCCCCGCCTGCTCCTACCCGTTTTTCTCTGCCTGCCGCACAGTTACTTTTTCAAAGCACAGAAATGTTTATGCCAGAAAGATCAATCATGCAGGAACATTGTTTTTTCTGATGTTTGAAGTGGTGGTAGTTTAGGGATGATGAATTCTAAAGCAACTCCAACTGAGCCTCGCTGCCATCTGATGCAACAGGATGTAACACAATTGTTTTCTTTTAAACTTTTGTTTCCAATAATATCTGCGACGCGCCTGAGTGCCCGTCTTGCATCTGTTGTCAGCTGTTCCCTCCGTCCAGGTGAGAATAAAGAGATTAAGTGTTGCATCAAGCAAATTCAGATGAATTAGCAAGGGCCCGTAACATTGAAGTTCATTCAAGCCCCTAATATCCTTTAGTTTCTTTCTGAAAGCCATTGATGTGTAGTCCCTAGTGGTCACTTGCAACATGTTGTACTTGTTATCGAATTGTAGCTGAATTCAGTATCTTAAATATAGAGTGCTGGAGGAGGCTAGTGAATGTGCTTTTGTGTGGGCAGATGACCCTTGGGGCTTACAGACCATTGAACAGCGCCTCAGTTGGGACGTTATGTGCATTCTTGTGAAGAAACCTCAAAGATTTACTAGAAGTAATGTGCTCTTGCTGAGCTCTAATGAAAACGCGTCGATCGGCTCACGGGGAATTATTTTATGGTCATTATACATGTTATGTAATGGCTTATTAAACCATGATTGAACAGACTTTTGACAGTCATTCAGTGTATTTTTTCTTTAATCAACCCTTTGAGTGTCAGTAGGGAGCAATGAGGGTGCTTTCCAACCGTTGAGTGCGTGTCTTGACTCATAAAGCAGGTGGTGGTGACATGTTGCTGCCTCTCAGATTTAGATTTTCAGTTTGACAGTGTGAAATCAGCTTTTATTCCTCAAAAGTTGGGAGTCTTTTGAGACTTTAAAATAATTTTAATCATAATAATTTAGTTTTTCGCAATGACATGTGCCATCTAGTTCTGAAAGTGTAAAGAGTGCTGTTTATTTTGTCAATTTAATGATGAGATAATAATAGCGTTCTTTTAATTAGAGGAGCCTTCTGACACAAGGAAATTCTAGAGCTCTACTAATTTATTTATTTATGTGCTGCCAAAGTAATGAAATTATCTTAACACTGTTTTGCAAAAATGACCAGTTTGAGAAACTGCTTTTTTTTTTCTCTTTTTTTTCATACATTGGAAGTCAATGGTAACCAAAACTATGTGGTTAAGAAAGTAAAAGAAAGTCAGTGTCACAGGTATGGAATGCCATGAAGGGAATACATTATAACAGATCAAGAGTTAAATGGAAAAAAGGGGTCCCACTTTTTATTAAGCGGCCTTAACTACTATGCACTTACATTTAAATTAATAATTTATTGTGTACATGTTTTTAGATTGTACTTATATTTGAAAAATATTTGCATGTAATTACATATGTAATTCATTTCTGTAATTACATTTTTAATTACACTGTTGATCCATTCCATAAACCTTAACCCACCCTTAAACCTACCCATATCACCAAACCTGTCTCTAATCTTATCTGTTTCCCATCTCAGAAGCAGCAAAAGTACATAGTAAGTTTGCAAGACTGAAATGAACTGGCCACCTGTGTACAGTGGGTAAAGTTGAGATGTGTGTGTGTAGGATGGTGGTCAGCAGCAAGAAATATAGAGAGCCTGATTTCTCACCCTTCTCTTCTGTGTGTGGCGAGTGGAGGCCGCCAGTCAAGAGCTTTGCTCCCGGTAGCTGAATTAACGATAGATCAGCCAGATGAACATCTGAGAAAAGCTTCATGCTCTTCAGCTGTACACATGGCTTCAGTGCTTTCTTGGCCATGCAGCTCCAGGCTTGACATATTCTCTGACCAGGGTCTGTAAACAAACCCTTATGGATAAATCAGATACAACATTCTTGAGCATAGCATTAATAAAAGAAAAAAAAGTGTTCCAAGATCTGTACATTACGTTGTATAACAGTTAGTTCATTCTAATCTGATTAAACATGAATGCTGATATGTAATCCAACTTGTGTGAAATTGCTTAAAGGGACGGTTCTATTAAAAAAGTAAAAAGTCATCTACTCTCCCTCATGTCGTCTCAAACAGTATGACTTTCTGTTGGACACAAAAGGAGATATTTGAGGTCTTAATGTTGTTGTTATTTTATCCATCCAGTCAGTGAAAACCAATGCACCCCAATGTTGTTAATCAGAGTGGTTCTTTAACCAAATTAATAATTGTGTTAATAGTGCATGGCCTGCAGGCTAAAAGAGAAACACTGCCTCAGGAATCCACTGACTTTCATTGTACTGACAAAAAGTATTGAAGAAAGAATGTCATAAACACTTGAATTACATGATGGTGAGTAATTGCAGGATTTTCAAATATTACTTTAAATGTAGAAATAGGGAAGACCATGTCCTCCATGGCCAAACTGTTGGACACCATCCGTCTAACGTATGAGCTTCTTAATTATTTTTAAGCTCTTCCTGAGGACTGACACGTTGGCAGGGGTCAAACTGTGTGGCTAGGTGAAAATAAAGCAGCCATATTGCGCTCCTCTCTGCATCCTTCCTTCTGCTGCCTTGCACTGCAGGGTCAGTAATGGAGATTTGGGCAGCCCTGTGGTTACAGCCACCTGTGATATTCAGCCATGTCTCCTTTATCAAGGTGTTCAGTGGTGTTCCTCTCTCACTGAATCACAAGCAGCAGTTATATAACCACAAACGTAGCCAACTCGGTGTAAAAATACAGCATCACCGAATCCACAGACTAGCATGCCTTAAATAACATGCTCTGATGCATCAATGATTGAACACGATGGCTGCCTTGAAGTTTCTGGAGGGCCAACATTGTTAAAATCAGCATCACGTCCCTTCTGCTTGAAAGTGCACACGAATGCCCCATGTGCCGCTCAAATAGACCCCAAACGTGCAAATGCTTTTGTTTATTACCCTGGCAGGCTTTTAACTTTCAAAAGGGTAATACGTTTCGGAAGTGAGGCTAGTGACTTAACAGCGAATGAATGTCTCTTCTCTATATTAACAGGCTGTAAAATGCTAAGCCATTATCAATTTGGGATTTTTCCCAGATTGAGGTGCTCTTTAAAAGATTTAGCAGACAGTGGAATGAGCATAGCACTGGACACAGCAGTTCTGAGTTTCTCTGACGATGACAAGATGACCTACGCTGAAACCTATATTGATGTAAAAGCAGCGGCATATCAAAGAGAACATTCATTAAACATATCCTCCATTGTTTCATGTCTTTTGGAAGCACAAGCAGCGTAGTGGAGCTCCAGACACCTCTATCATGTCGTAGACATCTGCCGACAGAAGAATCAGCTGGTGCCTCTTTTACGTCTGTCTTGCCAAGATCTAACTTCTCAGACATGCTCACTGGCATGAATATGCTTCAGAGTTTTTCCTAGGCTAATCTACTTGACTTACCCCTCAGAAGTCTTGACCAGTCTTCTGTGATAAATGTTGGGAGCTTTGGGGAGGACAGTGGCTATTTCTGACCTGTCAGGTCTGACCTGGTTTCTCCTGTCTTCATTTATTTCCCTCAAGCTCTCCTTCATCTCTGTCGTCTTGTGCAAATTTTAACCTCCCCTGATGTATCGACTTCTCTGTTTATAGTACCCTAAAGGAGCATTTGTCTGGCAGCAGCCACTTTTATTAGGACACAGGGATCAAACATAGAATCATTTACAACGCAGTGGATAACAAAACCAGACGCTGACACAAATTAATGTTTTGGGAATACTGTTTCAGAAAAAAAGTTTTCAAATGAAAGTGAAGCAAACAGCATACAGTATATGCGGACATCTCAGGGGGATACGGCCCAAATTTGTTTGAGGAGATGAAGTTAGTGGGGAAAAAAAGAAATGGGAGCTGTAATAATAAGCTGGTCATTTGTAATTGGTCTGGGGAGTTGTCTCAACATGTGCAAGCTTGTTTTAATCAGGACGCTGTCAGTCAAAACAGCACTAAAAGGCCTGTTAAGAGTCTTATGATTATGTGCCGTGAAGCAGATGGAGGAAAACAGCCATACAGCTAGTGCAGTGGGGTTGTTGCCCTTGCTAGTACAGCTGTTCAGTTTCATTTTAGACCAATGTATGTTTGCTCTGATAAGATGGACCTTGTTCAGTGTGCCAAAAAAAAAAAAAAAAATGTTCTCAAAACTCTCAAGTTTTGGTTCACTAGCTGGCTTAGAAACATATTACGGCACTAACAAGTGTCAAACCATCCTAGTGTAGTAATGATTTAAGCATTTGAAGGAGAAAATTTCACAGTTTGTTATTAGATATGCTAATCCATGACCTACACCCTTACTTGGCAATTAATGGATGCTTTGCATCAACACATCTGTTGATGATGTGTCCTAGAACATATTAAACAGTTAATTTATGTGCATATAGTCAGGCCCATATGCAGTAGGTTATATTTTTAGTAGCCTAAGTCATAGTAAAATGTACAATATTAAGTCATATTTTCTTCTCGACCAAACATGGCATGCTAAGAGTCCTTGATTATTAAGGTTGCCTTGATGTAGGGGTGGGCAGTATAAGTGAAACATGAATATCATGATAAGGTTTATTATATAGCATTTTTTTGCATGCTATTAAGATTATGTATGCATTTTCATTAACTTCATCAAATCCATTTTAGTTCTAATTTAAATGTATTCAATGAAATCCATAAAATAAAATAATTATACATTAAACTAAGTGATATCTATTATTGTTTCTCTCTCTGTCTCTATAGCTGTAACTTTTTGTAACTGGAATAAAACTATATTTTGTTATAATAAATAGTAGGGCATCAGTCCATAAACTGTTTACTAACTAAATTATAGTTGTCAGTCTGGTTTCTTTTATTTAGTTTTTGATACTATAGCATCTTAAGGCTGATGCATGTCTAGTATCAGATGGTAGGTGCCATTAAACTGGCCAGTGTAAAGCACTTTGAATCTCTAAAGTGAGAATATGAGGTCACCGGACACAGATTTGGCCATAGCTGTGAGTCACTACTGTTTGGTATTAGCTACTATAATGACCTATAAATTTAATATGAAATCTATGTCACTAAACATTGGTGTCCATGGCCTTATCTCATCTCCTGCAGTAGTAACCATAGATCTGTTGCTAATGTTTATTACTCCCCTCATAATAGAATCAATCGCCACTGTGCTCCAGGGATTTGGGAACACAGTTTATAGAGTTGTTTGTGATGTTGCTTACCAGAGGTACAGAGAATCTGTCATTTTCTATTAGGCAGCATCACCACAGCTGATTTGCATGAACATGATTGTGATGGGCCTTGTGTCTGACAGGTATATCTTGTTGTGGTCTATTAAAATTAGAAGTATTGTTGGAAAATGAAAAAAAAAAAGAAAGAAAAAAAAGAGAATACAATAATTTATATGTATATATATTTTTTTATTTCCCAGTGAAATTTCACTTTCCTGAATCCTGGACATACAATACATATGGGAATATACAGTAGGCCAACAACACATTCCTATTGATTTTTTAGAGCTAGCTCATTCTCTACAACTTGAGCAGGACCTAAATGTGTAGAAAAGCTGACATTAGCTGTTTAAACTTTAGTGGTTCTCATTAGCATGTGTCGGTAGTATTTACAGCATTCCATGTCTCAGAGGGGCCTCAGTGGAAATAGAGAATGTTGGTGGTATAGCGCTTTTGGACCTTTCTGCAGTGGTTAATGGACTGCTGTCAAACACTGGTGCCATCAGTGAGACAGGCACCATAAATCGCCCGCCTCACTTCGGGCCCTGGTTTGTGCTAGGGCGAGGCTTGAGCCCTTCTGTTTGTTGGGCAATTAGCATAGAAACAGCTGAGCATAAAAGCTGGGCACCAGAGACACCACTCAGCCACCGGAGCCTTTCCTCATCACTGCGTGTGCATCTCTGTTCTGTCTCACAGATGGAAAGCAAGTGCCCCTAATGCACCACAGTCTGCTTTCATTTGGGCCCGGAAGAGTGTATGCTCTCCAGCTAATTGAACGGCATGCTTGGTAACCTGCTGGAACCAAAATCTCAGCCAGATTGCTGGTGTCATGATTTAGCTGAGCCCTATTACTTGTTATGTGTCATGATGGTCAACTAGTCGTCCAGCACACAGTCAGTTACTGGGGATTTTACTTTTGTACATCTATCTAAAGGTGCACAAATATCTTATTTATATATATATATATATATATATATATATATATATATATATATATATATATACACACAAGTAAATCAATCATACACTTGTCCCAATTAAAAAACTAATGCAACCTTGATACTGTCAATACATTATCCGTTATTTGTCACCGTTTTACACTGAAAGTAATAAAATCAGAATCATTCTCGCTAAAGTTTCGGTGCCATATAATATTATTATTGAACATGAGGATTAGGGATGCACCGATACCATTTTTTAAAGACTGAGTACGAGTACTGATATTTTTTCCTGGTATTCCCCGATACCGATTCCTGTTTTTTGAGATGTGACAGTTTTCCAAGTAATGACATAGTGATAATTTCAGGACAGCTTCTTTGTAATTATGAACAATTGTAACTAAGGACAAGCCCGAGGTTGAGACAGAGAGCTGATGAGCCAGGGCGACACTGAGGATCTGGAGGGCCAAGGCGGAGCAGATTCTGCCGGTGACCGAGGGGGGAGGCGGTGATCTGGAAGGCCACAGTAGAGCCGGAGCGACTGAGTTGGAGCTGGAGGAGCCCGAGATAACCTGAGGGATGGAGGGACAAAGCGGAGCCAGAGGAGTGGAGTCATGGGCGGCGGATGGTCGATGACAGACCAAGGCAGAGCTGGAGGGACGAGGAAGCCCAGCGGAGGTGGTGGACTGATGGGCCATGATGGAGAGGAGGGAGCTAGGAGCCATGGTCAAGCTGCTTGGTGGAAGGGCTGAGGTGGAGTCCGGGACTCAGAGGCTGGAGACGGAGACAAGGGATCCTCCAGCCTTGACACTGATGGAGAGTGGCAGACCCGAAGCAAATCCAGCGCACATGTTGGTGGGCTGAGGGCGAGCAGAGGGGTTGACAGGTGACAGCAGTGGCGATGGAGAACCAGATGTGACAAGAAAAGGTAGGAGAGGGAGGGTGGGTGGTAAATCCAGACAGGTACATAATTTCAGGCAGACAGAATGTTTAGGGCTGACATAGAGTTCATAAGAATTCGAAGGGGGGGCATGTCTGCATATATGTCCTCTTCACAGTCCATAGAGAGGTGCTCACCCTCAGCCATGGTGCAATGGGTGGAGCTTCCCTCTGCATTCTCACTGTACATGGCATTCTCCACCGTCGCAAGCTTTGTTGCTGGCTCTCGCTCTGTGGCATTCCTCAGCTTTGTGCCCTCCATGGCGATGGCCTGTTGGTTGTGGCGGGCTCTGGCTCTCTGTCAGAGGTGGGCTCAGGCTTTGGCTCCATGCAGCGAGGAGATGGTGGGCTGGGCTCTTGGTCTGGAGTGGGGCTGGTGTCGTCCGCGATTTCCACAGTCAAAGGCGATCCACAGAACACCAGCACACACTCCACAAAGACGGCAAAGCTCTCTTGAGGACCGTCCCTGGACAGCTGTGCTCGTGTGGAGGTGTTCAGTCCAACTTGATAAAACCAGCAAAGGCAGCAGTAAGGATAGTCTTTCAGGTTGGCTAAAGAAAGCGGCAGGAGGACAAGGACGGCAGGATCACCCATAAGGTGAAAACAAAAAAAATGACAAAACCAACAAAAAACAAAACGCTGGGACACACGCAGCTTCACTTTTTAGTGTTCCAGTCTTCTGTCATGGTGTGGTGCGGGAGAGAAGCACGTAAACGCGGCAAATGGTAATGATGTTACAAAGTCTTTGATAATGCACATGGGGTAATCCAAGGGCAGAAAACCACATATACATCGACGAGACTGCACAACCAAACACTGAATAGACTGCAACTTATATGGGGAACGTAATTGAGGATAATTTGTAAGACACACCTGAACAACATGACACAATCAAGGGGAGACAGAAACTAGGTCACACAGAGAACATGAGGAATGTGACACAAAGAGTCCAGGGGCGTGACATATACCCCCCCCCCCCCCCCCCCCCCCGTCTTCTACGCTTTATTGACCATCTGTTTGCTTTCTTGAGACAATTGTCAATGGCTTTTTCAAAGTCTAACACAACAAATCAGCCATGTTCCAGGATGTAGTCTACAATAAAGGATGCACATTGAGGATCTCCATCCGGTTGCACTCCTTCAAAATCTGTGCAGACAAACTGCATTGTTCTCCGATCTTTTATATTCCTTCCTCGTCCCTTAGGTCTTTGAAAGTTCATATCTGTCAGTCAGTCTATTAGGCTTCCCTTGGTTCTATAATGACTCCTAGTGTTCTCAGATCCAGAGATGGTGATGGCAGGGCTGATATCAACAGTGCCTTGTCTCGACAAATACAAAAGGCATTTGACTTCCATTGTGCTTGTCCTAGGCTTTCTCTGTCTAAACACTGGCAACAAAGAAAGGTAGGGATGTTTATTCTTCAGAGTGTGATTGCTCACCCTATGTGAGAATAGATGGAGAGGAAGACATTACCCGTGTTGCGGCACTTGGCCAGAATTTCAAAAATCAGGGATGGTGTTGCTGCTTTTTAATAGCCATGATGGTGTGCATCACCTTGGATGCCATTGTAGTGGATGCTTCTGTTGTACTGACAGTATGGGGTTTTCCACTTTTTCAGTCCAAGTACCCTGTCTGTATCAAATATCATTAAATTTCAGTGATATCAGCTGTTCAGGAGGGTTCATGGACCCATGTATTGAAGACTGCAGGTACTCAATTCTGATTTTACCTAACCATTCGAACAGTGACGCATGAAACAATTACAGGATCATTAAATATAACTTTGTGTGATTTGAATAGAACATGTATAAAATGATCTGATTAGCCCTTGTGTTTATATATCTTTTTTTTTTTTTTTGGCTGTTACAATGGTTGAGCTCCAGATTCTTATAGGGTTGCTAGATGCTATCCACAGTTCCTTGGGTACCTCATCCATGCTGCATAAAACCAAAGATGGCAACAAGCTTCTTTACACACAATTAAAGAGCTATTTTGGCTGAGAAAGGTGCGAGAGATAGAGGGGGGTGCTCAAGGTGAATGGGTGGTTTAGAGAAGCTTATTTGAGAAAATGGAAAGTTGCGTCAAAGAGGGATGCGCTTTCACAGATGCATCTCCTGTTTTATTATTGATAGGATTATGACTTGGTGACTACAAGGTTGGCCCATTAGTGCAGGAAGAAAGCCCAGGAGACTGCAGCCAAGCTGCAGATTGAAAGGACTGGGGTCCTGAGTGATTGAAACACAATCGACTCTAGGGTCCAGATGCCAGACCCAATGTCATTATTAATTACTGCTGCTAAAAGGGTCAATCAGCCATGAACTTTGCCGCTCTGACATTTGGCTAATGATCTTATGTTCTGTTTTGTAACAAGGACTCTATGTGAAGGTTGATGAAGCAAAAACAAAGGCAGCTCAGTCATTTCTTTCAAGTTGTCATGGGTTGGGGATAAACAGAAGGCTTTTGTATTTGATATATCGGCTTTTACTTTTCTTTTCTTTTTTTTAGGGGGGGGGGGGGTTACTAGCTTACATGACACTGATTTTTTTTATTTTTAATTATATTTCCCTTCCCTTCCATTTTAATTCATTATTATTATTATTATTATTATTATTATTATTATTATTATTATTATTTTGACTAAGTAATATATAATTTTCATATCAGTTTGTCACTTATTAGCCATAACATGAAAATGACCATAACATGATCAGCTTATTGGTATTGGCCAAAATATTAATATTGGTACGTCCTTAAACATATTATTTATGTATACCAATTCACATCAGAATATTTTCAAATTGATGTAATTAAACATGTTTTACATTTGAATTAATAATAATACATTTAGAAATACACTAGCTGTTTTTATCTTTGTTGCATTAGTTATCATCAACTTTTATCTGTACATGTTGTTTTTACTTCAAAAGTCATGCTTTTTTTTAAGTTAATGCAGGTTTAGTTTTATTTCTTTAATGGCAGTTATTGTCTTATTTGAATTTGTCGTATTGCACTGCCCCCATTTTTTGCACTTCCTCTTTGGAGAAAACCCCATGTCTGTTCCCATATTTAGCTTTTGGATATAAAAACTGGCCAGATCTCTACCACCTACTGTAAAGATTGTTGTGTTCAGCACTGTTGTGATCACAAGCACTATGCTCATTACCACCATGAAATAAGTCCCAGGAAATGAGTATGCCGCAGTGATTGGGTTTGGAATAGACCAGCCTTCTGGCCCTTCTGTTTCCGTGCACCTGAATTTTTTATTCGCTGAGATTTTTTTATATATCATATGAAATGAATTTATTTTTAGGATCTGGTGGAGATGTAGTTTTGGAGTTGGAGCAGCTTCTGTGTGCTCATGGTTTTGCGTAATACTCTTTGAGATGCTAGCCAAAATCTTTGTGCGACAGCCTTGTTATATTGTATTAGATCATGGCTGTCTGAAACAAGGCTCCTAAGATGAGGTTACGTGAGCATTGCAGATTCATTTTTCGACAGTCACTTTCATTGTTAACTATCTCAGAATTAAATCCATCACAGCTCAGCAAAATTTTTCTTTTTGTTTTAATGCTGGCAAATGTTTAAGATTTCAGCATTTTGTAACTGGTCCTGGGTTTTTTTTATTTATTTGAAGTTTACTGTTTTTTCTTGTTTTGTTTTTTTTCTAACTTTTTTCTTTTCTCCCTGGTCAAGTCAATGTTAAGTGAAAAGAAAAATGGCTAAGCATTAAAATAGTCTTAATATTTAAATAACTACCTTTTAAAGCCTACCAATTTCTTAGGCATCTACATTATCAATATGTTCAAAATATAAAAAAAATAAAAAAAAAAAAAATTCTTTGTGCTTTCTGCAGACCTGCCTACGCATTTTCACCTCAGTACGCTGGTACGATTTGTCATTCTAAATTAAAAATAAAAATCAAGTGATGTCCCTGTCCACGCGCAATATTCAAAACAAGCAATAGAAAAAGATGAAGAGTTAAACCAATCATAGTTTTTTTTTTTTAATAAAAAAATAATTTAAATAATTCCTTCATTTTTTTTCTCCTAGTAGCCTATGGTTTATAGTTTCAGTTTAAATTGTCTTGTGCTCGCCCCATTAGAAGCCCCTTAATGCATACCTTACATTCAACAGGTATATTCTCTATCTTTAAATGTTAAAATCCAATGGCAAAATATTACCAATTTGCTGTCAGAAATCCATGAGCATTGATCTTTAGCGATTCTACGTAAATCTCCAGACGTCATTTAGAACGAGCACAGCTGTGCTCCAAACAGACAGAGTTCAATGAAATATGAGCACAATAACTCACTATGGCCTCAAAACTTACGTCTCGTTCCCTCGAGGAACTAGGGTTACATACGTAACCTAGACACGTTCCTCTTCAGGAACTCAAGCTGCGTCGAAAACACTTTGGGGAACGAGTACCAACGCTGCCAGACTACCAACCCCCTGCCTAGTGTGTATCCGAAGAGCACAGCTTAGGATGAGAGGACTGAAGCGCCTGGAGTGACTGGCATGTCTAAGCCATAGAATTTTACGAAAGTAGAGAAGGGCATGGTAGGCCGCAATGGCCGCCACGTAAACCTTCAGCGTGGAGTGGGTCAAGACTGCAGGGAGCCTGGCATGTAGGAACTCCAGAACTGTACCAACTGGGCAGTTTGCTGGGTCTAGCTGGCAGTCTCTGCACCAAGGATGAATATGTGGAAGTATGCATCTTTGAGATGTATTGTGACAAACCAGTCCTCGGACCTGATCTGAGCTACAACATGCTTGATCGTGAGCATATTGAACTTCAGTCTCATAACTAAACGATTTAAGAGCCGGAGATCAATGATCGGACGCATCCCCCCATCCTTCTTTGGAACTATGAAATACCGGCTGTAAAACTCAGATTCCCTTTCTTGAGGAGGGACCACCTCGATGGCCTCCTTCTCTAATAGGGTTTTCACTTCCTGTTCCATAACCAGACCCTGCTTGGGGCCGACTATCATCGGAGTAACCCCGTTGAACATCGGCGATGCAGAGCCAAAGTAAATAAGGTAGCCTTTTTCTACTGTGTGCAGGACCCATTGAGATACATTTGGCAGTAGTTTCCACGCTGCTAAATAATCTACTAAGGGAATCAGTCTCTTGAGACTGACCTCTGGTGTAAGAGGCCCCCGTAGGGGCAGCAAGTGTTTCAGCCCCGCTACGTGCACGGGCTTAAGATACTGAGAACAAGTGTACTGCGGTGTACGCCGCTCGAACCCAGGCAGACCACGCACAGGCCCACTCGTTATATATTGCGGGCAGGGAGGAACACACAGCTTGAAACGCAATCCGGATTCGCCTTTTAAAGAGCCACACAGATGGGAAATCAAAAATTACCTGTATTACAGTGTATGATGTAACTGTCCATCAGTGTAAACAATGTGCAAATAATGAAACCAAAAAGTACACGATTTATAAAGTTATTGGCTTCTAAAGTAAGGAGTCAACTCTGAATCACTGAAACGAGTCACTAGGAGCACTTTGCATAATAATCTCCGCCTACCGTGTTGGGAGAAACGGAACTCTGACCTGCCCCACCCCCCCACACAGACGCTCTGGTTGGTGTGAGAGCATCATGTCGAGGAGACCGTTTGTTTTATTTTCACTGCCAAAGAATGAAGATCAGAAGAACCAATGGCTAAAATTCATTTTCACCACTATACCAGAGCAGTACAACAAATCCCTTTTGTTGTGTTCACAACATTTCACTGATGACTGCTTTTCTAATCTCGGTGAGTACAGCGGGATTTTCAAAGCATTTGGCCATAAAACAACGAGCATCTCCGAATCACAACGCGAAGTATGATTATGAAGTTATGTGTCTGTTTTCTCCCGAGTGTCTTATCAGTATGTGTGCTGTCTGCAGCCTTTGTTTGTGCTGATCGTCATATACAAACACGTCATTAAAATGAAGTGTAACTCCGTGAATACTCAATGAAGAGACATGAGAGAGATATCTAAAGAAAGCTTGACATGTCTACTTTAAAACTAAACAAGTGCTGCTAACAGATATTCTGTGATAAAGTAATCCATATGAAAACAACGTGATGTCTGTTTTTCATGTCTCCCTTCGTTATATCCAATGTGACCACGACCCCGCGCTGAACGCGTTATTCAGATTCAAACTGAAGCGCGCGGCTTGAATACACCCACACAGAAGAAAAAGCAGCGAGACTGTTCAAGTTTTTTTTGCTTCGCGATGAGAGGAATAAGACATAATTCACCCCAAACAGATGCTAACGCATAGTTTACCGTGGAGGTGTGTGCGGAACAACCAATCAAACCTGACTATGTTAGTTGACCAATCAGAACACAGTATGCTACCGAAAGGTGGGGTTTAAGGAAACTGAATCTTTTGAACAGCTTCGCGCGAACCGTTTGGGGATCTCTGAGAATTGAGGTAATTTTAAAATGATATTTTGACAAAATGACAATGTTTTTTAACCTTGGATGGATTTAAACCTAATGTACAGGACTTATAAACAGTGATAGGAAGCTTAGAATTTTCATCTTACTGGCTCTTTAAATGTTTAGTTTCGCCTTGCTCTTAGACATGACTTGGAGCTTTACTGGACAGACAACAGTAAATAAGACTCACAAGACAAAGAGAGGACATACACACACAGAGCGCTTGTTGAAAATGCAAAGCTAGCGCCAGCTGTGCGGCAAGTGCTTTTATAGCTTCCTGGTTGCTTACGTCACCCCGTCATTGATGTCACTCTCTTCCATTGGACTGATTACACATGATATTCAGAGTCGCTCACGCTAGGCGCGTTCTCCAAAGCGTTTTTGACGCAGCTCGAGTTACTGAAGAGGAAATATACTTACAGTATTACATACCTCGGTTTGCTAGCAACCATACATTCTTATTATATTGTTTAAAATGAATAGATTGAAGTCAACATATATTTTAAACAATATAACAAGAAGAAAAAATAGTAGTGAATTCCATTCCAGGTCGCTAAAGACCTGAGGTAGGCATTTTAAGGGTTAATTACCATTAGGGCTTGGCGATATATTGAATATTGGTGATAATATCATAATAATTTTGACGACGATGTAAAATCAAAAAGAAATATGGGGAATATTGAATATTTCACATTCAAGCATACTTTGCCAAAAGTACTCGCTGAACGTCCAAAAAGGAACATGTAACTGCGGACTTCTCTACACTCCTCTACTACAAGAGCTTTCATGAAAGCGGTTGCCAGATAATAAGAGTTTAAATCCTTGAATCAGAGCTTCGCTGTTACAAGGATATATTTTCTGCCCAGTGTTTGCTTATTTAATATATATATTTATACATAAGAAATAGCTATGTGTATCGAGATATATAGTTAATATCGTAAAAATTTTGACAATATCGAGATTTTTGTATATATCGCCCAGCTCTATTTACTATTGTATTGAATCAGATTATATGATTTTGCCCTACTGTGCTACAGTGCGTAGAATATATAACTAAGCATTTAAATATAATCTTTCTATTGTGAGATATAGAGGAACAACTGATACTTACAGTTTCTGTAAATTATACAGTTTCTGTAAGTTGTCCCCTATATTGTCTTAAAGATCCTATTGATTTACATTACAAGCTATCAGAATTTTAACTCATTTTGTACCATATAAATATCATAAACTACACTTTTTTTACCTCCTCATTCCTGAGCTTGATATATAAAAGAAAATATAACAAAAAGGGTTAATAAATTGGTCCATTCTGAAAAAAAAAAAAAAAAAGGTTGTACCTGAAAGTTATACTCAAGTAAAAGTACAGATATCTTACCAGGAAATTACTTTGGTAGAAGTCACTGTTTGGAATATTACTTGAGCAAAAGTCTTAAATTATGTGATATTTATTGTACTTAAGTTCAAAAAGTATTTTTCAAATCTTAAATGTACTTAGGTATTGAAAGTAAAAGTACAAGCAAATTCAAAATGGAATATATATATATATATATATATATATATATATATATATATATATATATATATATATATATATATATATGTATGTGTGTGTGTGTGTGTGTGTGTGTGTGTGTGTGTGTTCATACACGGCTTGAGTAACAAGATTGTGTTCAGTTTTAACTATTTCTTCCATTTTATATTTTTGAGTACGAATAAGATGTGGATGCATTTAAACTCCAGATACAGATTAGGGCTGGGATAAACGATTATTTTTAAAAACGATTAATCTAGCGATTATTTTTTCGATGCATCGATTAATATAACGATTAATTTTTTTACACCGATTCAATTTCGATTATCTCCCCATTAATTGACTACTAACAATTTATACATGCTGATTTACATATCTGAATGAAATAAAACATGAATTCCTTAAAATTGCAATATATTTTTATTGCTCTTAAAATTACAAAATAAAAGACTGACTAAGAATGCATTACTTTGCACTTGTATAGAGATAGCATTCAATAAAACCTTGAAGCATTGAAAACACATATCTTACTGAAACAAGCTTACTGAACACATAGGGCCTAGCTTACTGAAAAAAAGTTCTTCTTTCAGATGAAAATAACCACAACTTGATGTCTAGCATACAATAAAAAGGTTCCCCCAAAATACTTGTTTAGAGTAATTGAAAGAATACAGTAACCAATGCTCCACGTAAAACTTTGGTGTTCCGCCCTTTTTCTATCATGTCTAATGATTTTTGTTAATATGCACGAGGGAGAGAGAGAGAGAGAGAGCAAGACAGCGCTCGTGTAGTCTGAAGACTGTGAGTGCACGAGCACGTGTGAAACTTTGGTGTTTCGCCCTTTTTCTATAGTGTTTAATGATTTTGATTAATATTAGATTAATAAAAGAAGCGCTCGTGTTGTTTGAAGACTGTGAGTGCGTGCGCGCAGCCGGGGCTCTCTCTCGTACGCGCCCTGTCAGGTGCAGCAGTCATTCTATTCTACATCACTCACCGATCAAATAAGGCTTTGATAACTGCCAAAAAAAAAAAATCAATGCAGAAAAACCCCTGGATTGGTTATATAACGTTGGACAGAATGTTGATCCGGCCATCGCATATATTCAGCGCACAGAAGGTAAACGTTTTGCAAACGTTTTTTAGAGAAATAAAAACAGGTCGACGAATCGATGCGCATATTTTGCGTCAACTTATTTTTTGCGTCGCCATCATCTATGACCTCGAGGCGTTGTCCCAGCCCTAATACAGATTAGTGATCGACCGATATTGGTTTTTTATAACCGATACCGATACCGATTATTTGTATGTTTATGTACCCGATAACCGATATGCAGAACCGATATTTATTTACTGTTATACTTCTGTTTCTGACAATTATTACAACACAAATGAGCTGGAAAAAAAAACATTTTATTTATAACAATCACTCCCCCCTTGCATACAAAAAAAAAAAACATTCTATAATACACAAATAAATAGAGGGGTCTGAGTCCAAAAAATTTAAGCGCACTGTTACTAAGTGTCTTTGTTTTAAAATAAAAGCTTTGATGAGGTAAAAAAATAAAAACAGGTAAAAAAATAAAGCACAAAAATGATTCTAACATATTGGTGGGGGCGGGAGGGCTATATAGGAGTGCATAGCTATTTACTCCCAGTTAAGCAGAACTAGGTTTTAGTGTAGAAAACAGAGTCTTTCAGCATTCTGCCCTGTAAGCCTGCTTCCTTCAAAAATGTCATGCAGTGGCCGTGCTTGAGGCTTCCTGATCATCAACCCAGTCAGGTGCTGAGCAATATGAACGAACTTTTTTTCCCGAGACTATATAAAGTTAAACAGCACTTGTCAGTTGGCATTTTATTATCTAGATTCAATCTAACGTTAGATCATGAAATGCCAACTGACAAAGTGCTGTTTGACTATAATTTAATCAACCGCGATCGCGCATGGAGATAATAAATAATTAATTTCCACAAAGCGGTATATGTAGCCTATATGTGTATTAGCTAAATAATTGTTATGTAGTAAATGATAATATAATCTAGGGTGTTTAAACAAGATAATCTTGTCAAAAGTTTCATTCAGTGGCATTGCTTGAGGCTTCCTGATCATCAACCCAGTCAGGTGCTGAGCAATAAGAACGAACTTTTTTTCCCGAGACTATATAAAGTTAAACAGCACTTGTCAGTTGGCATTTTATGATCTAAATTTAATCTAACGTTAAATCATGAAATGCCAACTGACAAAGTGCTGTTTGACTATAACTTAATCAACCGCGATCGCGCATGGAGATAATAAATAATTAATTTCCACAAAGCGGTAGGCTATATTTATATGTGTATTAGCGAAATAATTGTTATGTAGTAAATGATAATATAATCTAGGGTGTTTAAACAAGATAATCTTGTCAAAAGTTTCATTCAGTCGCCGTGCTTAAGCCTCCAGATCATCCGTCAGTTGCTAAGCAATATGAACAAACTTTCTCTTCTAGACTAATGGTGAGCAAATACAACAGATAGAGAATTAAATTCAACGCTTTTATTTTCAACATGCACTCATTCATGTCTGTTTTATTTAATTCATGTAAAGATACGTCTTTATTGGGGCAGGACATGATGAATTACACTACGTGACTCAATGAGTTCGTCTCAATTGTTTAGAAACAAGCTGCATAAATTAACTATATCAGGAATTTATGTCTCAGATCTCATTTGTGCATGTTTGTTATGTTAAATAAAGTTGATTGATTAAAGCAAACCAAGTAGAACATATATTTACCTGTGCACTGAGTTGTTGTTGACTGATCTCCTCAGACACCCGGGCTGCAATGGCGGAAATCTCAAAACGGCCACAAGATGGCGCCGTAAATCGGCGAATCCGATATTACAAAACCGATACCCGATTATGGAAAAATGCTTAAATATCGGGAAAAATATCGGTAAACCGATACATCGGTCGATCACTAATACAGATGTATAAATAGGCCTCATGTTTTGTTTTTAACATAAAATGTTGAAAACAGATATTTGAAATAATTTTAAACATGAAAAAAAAAATGGTAGAATTGTGAAATTAAAACCGCCAGTAGGTGACAGTGAGTGAGTCATTGTGATTCAACCGATTCATTCAAATGGATGATTCATTCAACAAAACATTTGACTGTGTTAATGAGTGAATCACTGAATCATTTATGCAACCGATTCGTTCAAAAAGCTGATTCATTCAGCTAGTAAACAACGTCCATTGCTCAGAGATGCAAAACAGTGCTGTGATCTTGGTTTGGAACTATTTTTGTAAAGCAAAATTGAAAAAAACAAGCAATATTATGTCTAAAATATAAGTCATTTATTGCTTTACTGAACTTGCATAAAATGATTTAATGTGTTCACGCATATGCAGAAAAACGGTACTCTTTGTGTTGTATAGATTAAGTTAACTAGGCCTACATGAAATTATATAAATATTAAAAGCATACAGAAGGATTTTTGCTGTCTACAAATTAGAATGCCTGGAATTTTGAGTTTTAATAGACTAATAAATGAATGTGCATGCACTCTGTGTTATTGGTGATATTTGGTGGCACATCATTACAGACGATGCTGTATTGCACACCCCTGACTTGACTTGAGTGTGAAATGAAATCATCCATGGTTGTGCGCGGTGCACATTTGCACATGAGCAAAGGTGTTTTTACGAGTCTAACTTGCAAACACCAGACCACTGATTCGTCAAACCTGCTTTCCTGTAGTCTGTGTTCTTCTGACTATTTTGTAGTAAGTAATAAATATATAGTGGAAATGCATCAGTGTAAAAGTATACATTTTAATTCGGAAATGAAGTGGAGTAAAAGTGTAAAAGTTGACTGAAACATTAAATCTCAAGTATAGATGCTCCCAAAAAATACTTAAGTATTGTAACAAAGTATTTTTCCTTTGTTATATTACACCACTGCACACTTAATGGTTTTAAAATAAGCAAACCCCTGCACCATAGTAACCACCCAGTACATCCAAGAAACCACCTGACCTAGCAAAGCACCTACAACACTTAGTTTCTAAATAATTTCATCCGTCTGTGCATTTCCTACAAACAAAATCCAAATTCAGAATCAAACCTGGCTCATTTTGAGTTCCGTGGAAGTAGCTATCAGCAGTGGGATTTAGGGGTCTGGTTCAAGTGATGGTAGGTGAACCCGAGCAAATGTAGTTCAGTGACACAACAGCTCTGCCTCCACATGTCTTGGGGGATTCTCTTTGTTTCAGCCCTGCAGGGTTCTTTCTACTGATCCTGGTTCAGAGCTAATCATACGTTTTGAACGGATATTAAATGCCACCACAAGTTTTTTTTCATTCTCTCTCCCTCCAACTATTATGTAAACCTGGCCTTGAGAAAAAATTGAATTTCTTCGACGTCCACGCTTCAGTACGCAATGAGAGGCATTTATAAACATGAAGAGAATGAGAATGTTATAAGTTGTTTTTATTCCACAATATCAGTCCAGTGTTTGAAATAATTACCTTTTATCATCTGGTGTGGCTTTTTATTACAGAATGAGGCAGGAAATATATTCTATACTTTAATAAAGTATATATCAATTAGCAATGGACTACAAATATACTCAGTTATAATGAAAATACCCAAGATAGTTTGAAGAACACAGATAAACCATATATTTTGCAGGTTGTGTGTTTACTGCCTTCGTGTTTGATCAGATCAAGCATTTCTATCTTTTTTTATTTATTAATTTTTTTCAGTTACAGTGATAACTTTGTCCATATTAAGAATTTTCTGGAGCATCATCATCTAGACTCCAGAGCCTACAGTATGTAGCTTTTCTATACAGCGAGTTACTTTAAACTAGGAATGAGAAAATGTCTATTAAATGTCTTCAAATCAACTGATTATTATTTTTTCTCCGTAGATTTCTAAAAGTAATTTAGCATTTTGAGCCATTTGTTACTTACAGGTCTTATGCCACTGCACTTCCTCTCCAGCAGCTAAATAGTTAAATGTTTAGCCATATGTTCCACATGCCAAAATAACATGTTTTTCTCTCCTCTGCCCTCCCAAATCTTCATCTGAATGTGGGAGGATCTCATCTTTGACTCCATCTCCAAGTATAACAGGCCTAATGAATCCCCCCATAGACCATAAAGATGATTGATGGGTGAGACAGTTTAGCATGCAAGGATGGAGATGGGAGAACAGACATGGTGATAATGAGAGAATTGCACCTAGCTCATTACCCCCCCACTCCTCCTCAGCCTTCCTGCAGAGCCGAGGCCTCCTGTTTAAATTGCACCTCTGCAGGTGCATCAACAAGAAACTGATTGTGATGCATTTTGACTACTTTCACCATTCAGATGAGAGAGAGAGAATGTTCCTGTCAAATTTTCCCTCATTTACTAATATTTACGCCGTGCTTCAAATCTTCAGTGAAGTTTGAGACTGTTGTGCATGTAATAAGCCATTGTTGTTTTTATGCAGTAACTTTACTTTTCCAGAAATTATAGTTGGTTTTTAATAATTTTTTTTAGACCTTATTCTTTGGTCCATAGTTTCAGGGCTGCGTGATAAATCACACGCGATATTTCATGCGCATCTTGTCAGTAAAGCTGTGTGCTCCATGTGAAAGCACGCAGGTGAAGGAGATTTACCGCTGATTACAGAACCGGCTTTACTGACAAGATGCGCTTTAAATATTGCGTGCGATTTATCATGCAGCCCTACATAGTTGTTAACGTTGTATTGTCACTACTTTATTTCCCAAAAAGGAATGCATACTATTTTGGAACTATATCGGCTATATATTGGCTAATAGTAGAATTTTCTTATTTGTTTATTTATTATTTATTGGCATTAGTCTATATTGGATATGTAGTTGTATGTTTATTTTTTCAAGAGAAAGGTCTGAGATTCCTGCTTGAATATATTCAATGTTTGAAGATTTGTTAAGACTGTTTGTTTTAAGTCCAGTGGCTTAAAATATATATTTTATGCAAATAAATTGCTGTTCGCTTTCCAATAAATTTGAGGTTTTCTGCTATTTTGCTTGTTATCCTGATTTATTCAGGACACAGTTAAACCAGTGTTTTAAACAGTTCATGAACTACAGCCTTTCAAGTTCAGATATGTTATTTATTTATTTTAGTTAAAGTGATCACTAACTGCTCACTAACAGGATCATTTAAATGAACTAGTTAAAAATGTGTAAAACTAGGGATGCCTTAACTTTCCATTGCATCTTTATCTACTTGAGTTGTTTTGCTTTCATTTAATATTTGAGATTTGTTTCTTTTCTTTTTCTGTTTCACTGTCATGTCTTAAAATGACTTAATTACAGATGGGATGTTTGCCTTACAGTGAAAGATGACAGGAGGTCTCTGATGGTTGATGGATTTGTGTGTCTGTTTATTTGGTCATGGAAGCATTTATCTATTAATTCCTTAGACATTGAAGCTCGCTTTAATTCGTTAATGATTGCACAGTACCACACAGTGACAGTAAACATGCATTCAAAGTTCTCTCAATGGTGGGTAAACAATGTGCCACCTGAGCCGCAGTGATGCACTTTAAAAAGAGATTCAGGGAGGTCATTATGCATCAGTTGGGGCCTTTCTCACATTTGTGGCAAAAGGTCAGAAATTGAAACATTTGAATATACTTTTATCCATCGATAAAAAGTACAAAGCATGTGGCCTTTCAAACTCTTGAAACTCAAACTCTTTTTTTGGAAAATAGGAAATGTTGTTTTGCACTTGTGGCCTTGGCTTTGAAAGGATAATTTCACTTTCAGTATGAGAGATTATGAATTGTATAAAAACTTTTACAATTTGAAAACTAGTTTTAACTGAAATTTCAGCCTTTTTTCAGCCCATTTTCCAGGTCTTCATTTTAATATGTGAAGTAAGTTGTAGCCTAGTGTTTAATAAACTAGACTTTAATCTGGCAGATTCAAGGTCTGAAACCCAAAAAGGGATTTTGTTAAATTTAAACTAGGTTTTTCTAGGGGGTTAGCTTTGCAATATGTGTACTCCAAGTAATTTTTGATAAAATTGTCAGCTATTTGACTAACATCTTTGACTGTGTATTCTCATCTACATCCACTCAATTCCCACTCTGGGAGGAATGCTTTCATTAACCAGCTACATTTGTTAACCTAGCGCTATTCACAGGGACACCTCGGAACAAAAACTGTCGGCATTGCCTTAAATCCAGAGGGGATGTGAGCTGATACCCTGAATCCTGAGCAGTTAAGCTTGTTTTCCTCTTGTCTGGAACTCTCTTGGTGTGAATAAGGTCCTGCCTAGAAGGGTGCAGATAGTTGCCTTATAATCTGACTTTGATGGTTTAGTGTAGATCAGTAGATGACAGACTGACAACACTCAGTAGAAGGAATATACTTTCAGTCTCTCCTACTGTCCCTTAGGCATCCTGGTTGCATAAAATTGTAAATGTTGTTTGTTGTAGTGATTATCCAAATCGCTTGCTTGAGATACAACATACTAAGTCCATATACACCCAGAGAGCACATACTCAGTTTGAATAAAAGGTGTGTTTTTCTCTGGCATAGTTAAGACATCAGTGGTTTTTAAATTTCTTGAACGCTGTAGAATCTTGAACGCTCGGCATCTCCCGATCAAAGACAGCGTGATGGTGGACCCATGGGATAAGTCAATCATGCCTCTCAGCCTGTGTGACTAAACCGAAGATCTGGTGACTGCAATTCATGATAGTGTTACCTTTAAAATCCAACGTTCCCTTGTTGAAGTCACTGAATGACTAAGGGCCAAAACTTCTTCAATCAAATCTGTTCTGCGAGGCATGACTAAAAGCTTTCCGCATTCAACTGAGAAAATAAGGTAAAGGATGGGCCAAGGAAACATCAACCTTACACAAATATATGTTAGGTAGAATGAGAAGTGCATTTAAATTAAAACAAAATATATATTTTGTGGCTATGTACACAGTGCACCTAAATAAAATGTACACTTCTTGACGACTAAATTTCAGTGAAACTCTTGTACAATAGAAGTGAAATTTAATTGACAATAAAACAGGGTTTAGTGCCATTCAGAGTTTAATTGAGAAAACTAAACTGAATATGAATAGAGGTAGCAAACAAGATGCACAATTGCAATTAAAATTTGAATGCAAGTAGAATTCAAATTCAAATTAAAAGACATTAATATTAATATAACAATTTCTAAGCTAAAAAAACAGTTTGTTGAGACTTATTTGAAGGTATTGAAAGCAGTTTTAAAAGCCTTTTTGGAAAAAGTATACATTATAAATATCACTGGATGAGCCATGTTTGAAACGGTTGTAAAATATTTAAAATAAATATAAATATGAAAGACTTTTAGATATTTCTTTAAATAAAATAAATATAAAGAATATTAAATATGTTTAATATTTATTAGATGCATTTGTTTTGCGTTAAATGGTGAAGTTACTGTTATAAATGTAAAAACGCCGAAAGATTCAAACCTTAGAATATTTGAGCTGCTGATGATGAATGTTATCCTAAAAACATTTCTAAAACCATTTTCTTATTTAGGACCATATAGATCGACACATTTAAAGCCACAGTCTCACAGATGTTCACTTAGCTGCAAGTCTCGCTTGCTGTGGTAGCAGAAACTCAGACCGCATGAAAGGAGGGGGAAAAACAGAGAGCTATCCATCAACAGCACAATCGGTGGCTGGGATCCTTCGTTAAGATTAGGAGTGTTTAGAAAGATGGATAGCCATTGTCACCGCTCAGCATCATCCCAAAAGTCTTAAATGAAATCTAAAGATTCTCAGCGGTGGCTGGAATTGCCTCTGTAATAACTGCAATAAGGCCAGGCTAAGCTGAGTTCAAGGGTGATTAAAGTGCCAGCTAGCCTATGTTATTATTACGGATTGTAAATGTTATCCTGCCCTAACCTCTTAGCTCCTGTGTGTGCATGTGTGTGGGCATGTGTTTGTTTGCTGGGGGAGATGAATGTTTAAATCTGTGAAACTGATCTCGGCGGATGTGATGGAGGAGGTTGTAAGCATGCATAATGTACAACAATGCCAGTGTTGCATTTTTTTTTTAAGGAAAGTGTAAAATACAGCTGACATTGTGGAAGTTTGAGGCACGTAGTGTAGGTTTACATCTTACAGAGTCAAATTGGCTTGACAAATTGGTCTTTTTACAGTTTCAAAAAGCTTTATGGAGCAGAAGCCTAAAGGTTATCAGCCATTGCTCAGACATGTTGAGTCTGGTGCTCATATTGAAACAGGCTTATGTTGAGCCGATATTTTTTTCACTGTCTCAATCAGTAAAACAGCGAAGAAAAGGAGGTGAAAGAATTTGTGTGATTCTAAATTATTCGAAAGGAACCTCCTCTTCTTACTCAAAACCTTGTGAGGGCATATGTGGAACAGTTTGTGTTTAAAATTAAAGTTCGCCCAACAATGAAAATTGTTTATTCACCCTGTATTCACCCTTATGTCATTACAAACCTGAATGACTGATAAGAAGCAAGGTTTAGGGATTTTTTTTTTTTTTTGTCCAAACGGTGCGGTCTGTTGTTGTTTTGGACATTGACTTCCAATTTAAGGATAAAACAGTTCTAACATTCTCCAACATGTCTATTTCTCTCTCTCTCTCTCTCTCTCTCTCTCTCTCTCTCTCTCTCTCTCTCTCTCTCTCAACAAACTATTGGGAACAACATCAGGGAGAGTAAATAATCACAGAATTTTAATTTCTGATAATTTCAGATATCAATCTGAGCGTGCCTGTAAAAGGTGCTTCTTTTCGCTCTGCGCTGATGCTTTCATCATGAAGTAATGAAAGCTTTCATCTTTTCATCTGCTTTTAATTCACTGGCACACAAAGAAGCCCAGTTGGCACAGAAGCAGCTTCCATTAGACAGCAGCTTTGGATGTGAACCTTTCAGTGTCCAAAAGATTTGCCTGCATTCTCTAGCACACAGATACAGTATGACACAATTAAGAGTGCAAGACCTCTGAGGTGTTGAGCTTCACTGCTTCAAATACTTTTACTTGTCTTTCCCTCAAACCCTCGCAAGACACTTCTTCATTCTTATTTTATTTTTATTTTAAACAATTTCTCCAGCTCTGTCAGACAGATGACTTTTCAGTTCAAGGGTGCTTTTATGAAAATGTAGGTGTATAGCTACAGTATGTCGAAAACAGATTTGGGAATTGTTGTCTGATCTTATTTGAGTTTTTCAGTATGGGTTATGTTTCCTGCCTCCCTAGACCACTGGAAGACATTTAGCAGTATTGGCTATTCTCATGCTGTGCCTTCACATGGGAAAAAAATAAAATAAACCAAGGCTGCTAGTTGACATTGAGAATTTGACCTTTGATGTAATGCTTGTTGTCGTCAAATTTGCTGACAGTTCATGTCCTTGAAAAAATATATATTTTTGTGGCATGCCATGCTGAGACTTTTTTTTTTAAACAAAGCATGCTGTATTTGAAAGTACTTTGCCTAGGGCCCTATGTTTTCCACGATGCAGAAAAAGCGGACGGAATCACAGAATCCAGTTATAAAAACGGCATTTACAGTTTAACGCGGAATGTCATGGAATTTGTCAAATTTTGAATGAATTAATCAAAAGTAGGTCATTGCACTTAAATCAAATTGCAATATGGACTAATATCTGTAAATATTAAGCCTGAAAAGTCTATTTAAATATGAATCCTGCATGTTATTCATGTCTGTGTTAATAAATGGTGCAGAGGCATGGCTTTGTTTATTACAAACACGGAAGAACACGTGACGCTCGTGGTGATTTCAGCGTCTGTCGTCTCACTAAATGAGGACAGAAACACATAAACAACATCTCCAGAACTGCACTGAGAGTCACTTCATGAGCATTTGACCGTCTGATTTGAGTAAAACTAGCGTAATATCACATACACAGAACTGTAGAGGTATTCACGGCAACCCGTCAAAATAAAAGTCTGGTTTAATTTAAACACAAGTATTTGCCAGAAATGTATTACTATTGTTCAGCAGAATGTACATGGCCTACTACTACTACTACTACTAAAAAAGAAACAAACATATTTCTTCTTAAAGGGGGGGTGAAATGCTATTTCATGCATACTGAGTTTTTTACACTGTTAAAGAGTTGGATTCCCATGCTAAACATGGACAAAGTTTCAAAAATTAAGTTGTACGTTTGAAGGAGTATTTTTGTTCCCAAAATACTCCTTCCGGTTTGTCACAAGTTTAGGAAAAAAAATTTTTCGAGTATGGCTCTGTGTGACGTTAGATGGAGCGGAATTTCCTTATATGGGTCCTAGGGCACTTCTGCCGGAAGAGCGCGCGCTCCCGTATAGCACAGCACTGAGAGAGCACAGGCATTCACTGATCAGAGCGAGAGCGTCGCGAAAAGTCACAAAAGAAGTGTGTTTTTGGTTGCCAGGGCAAGACAACCCTGCACAGATTACCCAAAAAAAAACAGCATTAAGGGACCAGTGGATGGAGTTTATTTTTACAGAGCATCAACGGAGTTGTGCAAGTGTTTTTGTTTGTTCCCTGCATTTCGAAGATGCTTGTTTTACAAACAAGGCCCAGTTTGACGACAGATTTGCGTATCGTTTATTTCTTAAGGATGATACAATCCCAACGAAAAAGGGTCACGATCGTGTGTTGGAACCGCATGCGGTGAGTAAAACTGCTTAAAATATCTCTGCCTCCTTGTTAGTGCGTCCCCTCCCATGCCGGAGACACGGGTTCGAGCCCCGCTCGGAGCGAGTCCTTGCTGCTGCTGCTCTCGTTCAGTTTCAGCCTCGGGATCTGATTCTGGATCATAAATATACGCTGAATCTGACTGTAAGCCATGGTTTGTTTTGGATGATGGTTTTTGATGTCACAGTTTCCACATGCTCACAACGCAAAAGCCTACTGGCGCTCGTGATTCTTTAGCTCCGCCCACACGTCACGCCTCCAGCCGGTTGTGTTTTTCCGGGAGAAATCGGAACAGACTATCTTTCTCTTATGAATATAATAAAACTAAAGACTTTTTGGAGTTATAAAGGATGCAGTACTACTCTATAGGTACTCAAGATTAACAGGATATTGAAAACGAGCATTTCACCCCCCCTTTAAAGAATAATCGCAATTTTAGGTTTTATTTTTAATAGTAAATCCCCTTTGTTTAACAAAAAATAAAGTTTGCTTAATTTTCAATAATTACTCAATAAATTAAATAAATGTTTTATGCCTTCATTTGATTACCAAAAAAATGTAAATAAATAACAGAATTTCTGAGGGGGGAAAAAAAAACATTTCATAAGGCTATTTAAAGAAAATAATAATAATAATAATTTATAATAAATGTATTATTAATTTAGAATAGATTAAATTGTTTTCATACATTTAAATGATTAGACATGCTAAAACACAGAATTTGGTAACAATAAAACATATGGTGAAGAAAAAAATAAAACATTTCATAGGGCCCTAAACATATCATTTTTGTTAAACTTTTGATAAATTGTTGTGAAAATGTATAAGTTTTATGATTTTAATTAATTAGACATGCTTTTTGATTAATACCATTTAATTTAATCATTAAAAGGAGTTTTAAAACTGAATTAAAACAGAAAATAATGGAATCCAGAAAAATGAAAACAAAAAAACGGAATTTGAAAAAACATTGTTTCTTTATGTTTGATTGGTCTTCTTTCAAACAACTGGTTGTGTTGGTCCATAGCCACTTTAAATGTATTTCCTTTAAAGTTAACAAAAACAATTTTGATCCTACTTTCTATTTTTTGGAGTTTCAACTTTTTACATATTATGTAAAAAGCTTTTTTTTTGTCAACTTTCCTGTTTATCAAAATATTTACAAAGCTAAAATTATTGTGGTGTTGTGCAAACTGCAAATCACAGCATATTACTTCTGAAATATGAGTGGAAATAAATTAATAAATTAATTAAATTACTTATTAATTTATTTGGTATTCTTGTATGTATATATTTATTTATTCAATCATTCAGCCATTGTGGTGGATCAGTCAAAGTCAAATTCCCAGTGGATGGTAAAGCCTGTTTCATTTCATTTCAGACTATTTAGGTTTTGCTAAGTTACATTCAGGTTGTGGTTACATTGCTCATTAGTCACAGTTGTTTGCATTGAACTTGTGTGATGTTGTGAAATATTTCGCTTGCCAGATCTCAACCCCTGCAACTAAAGGTAGTAAAAACAATAAAGCACCCCGTAAATCAACGTAGCCCATATTAAATATTTGTACCCAAGCCAGAGCCTTGCTTGCCTCTCCCATGATGCACTTTGCATGCCATCCAAGACCTTTTCATGGCAGGTAATGAAAATAGCCTATTTGTTAAACCTTCTCAGTTTAAGTGCATTAAAGAATCTTCCTTAATGTGCTTTTCTCAATGAATCCCTGAGTCCATTAAGAGCTGAAGACCGATTTGATGGTTTAGAGCGAATGAGAAAGGGCAGGCAATGAACTAACATTCCCTAGTCCAGCAGAAACACCGGCTCCTGTCATGAGAGCAGAGCCAATTTGGAGGCTCTTCAGCAAACCGGGGCTCGTGGGTAGCCAGCTCAGAGGCAGACAGTAGCTGTCAGCACAGCACATCAAAAAGGCACTCGGGCCAGTTTTATTTCAAATGAGAATCAATGCCATTCTGACGGACACAATTAGTGTCATCTCCGTGTCGAGTTCCTCAAATTACTGGTGGCCTTTAAGCCCCAGGCCTGTACCCCTACACAATAGTCTAATTACTCATTAGCCGCACTGTCTTTCGTTTTAGAAGCCCCACTCATTGCTCGGGAGCTTTCATCTATTTTGGAGGGAGGCTGTCGCTGATCGTTAGTGTGGCTGTGAAGCTCTATTACCTTTATGTCAATGATAAATAGATGAGAAGCTGTGGACAAGTGCACAGTCTTTCAATATTCTGGGGTGCAAAGGGTCGCACTTTCTTTGTCTACTTATTTAATTTCCTGCCCAAAGTAAGTTTTGATTAATGCAGTCGCCTGCCTTGATTTTGTATACGTATGCAGATGAGCATGCAAATATATTTTTGCCCTCCTCTTTAAGGGCAGTTTGATTAAGTTTGATTGTAATGAAGGGCTTTTATTGTTCTCATTAGTAGAAGAGGCACTGAAAACAGCGTGGTGATCATCACTAAATCTGCACTGATTCTTACGTCCAAAAGAGAGCCCACTATTCTGTAAGAGCTGGCTCTGAGTAGTCATTGTTTTTGTTGCAAGCGCACTAAAAGCTGATCAGGGCTGAGCAGGGGTTTCGAGCTGAATGTATTTCTGCTTCATTCATTTCGACTAAGAGCGGGCGAAGAAATTATGATGTTCTTAATGAAGGGAGCCTGTGTATCCACAATTCACTCAACACAATTGCTCTTTTGAACATCAAATGCCTTTGAAAACCTTTTAGTGTGCTTTCATTGTCCCAAAATATTATATGTACTTGGTCCAATGTAACATTAAGATGGCTTATTAGAAAGAGTGTGGGTCTTTTTTTGTCTTAGTTTTTATTTTATTTTCTGGCTCAGAACAGTCCGAAGTGAGTTTAAAGTAGAACTGACCCACAAGGTAATCCTGACATGAAAGAGAACAGGTGCTTATTCATTTTCAGGTCATCTACTACCATCGGCGCACCGGACCATCCAACAGTTTGGATCACCTTGACACGCCCCAGAAGACCTCCTTCTTCCATGGCTAGTGAGGATGTCACAGCCTGGAAGATTTTAATTAAACCAAGCAATAAGAAACGTACATTTCCATGTTAAGTGTAGATTAAGGCTGAGAGCCCGACCTTCTCATTGACCTTCCTCAATAAAATCGGCACTCCAGCCTTACAAGTGCATCTCAGACTATAACAACTAATTGAGATGTGACTCACCCATGCCCTATTTAAGTAAAAACTTATGTGGATTAGTTAGGGTTATCTTTCCTCCCATCCCCTCTCCACCCTTCACTACCACCGGGACCACATCACAAGAGAAAATGTGCCAGCGCCTGTCACCGCTGGAGCATTTTTTTCCCTCCCTCGTCAAGCCAAGAAGTGCACTAATGTGCCCCCATCACCGAGGAGGAAGAGATTATGGTTCATATGGCCCCCTCCTATCTCGCATTCCCGCCCACACACACTTCCTCTGCCATGGTGACCTCCTTCCATCAGTCCGTTCCCGCTGGACTGGAGCACTCTCAGGGCAGTACTCACCCATCTCACTGAATTTAGCTCTTCCTGGAAGATGCCACGCTGAGCGTCTGGGGGCTAACAAAAACACCTCGCAGGGGGATGCTTCCTGCTTGTCGCTTAAGAAGTTTTTAAGAAGGAAGATAATAATGACAACAAGAAGCAAGCAAGAAAAAGAGAGATGTTGATTAAGCTGATAGGATTTTCCCTTTTCTCTCTTGGATGTCACACAGATGCACTCATAACCTTGAAGCTGCCTTGAAAATGTGTTCTTAAATTGAACAGTGTTTTCATAAAAAGTATAAATACTCTGACTTTAGTTATTTACTTTTATTTAGTTTGTGTTTGTTCATATGTTTCATTCATTTATTCATGGATATTATATTTTTTCTCTTCAACCTTGAAGCTTCTGTGCTCTTCGAAGGTAAAATACTTTCTCAGGAGGCAGGTAGATTTTTACAAAAATCATAAATTCTGTGATTCCTAATTAATTGCCATGTTAACCAACCAAACCTTGATTTAACAAATGCAGTTAGGGCTAATGCTTGGAAAACCTGTTTGATGACAGTAATTTTTGTAGTGGCGTGAAAAACTTTTACATACTGACCACATGAAACCGATTTGCAACTGTGAGTATGGCCAGACATTCACACTGAAACAACTGAGCATATTAGATGCTTTGAGCGACATTGACGTTATGGCCATGTAAGTATTGTCTGCTATGCAAATGTCTTATGCTGCAAGCACTGATTAAATAATGTGGTATGAGATGTGATGCTGTCCAGTAACTTTGATCTTTGCATGAGGATGAGTGGCATAGCTATGGATCTGAGGATTGATTCACAGAGGTGAAACGCAAGGGTTCTTATGTTCTCTGTGGCACCATTGAAGCTAATTCTAATGTAAATGTCAGTCACATGGAAGCCAGCCAGTTTCTGATGTCCGACAGCATATGAATGCTCAAGTATTTACAGATGAGTTTTGCCCATGGAGCTGACCTCCCTTGGGAGGTTTTTACGCCATCAAAGCTGCTGCTTAATGTCATTGTTCAGCGCAGAAATTGCACTCAAATGATAAGGTCTGAAGGGCATAGTGTGCCCTTGTTTATGCTGTATCCAGAAAGTGTCTGAAAAGGTATATTATAATACACAAATAAAAGCTATTTTTTTTGCATTCCCAAGGGGCGTTACAATAGCAAAAATCCTTTTTAAGGCCATCTCACCCTCAGATGAACTAGAAAAGAGCACCAAGCTTTTTTATTTTCAGTCCAGCCTGAAAAGGTCTGATAGGAAAGGCTCTCCGGAGAAAAGGAGTTTTCATTGGAAACCGGGGTGTTTGGGGTAGTGTGGCATATCACGAGGCTCGTATCCAAACGGTTGTTTTAGAAGTACAATTTTGTAAGATTTGCAATTATTAAACATACTTTATTTATTCAGTTGATAAATTTATTTTAAAAGTTTAGTTTTTATTATGTGATTAGTTTTATTCACATTTATTTTTCTTATCCAAAGCAGAAAGCATCAAAAAATAATTTAAATAAAGCTTACAATAAAAACAATTCAATTATTATCTTTTTTGTTAATATCTCAATTTTACTTCTCAAGTAAATGAAATGCCTGAAAATAGCTGTAGATAAATATGCCTGCAAAATGTAATGTATGTAATGGAGCTTTCCCACTGCATGGTATGGTTCAATTTTCAGGGGTTTTCCGCTGGATACAGTACCTGGTACTTTTTTAGTATTGCCTCGGTTGAGGTTCTAAGTGGACCATACCATTACCAAAATGTGACGTGTAAAAGGAGAGAATCTTCACTACCTGCATCACTTAACTTGCAACACAAACACAACAGAACCGCTAGATTTTAATTGTTACAGCCAGCAAAGGATCGAACGCAAATGTTTTGAATGAGCGCACCCTTTTCAACTTTTCTTTGACTGCTGAGAAAGTACAGACGTTCCTGTCGTTGATAGCAGAGGAGCGGATCCAGCCAGAGCTTGATGGGGCGACGCAGAATTGAAATGTTTTTAATTTGTTTTTCAGCAGTAGAGGTGGCGCAACAATAATGACATGTGAATAATCCCGCCCACTCTAAAGCGATACTAAACTGCAGTGGAAACCCTAACCAAGCTTAATCGAGCCATGCTGTACTGTACTGAGCCGTTCCGAGCCGAGTCTCCTGGCACCCAGCAAGCAGGAGTATCTAGTCAGCACCTTTTCCAGATGCTGCAATAAGAGAGAGTGAACTCATGCCATTGTCCTTTGACCTTCTATTATTGAGATAGAGGTTCACGTTTCTTGATTACTGCCTCCGAAGGCTCTACAAACAATATACAGTATGACCACCGGCGGCGCCAGGGGGGGTCTTGGGGGGTCTCAAGACCCTGCCAAAAAATGCCTTGACCCCCCATTTGACCCCCCAGCCTCTTCCTGATTAAAAAATATATATATTCGGGATAAAGATCCAAAAATGTTTCTCTTCAAACTACGCAGAACAATAATAAATAATAATTATTTCTACTTATTCATACACTGAACCGAGAACCGTTTCTGTCGGACGCGTCCGATTCGAGAACCGATGAGCTGATGATAACTGCGCATGCGTGATTCAGCGCGAAGCAGACTGACACAGAGCGCATCTGAACCGAACTGATTCTTTTGGTGATTTATTCTGAACTGATTATTTGCTAATGTTATAAGCGCGGGTAAACCAAAGGCTTGAATGAAGGGCAATCATCGCCAATGACGGCATTACATCGAGCGCAAAAGAACCGGTGAACCATTTTTTTTTTTTCAGCTGGTTTATTTGATCGAATTGTCCGAAAGAACCGGTTCACTTGAGCATCTGCTCATTTGCCCCTTAAGTGCCCTTTTGTCAAAGCAAAATTTCCTCAATTTTTTTTTGTAATAACATAAACTTTTGTGAATGCCTGCCCACGCCCAATCATAATATTAGTACAATTTATTAATAATAATTTAGCCGTAAATAAAATGACCAACATGATGACCGTTCACCTGACTACGACCTCATCCAACCGGGAAGATTCCTCATGCTGCACGCGCATTTTTTAATTGCTAGAGGATATTTTCAACATCGTGGCAGCTGGTAAGTGGTGTTTCATTCTCAGCGAAGTGATTTTGGTGTTTATTTACTTATTATTATTTTACAAGAACGATGTGATGTGAGAACATGCAGATATGTTGCTGTGTGTAGCCTGTAGTGTAGAAGTAACACTAGCGTGCTGTTTGAGGGAGAAAAGCTTCACAGGCATCGAGGGGTCTGGTCTTTTTTATGTTATTTGAATAAACTTTTATTATATTACAGTACTTATTTATTTTTAACACGTAAAAATAATTATCACAACACTGGTAAGGCTTATTCAGATTTTCTCATTCTCTGAATTATCATTATAAAAATAAAAACAATTCAGAAATGAATTAAAATATAATTATATTTTAAATGTGATGCAAATATTTTTTCTACAAAAGCAACAGTGTTTACAACAGCAAGACCACTTTAGCCTGTAAACTCAATAATATCTATCTGGAAATAAATGTAAAAATATCAATGTCAATAAAAATGCATAATATACCTGACATGAAAGTGCAGTGTGAAGGATATGAATAACAAATGTAGCCTGTCATTTGTTTACATTGCAAAGGTGTTTTTGTTGTTTAGTAGCAGAAATATGCAGTTATTAGCCATGTCCACTGTATTTTTTGTTGGTTTTCATGAGACCCCCCTTGAAAAGACCAGGACCCCCCCATTGCCCCCCCAATCAAAATTGTCTGGAGCCGCCACTGAGTATGACACTGTGCTATCTGTTTTTAAAAGCATTCTCATGTTATGGTACCCATCAAATAATAATGACAGTTCTCAGCATTCTGTTAGTTTATATCTGTCTAAAACGGATATTGGTGAGAATTATTCATTTTTGACACAAGGTGATAATTCGAAATTTGAATAACAAAATTAAATAATGCATGCATGATTATCTATTCCCTCTCTGGAGTCAAAGGCAGATACATTTTTATAAACAGAGGTTGCAAATCACATTTGAAAAAGAACACTAAGGCTAAACGGAAACTTTATTTATCTTATGGGATTTATTTTTGTATGCAGTCAGTATATTTCGAATCCAATTGATTTTTGTTATGGAAACCTACTTTTTGTAGGGAATTGCTTTATCCTGTGGCTTGCCAGAAGCTTTTTAGCATCTGGTTTGGTATTTTGAGCCTCCATTCTTAATTTATGCATATATTCCATTGTCTATTCTGAGCCCCGGGAGGAGGAGAAAAATCAAGCCATGGTAATATCAGGTACATGTGATTGTCCACTTCTCCTGAGGTGAAATCGTTTGACTGATAAGGCCAATCTTAAAATGCCATGGCTGCTTCAAGAGGAAATTGAATTTGACTTGTAAAGGACAACTCTGTCTCGGCCAATTAATAATTAAAGTCGTTTTTGCTTTAATGATCAGTTTAATTACCACGTCGACCCTCGAGACAGCATTTACGGAGTTGGCGCCTGGTCACGCTCCTTCTTTTGTTGTCTTCCTGAGGGGTTCAGTCACAAACAAGGTGTTAAAATGTCCATTAAACTATTCCACATCATTTTATCAGCCCCATTTCATCTTCCGTATCTAAAACTTGGCATAAAATGCTAACTCCATTGACTTTAAAGCCACAAATCCAAAGACAACACTAATCTGAAAAGACTGTACTTAAATGCAACGGTACCTGTGATGCTACTATATCAAAAGCTTGGATCAACTCTTGGAATTGACTATGATAGGCCATTGTCATTCTTAATGCACGTCACAAAGATAAGAGGCATCGTTGGCCTTTTTAAGTGCTATGCAAATCCAACCAATCAAATGGCATTACCGGTTTATCAATTGTGGTATTCAGCACAAAATAGCATCTGAACAAAGCGACCATTTACAAGGACTTGTTTTGACAGAGACATTTTCCTGCAGATGTTTATTCAAAGACCACATGCTGTAGCACCGCTCTGCGCCCAAGCTCTTGAGAGACGCCAGTCACTCTCATCAAAGCTCCGATATGAATGTTTGACTTGTTCGCCTTGTAAAAACTTGCATTTGATGAAGTAATCATAATGATTGTACACAAAAGCTCCCCTCCTGTTATTGGCATGTGTCATGGCTCGCTGGGTTGTCTTTGTGCATTTGTAATTACCCTCCGACGTCTTCTCTGTTTGTTTACTGCCTAATTCAAATTGATAGGACGACTCGGAAGGGGAGGGGGAACCTTAACTCATAGCCATCACTGTTGCTTCTTAAGTATCACAATAAAACATGGATGATTTTAATTAGTGTAGCAACTGGTGGCATAGCGCAAGCCCCTGGAGTGCTTGCAGGGTTCCTGTTAGAAGACTTTTTATTAATTGGGCAATTTATCAAACCAACACCTAGCGTGTGTCTTGGATGACTCCTATAAGAAAGGATTTTAGTAGCAACTTGCTTTCTCTGGCATATTAGCGCAGGATGCCCAGTGGTAATCAGCCAGACCAGATTTGCGTTTGCGCTTCAGTACTTTTCTCAAGCTTTACAGCACTTTGAAAGAGTCGGCAAAGTGATGATGCTTAAGTTTTATTGAACAACTCAGCTCTGATGATAATGAAAAAAAAAAAAAACACCCAAAAGAATGGTGGGTTTCATTTTTTGTGGAATTGCTTCGGCGTTCTGTTGCATATGTGCTCAGAATAGTCTCCAACTATCAGATTTAGCTGAGTTGGTCCAGTGTCGGGTACCATCTGTGCAGCAGATCTGGATCTGAGAGGGACTTTTTTTTTCTTTCTGTTTTTCAGTCAGTTGAGTGTGAACACCCCTTTACTTCAGCCTATGCATAGCACACATTCAAACCGGCAGTGACTCCCTTTACAAAAGCCTGCCTGTTTATTCTTACATCAGAAATAATTGGCTTTAATTTATTTACTTTTTTAATTAAAGTGGGTCATATGAAGGAGCACACATTCATTTATTTTTTATGAACCCTTTGGTAGTAGTGCAGCATTCCATTAAAGGGGTCATATGATGCGATCCAAATTTTTATTTTTTCTTTGGAGTGTTACAATCTCTTGAAAGAGAAGATCTAAAGTCTCAAATCCAAAGAGATATTCTTTATAAAAGTTGAGACTTGTCCACACCTCCCTAAAATGGCTCATTCTAACACGCCCCCACATCTCTACATCATTATGGGGCAAGATTTTCATAACGCCATCCAGATGTTCATGCAAAGAAAGAAGGCTTACCTTTTATTTTCATTGTAGAATTTTTATTGGCGCCGCCGCCATGTCGTATAGATGCTGTGTGTTTCACTGTGAAAGAGAAACTACATTGTTTGGCCTTCCAAAAGAGGATGATATCTGTTTCATCATGCCTGGAGCTGATCCATGCTTGTTGCTGTTGCTTGTTTATATCACATTTATAATGGGGTTTAATGTTTATGTCTCTTCGTTACGGCCGGACAAGATCACAACATGTTAAGGGGCGTAACATTTCCGTCACGCGCTTCAGGTATTCCACCAATCACAACGCACTGGATAGCTGGCCAATCACAGCATACCTCGCTTTTCAGACTGATGAGCCTTGTAAAAATGTACGCGTTTCAGAAGGCGGGTCATAGAGGAGAAACAATAATCTGCAGTATGTGGAAAATATAATGTTTTATGAACCTTTAACTGCATAAACACGTTTCATTACACCAAATACACAAAATAATGTTCTTTTTAGCAGCATCATGTGACCTATTTAATAATTCTAGAGCATGTATACACAATGGCTTCATTGTACCCTGGTTTTCAAATACATTCGGTTTGTGTGATTTACGCCTTTACATATGTAATAATTCATTACTGTTTTAATGTGTTTGTGAGTGGTGATTTTTTTTTACTCATTGTGCTTTGCGCTGTTGGCCTTGTGGAGCAGCACAGTTGGTCTGGATTTGTTGGATCGTCCCGGTGTGTGAAAGTGGGACCCCTGTGGTCGCCCAGGGCATGAAAGTGGCATTGCTTCGCCAGTCAATAGTATGAATAATTTATAGTGAGACTAGGTGAAAGCCTTGTTCTGCATCATCTCCAGCCTGTTCTGCAAATTAGCATTTGGAGAGCTGTCTGCCTTCGTCAGGGATTTCTGCTTGGTTTTATGAACATTCTGAAAACCCTTCAGAGTCCTTCTCAAGGAATTGTTTTATCATCGCTTTGAGAGTACGAGATCTCATTAATTAGTCTGGCCAGTCTGGGTGGTAAAGGGGAGCAGGCCGGTTGCATCATGGACATTGATTGGCCAAGTCCTCCTGCGACCAGCTGTTGTCTGATTGACTGCATTCAAAGAGCTCTGCGAATTAGCCAATAACAATACTGAAGCACAAAGTTGACTAGGGATGTAATTTCACTTATAAAAATGATAAAACAATTCCTTAAGGGGGAGTTCTAAAGACAGAGGGGACAGTATGGCCTGCACGGACTGGCTTGCATTCCATTTAATGTAATGTGGTTAACAAAAAAATTGCTTCCATTGGTCATTTAATAAAAAAATAAAAAAAGTATATATAGTAAAGTTTTTCTTTATTATTATTATTATTTATGAAAAGTCAATAATAATAATAAAAAGTAATTTTGCATTATATTATTTTATAAATATTTATTTTATTTACTACTTTATTTTAGTATTTATTTTTTCCAGGCCTGTAATCAATAATTTTTATTAAATAAATAAAGTTTAAAAATAAATTACATTTTTATTACAAAATATAAAGAAATAAAATTATAAATAGAATAAAATATAATAAAACAAACTTATTGATCATGGAATTTATAATATTATATTATATTATATTAATAGAATAAAATAGTAATAAAATTAAACATAATTGAACTTTGTAATGAATAAACATAAATATTATGCTTGTGTTTATTTTTGATAAGATGGAAATGACTCTTTGAGTGCAATTCTTAGTGAATTATTTTTTTATTGAAAGTAGATTATTATTCAAGTATCTAAATAACTGGATCAAAAAATCATGGAAACATTAAAAGTCATTGGTCAAACATGGTGGGAAGCCTATTTTTAACAGCATTTTCTAAAGCCAAAGTTTTCTGTCTTGTATATCTAAGAATGTGTGTCTCATATTCACCAGACAATCTTCATTGGGGCAGGCACTCTGAACGAGATTTCTTAACACTAAGCGATTTCGGATACAATACATATCTCCCAATCGTTCTTTGGACCTAGAGAGGGATTGTGTACTACAAGGGAACAGCTTTTATTTCTTGACAAACGAGGTCATAGCGCGAGATTGCTACCACTGCTCTTTTTACTCTGCCAGTGGGATTTTTCTTATTCCTTGAGAAATAGCTCCCGAGCTGCGTTGCTCTTTGGGCCCAGGATAAATGAAAGCTCGATCAGTCTTGATTCAAGCACTGGCTGGAGTCTGTGGAATAAATGAACCCTGATAATTCAATCCCTCCAACTCCTGTTGTGCGCTTCCTCCCCCCTGGTTTGCGCATTAGTACCTGCTCCTCACAGCCAATTTTAGATGTCTGCCTTGATTGCGGCTGCTGATGGAAACCTCGCATATTTATGTAAGTTATAAGTTCATAGCCTGAACTGCCTCAGTTAGGCTGTAGTTTGCAGGATTATTATTTTTTTTTTTTTGGTCCATTTGGTATCATTATGAAATTTGGAATTACTCCTTATTTCCAGAAAACTGGTCGGCTTGGTTTCTGATGTCTGATGTAGACACTGATTGCAATGTCTGAATGTCCATGCAGCTTCCCAGCACCCGTGGTCCAGCAATTTAGAGAACAGCATCACTTGTTTGTTTGCAGAACTCAGCTGATGGTGGATGCCCTCCATTGCTGTGATTGTGCTGAGGCCAGAAAATCAGTAGAGTCGGTAAAGTGTTTGCTTGGAGGCATCTTACTGGCACCAACAAAAGGGTTTAAATGGCACAGGCAGTTTCAAGTTCATTTGCCAACAGTTTTTTCCTCATTGGATTTCGATGTTTCTTTCTCTTTTCTCTGCACCTCTTGGATTTTTCTTTATAGCTGTTTCTTCAACGATGGCCTTATGAACTTTTAGAAAATATACTTGCTTAAAATACGTTTCACTCTCTCACTAGATTAATTAGTCAATTCTAAAAGTGTATATAAATGCATCACAGTATAATTGTATTTTTTTTAACCAAAAGTAGCTTCATTTTCAAATTATTATTGATGATCAGTAGAAATTATATACTTTAAAAAAATGGAAAAAAATGACAGACCTTTCTATCCCTTCAGCTAATCTTAGAACATTTTATATAATATCTTAATGTGGTCTAATGTCATAATTTAAAAAATGCTTTCAGACATTAAATACTGAAATGGTTTGTGTATTGTTATTTTGTTCAGTTTATTATTATTATTTTTTTTGTTTATAAAAACTGAATATTTTTATTGTTTTTTTAAAGAATTATGCATTGAAGGCAAATTTCTGTTTGATTATTTAAGATTATTTATTTGTTTATTTTGTGTATGTATAAATAATATAACTGGCAGAAAATAGTTGCAATCTGTCAAGGGATGACTTCCAAATGGTCCAAAGTTCAAGTTTGTTGAACTCTGCCCTTCAAATGTTTATCATGTGAAGAAGTGTGACTAAAAAAATATTGATACGGAGCAGTATGACCTCTTATCTGAGTTAAAAGAACACAATCTTTAAATGTATATGGTTGTAGCATTGCAGTATAGTGGAGGAGATGGCATAGTTTAGCATATTGGATGCATTATATGTTAATTTATGTAAAAAAGATACTGCAGAGTGTGACATCATATTACATCCATTGCAATGTCCATTGAACTTTTTGTGCTCCCAAAGTCTAGTGTGGCTTTCGTTTTAATAAAATCACCCCTCGAGACATAAAAATGTTTGTAGTTATAAAAAAAAAAAAAAAAAAAAAAAAAAACACCTATGCATGTAATCTACCAATCCACGATAAGATAACTCTGAGATGTTATCCTTTCTGCTAAAGGATAGTTGACTGTAATATGTACTGCTGACTGTAACATAATGCAGCTGGTGCTTAAATTCTCTCTCTTCTCTTTTCCCTGTAGGTAAGCACTTTGCCTTCCCTGCGCTGTGTTGGCAGTTGAATAAGGGGTGCCTCGTATCGCCCTGGTGTTCTAGATTGTTCTGTATGAGGTGTGGGAGACCGATGAAGGTGATGTAACATGCCACTGAACACTTAATGCATTGCAGAGAGGAGCTAGAACCCCCAGGCCTCACTGAATCAGCAGTCTGTCTCCTGATACACTTCACCCAAACTGACAGCCCGGAAAGACCGCTACTTTGCTTCATAGACACACATGTAGACATCACACGCACTCTCTCCACAATCTTTTCATAGCGCTCAGCTAGACGTCTACTGTACAGTGACCTTTAGAAAGGGGCTATACCTTGCCCTGGGCAACAGAGGCATAGACTTTTATGCGTACACACATGCTGGGATGCCACACACACTACACGCTTTCACAAGCACATCCAGTGATTCTCACATAAACTCAGTGAGACAAAATAGAAACCACTCATCAACACTACCATCGCTCACCACATCTATACAATAGCGTTCACATGGACACTCTACTTTTGCACACAGAGCAGGTTGTGATATCCTGCTGTAATGGATATTTTGCTACCTGAACCAAGAAAGGTCCACTCCCAAATTGATAAATGGAGGCTCATTAAAGAGTTGGAGGCCCCTAAACCAGATGGCACTAATTGTGGATGCAGGAGACGAGTGATTGCTTCCACCATGTTTTAAATGAGTCCATCCCTGCCCACTTCTAGTGCTTTAATGGCAACATTTTGGCAAAGAGAATGGCTCAGCCAAACTAAACTCCATTAACTCAACTGGTAGTCTCAAATCAATCTCCAGCTCTCAGGGATATATAGTCATAGTCATGTTCTACAGTATGAAGCTACATGTAAAAACATCCAGGCAGGTTTACAGTTGACCCCTGGAATGCAAGCAATGGTACTGTGCTTCTGCAGATCCAGATATTGTATGTTTTTACATGCGGTGCTTCCATCCTCCATGGAATTGTAGAAAAATTGACAGTAGTGGACACCGGTACTTTTGAAGTATGTCAACTGCCAAAGAAACGTATAGAGTCGTTAGGTATTTTTGAAAGAATTCTCTTATACTCACCAAGGCATTTATTTACGCATTAAATAAACAAACAAACAAAATAAATAAATAAATAACATGACATTTATTCCTGTGTCTCATGATCCTCATATAAATACAATTTGGTGGTTAATAAACTTTAAATAAACTTTAAAAACTTTATTTGAAATAGATTTTTTAATCATCTATCCTGCCAGTTTCAATGTAATGCATTCTTGCAGGCTAAAATAATTACTTTCTTAAAACAACAACAACAACAAAAACTTACTGCCCCTAAACATTTCAACAGTATTCAAAGTATTTGGTATTTGTCCACTACCATTATACTGAAACATTCTTTTTATTATTTTATTATTATTATTATTATTATTATTATTATTATTATTATTATTATTATTTGTCTACTACCATTTTATTTTATTTTTCAGTATTCTACAGCTACAAATGCAAATTGATTATTAATATCCACTGCTTAATTTTCAAATCTGTAATTTATTTTTTGAAGGAATTCACACTATCCATAAATTATCGGTTACCGCCTGATAGTAGAGAATTTAGTAGAGAAGTAGAGATTTAAAACAAAACAAAAAATTATATATAATTCACAGTATTGGTTAATATTGGATAATAGTTCAGTAGTGGATATTTAATCATTCATTAGAATTTAACTTTTTTTTTTCATCCAACACTTACCTAAATCTTTTAAAACACTTACTAACACTGTTAAATGGATTATTTAGCCAATCTCAAAATGAATATCCATTATTCATGGTATACATTATAATGCTGTGATGCCTGTGATACTGGTTTAAATATTATTTTTGCTATTATGGTTACTGGCTATAAATGTCATATTGTAACATCTGAGAAACAAAACAAAACAATCAAACATAATTATTGGTATCTATGAGAATTTTAATATCAGTGCATTCATACTTGTTTTTTTTTTTCCAGTAGATTCTATTTACTGTAGGTTTAAGTGTCTGCTAAACTTCTCTTACAGAAAGTCACAAAAAATATGAAAGCAAAATGAACATTGAACCAGTGCCGGTGCCCAGCACTAGTCAATCAATAAGGCTCAAGTTGGAAATACACTACAAAGGGTCAAATAGTCAACCTTTTACAGTCCACAGGTGAGATGGGGGTTTGGTCCACATGCAGTTGTTCGCTCATTCTAGCTGAGCTTTCATCTCTGACCGTCCTCTTGAAGGAAGAAGAATCCAAAGCAGAGCCTGGCCTGAGCTGTCTACTCATCCCTTAATTCAGTTTGTCAGTACATGGTTTGGTATGGCTCAGAGCAGCAGTGGGCCCTGATCTATCCCTGCCTGGGGCTTCAACGGATCCTACTGTGTTGTAGCTGTAGTTCTAGGCTAAAGGGCTATGGGGGGATTACTTTTCTGTTGCCTGTTGGGAGGCCAGCAAATGAAAAAATGTGACCTTCTCCCTCTAAAGTTTGTTTGTTTATTGGTTTAAAGTAAAGCGGCAGCACAGCTAAAAAAGAGTGTTGATGATGCAGACATAAAAAAAAGAGTTTCTTTCTTTTGAAATGAGTCTTTGTGGGTGGTTTGGCATGTCTGGTTGGAATAAGGAGTCACAGGGATGATTGGGAGTATAATTAATGTGTTTTGAGGTTCTTAGTGTGATGTCCCCTTCTTAATGACCTGCAAGGCTAGTAGTGTTTGAATAGTGTTTGGACAGGAGTTGTTGTCTGCTCTGTAATTTTCCATCCGTTATTACTGTTTTAGCCCATTCCATCGCAAAATATCAGATAAATGTAGTATTCTTTTGTTAGCTGACCCTGCTGTGTACAGTATGAGCCATATGTAAAGCTGTTTGCCAAATACTGAGGCGCAAACAGACTCTAGCAGCGATTTTAGAAGTAGAAAAAGGTATGCGGAAAAAACTCTGCACAATATGGCCAGAGGAAAATACAGGTGCATCTCAATAAATTAGAATGTCGTGAAAAAGTTAATTTATTTCAGTTAATCTACTAAAATTGACTCCATGTATTAACTAAATGCAATGCACACAGACTGAAGTATTTTAAGTCTTTGGTTCTTTTAATTGTGATGATTTTGGTTCACATTTAACAAAGAGCCTTCAAAAAACTTAAGTATTGAATTAAATAAAATCTGTGAATTTATAAAGTTTACTTAACCAATACATGTGGTTCACTTGCAAACATGCAAGTAAGCAAGTAGAAAGGCTGTTATCCTTTTAATATAAATATGCCCACTCAATAAAATGAATAGCCAAATGAACACAGAGACCTCAATACATGGTACACCATACACAATGACGGTAATAATCAGTGAATAGTGTTTCAATGGGTCATTTTGTGTAGAAAATGAATTCCAGGTGTCACAAAACAGTATGTTGGTAAAACTAATAACAAAAGAAACCATAAAACAATGTAAATACAACTCAAAAAGAGTGAAAAAAATTAAAAATTTTAATTATGCATGCCCCATTGCATGATTGGAAATATGGGATCATAACTTTGATATTAACTTAAAGAATCCTTGTAAACATAACAAATGGTTCCATGTAAAATATATACTTATGAGTTACAACTTTAATTTCTACAAGCTTAAATTGAGTACTAACATAGAGTTTACTTTATATTTTTTTTTTGTTCTTGCCTTAACTTAATTATTTAATGTAGAAATTACATTTGTTTTTATGGAGTATTTACTACACCACAAAATATTTTTTATCAGTGCATTGTGTTTTTGAAAATCAAAGGCACTGCACCCGTTTACCAAGACATTTTGGAGCACTTCATGCTTCCTTCTGCTGACCAGCTTTTTGAAGATGCAAATTTCATTTTTCCATCAGGATTTGGCACCTGCCAAAAGCACCAAAAGTTGGTTAAATGACCAAGGTGTTGGTGTGCTTGTCTTGCCAGCAAATTCGCCCTACCTAAACCCCATAGAGAATCTATGGGCTATAGTCAAGAGGAAAATGAGAGACAAGAGACAAAAAATGCAGATGAGCCAAATAGAGGCAGTAATTAAAGCAAAAGGAGCCCCTTTTAAGTATTGAGTACATGTACAATAACTGAACATACTTTCCAGAAGGCCAACAATTCACTAAAAATGTTTTATTGTATTGGTCTTATGAAGTATTCTAATTGGTTGACATTTATGAGTTTTTGTTAAATGTGAGCCTAAATCATCACAATTAAAAGAACCATAGACTTCTACTACTACTTCAGCCTGTGTGCAATGAATTTATTTAATACTTGAGTTTCACAATTTGAGTTAAATTACTGAAATAAATTAATTTTTCCACGACATTCCAATTTATTGAGATACATCTATATTATTGCCCAGAGATTGAGAAAACTTATTGGCATGCTAAAGCTTGCAGTAGTGTTGTTTTTGGTGGCCTGTTTTAGTTTTAGTCTAGTCTTTTACTCTAGTCTAGTCATTTTAGTTTTTATTAGTTTTAGTCACGTTCATACTCTTTTTAGTCTAGTCAAGTTTCAGTCAACTAAAAGTCAGAGCATTTTAGTCTTATTTCAGTCAAAATTATCCATCACTATTTTTGTCAAGTTTTAGTGATAATATTTAGTCAGTTTTAGTCAATGAAAATTGTATTTTAGTCTCTTTTTAGCAATGCAATTCTATTTATCCCAATCAATATAGTATACGCACCCAGTAGTATAGACAAAACCAAAATGTTCTTTTAGCCAAACCCATTTCAAACAAGGTTATCTTATTATATTATCCTTACCTTATAGACTCAAAAAAATACATCCATTCCAGACGCGGAAGACACTCTAATTTGAATTTACAACCTTTATTGTACCAGGCAAACATGTTAGAAGTACATACATCGGTCCCTTTCTCTGCGTCAAACTTAACTTTATTTGTTGTCATCTTCTAAATTATCCCAAGAGTGGGGCTTGAGAAAGTGAATTCAGCCCCTGAAGTGAGACAAAGAAACAGAAATACTGTAAAATAATAATAATAACACAACTAAAGGAGATGAAATAAAGTTATAACATTTTGTTTCATCTTGTTTTTGTCAACGAAAATTAAGAGACACTTTTTATTTTGAAAACCACATTTAGTCTTGTTTTTATTAGTTAACAATTTTGCATTATACATTTTATTATAGTCATCATAACATTACCAGCATTTACATTGCGTTTCGTTTAATTTTCGTCATGTGATAAATGTTTGTCAAAAATTGGTCTTAATTTTTGTTGACAAAAGCAACACTAGCTTGCACTACGTCTCATTTGAGTATCAGTTTTGTCACATGTTTTTAAAACAGACAAAAATAGATGAGAAAATAGCTGACAAGCAGTTAAGGGTATAGAGATAATACATGAATAATTGAATTTCATACTTAATTTTAAAACACTCACATATCAAATAAATTTTTTAACCAACATAAATTATTATAATCATTCCAGCACAAATAAAATAAGCAGACTTTTATTTTAGAAATTCAAATTGAGTGCCTGCTATCAAATTTAGTTGTCATCTAGGTTTACTGCTTCATTTTAATTACGGTAATTAATTTTTATTTTTTATTTTGATTGATTGAATCAATATTATTTGTCATTTTTCTTTCCTTCAGGTACTTACTCATGTACCTGTGTGCTTGCAGTTAGTCTAACCTCGCATATTAAAATTGCTGTCAAAATCAAGTTATCCGCATATTTTTAGCTTGGTATAAATATATTTTTTTAAGGAAATTATATGCTTTGGTTAAGCCAATGTTTGACAGGGCAGTGCATGTTGCCATAGAAGCAAAGTGACATTTTTGCTTTGCTTTAAAAGTCATTGAGGGTGTTGCCTCCAAGCTAATTAGAGAGTTAAAACAAGTGGCAGTTTTTCAGTAGGAAGTAAGATTCAGTGGCGATGAAACAGGGCTTCTCCTCGTTTAAGCAATTAGCATCCTCATTCCAGTCCAATCCTGCAGCCTCGGGCCATTCCTCAGTACTTGACACTCTCAGGGCCTCTGCAGGATTTCGTTTTTAAAGACTGAACTCCCAAATATTTTTCTAGAGAGGCCTACCAGCCACTGTTTGCAGGGCAAATTATGTTGTTAAACATGACTTAGTTTGTCAAAGTAATACACTAATGCTTTCTTTGAACATGGACAGTATGGATTGTTTTGTGTATAATAATAATAATGATAATAATAGTAGACATTTTAAATATTCAATTTCATTCAATTTCATTACATGTGTTTGATGATTCACTTCAATTGTGTGTGTGTGTGTTATTGGAGTTAGTGTATTTGCACTTGGCTGTTTGTAATTATATCTGTGTAAGTGTGACTTCATGCTCTAATCATGCATGCAAAGTGTGTATACGCATGTGCTTTCTGATCGATCTGAACGTAGCCTCTTTTAATAGGATACGCTCCGACTTACCATCTGGTTCCAGCTCTCGTCAGAATGTGTAATGGCAGCAGGGGCCTCCAGAGCCCCTCCGTCCCACAGATTAGCAGAGACGCGCTGCTCTTTTCAATCAATCCCCATGAAGGCACTAAATCAAAGCTTCAGGTGCAGCATAGCACTCCATTCTGCCACCCTGTTTTTCATCTCATCACCGTGCAAACACTACGCAGGGCTTCTGCTACGCGCTGATGATCGACTGCGAGTTTAATCATTGCCAGTGACCTCACTCATCAATACTGCATTAAAAAAAGCTCCGCCACCAGCTTAGCCTCTCCAGAACAGAGCTCTCGCTCTCCCTTTCAATCGCAGAACCCATCACCGCCTGACCGACCTTTTCTCAGTCTAGCCCTGTTTATTGTTTGACTACATCGCCCGCTTGCCTACGCAGCTTAGCCTCGAAAATGATGCTACCGGCGTTCTTTTGTTTTTCACCAGAAACTCACTGTATTCATTCTCCACTGCAAAAAAAAAGATGTGATTGTGTCAGTCTGTCATGAGCAGGAAATCATATTTTCAAATACAGATGCCTAGAAGGCGTTTTTTTAATTATTTTATTTTCCGCTCTTTATCGGCCCACACCAGATGTGTTTGGCCAGTTGTATTTTTAGTATGTGTATAAGATAAGTTGCATACACATGCTTGAGGTAGTTCATGTATTTGTTGATGTGTATATGAGTGACAGAAATATGTTTTTTTTTTTTTTTGGTATTTTTGGTATTAGTATCCACGTTGGGTGATCTGAACACTCAAACCAAAGAGTTGTTTAGAGATGCATGAACACATGCTATTTGTATTGTAGTGTTATAGCCTAGAAACTATGGCTGTAATTAAAAAAAAAAAAAAAAAAACTACTTGAAAAACTTAAAACTTGATAAAATAAATTTTTTTATTCAATGCATTTTGGCCATAATTATTACCCCTATAAATTCTCATCAGTACAATATCTCTGAAGTATGTTTACATTCATACTTATATTTGTTTTAGCACACCAGGTTGATGAGGAGCACTAAATTGTCCTGCTATGACCTCTTGTTTCACAGTATTGTAAATATGAGGAACCCAAAGGCCAAATTCCCTAAATCATCACAAGGAGTGAAACCAAAGAATATAGTTCTGATGTGCATAACAAGATTGTTAAGATTCACAAAATAAAAAGTAGCTGTAAGAAAAGAGCTAAAGGATTAAAAATCCTCTTAATTAAGAAGTTCCGATCAAGATTTAGATGTTATAAATCTGCCTGGAAGAGGTTGTCTGTCTATATCGTCTTAATGCATTGTGAGGAGGAGAGTTTGAGTGGCCAAAGACTCTCCAATGAATCACATCTGGGGAATTGCAGAGATTACGCAGTTAAGTCTTGTGGTCAGACCGATTAAAAATATGATCAAATCACCCCTGCATCACCACATGTTGTTCAGGAGGGTTTCAAGAAAAATCCTTCTCACTCATCCAAAAAAACAAACTCCAGTATATTCAGTTGTCAGACACGACAGGAACTTTTTGGCAGCAAAACCACCATGGGTTTGGTGCAAGCAGGGATAAAAAAAGTACCCCATGCCCACGGTTAAAAATGCTGCTGGATCTTTTATGTTGTGGGCATGTTTTTTTTTTTTTTTTGCCGGAGGACCTGGATATCTTGTTCAAATACATGACATCATGGATTCTATCAAATACCACAGGTGTAAACCTGGCTGCCTGTGTTAGAAATCTTATAATGGGCTTTGGTTGGATCTTCCATCAGGACAATGATTCAAAACAAACATTAAGATCAACACAAAAATGTGTCAGAGAGCACAAAATGAAGCTTATGCCAATGGCCGTCCCAGTCCTCTGACCTGAACCCTACAGAAAATGAGTTGGGTGAACTGAAAAGAAGAAACACTAACATGGAGCTGGGAATCTGAAGGATCTGGAGTGATTATGAATGAAGGAATGGTCTCTGATCTCTTGTCAGGTGTTTTCCCAACTAATGGGGTATTAAAGGAGAAACCTACGAGCTGTTATCTTGGGATGTTGCAATAATTGTGTCCAACATGAACTAGAGAAAAACATTTATTTCATAACGAGATTTCCCCCCTTTCCATTGATTACTTCAATTATATGATATAAGGTTTTTAATTTTTTGAATGAAAGATCAAAAGGATAAACAATGAATATTAATTATACAGCCACCTTTGCTCATATTTACCATTGGTGCCAATATTATTGAAGGGAACTACACACACACACACACACACACACACACACAATTAAACATGCATTTGTAAGCAATAGTGCACTGATTTAATGAGTGCACTGATGTAAAACGCTGATGTAAGTAATGTCATGAAACCAGAGATTGTGGACACAGGAGACACACATAAATAACAGGTGTAAATGTTGTTCTGTCTCCCATGACTATTTGTGATCAGATCCCCAAGGCAGGTTTTACCAGTTGTAAACGGGGCCAAAGCGAGGGAGGCACATGCACACAACAGTGTTCTTATGTACTCGTGATAGAGAAAGGGCATCGTCATGAGAGCAATTGAGAGATAAATGGAGAAGTGCTCAGGGGCTCCTCTTCCATATTGTAGAACTCTGTGCAAGGTCTGTCGCACGGAAAAGTCAAACCCGAGGCATCATTAACAGATCTCCAGTGGCTCCCGCTGTAAATTACTGTGTTAAGAACAAAACCCTGAACAGTTAACAAGTCAGAGTCGGTCCTGGGCATTCTATCTCTTTACACTCAGTAACTCCTCACAGTTCCTGTAATGCTTGTATTGAGGGAACAGTATGAAAAACTTTGGTCAGAGTTGTGGCTTATCGTTTAGTTCATGGCAAGTTCATATTTGGTTTGCAACATTTGCAGATCTTGTTCTGCTACTAGCGGTACTCTGAGTTGTTATGTTGTCCAAAAATATGTGAAACTGGGGTCCAACATCTGAGACCACTAGTTTTTTTTGCTTGGACTTATTTTCTCCATTGTAAATGTATTACATGTATTATGTGCATAATTTCATTGAAAATTTGAATTACATGTAAGAATATTGTAACATTTTGTTGTATCATTAATGACCTAGAAGTAGTTTAGAATTTAAAATATTTATTTTTATTTTTTATGTATTTTCTTTTTTTCATAAATATTTGAAACTGGGGTTCTATGTCTGAGACCACTACTGAAAGTTATTTTCCTTTTTTTATATTTTAATCTCATTGTAAATGTGCATAATTTTGGTCAAAATATGTTATAAATATTAACATTTTATAATGTTTTAGAAATTAATTTCATTAATGAATAATGTTTCATTAATTATTTTAATATTTCAAAATTTAGATCCTAGATCTCAAGATTTTGCAGTCAACTAAATATCTCTAGCCATATTCTTCCATCATTTTTTGTATCAATTATACAGTATATGCTGTTAGCATTCATCTAGGCTGCAGCCCACCATCATTTGCTCCTTAAGCTGCACAGGCCTACAGCATGACTTAAGATTTAATGAATGAAAATCAATCACTGTATTCATAGATCTTCTTTAAATAGTTTCTGAAACATGTTAGCATCACGGTGAATAGACTGGGTGGGATCCCATCTGTATTGCTATCATATTATTTAATTGGATGTCAGACAAAAATTAGAGAGCTCAAACCATAGTAGAAGATAATTGATTTATAATACATTAGCTGGGTCAGTTGAAAGCACTTTCCCGATGAGCAACTGGTCCAAGAGAGCAAGAGGTCGGGGTTTATGGGAATGGATGGTGCGGTGGAGATAGATTGGTCCGTTACAGTTGTACTCTCTGCTCGTGGGGAACATTGTGTAATGAATCCCCAAACCCAAACCCTTGGCACACCACAATCAGTCCCACCAAGCCTGAGAGTGTGGGACAGGGAGTGTGTTCTGCCCTAAATGGAAGTTTATGGTATTAAAAGAATATCCCCTTTTCTTTCTGCTGCTGGGTATGTAAACTTGGCTCATATCCGAGACAATCAGAGACTGAGAGGAACACTATTGAAGTGATGAGCCCATAATGCTCGGAGATGCTAATGGTGCTGTCTAGAATTACAGTCAACTCACTGATAGAGAGAGAATATATGGCTGCCACTGAGAGATTCTTATTCACTCTAAATAAAATAAATTATCTTGTCTTAAATGAGAAGCACATGATTCATTTACAAAAATGATTCCATACCAGAAATTGTCTTATCAAGAGATTTCGAGAAATTGTTGGCCTTTAGCAAAGTTTTTTTTACAAGTTAGTCGATATCCTGCTGTGATTTCCTGAAAGACAGGAAATTATAAGAGAAGAGGATGGAATGGGATTGAGACACGATGCAAGTAAAGTTCAAAATCATTTCACTTGGATAATGTATTCTGGACTTTGTATTCATCAGAAAATCCAAATTAAATTAAATTTGTCACTGTTAGACCAAAAAATGAAGCTGTGCGACCTTTTTCAACTGATAATAATAAGAAATGTTTCATGAGCTTCAGCATAACCCAAATAATTTCTGAAGAATCATGTGACACTGAAGACTGCAGTAATTGCTGATGAAAATTCAGCTATACAGGAATAATTTGCATTTTAAAATACATACAAATAGAACAAAATAAAATTAATAAATAAATAGTATTAAAGTAGTTTTTTTCTGTATGTTTGTGTGTGCTTATTATAATATTATTATTATTATTGTTATTATTATTTTTTTTATTATTATTTGTATTTTTTTTATATATAAATTCCGCTTTGGTGAAAATAAGAGACTTATTTTAAAAACATTAAAAAATCTTAATTTTAAACATTTGACTGCAAGTATACAGTATATACTGAATTAATTTTTATTTTTTGATTAATTCTCTTCAAATGTGTTCCCTTTAAAGCACAGTCACTATATCTCTTTAACGCTTGAAATTGTGTTGTCTGCCTAAAATTATACATATTCCTATATTGCTCGTGTACTGTATAATTTTTCACTCTGAGTTGGATGGAGATGATAAACTGAATTACAGTAGTAACTTTGGGTAGTAACACTCCAGCCATCTCTCCAGTTAGCCAGGCGGTAGGCATCTTGCATATGGGTTAAATAAGTAAACAGATCACGCCCCACATAATTAACCTCCCTGGGACTCAACACATTCTATAAATGTCTGCGCACTTGGGGGAAAACAGAGGAGGACCTACTTGGAACCTGAAAGGCTGTAGATTTGGAAAAATATTGAGCTACTCCAATGCAAATGTGATGAATTAATTGTGGGTGTTTTAATGTGAAATGCCACCTGCCTTGCCATAATCATAATGAATTCCATGGCAAGTATAGAAGAAGTATATTTAATGAAAATTGTTGAAACCCAAATCTAAGGCATTGGAAAGGTCCTACCTCTTGACCTTCTTCAAACTCTTACAATACCATACTGTTCACCACATCCACCCACACAGCTCAAGTGGACTGTGATCACTATACAAATTTAAATTCTTATCCATCAAAGGATGGGATTTTTGAAGGATTTTTGAAAATGTTTATGAATTATGAAGTATGAATCAGAAGAATGAATAGTCATATAGTTTGCCTGTCAGTCATACTAAAGCACATATTAATTTCTTATTTCTTTATGTGGGTTTACAAATATAATTTTTAGATTTATGGCTGTCAAATCAAGTTTTCACAGTGAGTATACGTGTACATGCACTTTACTCCAAAAAGATGCAAATTATTATTTTTTTTTTTTTTACTATATACATTTTACTGTTGAATTGAATTATAAATGTAGGAAAATATTATTAAATAATAAGTTTTGCTATAATATAATTTAATACAAATTTGATATGTAAATACAGATAAAGAAAATTATATAATATTATATATATATATATATATATAATTCTATAATTTATCACTTTTTAAGTAAGTGTTGGATACACTATAAAAGGTATGAGATCAATAAGTCACGGTAACATGTTTTTCAACTTCATTTTTTAAGTTACATATGGGATTCAACTCTGTTATTAAGTAGTTAAATATAATTTAAGTTGAAATGACTTGTGCAGCCAATATGATCATACTTAAAAATTGAAGATAGCAACTGAATTGAGTATGTGTATATGTTTGTGTGTTTGTGTGTGTGTGTGTGTGTGTGTGTGTGTGTGAGAGAGAGAGAGAGAGAGAGAAAGAGAGAGCAAATGGCACATACAATTCAGCACCAAAATGTAGTTAATCATGTGGATGGGGATACAAACAAATGTTGAGAGTTAAGTTCATGAATATCACATAGGGAATATCACATTGTCTTGACTTGTTATAGACCAGCATGTCTGCAGATCTACAGAGAGTCCAGATTAAGGTTTTAAGATGTCATGTAGATTAGGTCTACAAATTATGACTGGACTGCATCAGCCTGCCAAAATCGTACATTCTTCAGGGCTTAAAGGATTCACTTTGAGTACCTGCATTTGTTTGTACATGGCTTGTGGAGTGTGCCCTTCTCGTGATGGATTGTACTCCCTGGTATCGTACATTATTTATAAATGCAAAAGGTTAACAGGCATGGGTACATGGAAATAGTTAATTGCATGCAGGACCGTGGTCTGGTGTGATTTTATTTTATTTTCTACTATTCTGACATGGAAACATGGATTATGATTTATAATTTCCTCCATCTCATTCCGCTTTAAATTATTATTTGCCAAACCAATATCCATTTTCCCAGAGATATGCTCCTCCATTAGAGCTGGGCGCACACACGTTATTATCCTGGCACATGCTTATCAGCTGTTGCCTCTCACAGAAGCGAGCTTCAGTGATTTATCTTGTTTTTGTAACATCTACCCAGCCACGCTTTCTTTTTGAAGTGGTGTTGCCATGGCACAGTCGTAGCTAGGAAGGTTTGGTGGTGTCGGAGAGGAGAGGGGAAGAGGTTAGACCTTGTGTGAAGCAGATCTATGCTAATGGATGCCCATTGGCATGTGGGAGCAAATGAAACGGACACGCATGCCACTTATCACGGCCACTGGGTCAAAGAACAAAAGGAAGCTTGGACTGAGAGACAGAGGAAATGAAAGCGATAAAGGGAGGTGGGCGGCTGCCCATTGTGACCCATTACCAATGTTTGTTACAAATGTTCACTTTTTCCTCTGGTAATTTTCTTTCATCTAAATGATTAAGGAGAGGAGATCCAAGCAGGTAGGAGGGATCAATGTATTGGTCATGTTGTTCAACTTGTGTCTGAAGGTCTCAGTGGAATGTTTAAACAATTGCTTTTATTGATTTCACATTTTAACGAATGGCTTCACTCAACAGGTCTTTTTGATGGTCATTGAAAATTCATCTGGTGTCTCTCAGGGAAAGCCTTGCCAGTGGTTCTTGTCATATCTTGTCATAACACTAGCAGGTATTGCCTCAAGATGCAATTAAAATGACAGTCAGATTACATCAGCATGTGGCAGCGTGACTTTTTTTTTCAGAACACATAGATATTTTCTATTTGTGTGCTGCCTGTGCAATCACAGCAGTGATAAAAAAAAAAAATATATAATCATTGGCTTGATTTTCAACAGCTTTTTAAAAAGTTATTATTTTTTTGTGATCAGATATATATGACATATTTTATATATTGCATTAATTAATAAATAAATCCATTTTTGACGCATCCATTTTTGATTTTGGTACCTCTCCTAGAAAGCTGATGAGTTAAATCAGGTGTGTTAGGTAGGCACACAAAATATGCAGTTTTGGGAATACTACAAAACCATGGCTGGGAAATACTGGATTGGATGAACGGAATGGAACTTTAGAACATGATGTGTTGGGACTAAACAGAATGCGATTCTTGACATGTTGTCTTAAAAACGATTAGAATTAATCCAACAGCAAAAGAAGTTCGTCTGACATATGTGAACATAGACCAACAACAACAACAAAAAATGATGCAGACAGAACCTGCTCCATCATCACCCAGTCAATCATAAATTGTATAGGGCTACTGTTTCTCCAACAATCACACTTAAGTCTCTGTTCTTCTGACACCGCAGGCATTGACCTTTATTCAGCTAGCTCATGGCCGATCTGTCAGACTCTTTCCATTCAGAATGGCCTCCAGTGACTGCGCCTGTCGAACTAAACCCGTACCTCCACCTAGTCAAGTGCAAGTGGGACTTAAAAAGCTCAGAAGCCCATTACCACAAAAAAAAAAAAAGAAAAGAAAAAAGAATGAAAGGCCTTCATTCATTCAGGCCTGACATTCACACTCCCAACAAGCTACTGGAACTCAATTACAACTGAAGCCTATGATTCTGATTTCAAGAAATATTGAAGCTTGCCATCTCTCCATTGAGCGGGAAATCCACTTGTTGTGCACATAAAGAAGCTGATTCCTCAGAGCTCGTGCCATCAATATCCATCTGAAGTATGGAGAGGCAGATTGTCTACTTTGATGAATGAACAGCTCAATGGCCCTTTGGCATTTTATCCTCATGTGTCAGACCTTAACATTTCCCCTTTGTCTTTGATGGGCTGTCCTGCTGTAGCTGAAGGGAGATCAGCGTGCTGCAATGGACTCTGGGTTACGCTTATCCTCATTTCAACTGGCGGGTTCACACCCTTGAGGGCAAAGGGTCTCTTGCATACAAATGCACACACTTAACAGATCAGCTTGTCTGTCTGAAACGGCACCTCTGCTGGAATCAAAACACAATTAGCTGCTTTGCCAAATTGAAAGTGCAAATCAAGTCATGCTATTGCATATTATCTTAGTGTAGTGGTCATTTAAAAGAGATCGTTTAACGAGGGAAGGAAAAATGTCTTTGGCTAATTGGGAACAGACTTTCCTTTACATTGTTTTCTGAATGTCACTGCTTCATGGTGGCTGTAGCTTCCTGTGAGGTTTGCTTCATTTATTTATAATTATTATTATTATTATTATTATTATTATTATTATTATTATTATTATTTTAGCATTTATGGCCTAATACAGTTAGTTTTCAAATTTGTTTCAGTAAAATAAAGATAAAAAAAATAAAATAAAATAAAGTAAACTTTCCATTTAGAGTCAGAGTGTTATCTCCATCACTTATTTATCTCTTCATTTTCAAATTACTTTTTAAATACTTAATACTTTATGTACATATTAAATTTAAAATATTTATTTTATATTTTATTTACATAATAATTTATTTCCCATTTTATGTTATTAATTGTTAATATGTATTTAATATTTTATGTAGTTTATTATGTAGTTTTTATTTGTAGTTAATTTTGATATTTATTATTTACTATATTTATTGTCCCGTTTTTATTTTTATTTTATGGCACTTTTTATAGGTTTATTTCATTTACATTGTTATGTTATGATATGTTATTTTATTTAAGTATCAAACACGCACTGAAAACACCTAGTTTGGTTATAAGACACAAAAATTTGCCCCATGATTTATTTAAATCCCAGTGTGAAAAGAAACTGTGGTGTATTCCAAGTCAGTTTGGTTTCTCAGCGATCCGTTGAATAAGCATTTACGCTCACAGCCATGTCAGAATGAGCAGCTAATTTTCTCTCTTTTAGACTTCACTTGAGCCTGTAGCTTGAGTGAAAAGGCCAGAAGTGAGGCTGACCTAAAATGAAAGGATTTTGTTTGGAGTAGCTCCTCTCCTGGAGAACCACTCATTAAAGGTGCCCTCACCTCTGTCCTGCCTGGCTGGAGCAGCTCTCTCCTGGGTAATGACTACGTTTGTGAGCAGCTTCAATGGAGCCAGACCTCCAGCATGGTTATAACGTTCTCTGTGTGAATCATTTGAATTCCCAGGAGCAAGAGCCGGATTAAGGTGGTTTTAACTGACGCAGGATTTAATGAGCGACTTGTGCTGAACAATAACATTTGAGTCGACACAAACAAATCACTCAACGACACACTAATAGGGGAGTTCTGTCCTGCCTCAGCAATCCCTTTGCGTGTGCGGTACGCAAACAGGAGGTTGAAGATCCATAGAGCAAGAGCTACCACTGCAGAACGGCAGAGATTAAGACCTGCTTTGTCTCAGTTCGCGTTTCCATTCCAGACTTCTTTACATTTGCATTTGTGCATTTGACAGGCTTAAATTTATCCAGAGCAACTGACATCGCATTGATGGAATACATTTTTAATCCGTCTGTGCATTCCCTAGGAATCAGACCCATGGGCTCTGTGCTCAACTCTTTCAGAGAATGTTGTAGTATGTGAACGAGGCACACAATGCCGTAATGAGGTTAATGTAATATTTTGAAAGTAAGCCTTTAGCCGAATGAAGCTTACTGACAGCCCATCAGAGGCATTTATTAGTTTATTTAAGGCCCAGATATACTTCAAACGAAATAGAAGAACAAACTGATATGACGTCATTTTAAACAAAATCAGGCCGAAACAAAGTTCGTTTTGGCAGTTCGAAACAGCTGACCAAAGCAAACTTACTGTGGGAGTTTGTTTCCGCTCCTAAACACCTTTGAGTTTCTATTGGTCCGTGGCGGTTACGCAATCGGTGGGTGTGTTCTGAAACTCCAACCTTCTATGACGTGCATTTTTTTTTTCTTTTTTTTTTTAGTTCGTTTCTCATTCAACAGAGGTCAGGCAAGAGAGAACAACATCTCCTAGTCACTAGCAACATGAATACACTGGAGTGTCGAATAGCTGAGCTGGCACAAATATATCCACACCTGTAATCTCTAGAAGAGACTTTAGAGATTCAGAGAAAGCATCAATTCCTAGAAAGAAATAGCAATGAAGCTTGATGTTGACGAACCGTAGTTATGCAAAAAGCAACGCAGAGAAACATCCGAGACAAGAAATAGTATACGGTCGCTCAGCCTTTTCAAACTTCTTTTTGTCCCCAAATAAAGAACGAAAAACAAACTTTATTTGAAGTATACCGGGGCCTTTAGTCTATTTCACATTAATGCATAAATGTGTCTACATTTTTGTGATCGCTATTCTAGGGAGATTAACTATTTATTTGATTATATTCACTTATTGCCATTGGTGTTTATTGCTTAAATACAGTCTGTAGTCTTTATAGTCATTACCACAGTGCAGTAACAGAAAAGTTTAGAGGGTTTTCAGGAAGAAACTCACAGAACACTCAGTTGATGTGATGTGGTATGAGACAGACAGCGGCAGCACATCTGAAAGTGCTGATGCATGTGTTTCTAGTCTGTATTAAATGGTTTTTAATTCACTATTATCAAGGTACAATAATTCAAATACTTTAGAGCATTGTTTTGTATTTTGTGCTGCTGAAATAGTGAAGTCTGTGCAACTTTTGAATGTGTTGTAATTATGATGTTTTGTAAGGCTTACTGCTTTGTCATCACGGTTCTAATTCACTCAGTTTCAATACTGAGTGCTTTGGACACCAATACTTCTTCACAAGTGTTGCCCTCCATTGCACCGTGTGAGTTCGCGGCCCATTTGATGTGACATTTCGTGCTTGTTTTGCAAAGTATGGCCAGATATTTGTCATGGTGAATTGGTTAAACAAGATAAAAACTATTGATTAGATTTAGCAAAGCCTAATGTAATTTAAATAACATTAAGGAACAGCAGTGTAATTTAATTCTCTTCTTCCCCATATATAGATTCTGAGCTCTCACAGAAATTACAGACCTCGTCTTTTATTCATAACAATTAACTTTTTTTGTCAAAGAGAAAGTGCGAATCACACACATCGTAGGGTTGTTCGTCCAAAGACCTAATGTAAATGGTGTTTATAAACACCATAGCCTTATGTCAGCAGGGAGCAAGGCTTTGTTAAAAAAAAAAAAAAAAAAAAAACCTTGAAAAGAAAAGTCCTTCCAGAAAGGCTTTTTATGGAAATGAAAGAAAAGGCCTTCTTGCAAGGTATTGTTTGAAAATGCAAAGAACAGGCCTGCTTACTAAACAGTGCTGAAGTCCTGTCTTGTGTTTATGGTGTAGGCAGCCATGCTGTTTTAGGAGTGCCTCGTCCACCTGTGTCGACTCAGGGGATACAAAATAAGTAAATGACTGCTCTGCATTGCAGGGACGATTTGTCTGTCCGTCTCAATTGAAGCTGAGAGGTGGGGTGTCATGGGGATTGTGTACTGTAATGCACTCACTAGGTATTTTCAGACATTGGTCAAAATTGCTTAATTTTCAGTCAAGAGATTTCAGTCAAGAGATTTTTCAGTAGGGTTGTACAAAAAAATCTAATTTTCATGTGCATCTCGTCAGTAAATGCGCTTTATGTGATTAGAAGTACATCTCCAGCACGTGCGTTCAGATCAGGGTTGCCAGGTTTTCAAAACTAGTCCAAAACTAGCCCAATCGTGTTTCCATACTACTAATCACAGGAGTGCCTTTATTGACAAGATGTGCAGGTAGATAGCTACCAGCAATGCAGATTTTGCAACTGTCAATTGTCAGAGCATTTTTCAGTATGTATTTTTCTTTTTTTTTATATGCATATTTTGCTTTATATTTTTATAAAGCAGGGTTTTAACATAAAGTAAAACTATGAATATCTCAATACTAAAATAACGTATTTGAAAAATATGTTTATGTTGGTTTATATGGATTAAGTGAAGGTTTAAGTGTACAATGATCATAATAAGGGTTTGTATCGATTGTGTTTTTTAAGCTACCGGAGCCAAATCGCTACTTTTAAAATGGTACTGGTGCCTGAACCGATACTTAAAAAACACACACAAAAAAACACACAAAACCAACAGTATACAATTAAAGAACTTTTAAAATAAATATATATAGCATTCACATGCTCCTCGGATGCTCTCATTTCCAGAGTTGTGCTTCCCTCACTCTAAGGCTAATAAATGTATCACATGATCTGGGTCATTATTTAATACAAATCTATATTTAATACAAAACCACACATAATGTTTCTACTTTAACTTATCTCTGTCAGTCACATTGATATTTAGTTAAAATGAGTGCACTGACTGAGTTGTCTGTCACTGTCTTTATCAGTTCTGTGAATGACTGGATGGTATTCCACATGCACAGTAAATAGTTTTACAGTATATGAAAAATTACATTTTCAAATTGAATAATTTGATAAAAAATTTTAGTTAGAGGAATGGTGTGAAGAGGGGTGAGTGCAGCAAACAATTTACAGTACATTGAAAACCGATTGCTAACTCATGACCTTTTGTAAAATGTATTTATGACAAAAAACTGCACAGATACAGATATTATAACAATCTAGCAATAAACACACACCTTGTGTCCTCTGTTTCTGTTTGAACCTGCCGTAGTCTGCAGTTTGAAGAGCACACTGAAAGACGGGGAGGAGACAAAGTATGCTGCTGTTTTCACATGAAATTTAAAGTTCACTGACTTTGAGGCAATCGTGAATTTGTGTACAGTTTATGGAGCTTATCGAATAGCCCCGCTAAAATGGCCTAGCGACGCCCATGCTTCTTATGTCCATTACGAAGAACCAGGACAAATATTTCAATTGATCGCTCAGGCATTTAAGTGTTACTGAAACGAGGCACCGAAATCTGTGTTCTGATTTGGTTTTAGTACATACCAGTTACATTGGTACCGGTTACACTGGCACCGGGTTTCGGTACCCAACCTATTCATCCAGAGATCACTAGCCAAGTCTTGGATACTTCCAGTTCAATGTCTCGCGTCCGTTCACTATTAGCTGATGCTGTGCTGATGCACTCGTGTGTTGTAACTTGCTCTGCAGAGAAGGACTTCACCTTTTTCCGCAGTTCATGGCCCACTCGAGATTGATTTAGGTCCCTCCAATGAAGCGCTTGTTTCCAATCATAGTTCAAATTTACCATATAATTGCAGTAACATTTTACCATTAAAAGGCAACACAGAGGAAGATAAGCCTATGGAGATCAGTACATGGACTGGATCACCAGTTCACCATTAAAAACTTAATTGTATTACAGATGGAGTGGGGTTTAAAACCACATTTTAAGTTTAATCAAATCACTGCATTAGATACATAAAAAGGACATCTGCCCTGGCAGCTTCTCTCTCTTTTTTTTTTTTTTTGACCGAATCACTGTTCAAAATATGACTCTAATCTCTGGAACAATTTGCATCGACTTTGTAGATTGGATGTCAAGGGAATATTTGAATATTTTTTTAACAATTCTTCCACTACTTTTGATGTAGCATGTGTGCCAGATTATCAAATAATTGAGCCCTGACTAAAATATTAAATAAACAAAATAATTTTTGACAGCTTTATTAAAAAATATTGTTTTTTTTTAATATGTATTATAACTTTTAATCAATTATTTTCAACGTTATTATTATTATTATTATTGTTGTTGTCTTTTTGTATGTTTGATGTTGCATGTAATTGGCAATTTTATTTATTTATTTATTTTGAAAACATTCTTTATTCCCAACCGATTGTGGTTAGTATGTCTCTTATTCATATTTGGTAGTCATCCAAATTTCGGTGTAGATAGATTAAATAAAGATAATAGGAAAATGATTTAATTTTAAAACTGGCTACACTCCAGTAGTTTTTACATTCCATCATATGCAGCATGTTTCGCAGTTTAGTATGGAACTTGTGTATAAGATACATTTTTTTATCATTATGCTAATTCAAGTTTTTCATTCTCTTAATTTCAGTTTTCAGTTTCCTAATATTATGAATGCTGCTAATAGAATGTAATGTGTGAACCAAGATTCCCCGGTTCCCTGTTGTTTAGCCCTTTTTGAAAGATGATTGTAATATAAATATGTTATATAAAACCCAATCCTTGCTGAGCTGTTTACCAATTTAGGCATAGACAAAACAATTAGCATTTGGTAAGAACATAAAAAGAGAAAGAAAAAAATTATGCCCATGCTTAATTATTTGAAGTGAGCATTATACTGTGAAAAGATTCTTGCGTGGAGTGATTAATCTGACAGCAAAAGGATCTCAAAGAGGAAGATACTCCTGTCTATTTTTCCCTTCATTGCTACTCAGTGGAATCTCGGGAACATATTTCATATCAATGCATGCAAATAGATTAATCTGGCTTTATTGGAGCAGACGGAGAGGGGGGGAAAGGAGCAGTTCTGAAGGATGTGTTGGCCTATCTTTCCATCGAAGTAACCCACTGAAACATTGATTGAACGTCCAAGGATAAAAAGATTTAGTACATTCAGCCGACTGTGATGAATGGTGACGTCCACTTTTTACATGCCCTTCACAGGCGGGGACACAGTGCACCAACATGCTGCAGTGGATTTGTTTCTTGTTAAATGTTGAATTCTTTCAACGTCAGATGTGCTGAGATACAGAAAGGTAAAATCATCCCCAAGGCGGTTCATTTAAAAGATGCAGAGCTGGTTCATTTCACCGCCCCACAAAGTGGTTCATTTAAGAGATACAGTTTCTCAATGAATCGTTTGGATTGGTTATTCAAAAGAAATGTCTTTATCATTTGAGAAGTCTGATGCATGATTGGTCCTTATAATCAAATTGGAGCACATGCGTTGGGTTTCTTTCATATCATTTTACCATGTCATATAGGGATGCACCGAAATTTCGGCCACCGAAAATTATCGGCCGAAAATGGCCTTTTCGGTTTTCGGCCGATAGACTTTTATCACCGAAACAACACGGCCGAAATGTTGTGATGACGCAAACAGAAACCGCGACCTGCACGTGCACCAGCATAGCGCAGACCACGAGCTCCACGCGACATTCACTTAACACCAGTGAGAACATTCTCTTCTTATTCCTTTATTCGCAGCACTAAAGCGTCTCCTAACAAAGAGATTAAGACGGACCACGAAGTAAAAACAAAGAAAAGTACAGTCTTATAAAGTCTGTGAGCACACGTCTCACTGAGATCTTTTCCTCTGCACTTCATCGCGAATGTGCTTGATCCGCGTTATAAAGAACATTACTTGGATGCGGAAATAAGGCAGCGTGCACGAGAAATGATCCAGGCGGCGCTGGATGCGGAGAAACCGCGTGGAGACGGAGAAGCGCCAAGCGCAGGAGACAGATCAGAGCGCAGAAAAGACTCGTCTCTGCACCAGATGAGTGGCATGCACCATCGTTGTCTGATATGTTCAGTGGAATTCTGCAAGAAAGTGCCTCAAATAATAATAATAGGTTGGCTATTTTGTTCTTAGGCTACTATACACACACACACACACGCACACAAACATATTTACATACATAATATCAGATTGTAGCCATATTTATGCTAGATTTTCTGCTAGATTTCTGCTTTAATTTGATAAAAATGTTTATTTATGCCCTGGCCCTATTTAAATACACTCTCTCAAATATTTCTCAAATGTCAGGCAGATGACAAGCTCAACTGCTCAACAGCTAGATGGTTATCTGTCTGAAGTCCCCATCCCTAGATGTGATAACAGTCTTGCCTACTGGAGAAGTATTGCACTTTCTAGTCCTACATAGAAAAAATTCAAATGCACTTCACCTAAATGCACTTTGTTTTTATGAGAGAACTGTTCATTTTAAAACCTTTCTGCAGGCCAGTAGGCCTGTACATTATTATTAAATATACACGAGTGGGATACATTTTTAGTTTAAATTTTATTTTATACTGTGCATTGTTGCAATGTGCTTAATAAATATTTGCATCATTTGTAATTATGTATTTTTATGTTTTTTTTTTTAAATAAGTTATGTAATTGTAATTATTTTTGAAACTTTAATATTAATTTATGCAATTGCAATGTCTTAATTTTAGTAAAGTTAGTACACGGTCATAGCAATAAATGCAACGGTACTAATAATTGGCATATTTTCTTTCGGTGTTTCGGTTTCGGTTTTCGGCCTTGGTTTTCTCTTTTTCGGTTTTCGGTTTCGGCCAAGAATTTTCATTTCGGTGCATCCCTAATGTCATATCATATCACTCTTATTGGTCCCTAGATCTAGGCTGAAGAAAAAAGGTGACCAGGCTTTTGCCATAGTCAGCCCTAAACTGTGGAATAGCTTTCGGCTCTCTGTTAGATTAATCTCATAAGAAGAATCTCTTCGGGAAGGCTTATAATCGCTGAGTCAGAATGGGTTTTTGTCTAAACATCAATTGTTGCATTCTATCTTATTGTCTTCTTTCAAATTAGTTAATTTTACTCAAAATGCGATATCCATGTTTTCTCCCTTTCTTTCTAAACTTCTTATTGTCTTTTAAATGATATTGTTCAGCGCAATGGTCAACCACTGTTGTTTTTATTGTGCTTTATAAATAAACTAAGATAGAGGTTTTTGCGTTTTTTCATACATATATTCATGAAATGTGTTCCAGATGGTTACAGCTACTCATTCGACTAGCTCAGATATTTCAGGATAGCCATGTGCCCACAGCCTTGTTGATAGCAGTCGGGTAAACTGCTAGTTGTGGTAACGTTTAGCAGGGAGGCCTGCGGTACTGATATTTATCATCTTTATAAGTGTGCAGAATCACTACAGCTGCCCTCTTGGCTTCTCATAATCGCGCCTCAGCGGAGGGATTGAATGTTTCATTACGGATGTAGAGGACAATCAGGAAATTGTTTTCTCCCCGCGCATTAAACGAGGGGGAGACTTTAGATGTTGGAAAGCTAAACCCTAAGCAGAGTGTCTTATTGCCAGTTGGCTGGAAGCCATTGAATTAAAAAAGAGCGAAAGAGAGAGAGAGGAAACAACCTCCTGAATCCATTAGCTTCAGGCCTGAGCTGGAATAAGCGATGGGTTATTATGAAGGGCTAGGAAAATGCGAAATCACTCAGGGGGCTTTAGCTGCTTTGCAAATGTGTGCTAGGAGGTTGTTTGTGCTGCTGTCGGTTCTGAGGAAAGAGCATGTTAGTTTAGAGAGTGGGAGGACACTTCAGAATTAGTGGGGGAACATTATAGCCATTTCTTCCGGTTTTACAGCAAAAATCACAGCAACCACAGAACAGTTTACATTTCCTAGAGGTGGGCGTTGTGACCAAAATCATATGTGTCATGGTAATGGAATATAGGACTGTATATCACAATAATCTGGTTATTTTTGCTGAAAATTCCACACAAATGTTCTATATATCACTTAAAATTGTGATGTAGGAATCCATAATAGAGTGAATAAAATACATGAGCATAAAATCAGCATGGCAAGTTTGTGCTGTCATTCCACCCATCCCATAGTTCTCCCGCCTATACCTGCCATATATATATATTTTGTATGATCATATTATGCCAATTGGTTGGGGGTCATGCATTCTGGGGTTAAGTCTATCCTTTAGGTCTTCTCTAAGCAACATCATTTTGGGCAACTCTCACTGCCTTGATCGCAAAACATTTCAAAACAAAACAAAAAAAAATTACCAGTGTGATGCCGTAGTCCCTTGCAGGTTATTTTTAGAATAGTTGACTGATGACTGTATTCCAGAGGGCCTCTGGAGCCCCCATATCTCGTTGGCAGCTGTCAAACAGGTCTGAGCGAGGGCCAGCTGTGGAGAAGGGCCTCGGTCAGGGGACAACTCGCCCACCACTGCCACCCAATTATCAAATGTCAGTCGGCCTGCTGCAGGAGAGCGCATTAGAGAAAAGCTGCAACCTGTTGAGGCAAACTGTCAATTATCTTCAGGAGTCCGCTTGGCCCAGCATGTGCCTCCCTCTTGCTGGGCTAGCTCCAAACGTCGAGCCTTCCCTCCAAGCCAACCCCCGCACACACACACACATAGCGCTGGGATTCATTACCCAAACCTCACATCTCACTGTCTGATAATGAGGTTTCAGCGCAGCCAAAGCTGAAAGATCACAAGCCCTATACCTGCAGGCTTTCGTTTCCCTCCATCTTCTCGGTCTCCATGTGCCATTCCCTTTTGTCATCTGCATGCTACAGTGAGGACAGCATGTGGTTCTGTGTGTCCCTGTAGCGAGTGTGACCAGCGGCCTGGGGCATGAGACCTCTGCGGGGACCACTCTCTCTGGCTTTCTTTGGCTGGAGTTCTGTTTCTTCTTTTTCTCTTGCTCGCTGTACCACTCTCGCTGGCTTTCTTTGGCTGGAGTTCTATTTATTCTTTTTCTCTAGCTCGCTATTTACTAGGCCCTGAACCGCACCTCTGTGTGCCACCTTGCCTACCGATAATTATGTTTCTGGAAAGGAGTAAAAGAGAGCCGATCTTTTTGTTTGTAAAACGCCGGACTCTTTCTATTGGCGGAGGCGCATGCTGATTACAAATGCGGCGCCTTGTCTGTGTTTTGTCATGCCTAATTAATTACTTACCAAATTACACTCATGCATTTTCAGACCATGTCCACAACACTATTAGAGAGTGGGTGGGTTTTTGACTCTGAATTTTTTTTATCCCCTTCCGCTTGCTTTTTGCTCTGCTATACTAATCGAGACGCCTCCAGGACATGGGATCCATTAATGCGGTACATGTCAGTGGCTTTGAGCCCTTATAGTGAGCAATCCTTTCACGGGGACCTGACGGACTCTGCTTAACAGCCAGATAACAAACTTTCTGTGCACTTTCGACATCGGGGCAAAGGCGGTGAGGGGGTAAAAAAACCATATGCGATTAATCACTTAGGAAAACTGCTTCATGGTGATGAAGTAATTACACAGAACATACTGACCAACATGATCCCAGCTCAAGGCATTAGTCACATCAATGCTCCAAATGTTAATTTAGCCTTCTACTGACAATCCAGCACGCTCTCGAGGGTGAGCCAGCTAATGAGGACTCCGTAAAGGTTAAATAAACAGAGAAGAGTGAAGGGGGGAGGGAACGGGAGCCAAGGAAGGCCAACATCAAAGATCTCCGAGCAGATGAAGATCTCAGTGCAGCACGCCAGCTCAGTCTCCTCAGAGTACAACCGGCACGACACTAGAAAGAAAACATATTTCTCGTTGCTCTGCTCTCAACAGATGTTAGGAACACTTTGTGTGCCAGATAGAGCTGGCTTCAGGGTTTTGTTCTACTGGAAGTCATTTTTGACATTGGTAGAGATGGAGAAAGGACTTGGCGGACTGTAATGGTACATGTATGGTGTGACGGTAGAAATGTCTACGAGTAGAGATCCTTTTGTTTATACAATGTATCCACTGTGCAGAAAACTGTCAGGTTCAAATGTGGTTCAGATAATCATATTGATAATGTGTAACGGATTAAAACTTCCTAATCATGGGGAAGAAGGAGGCGGGAACCGGCGGACAATCAAACGTCATTTTAATAATTAAAAATAAACACAAAACAGCGCATCAGCCCCTCACGGATGCGCGCAAATAAAAAGCAAAACATAAAATAATGTCCTCTCTCGTCCTTCACTGTCGTCGCTCCAGTTTTATATCCTTCCATCTCCTCCGTGGGCCTCGAGACCGGTGGGTCGAACAGGTGTAGCTCATCTCCAATCACTCCACCGGCCTCACTCCTCCCACGTCCCTCGGCCCCGCCCCACTTGTCACATAATGTTTTACTGTTTTGCGTAGGTTTAATTTGTTAAATTTTGTAAATAATGAAACATAATGCTTGACCTATCATTTCATTATGAATAATCTTATGTATCATGTAAAAATAATAATAATATAAGTAAATAAATACAATAAAACAAGTAAATGCTTTCATAATCATTTTAATAATATGTAGATGTGTGTATACAATTCAATAATAATTTTCAAATATATACATATCAGCACTAAAGAATAAATACATATATAATTATTTCATATAATGACTTGATAAATACAAAAGTAATATTAATAATGTCTTTACTTGGCATTACAAATAATTAATTCCTTGACGATATATATAAATCCATTTACATACACACAATGTTTCATCACTCACACACAGTTGTTTTTGGCCAGTTCAGAAAAGAGATGCAAAAATCGAATGTGTTTGCTGTTTGTCAAAAAAAAAAAAAAAAAGAATAAGAAAAGAAAAGAAAAGAAAATCTGAGAGTGTGTAAGATATTTTCCCCTTTTTTTCAAAAAGTTTTTTTTTCTTTTTCTTCAAAAAAGGTCCCTTTGAAAGAGGTACAGTAGATAATCACAGCTACATGGTGGCTCTTTGTGCAAGTTGTCAATGGTGACGATCAATGCTCGAAGACCAATCGTTAGCAATTATGAAACCGTAACACACACCCACATAGCTAAACATCCAGCGTCTATCCCATACGTGTTGGAATAAAGTACCCATTTATGTGGCAGTTTTCTCCTTCTGCCCGACTGGACAGACACTGAAAAGCTTGGGTGGTACATCAGCCCGTGGGTGAGCTGCAGGGGTCTCTTCACAGGGTTCTTTGCGCTTTTGTACCCTTGCAAAATATGGATTGATTTTTTTTTTCTTTTTACCACTGAAAGAACACAAAACTAAACCCATGTTGTGCCTGACATTTTACTTCCAGCTATCAAAACATGACCGGTAACTCAAGGGGCTGGAATTATTCCTTCTCTTTGGACACTGTTGTACTACTGACGGCCAATGTTTTGCACGTCACTGAGTTGTAAAGATACTCCTGACACCAGTGGAAAATACAAAGTATTATGGCTCTATCTATGAACAGGATGTTGTCTTTGAATCAATAGCAGATGGTAAGGTCAGGACGCCCTGTGGCGAAGCGGTATATTTATAAATATTTGATGTTTATAGTGGTATGTTTGGGTTATTGTAGTTTACGAACTCTGTAGACTGAAATCGCGACTTCCCGCTTTCATTGAAATGCCAACAGTTTGATGAGCTTCTGGAACTTACTGTATCTTGTGGCACAATTTAAAGATCATGCTTGCTTAACCATGTCCTGTTAAAGTGGGATGATGTGACATTTAGCAACTTGGGAAAAAAGTTGAAAAATCATCATAATAGGCACAAATATCATAAATATACAAAGCTGTCTCCAGCTGTAATAGAAAGCTGCTTCATTTACAGCGTACCTGCATGTGTGTTCGATAGCCCTAATGAGTTTTCTTTCCCCAGTATTGGGCTTCCAATTGAAAATGTTAATAATGGCGTTCCTGAGTGAATGCTTTTGTTAATTGCTTCTTGTTCTACGTCAGGCAGGCTGAATATGGTGAGATTTATGAATTTTAAAGTCTCCAATGTGCATCTGAGGTCAGGTATAGCTTCAAAAATCTGGAATAAGAGCACACATGCCTGCTGGTCCTCTGTGGGCAGGATTGAATAAGACAGAATATGTGTGTGTGTAAGGTGATGGATGACTATAGATTGGGTCTGCACAGGTCCGAGCTGGACTCCTCACCCTCTACGCGTCCCCACACAAATAGCCAGTGTCCCCTCCCCCACATCCAAAAGAGTCACCTTTACCCGTTTGAAACAAATGAGAGATAACAGACCCGAGGCATTAATTATCAGACAGGACTCCCTGCAAAGCCTGTAGTTATAAATTACAGTAATCAAGCATCCTTCCACCACATTTTTCCCCATGTCTGATAGTTACGGGTGTGATTTGGAACGAAGAGAGGGGGTTTGCTTCTATCTTCACAAAGAGATAATGAGTTTTATTGAGGGTAAGATTTATGGCATCAGTTTAAGCCGTTAGTTCGCTTTTTCTGATTTTTTTCTCCTGCTTGCCATCAGAGTCTTGTCAGGAAGTGTTGACTGCAGTTTTATCCGTGTGGAGTCCACAGGGTTGCTTAGTATCAGTTACAATTGGTAGGTCGGTGTTGATATTCCTCAAACATTTTATGACTTTATTTATATAAATAAAATTAAAATTATGCTACTAATTCAGATTGCAATTCTGGGGGGGGGGGGGGGGGGTGAAATGCTATTTCATGCATACTGAGTTTTTTACACTGTTAAAGAGTTGGATTCCCATGCTAAACAAGGACAAAGTTTCAAAAATTAAGTTGTACGTTTGAAGGATTATTTCTGTTCCAAAAATACTACTTCCGGTTTGTCACAAGTTTCGGAAAGTTTTTTTTCTGGATCATAAATATACGCTGAATCTGACTGTTAGCCGTGGTTTGTTTTGGTTGGTTTTGTCCTCACGGTGTCACAGCTTCCAGACGCGCTCAACGCAAAGCCTACTGGCGCTCGTGATTCTTTAGCTCCGCCCACACGCCACGCCTCCAGCTACTCGTGTTTTTCCGTGAAAAATCGGTACAGACTATCTTTCTCTTATGAATATAATAAAACTAAAGACTTTTTGGAGTTATGAAGGATGCAGTACTACTCTATAGGTACTCAAGATTAACATGATATTGAGTGAAAACGAGCATTTCACCCCCCCTTTAAAGGAATCGTTCACTCAAAAATTACGATTCGTCATGTCATTCCAAGCCTGTGTGACTTTCTTTGGAACACAGAAGTAAAGATTCTGAAGAATGTTTTTTGTCCATACAATCCCCCTCCCCAAGTTCACATACAGATTCCATTCAGGTTTTTTTCCCCTTAAAATTGCTGCTTGAAAATCTCCCATTGACTTGTAAGAAGTAAATGACGTTCAAAGTGTAGGCAGGGATGATGTCCGATGTCTCAGGTCAGCGCATACTGAATTATGATTTGTCCTTGTTATAACCTCTAATTAAATACTTCATTGCTATTGATCTTGCTTGCATGAACGTAAGTTTCTATCCAAAATTCAGTTATTTCAATAGTTAAAGTTCCCAATACACAAATATCTTGCTAGTAAAACTTATTTGCTGTTTTGAAAAATGAGCAGAGCTTCATATGTCACTAAATTTATGACCATGGAGCCCTTTTATTTATTTATTTATTTTTTTTTTGCTAATGTGGCTGTACCTTAATACCCTGTCCTTACCAAGTTTCTAGTGAAAGGCAATTTGTCTGTCCACAATAAATGTGAAGCAATTCAGATCATATCTGAATGTTAATGTACAGTTATTTGAAGTAGGATTTTGGACAATTGAGATGTTAGACAGGGACCACCGTTCATCTCGACAGAATTATAAACCAAACAATGGTGGCTGGTTAGATTAAAAACACAGAAGAGCTTATCTCTTGTCACTACATTGCATCATGCTTGGTTAGGACACCTTACCAAACTTTAAAAGGGTCATATCATGAGGAATCAAACTCCTCTTGATCTTTTCAGATAAAAGAGGATGATGTAATACGGAAATAATAATAATAATTTTTAGAGCTCAGAACTTTCTTTCAGACGAAAAATACTTTGTATTGAAAGCTTTAAAAATTTGAATTCAAATATGTAATAACCAAATAATGTGTCAACACATAAATGCCAAAGTTTACATATTGAGTAAACATCACTTCAGAACAATATTATTACTTTATATGGCATGTAATTCTGTAACAACATAATGCGAGCTTCACAACAGAGACTATTTTTGAAGGATAAGGCAGTTTATAAATATATATTGACAGTTGTCTCTTTTGTGTTCAGTTTGTGCTTTGTGTTTGCGTGTATACTCTCAGAAAGAGGCCAGCCCATGTGCTCAGAACCCGTCCATCCATCCGTGTTTCCCATGTGCATCTCTCCACGGCTGGCTGCCTTTGTTAAGTATAGTCAAGTGCATTAAAGCCTGTGACAGGCCTGAGCTGAGGTCCTGCCTCACCACACATCCAGTCCATACCTGTCCAGGACATTCTGTCCCACACGGTTTCCCAGCTGAAGACACGAAACTTGAATCTGACGGGCATGGAAGGTACATTCGCACATCCTTGTCAACCCAGCATCTTGGTGCTTCGCAGAAGGCACCAGAATGCCACCATGGCCTCTTTTACACTGCATCTGCAGCAGACGTTGTCCAGAAAAAGTGTGCAGGAAAACGGCTCCAGTCAGAACAATAGGCAATAAACACCGAATTCCCCACAATGCTGTCTTTTACCTGAGCTAAACTTGAGCTAAATCCCTCTGGGTTTCAGCCGCAGCAGCATGCGGGGAACAGCTGCTGCCGTTCTGGTTTCCTGGCAGCCCCTTCTATGGGACAGAAAAGCTTTTTTTGGATTTTTCTACTGTTCTCTCTCTCTTTTCACTGTGGTACAAAGATAAAACAACTTCAGTGGTTTACTGCAGCATAGACGGCTTTAGTAGTGTTGCAGTGCCCTGACACCAAGCATATTGTTGTATTTGTCGCAGCCTTTGAATAGCAGGTTGAGGTATTTGTGGTTTTAAATGAAAAATTTGTGCCAGCTCTTCTGCATTACTTTCTCTTTGCTCTCTCGCACTTTCATCTGCACTCACATCCACTCTTTTTTTTTTTACCTGAGGGTGCATTTAGAGTTGTTAATTATCTCTGTCAAATCAGAAGAAAGCATTATTGAGCGTAATTGACAAAGCGGCAATTTCCTGACAAATACAAAGAATTCCTGACGGGTGCCAGAGAGACGCATGCAGTCGTGTGAGCATTTACTGTATCTTGGTGCCTGAACCATGCACCTGCAGGGCTCTTAGGAGCTCTCGCTGACGCAAACCTGCTGAAGCTTCTTTTTGCTTTTTTCCCCACTGTTAGCTCAGAATTAGATCTCTCGATATTATTCTGGAAAGCCGTTGATCGTCCTCAGATTGTTTAATGGTGAGTTGTAGATAAATTGATTTAGTGATTTTGGTATTAAAATATGTCGTAAACCAGCAATGTAACTCTCCTAAAAGAGCTAAAGGTTTTGGTCAAATGCGAACTTGAAAATGTAACTAGGCCTGCATGATTTGGATCATGAGCTGCTCACGTGTAAATGCACACAGTTCCGCAATTACATAGGTAGGTATCCTTCATTTCCTTCACTCTGAAACATGCAGCATATACATGTAACGTCGGTGTTACCTACCCAATGTAATTGCTCCCCTGGAGTCAGTTTTATGTAGGTACGAAATACAAAACTGCACAATTATATGTTGAAATGTGAATATATTAAGTGTTATATTTTGAATTCATTCAGACAGCTCATAGTTAGACTTCGGCGCGACAGTTAATACCTCTTCTGTTGTGCGAAGAAGCAAAAAATACAATTAATTCTGGTGAGATGAGGGTGTATGTGCGTGTTGTGTGCGTGCTCACTGTCTAATCCCTTTAAGGTCGAGTGCAGGAGAGATATGAAGGAAAAAAAGGTATACACCCTGAAGATATTCCTGAAATAGGTGAAGGATGTGGGCTGCGCTGTCTTATAATCCCTCTAGATTTCATTAGACAAGTAGCTTGTGTTTTGAGGAAAATGAATTTATGGTGAAGGCTTTTCCTTCTTCAAAAGAAGGTGTATCAAGCAAATGTTTGAGGGAAACGTTTCTTGTGTACTTACGCTGAGTAATGTGATTCCATTTAATATAAGCATACAGACGTTTCATCTCTTTTGCATGTTTAAAGAAAATTAATGTTTGTTTTCTTCTTCTCGTGGTGGATAATAAACCTGTGGCAAAATCAGCATTCAGTAACTGCGGAGTAGATACCGATAGGTGTTTGTTTTGCTGTGATTCACCTCTGTTTTCAAATGTGAGATATACAGAATAAACAGCGGAGACTTTTCGAGTATTTAGAGTCCCGTTTTGTTGTTGTCAGATTTTAAATCTGTAGCTGAGACCTTGTCAGCGCTAATCGCTGGACAAATATGTGCACTGTTGTTTATTTAGCCAATGCAAAATGACAGATGACAACGTACGCTCTCAGGACATGAAGAGAAGCAGCCGTATTTTATTTTGTATTAGGATTTTGGGGATTTCTTTGCGTATCACATCTCATTCAAACTCTCGCCGCTAATGGTGGTCAACATGGCTATTCAAAGCTATTGTGTATCTGTCTCCTGCTTGAAAGGTGAGTTTGAAGTAGTTTTAGCTTCGAATTTCTCTGACAACGTGCTATTTCCAAACATGTCATTATATATGGAAAAGAAAATGAGTGAAAGACACTTAGTATATAAACCAATATCAATTTATAACCACAAATGATCACTTAAGAGTCTGTCTGAGCCTAGCTTTCCCTACATTTCTCTTCTATTCATATTTATCTATTTGTGGATTTTTTTTTTTTTTTTTTTAGGAAACCTGCTTGAAATTTATTATTTTTGAGTTCCGTTTGGAGTCACTTTAAAAAATGTTTACAAGAGCAATGCAATGCAATGAAAAAAAAAAACAACAACAAAAAAACGGCTCTCAGAAGTACCTTTTTTGGCAAACACCATCCATCTCTTATTTTTCAGCGGTGATATCTTCTTAATGTTCAGCAGCATGTAGTCCACAAGCTTCAGTAAGTTATAAGATGAAAGCCTTTTTCCTCTTAGTAGTGTTGTATCAAGGGAGGTTTTACTGTGTATGTCACAAGGTTCTGTCATCTGATCTGACAGATCACAGACATCAAGAAGTGGTTGGAAAAGGTTTAAAAAAGTGAAAGAAAAAGGAAAATAGTCATGTTATATTTAAAGAATGTCAAAAAAATAAAAAACCTCTTTCATTTTGCTAAAGAAGTTTTGAAATATTCCCTCATATTTGATGACGGGTATTAGAGCGGAAGTCATTTATTTGATATGGTCCGGTAACATGAAAAGACACTTCCTGCTTCCAGAGTTTTGGATTTCAAACTCAGTGCCTGAACGTACTGCATCCTGCTCCGCGGGGTTCTCAGAAAGGTTGGGAAACAAAGTCCTTGTGGTTTCCCAGAACAGCAGTCCACACAAGCACTTCACACAATTCATTACATGTAAAGGAGACATCTTATCCACCTTTAAACGCTTCACCTTTGTCTGCCTTCTATGACTAGGAAGCGCCTCCAGCAGTGGAGATCATGCCAGTAAAATGGTCCTTAACTTTCATATCCTGACATGTTTTAAAATAGACTGCTGCTTTTAGAAAGAGTTCATCTCCTGCAGAAAATCACATCAGGCTTTGCTTCCATTCGCTTGTGAGGTAATTAAGCAGATATGGATCTGCATTTGGGTTTAAGTGAGATAATGCATAAAGCCGCAGTCATAACATTGTGCTATAGGCGTCGTGCTTCGCTCTTATGTAAGAGGTTTTTATTGTGGTGCTTAACCTCTTTTTTTTTTTCTTAACTGTCAGCACTAACGACACAGCATGATGCAAAAGAAAGATGTTTACGAAAATGTAAATGAATGTTTCCTGCTCTGTAGCAGGCTGAGGAAGGTCTCATGCATTTTCAAATCATTATGAAAAGTTTGCTTGCTCCCCCGAAATAGATGAATGGGAAAGAAGGTGAGAGAACAGCATCCTTCTGGAGATCGTTAGCTAACACAGAACAGCCAGAGGAGCTAATCGATACCTGTGAAAAGGGTGGATGTGGCTACGTAAATCCTGAGGTGATGCTGGCATTGGGAAATACAGGTGGAAGGAAATCGATACAGGACAGTATTGCTATACTCCTATGTAACCATATTGAATGAATACACTGAGGCCTAAAGTATTGATCTTTAAATTATTAGTGCTGCCCAGTAAGGCAAACATCACTATAAATGATGGCATCTATCTATCTATCTATCTATCTATCTATCTATCTATCTATCTATCTATCTATCTATCTATCTATCTATCTATCTATCTATCTACCTATCCTTACTTTATCTTTATTTACATTAGTCAGGGTAGTGCCATATTTAATTTTGACATTAAATGAAAACAAGGATGGGAGGAACAGAACAAGAGTGTGCACCTTTGTTTAACAGCATCCTGTTTGTTCAGCTGATGAAACTTTCAGTAGGCTAAAACTTTAGAAAAGTTTTGAAGGTTGTGAGTTGTAAAAATTAAATCTAGGTCTAGGACCTTTGTGTAACCATAGTAAATATCGTAAATCTTTTTCTAACAGCTCTGTTTGTGTGTGTAAAAATTGGTATGGTGTTTACCCTCATTTTTTTGTTTTGTTTGGTTTGTTGTTCATTTTTGTTTTTTCAATTTGGTATATTTTTTAGTTCATACTAGGGCTGGGTTTTATATCAAATCTGTATGATATATTGATACATTTTTAATAGGTGAGATGGTATGAGGCAATACCACCTAGTTTGATATGAGCACATCTGAATAATAGCAGAGGACCCAGTGTGAGCTGCTACAGGGAAAGTGCATAATCCAATTTTTCCTAAACTTGAGACATGCTTTATATTAAGGACTTTAAAATAACTGGTAAGATATAGGTAACACATAGTTAAAAGCAGCTCCCCCTGTCACATGCTCTGACAAGCATGTGCTGCTGACAGATAGGTGAATTCACGTGCGCTGTTTAATGCATTTGAGATGTGCTGTCTTCCTCAGCGCATACCTTACATTGCACAGGTTTCACAGGTAGTTCTCCATCTCTAAGTGTTAGAAAGTCATGGAAATATTTCCATTTTGCTGTCAGGTGCCTTTTGCATACGATTCTCCTTTAAACTTCACAGACTTCACAGACAGTGAACGAGTGCCGCCGCGCGCATTCGTGCCAAAATAGGAGCACAGTAGAATAGGATCGCAATAATTGTGTCATATGTAGAATTTTGAACCTACAAGTAAGTATATTTCATGATAGCAGATAGCTGGAATGGGGTAATAAAAAGAAAAACTATATTATTTCTGAATATTGCTTATTCATTTTACATCGTAATGTTTTTTTTTTATTATTCAGTTTTAAATTAGATTTCGAATCCCAATGGCTTCAGTCATTTGAACACTGGAAATGTATACAATATATCATGACTGTGCAATTGTCATATTGTATTGCTGGACCCCCTTGCAACTACACAATCAGAGTGAACTAGCGGGAAATTGACTGGGTTTTCTTAACGTGCAGTAGAAGGGAGAAATCAAGGAGGATCGATTGTGCATTCTACAGAGAGCGCTTCCCCTCCTCATGCGGCCCATTCTGCAGATAATATGTTTGTCAACAGTGTATGTCGACAGGATGACTGGGTCGCTCTCTAGCCTTTATTTAACTGTATTTACACACACCTGTGTGCCTTTATTTGCCACTGGCTTTAGGAATATGAACAAATAAAGCCTCTAGCAGGGCAGGGAGGTTGCTGATGAATGAAATGGGGTTGTTAATGCGGTGCAATAGTGAGTTTGTCATCAGGGGGTTCGCAATTACAGCCCGCCCGCATTCGCCGCTGAGGATTAACCACCCACAATGAGCTTCAGAATATCACGACCATTCACTCTCAAGGCAGCAGTGTTATAAATCAAGCATTTTGTCTGGTTTCCTCATCCTCTTCTTTATCTCTCATCTCTGCTCAAATTAATTGACTGTCAGAACAAGTGTAGCATTGCATCTCGCCCGCGATTTGCCGCATCTTCTCAAAGTTCTGCTTTGACACATTGATGTGCAAAAGCTCTGTCAAATTGAAATACAACCACACGTTATTCCATCAAATCTGTAATTCAATTTTATACTATGATTGAAAGGACAGAGCAGTGATAAAAGGTCATCAGCCGAAATGTGTAAATATTTTCTTGACGAGAAGATGTTCTTGTGAGAAACACCTAGTCGGATAACCACTCCATTTGGCGGTTACTGACAAATGTTGTAGTTGTTGAAAATGCTGCAGAAATGAGCAAGCAAGCCAGCTGCGATGTGAAAATGTGGAACGCTGGCCCTCTCAGTCTTTACAAGCTGCCTGCTGGTGATAAGTCTCCAGCCCAGTGACTTGCGGCTGTCTGTGTCAATCTGAGCCAGGCTGCCATTGGCCAGGAGATGTCAGAGAGGAGACATGAGTGACAGCTGAATTTGGACAGGGCTGTGAATATGTGGGAGGGGTCAGGAGGTTAGAGAGCCAACATGGGAGATGGAGTGATTTTTAAGGCCAAAATAAGAACAGAGATGCCTGAGATCCTGGAAAGGATGCAGGATGCAGGGGGCTTCTAATCAAGGACCATGTGCAGCAGATCTTCTGGGGACAGTGGGGGAGAATTTTGAAGATAACAAATTGCAGGCTTCTAAAATGATATTAAAGTGAATTCTGTATGTTGATTAAAGTGGTCACCTGTGGGGTTTTGTGACTGTTGAGAAGAACATTGTTTAACCTTTAATGGTAAAGTTTGCAATAGTTAGGCACTGATCACACAGTTTCTTTCTCAAGGGAATTTCAATAACTCACAATCCAATATACTGTAAATAGTATTTTTTAAAGAAATTAATACTTTTTTTATTTGTTATTCAGAAAGAATGCTTTAAATTGATCAAAAGTGAGAGTAAAGACATTTCTTACAAAAGATTTCTATTTAAAATAAAAAACATTCTTTTGAACATTATATTCATCTTAGAATCCTGAAAAAGGAAGAAAAAAAAAAAAAACATTTTCCACAAAAATATTGAACAGCACAGGTATTTGCAGCATTGATAATAAGAAATGTTTCTTGAGCACCAAATCAGCATTGTGTTTTTTGAATTATCATGTTATCATGTTCTAGTGTTTCGTAAAAGCTGTTAAAATTTCAGCTTTGCCATTACAGAAAATACATTTTAAAATGGAAAATAATCAATTTAAATTATAATAATATTACATGAAATTCAGATTTTTCTGAACTTTTGATCAAATATATGAAGGTTTGGTGAGCATACGAGACTTAAAAAAAAAAAAAAATAGACAGGTATGGGACTGGTGCATTCCTAGTTTGCACAAAACAACGTTGAGAAAATAATGATTGATTCCGAGACAGCCTTCACAGACGCATTTGTTTAATATTGTTAGTCCTGTCCCAAATGAACATCATTGGCTGTGCCAGAGATTGACATAATCAGACTGTTCAAATAACAAGCAAGGTTTTTTGACAGTGAAAGTATCAGTGGCTTGGACCATTTTTAACTCTATCTGCATATTTAACTGCAGCAGGAGAAGACTGTTTTTTTTTTTCTTCTAAACGCTGAAAGAATTAAACATTTCACCTTTAACTTTGACATTTTTAGCCTTTTACGTTGTAGTGTGTTATATTAGAGTCACGCTGGGTTCATGTGCACTTTAGCTTGTCTGAGGCAAAGATTTCTCCTCGTATCATTGAGGCTATCTGCGACATGGAAGCTGGAGTGAAAGAGCAGGGCAAATGACGTCTTCGCCCTTTTCCTATCAAACCAGGGCTCTTCGCCACGGGCGACGCTTGGCCTTGTGGAAACCGTGACTGCAGGCGCCACAAGGGTCCCGACACAAGCCTTTTCATCACGCCCCAAGTCTTTGATGCTAATGAGTTAATACCAACATAGCCAACGATTACAGCATGACGATATCCTGCCCGAGGGGACCTTGGACTGGCATCCAAAGTTTTAAAGTCAATTTGATGTCCAATAGTGTTGTGCTGCACTGATGTATCCATCCTGCCTACAGAAATGATCTCCTCCTACTAGATTTGAACTTGCGATGTTCATTTTGTAGGTGGGAGATCTTGAATACTAAGCAGGTGATTATTCTGACTTCCTGTTTTTTATTGGCTTCTCTCACTGTGCGAGGTGCGAACAGGGCGGACAACCAGGAACTGCTGTCAGCGTCCAAGAATAGCCACAGAATGACTGGATAAGACGCCGCTTTCTCCACTCTGACTTTGTTTGTAGTTTTCGTGAATCATTTGTTCATGCATATACTATAATAGCATTTAGTCCAAAAGTTCCATCTCGAAAATTATATTGTATAATTTGAATTCAATTGCATATGGCTCTTTGTTACTTTTTGAGAGACATTTCATAATTGATGACAGTCAAGTGACTCTTCTTACTGTGGACGCACAATGAAATCTAGGTCACTCCAGATGTCATTCTGCTTTGATTCACCCCTCAAAGGAGTCATTTGCCAGAGCTGTTCTCCTGCCATAAATGCTTTGCTCCAGCCAGAACAGAGGAATACATGTCACCGTCTGAAGAAGAATGTTTGTGTATGCGCAAGAATGGAAATTTAGCTCATCTAACACGGGAGAAGAAGACATCAGAGTTCCACCGACGGGACCTGAATGCAGAGAGATCTACATAAACTCTCAAGTAAAAATATCCCATCATTCCCTTTTGGGGCGGTAACGGAAAACAAGAGCTCTGTGGAAGAATATCCAACTAACACATTAAATATTTTAATTTTCTCATTGGGACAGCTCATTAATATTTTAATGTAGTGTGATGGTGGCTGGTTAATGTTATCATTAATATGCACCATTCCAATATGCTCATATCAGTGGAAATCTATTACACGTTCAATTTGTAACTTTTAAAGGGATATGAACGCGTGGAGCGGAGCTCAGGGGTTGATGAGTATTAGTTAGAGACGATACTATGTGCACTAATGATTGCATGCTAATTATCGGGTCTGTTTGATAGGGGACAGCTAATTCGGTTTGCACACTGCATGCGAAGTGTGTTCACTGGGGAGACTATATGCGTGTTATGTGTATTAACCTTATGCAGTTGACAAAAGAGAAACTTATTTGGCATGACACATTATTTCAGTCTTATACGCTTGGTATTTATTGCATAAAAATATAGTAAAAACATTAATATTTTAAAGTCATCATTACAATTTCAAAATATTTCTGCTATTTTTATTTTGAAAATAATTGGTAATATGCTTATTTTATTTATACTTGTTTTATTTTATATTGTAATATTTTCTTTTTTATTTAATTGTTTTTACATTTCTTTACTTTATATTTAATATATTTTAGTGTCACATGATCCTTTGATATTATTACAATTATTAATAATGAATTATTATTATTATTATTATCATCTTCATTGTTTTTATTAAAATGTATTTACTTATTACTACAGAATATTACCACTAAATCTATTTTATTTATTTATTTATTATTGCTATTAAAATCTGGGGCTTCAGTTGAATAAAATAAACACATTTGGTAAATAATTAAATATAAAATATATACATTTGTTATTTTTCTCTTTATAAGTTTGAGTTGTAAAGTGCTTTGTACAGTACAGGTTCTCAGTTTGGTACCTGATTTCCTGTCACCATTGTCAAGTCAGCCATTGTTTTTAGTCTGAGTGTGTTGAAAGTAATGAGCACAGCTACTGTACATGTGTCAGTTTTGTAGAAACACAGCACAGGTATGGTTTGGATATGTTCTCACTGTCTAGTTCCCTTTGAATAATATGCAGCCTGAGCGCCCAGGTAGTAGGCTGCTCTCGCAGCCGTCTTCCATAGTGTAAGGTGCTGTTTGCCAAAAGAAAGTCATTCCTAGCTCTATCGACTCAACAGAAGAGTTTTCAGCTGGCGAACACATCAAGTCACAACAAGCTGTCAGCAGTAGTGTGTTCACCAGAGTGTTCTTCCTGTCACGGGTCTGTCTCTGCTTCCAAACCTTCTCCAGTCTCCATCTCAGTCTGTCTGTCTCTCTCTGTCTATCTCTCCTTCTTTCACTCTGTGTGTTTGACTATAGTGATAGTAAAACAAATTTGTGTAATGAAAGGGACACTCAGAACATTTACAGAAAAAATGAACTAGTACTGCACATACTGTTCATGTTTTACTTATTAAATGGATAAATAAGGGAAAAAATGACCCGAAGACTTCATATAAAAGTCATTTTTTATTATTATTATTTTGATATCAAGGACCCTCTCTTTGCAAAAATATGTTTGAAATACTAAATGTGATATTACAAAATCATATTCTTTGGAAAAAAATAAAATATAAAATATTTGCTTTATCATTGCATTAGTAAAAGGGGAAGTAATATTTAAATATTACCTGGAACAAATTCACTTTGTATTAGGTTGGCAGTTTGTATCTGTGCGTGTGTGTGCTATTGGACTATACTCTTATACATACACCTTTTTTTCCCCTTCTGGTTTGTATTTGTATTGTGCTTTTCACAATAAATAAGCTTTCAGAGCAGTTTTGCAGAGAATAATTCCTTGAAACCCCCTCACTGGTGGGGAGAAACTTCCTAGGAAGATAGAACATGTGTCCAAACTATTCTTGAAAGTATGCTGTGAGATTAAGGAGAGAACCTTAGCCCCCCCACCCCCCTTCAAAACCAAGGGTATACGCCAGTTTGTTTTTATTTTAATTTCTTGCAGTTAAAAACTGTAGATGACCTATAGATGACATCAAAGCTATTTGACATGATCTAAATCAGAGAGCTGCACGGGTCCGATATTGTAAATCCGCACCCGCCCGTACCCGCAGTGCTTAAAACTGCATCCGACCCGTTTTCCGACAGCAGCACTAATTAAAATCCGTACCCGACCCAACCCGCTTAAAATAGAACCGATATCCGACCCGCACCCGAAATCAAATCAGTTAAGCCAATCACATTAGACACACTTTTATTTTATTTTATTTTATTGCCAGGTCATACAGAAGTTATTTATGAAAAACTATTTTTAAAAGATATTCGGTTTTTATACATTCTATCTTAATTTTGATCAATGTTTTATCAATCAAGTGCCCGTATTTACTAAATAAGAAGAAAATATATAGCAGACAATGTAATAACCTTAGTGTAATTGACAGAGTTACAAAAAAATATTTTGCTACCTAAAAGTTAAATATTTTTTGTGTCACGCATGCATGCATGTCTATTTCCCTCATATTAAATATAAAACGCATGTGGACTGATATTTTTCCAATGTCTTGACTCCTTTATTAATGGAGTATATAAACAGATGTATCAATATATTGGTATTAAATGCATTTTCTGAGAATTTATATTTCACATTTTTACTGCAAATGTCGAAATAAGTGCTCTTTGGTCCATCAGTGCTTGAGTCACTGATCACATTAGAATAAAATATCTCATAATAAAATAAAAAAAATGACTGATTTATGAATTTATTTTCATAGTTCTCATCAGTCGGAAATACAGATAAACGCTTTCATTTGTTGTATTTTTGATCCTGAAAGAAAACAGAACAACAAAAGAGCGAATCATACCACCGTCTGAGGTTGTGCTTCAAGTCGAACGCACCCATTTGTAAACCGAGAGGCGGATCTGCTGCGCCAGAACGCACATGTGAATGAGCTGCACAAAGTCATTTTCAGATGCAAAAAAAAAAAACCTGGATAGCCTAGATTATGCCCATATTCTGATATTCCGATTGTCAAATACATGCAAGTGGAAGTGTATTGTTTTTTAAACACCTTTATAACGATGGCGTTAGTTGAGCTGTATGAGCGATATAACTTTATGACACAAATTTTGAAATAGGCTTAAATCAAACACATTTTAATTCAGATTCTGTATATATATATATATATATATATATATATATATATATATATATATATATATATATATACGTATGTATATATATATATATATATATATATATGTATATATATATACGTATATATATATATATATATATATATATATATATATATGTATATATATATATATATGTATATATATATATACACATACAGAATCTGAATTCAGATGTGTTTGATTTAAGCCTATTTCAAAATATATATAAACAGAAAACAAAAACAACGGGGAAAAAACAGCTGGCTGATCTTTTACGTCTGTTAACTAATGACCCATGCGGTTGTGATTTTTTAAAAGTGGAACGTAGGCCTATTTTAACGTTTGCACGTGACTGTTTGAACCCGTGTTTAGACCTGTGTTTCCCCTGTGTCCGACCCAACCTGCACCCGTATCCGACACATTTTTCACCCGTTTCAGCCAAATGTGCAGGTCACCTGTCAACCCGTGCAGGACTCTAATCTAAATAACATAGATTTTATGGAGTCTTGCAGTATTGATATTTTCATTGCTTTCAACATCAACTGTGTTTTCTGGTATAGAAATGGTGTGATTTGCATAATTGCTCTGTGCCAAAGTGAATCAGTGTCTTCATTACGTGAAATATCATATATCATTGTTAGCATCTCCCTTCAAAAGGTTTAGCTGTCACTCAGTGTGCGTCTCCCATTTGCTATTTCAGACATGTAATACATTTTAGCACAATCTTCTGGCTTGAATATTCTCATTTTATCTGAGACCTAGATGTCAGATTTATTGTGTACTTGTGAGAGACGGAGCACAAAAAATATGGCTGAAGTGTCACTCAAAGAGCGCTCCATAAGTCAAGGAAGCTGAAATCACACAGCGATTTTTTTTTTCTTTTTCTTCTTTATGTGTTTGTGTCAGTGCGAAAGTCAACGGCTTCAGTCGAGTCTGTGGGCTCGTCAGCCAACGCATCCTGCTGAGGTGCCTTAAATGGCTTTTCCCCTGCAGACTTTGCAAAGTTCCCACTCTTTTTTCCGTTTTACTTTTCTTTCCCCTTTGAGGTCTCATCCATGTCGTCTCTTTCACCAAGCGCAGTTTTCATGTGAGGCATTATGCATGAAGCCCTCATGAAACAGTTCTCTGACAGTGATTTGAGGTGCTATATGCTTTTTTATGTTTCTGATGAACAGCCATGATTGCTACATTGATATAAAAAGAGTGTGTGTGTGGGGGGGTGTTCTTCGCTGATTTTCCCTTCTTTAGTGACAGTGCTTCCTGTTGGACAGTCATTGGGTTAACTGGTGCTGAAATCATCTATGCAAAACATTAGTTATTACCATCACATCCACCTAATAAAACAAGATTGCAGATTATAATGTGAACCCCTAATTGCAATCCCTCGGTGTCAGGGTTATTAAGTGCCAACATTGCTTTTCAATCCTTCAAAACAGCTCTCTGCCCCCCACCCCACCACAGCACACAAGAAAAGAGCTTTAATTTCAAGATGCATTTTTACGATAAATTATTAATCAGTCAGGGCCTTAATGCTATGCAGAAAATAAAGGGTTTGGTGCCTCATTGCAAATTTTGCACGCGGTTCAGATGTTCTCTGTTAATTGTGCCTTCGAGTCAGATTGTGAGCGTGTGTGAGCAGCGCATGGGGCTAATCTGAGTTTGGGGACACTGGGAAAAATTTGTGAACGGTGAGGTCAGACAGAAGGACATATTGGTGGTCTCACCTTTGTTTCAACTCCTCTCATAAACCTCTAGAAGTAGTTGTGTATTAATCACCTTGTAATGATAATCCCTTTGTAATCATCGGGAAGAAGGAGGCGGGAACCGGCGCACAATCAAAACTCATTTTAATATCCAAAATAAATACAAAACGGCGCACCAGCCCCTCACGGACGACTGGTGCGCACAAATAAAAGCCAAAACATAAAATAATATCCCAGGCCTGGTCCTCTCTCCTCCTTCACGGTCGTCGCTCCAGTTTTATATCCTTCCATCTCCTACGTGGGACTCGATACTAGCGGTGGGGCTCAGGTGTAGCTCATCTCCAATCACTACACCTGGCCCCACTCCTCGTTCCCACGCCTCTCGGCCCCGCCCCACTCGCCACATACCCCCATCGCCCCTCGCAGGCCGGGGGGTACTCCCGAGACTGCGCTCTACTCCCCCCCCCCCCCCCTTCCCTCCGGGGGAGACCGCTCACGGGGACCTGCGGGAACCTGGGGGTAGGACAGACGAGGCGAGAGAAAAGGAGATGGAAGGAGGAGCGACAGGGACGAGAGAGGGGAGAGAGAAAAAAAAAAAAAAAATCTGGTTCCCAGACGCACTGCTGCTCGGCCCTCCACCGGCTGGGTGATCTCCTCCGCGGTGCCCGGCGGTGGCACTGGACGGCCCTCGGCGGACGGCACGACACTCCTCCGCCGCCCGGTGGACGGCGACGGCTCCTCCGATTTTGGGCAGCGGCAGGAGTCCCCCGTTCCCTGCCCCTCCGGATTCCGTCACGGAGGCGGCAGGCTCCGGCCCCCTGGCGAACGGCGCCAACTCCTCCGCTCCCTCACGGACGGCAGCCGCCCCTCCTTGTCGTGGGCGGTCGGCAGCGAGCTCGCCCGTCCCCGGCAACTCGCTCCAGCCCACAGCCTCGAGCGTCCATGGCGGCACACACCTCGCCAGCTCGAGGGCACCGCGGATTCACCACAGCGGCGAGGGATCTTCAGCAGCGCGTCCCTCCTTCTCCCGGGCTTCGGCACCACTGTAATGATAATCCCTTTGTAATCATCGGGAAGAAGGAGGCGGGAACCGGCGCACAATCAAAACTCATTTTAATATCCAAAATAAATACAAAACGGCGCACCAGCCCCTCACGGACGACTGGTGCGCACAAATAAAAGCCAAAACATAAAATAATATCCCAGGCCTGGTCCTCTCTCCTCCTTCACGGTCGTCGCTCCAGTTTTATATCCTTCCATCTCCTACGTGGGACTCGATACTAGCGGTGGGGCTCAGGTGTAGCTCATCTCCAATCACTACACCTGGCCCCACTCCTCGTTCCCACGCCTCTCGGCCCCGCCCCACTCGCCACACACCTATTCTCTTTTCTTTGCTTCTAGGTAAGTCTCTCCCTGACATTTTGGATGTAATTCTTGCTGGCCTGGGGTTAACGTCGGCGGTCCTGACCATTGCCGGTCTGATCTCTGTATTCAGGTGTGATGGATCGTATTTAAGTGCCATTTTGGTTTGGATAGCTGGATTTTTAGTACATTTTAAGTGGGAAATGTGCTTGTCTGCACCACATTAATTGGGATATGCAGAATATCATTTTATGAATAACTGCCGCCTTGATTTGTGGAAAATGCCCAAACACCCTTTTAAAATCTGCAATCATAACACACTGTCAATTTTTTTTTTTTGGAACACCAAATCTGCAAATCTGCAAGAATGTTTTTATTATAGTATTAATCCAATAAATGCAACTTTGGTGAACTAAAGACACTTCTTTTAAAATCTCAAATATGGCCTATATGTCACTATAACAGTGACCTTCTCATGTCTCATTCCATGTTTTCACCTTCATCATTCACTTGAGGATGAAAAACTGTCAGCTTAAAGCTAATTTAGACACCTCTCTGTTATATTGTGTCTGTATGCATTTCAACAGTGCCTTATGAAATGTCAGGCAGATTTTGTCCCTCCTTCCAAGATGCTGAATACGTAATGATTTTAATCGCATTTGAGTTGCATTTGATTTTTTTCTTTTTTGCTTATGTGTTTTGTATTTCATTCTTCCCTAGAGGCATAGATGAAAATGGATATTTCTGTGAAACGAAAGCCACTCTCCCTTGTGCTAAGAGAAGCTCATCATGCCAAGGCTATTATCCGGCTTGGTGTCCCACCCATGGCTGGCATGGATCTGAGCAATTAGGCCAGATCAGTGGCAACCTTTCTTGGCATCATCCCATTACCAAGATCACTAATTACTTCTAGTGCTCTGCCCATGCTCTGCTTCGGCGCCTGAGTGTTAAGTTCAGCGTGTGTGAATCGGGCTGAGTACAACTATGTGTGTGTGTGTGTAGACAGTCAGAGCCTCTTTTTCCTATACAGCCTGTATACCTCACCTCAAAGTAAACAACCCTCTCATGACAGGGGATCCACCTGTCAGAGAACCGTGACACCTGCTTCCCATGTGCACCAGGGCCCGTAGGGAGCGCTGTCTGTATCGCAGCCTTTTAAACATGTCAGTCCTCTGATGGAAAGGCTTCAGGGTGGCTGTATCTAAGAGCCACCAGCTCAACTCTGCTTCACTCCTGTCGGCCTGGGAGGGCTTTGGAAAAATAGAGCTATCAGACCGTGAGATGGAGGGAGAGTTGTGAAACCAAACTGACGTTCCGCCCAAGGGCCATCCGTATCCTGTGAGGAATGGGAGAAGGTCCTGTTCCACATAAGATATGGATGGCCCGCTGGTCAGTTTGAGGGAGTTAGAGGCCAGTTGCTGATACAGTTTTTTATGTTGTTGTTGATGCATGTGTTGCATATGTTATGTTCATGATGTTATGAAATATGTGAATGACTAATTATAGTCTTGAAAGCATTACTTAGAATGAGTTGAAAATTATAAACAATGTTTTGCACTGTATGTCATCATTTGCTAGCTTGCTTAATGTTTTTAGTATATATATATATATATATATATATATATATATATATATATATATATATATATTCAGCATTTTGACCTTTTATTGCAACTTTATTCATTTATTATTTAATGATGAATTAATTTTTAGTAAATGGTATGTTTATAAAATTTGTTGTTTTCATAAAAAAGATTAATGAAAACAATACACATACTTCAGAAACATACTTTTTTGAAAGCTTTAGAATTGGAATGTTTCTGAATCAGAAGGAATTTTTTGATTTGCTGCATTCAACATTTTCTTCACAAAATGTATATGTATAAAATTAATTTATTTATTTATTAATAATAATAATTATTGTTAATAACATCATAATTTTTCGTTTGCTTGCTTGTTTGGTGGGACCAGATCAACAAGAGAAAAAAAAAAAATCTTTATTTGTTGAGCCCTTGGAAGGAAGAAGGGGGAAAAGAAAAAGAGAAGAGATGAATGACTGGTACATAGCATGTCAGAGGAGGAGGACCTAAACCTAGAAGAGATAAAAAATATCGACTGGCTTCATTAGGGATATTAGGGTGTTTAATAGACCCATCCCACACTTTGATCTCGCCTCGCCTTGTTTCTGTTTGTCAGCTTCCTCTCAGGAGTTGTCCGATTCAAAGTGAGGTACCAGACAGCTAATGGGGATTCTGTCCTTTGAACACTGAAGGTTGGAAAAGGTATACGCGGCCTACAGCAAAGATCATTCAAAAAAACAAAAAAACAAACAACTGAGCTTATAATGGCAGCCATCCCTCTCACTAGCTAAAGGTCAGATAACATGGATAAAAGGCCAGGTAAAAACTTATTGTATCATGTCTGTGTTCCTTTATCGGTGCAAAGATTTTTATTTTTGGTCTTTCTCCTGAGGGCTTGTGGGAGCTGGAGTTCTCAGTGGATTAAGGAGTTTATTGTAAGGCAGACACACAGCATTCACTTCAGTCATTTGCAGTCTGAGCTCATTGAAGGCCCTGTGGTGAATGGAAATGAAGGTTGATTAATTCTCCCTGAGCAATAGTGGGACTCCTGGCAGCCATCGCTGTTTGGGAAGGAAGGCTATCAGAGAGGTCTGCATGTGTCACTCCCTGCTGAGAGCAGTGGATTGAAGTCATCTTCATGCTTACAGCTTAACTCTTAAGCCTGGATACCTTGCAATCTGTTTAGATCAACATTTAAAAGAGAGCTGAAGATTTTCTTCACCCTAGCAAAGCCGAATTGTGTTTGGTCTGACATGTCTTTCCTCAAAATGGTAATTCACCTAAAATGAAAATTTCAGTAGTGTTTACTTACTATTCACTTACTGCTTAACTTTTTTTTTTTTTTTTTTTTTTTGTTAATCCATTAAAACGGTCAAGTTTAAGAATATCCTCATCACACTTGTGGCTTTCATGAAATAAAATGTGTGAGTGGATTTCTGAATGAATCATTCGTTTGAGGTAGATCTTTTCATTGATCCATTTCACAAAACCATTCTCAAGTTGTTTATGATTCGGACTGATTTGTTTTTTGTAACTCGACTCGATTCCGTTGCAGCACAACAGTGAATCATGACCCAAATTTTAGTCGGTTCATGTTCTGTTGTATTTTTATGTTTTTTGCATCCTTTTTGTAGCCTGAAAACGTATCATTGTAATGGGACAGATTGACCAATATAATATAATAAACAAAAATAATTTAGTTTTTCTTTAAAGTAAGTCAGTCATACGAGTTGGAAATATTGTGAGGGTGAATAAATGATGGTAGAATTATTATTTTTACTGTGCCTTCCAAGCCTTTCTCAAAATGACAATGTCAGAGTACTGGCCAGAAAATAATCAGTAGGCACTGGCTTCTTATGCTGTAGTGTTTATCACATTTGAAGCTGGCCTTTGTTTGTTAACCGTCATGACCGTGCGGTCAAAGATGGCTTAATATGATCAGATTAGGTGCCGTAAATTCTTGTATCTGACTGTCCTCTGCCAGGACACCATTTGATAATTAAATAATGGCTCTAATCAAGTTGATCTTGATGAATTATCAATTACTTTGACTAAGTAAATCTCAATCACTGTAATGAACTTTAACGAGAATTTTTAATAGGCATTTAGGTACAAAAAATGACCTACCAGAATAAAACCGAAGACCCCTGCATGTTTACAAAGCCAGCAATTTCAAGGCTGATTTGAATAACTGGCCATGGGACAGGGCCTGTTTAGACGTTTGCTGATAAGGTTGTGGAATTTGACTCGCAGAAGTGTATCGATCTTTTCCGTTGAATTATGCACAGTGGCAGAGTCTTTGTCTCGGGATAATTTATGGATCACTTCTGACCTCACTGGCTTCTCAGGACTGTTTTTATCTTAGAGGTGTAGTTGGCTGCCAGACTCCTTTTGCCAGCAATGATGAATTCAGACGTACTCTGCTCTGCACTCGTCCAGACTCATACTGGCACTCTGGATTTAAGTTTGAAAGCAAAGGTCAGGCGTTTTGTCATCATTTTCCCATGCGCAGGCAGGATGTGTCACACCACATATCGCCTTGCATTAATTGTTCTCCACAATCGAGAGGAAAAAACAAGCCTCTTAGTAGAAGATTTCACAGCCTAGCCATGAGCACCTTGTTGTTTATATACAACAAAACTTGGCTTTTTCCCTGGAGCTGAATGTTACGTGAGAGTGTTACTGGAACACAGTGTAAAATAAGCAAGTAGTCATTTAGCAGAAGCTTTTATCCAAAGTGACTAGTACAGATTACAGGTTCAATCCCCCAGGAGTAACACCGGGTTAAGTGCTTTGCTCAAGGGCGCTGTGACAACCTTGGTACTAGCTAAAACCAGTATGCTACACCATTCCCTCAAGGGTTGATTAGAAAATAAACTGGCATTCCAAGTCTAAACTTGACCAAAACAAAATAAAAAAGCAAGTTCACGTGTTTATCAATTGCGTGCCGTCATGCACCTATCACAGCATTACACTTGAAAACGACTGTGTTATCTCTCCAGAGGTTGTGAAAGTAGGCTTTTTTTTCTTTAAGTTAGGAATAAATGTGCACAAGGAAGGTATAATTTCACGCTTACAAGAGTGACTCTTGCTACCTTTTGCTATCATTTTGGTTTTGAGTTTCACTAAAACTGCTGAATGCAGCATTATCTTTCAATGCCAAAGGACATGATGCCTGTGTTATATTTCCCTTGATGGTGGGTGAGCGGTACACCCCACTGGGCTTAACATCCCTGCACTTTGCTAATTAACGAGAGGAAACTGGTTATTATATTACTTTGACCCTAAAGTCACACGGCACACCGCATTAACCTATATACTGTAGTCATCTTGTTTTATATCTTATAATGGCTACAGTCTGAATCTGAAGTCTTACTGTAGTTGGGAGAGCCCATATTAGAGTTTATTTTTATTGTTTGTATTATGATGAAGGTCTGTAGCCGAGAGTCACAATTAATTTTGAAATTCATAGTTAGTCTGCAGTGTTTAAAGTATGTAGATCCTGGTGCTTCCAGTGTGTTCAGCCTCTAACAAAGCGAACAGAGCTTTAGGGAAAAAAATCTGCAGTGTAAATCAAGTGCAAAAAACCTTCACCCCTAAATTAGAATCACAGACCCATCACAAGCTTGTAAACTCAATATTTGCAATTGCAATCGGGTTTAGAACCCAACTAATTCCACCAGGGAATTTTTTGTCTTGTATTCCCTCCTCAAAGTCATCATATGATTGTTTTTTTTTTTGTTTTTTTTTTTCTCCGTTTCTGCAGGTGGATTACAAAATGAGGTTTCTTGCTCGTTTCGCTCCTCTTGTTTGGCACAGGTGCCTCTTGCTATCAGTGCATGGCCTTTGTGAGAAGCTCTAGGATTCCAAATGGATCTGTGTTTACTGACAGAATACTCAACTTACATTTACACAGCTGAAAGGTGCTAAGTAGTGAAAATTACGTAGCTCAAAGTGACAGAAAACAGACCAAGACAAGAAAGTAGAAGTCTTTAGACTTGGCCTGAAAAGCTAATAGTGAAAAGCTCTGGCACATTGGGACTTCTATTTGGGCTATTATCTTGTCGCTGGACTTCACCATGTAACCTGCTATTCACACTGAACAAAATTATAAACACAACACTTTTGTTTTTGCCCCCATTTTTCATAAGCTGAACTCATATAAGACTTTTTCTATGTACACAAAAGGCCTATTTCTCTCAAATAGTGTTCACAAATCTGTCTAAATCTTTGTTAGTGAGCACTTCTCCTTTGCCGAGATAATTCATTCACCTCACAGGTGTGGCCTATCAAGATGCTGATTAGACAGCATGATTACTGCACAGGTGTGCTTTAGGCTGTGTGACTCTAGGGTGTGACCACCATTTGCCTCACGCAGTGCAACACATCTCCTTCGCATAGAGTTGATCAGGTTGTTGATTGTGGCCTGTGGATTGTTGGTCCACTCCTCTTCAATGGCTGTGCGAAGTTGCTGGATATTGGCAGGAACTGGAACACACCATTGTATATGCTGATCCAGAGCATCCCAAACATGCTCAATGGGTGACATGTCCGGTGAGTGTGCTGGCCATGCAAGAACTGGGATGTTTTCCTGGCCAATTCCAGGAATTGTGTACAGATCTTGCAACACAGGGCTGTGCATCATCATGTTGCAACATGAGGTGATGGTCGTGAATGAATGGCACAACAATGGGCCTCAGGATCTCGTCACGGTATATCTGTGCATTCAAAATCTCGTCAGTTACGACAACAAACTGCAGTCAGGAGGAGACCCCGATGAGTATCCACGAGTATGCAGATGAGCTTCCCTGAGACGGTTTCTGACAGTTTGTGCAGAAATTATTTGGTTAGTCAAAACGATTGTTGCAGCAGCTGTCCGGGTGGCTGGTCTCAGACGCTCTTGGAGGTGAAGATGCTGGATGTGGAGGTCCTGGGCTGGTGTGGTTACACGTGGTCTGCAGTTGTGAGGTCGGTTGGATGTACATGCCAATTGCATGCTCCCTCAAAACTTGCAACATCTGTGGCATTGTGCTGTGTGATAAAACTGCACATTTTATAGAGGCCTTTTATTGTGGCCAGCCTAAGGCACACCTGTGCAGTAATCATGCTGTTTAATCAGCATCTTGCCACACCTGTAAGGTGGATGAATTATCTCGGCAAAGGAGGAGTGCTCACTAACAAAGATTTAGATAAATTTGTGAACGATATTTGAGAGAAATAGGTCTTTTGTGAACATTGAGTTCAGCTGACGAAAATGGGGGCAAGAACAAAAGTGTTTATAATTTTGTTCAGTGTAACTTTTTGTGGATAGATTTTAACCAATGGCTGATGGGGATTTATTTTTTAATTTTGTTTCTTTATTATTTTATTTTTGGAAGGCTTACATGGTGCTTTTTTTTTGTAGTTTTTTTTTACAGATTTGTATTATAACAAATTTGAACGGAAATGCTACAGCTAGATTTCTCCAGGTATTATCTCCTTAAACTCACCCCATCCCCTAAATTTTTGTTCCACAGAGCAAAAATATTTGTCCGAGTGTCAACTGCAGTTTTATTCGCTCCATATGCCGTGTGATAATGATTATCTGTATTTTATAGTTATCTATATTTTAGAGACTCATCTCCTGCCAATGTATTACGGAAATGTTGAATTTCAGATTTACAGATTTAATCTTTTTCTCAAATCAGAAATCATTTTGACAAGGCAGAGCACTTAATGCTGTACATTTGTATCGAACAGGGAAGAGTTATGATTGGCCTTTGAGTTGGAGAAAACTGAGGGCAGGGAAGTAAAATGGATTAACTGAGCCCTGTCAGAAGATGCCTGAGTGAAAATGCATGCCATATGTCTTAGAAAGCCAAAGGAAAGGAATTTGAATGTCCCCTGTTGGAATATTGACAGCCCGAGATAATGGCACATTGATCCTCGTCTCTGGCTCCTCTGATGTGAATGAGTCTTTCTGTTGCTTTCTGTTGTTTTAAAAATGATTGCCGGCGGTTTGCTCTCAGTACAAAAGGAGCTTGCATTGTACTTTTAAAGCAATCCGACCCCCAGTGAGTGGATCGAAAAAAAGAGAGGAAACATTTTGATATTAAGATTCTGCCACAGGCTTGTGCTGAACAGGGTTTCTAAACTGTGTTGTTTTATTTATTTATTTATATTCAAACCACAGTCTCCTTCTCTGTGATTATTTTCGTAAATTAATATTGATAATTTGTCTGTGTGATTCTTCTCATAAGTGCTGCTTGGCTGGGCGGGAGTCATTATGTCGTTTGTATTTGCATTCGTTGTGCGGCAATTACCTGTCGTATGCACGGGACGCAGAGGGGTAATAATACACAGCGGCTCTTTGATTTCATCCATCCTCTGCTGTCAGGGCCGGGGTGTGTTGCAGGCTGTGGCGCTGTGATTTATGGTAGCATTTTGGAGGTGTACATGAGGCACCCACACACTGATCCATCAGCACATTCCCAGCGAGAGCCATATGCACAGCACGACAAAGCAGAAGCTGTTTACCCACAGCGCTATGCCTGATTTAAGGTATTATTAGGCAGCATCGAATAAGAGTTGAATAAGTAAAAGGAATAGTTAATCCAAATATGTTTTGTCATCATTTACTCTCCTTCATGTCATTCCAAACTGGCACGACTTTCTTATGAGGCACGCACAGATCGAAATTTTGAAGAACGTCCTTTTCACTCAAAATAATGCAAGTGAAGATCACTCTGATTCATCGATTAAGCAGACTGAATGAACTGAATCCACTGATTCATAAAATATGACATGTCTATGGTGCTTTTATTTATGTATTCATTTGTTCGTTAACTTAACAACCCCAGTTTGCATTTACTCTCTCATTATATTGAAAAGAGTCACCAGGATATTCCAGCATTCACCTTTTGTGTCCCACAGAAGAAAGTTAGTCATACAGGTTTTAAACAACACGAGGGTGAGTAAATGATGACAGAATTTTTGTTTTTGGGTGAACTATCCCTTTAACAACAACATTTCTTTCCCTCTGTTTACTCTTTGTCCGCATTAAGCATTTTGCCTTTGATAATTCTTGCAGTGGTTGCAGGATTCCGTTGCTTTCTGTGAGAACAACACACAGGCATCTATTTACATGCCATGGCTAAGCACTTTGTGTGCTTCCTGTCTAGCAGAAGTGCAGCAGAGAGAATGTGGGGGTATTTTTTGCATCATGAAAAATAATGCAAATTGTGACGAGATAAATGAGACTTTGTTTGTTGCCATAGCAACTCCTTGGGTCATAAGCCAGTAGGGAGATGAGGCCAGGGCTGAAGCTGTGAAGGTGATTAGTCTTTTATGTCTGTCATACTTAATTTAGCATCGGGGAAAAAGAAAGGGGACCCACTACTTTACGCCTCTATAAACGCACATATAAACACACGAGTACACTAAATATCCTTGACACATATACACGCACCCCTGCTGCAATACCAGAAATGAAAGATGAGAGACCATTTCAGAGGAGATTAAATGTACATTGTGGCATTTAATCAGGACAACACACTGTCAACATTATTCCAACAGATCCTTCACGGTCGATCACATGTACATCCCGGATTCAGCCTGAGTTTATCTCGCTCTGGTCTAGGTGAGAAATCTGTTGTTTTGTTTTGTTCCTAGTTGTCTCATGAGGAACGACGTTAGCAAAACTCGTGCGAGGGTCTGCAGGTCAACCCATGATGCACTCAAAAAACACGTCCCTAACAGCTTTACACACTGGCTAACATGAAATCCTCAGAAGCCAACTCTCGCCCACCATGCCCCAGGAAGTAGACTGGAAGTGTGAGTGAAGACCTGTCCAAACTTCTTCAGAAACACACGCTTGAGCACTCTCGCTGGCACCTAGTTGATGTGACCCATTGCGGCTCACTGGCCCCTAGAGAAGAAAAGAAGAGGCTAAGAGGGCCCATCGTTGTTGGCATATTTAAAAGGTAATGCCCACTGTATCCCTCCCCACTCCCTGTTCTTCTCGTCTTCCAGCTGTCCCCCGGGTCCTGGAAGCTGCACGCTCTGTCTCATCGGTGATTCAGCTGTGTGAGGTGCGCCAAGAGAGACCTGCCTTCAGCTCCGGCCAGCGTCCGCTGCTGCCGCCTCCTCTGCCCAGGCAGCCATGACCAACTCCATCCCCACCGATTCGGAGGAATACTAAAAACCCTCCACAAGGTGACAGCAGCCCGTCCAGGACAGCCATTAAGCTTCTTAATTGCGGCTCTCTCACCTGTACTATTAAAATCCAGACGGTTAATCAAAATCTCACCTGTGCACTTCACCTGTTTTGCCTAGACATAGCTCTGCATTGGCCAGCAAGCTCCAAACTCCATTCATCCAATTCACCCAGAGGGCTTCATCCAGTTCCCAGTACCACAGATGAGGCAGAGTCCACACCAGCACCTCGGCCACTGCCCACACATTTTGGATAGCACACCACAGGGCTGGTAATTGCTGTGTGCATGCAGATGGGGTATTTTTTTTTTAAATGATAGGCTGCTCTTTCTGGTTTACCCCTGTCGGCTAGCTCTGACATTAGCAATCCACCACTGCAGGCTGGCAAATGAGTCCTCTGCCTCTCATCTGATTACTGATTTCAACCTCATTCCTGCAGCAGAGAGGCAGCCATAAAGGGCGAAGAAATCTTTTTCCTTCACATAAATAATGGCAATAGTGAAAGTGTATGATTTTAATTTGATCTTGCTTGCCACTTCCATCCTCTTCTTTTGCTGATGTTATTCTCAGAATCCCTGTCTTTTTCTCGCAAGACTACGAAGGGCTCAATTATGTGTATATAATGATCAGCTGTAATCAAGACAGCACACTAGGGGCATTAGAAAGTAAGTGGGCATGACTATGTTTCGAGGTGAGCACATCCACCTTTAAGTGGCCCCTACATCATGTTTGATTGAGATCAGCCCTCCTCCCCTTTGATTGGCATGCCCACTCTCAAAGCTAATCATGGTTAACATGGACTGACTAAAGCGGTCATGCCAATAGTCTGCGCAGGGGAGGTCATATCCATCCATGCCCTTCTTCGCAAACAAAAGTGTTAGTTGTCAATCAAGACTTCCCATGCTGAGAGACAACCAGATTTGAGTTTTTTTCCCACCTTTTATATTTGCAAAAAATATACTCCAGGCTTCTGACTCCTGTTGCCCTTTAAAAGGGTTGTAAAAATATCTAAGGCTTTTATAAGGAAGAACATCTTGGTGATGCATCTACCCGTGACTAATTACAGCATGAGCTGAACTAGCCAATTTACCCAGCACTTGCCAACTCTTAAGACACAACGCACATGTTGGCTGAATATAAGGATGTTTTCAGGCTTGTAAGGACAGTGTGTCGAGTTTTTATCTGTCCTTATTTAGCACCAAAAAAGTCAAGGAGCGAGAGTTTTAGTTTTCAACTTTAATTGCTTTTAGAGACAAGTTTTTTTCTGCACTTTTTCCCACAAGCGACTGGCTTTTGTGCAAACTTTATCTTTAACAGCAGTAATCAAATATATCTACAAAGCATAGCTCATCTATTAGCTCATCGTAGCCTGATTGTGTTCCCTCTAATTGTGATGTGTTTTTGTCTTGTCTTTATTAACCTTCTTAGACAGCCTTGTTTGGTTAAATCCTTTCAGGAAGATGACTCCATCTCGTAGGAAGATGTAAGAAATTAGGGTGTGGATCATGTGCGAAATGCTGGCGCTCTGCTCTCCTACCCGTCAGAGTTGGACCCATAAGTGGAGGTAATGGCCGAGTCCCTGGAGAGGCAAAGACGGGCACAGAAGAGCCTGATCAAAGCCCAGCAGCTTACCGTGTTTGCTGTCCTTCCTGACTGAGATGCGCTTCTGTCTACCTGTCACCCCCCTTTTTAATTGGCTGATACTGTGGGCCAAGATCACAAGTGGGCTTCCATCAGCACAGCCCCAATTTTAGGCCTGTCTGATCTGTGCATGTGTGCCTGAGCCACACACCCACAAGTTTTCCATTGGCTTGACGCTAATGAGAAGGTTCTTGTTCTTCATTCAAACCTATATAGGCACTCAACATCAACACTACTGCCACAGAAAGAAGCCAGCTGGGAAGCCACACTCAACGTAATTAGTTATTTCTTCCTTGCATTGTGTGCTTTGCCCATTGTAGAATCAGATTGAACAAACCTGGCCAGATTTCAATCTCCTTGTTCTCCATCATCCCTCAACCTGTCCTCAACCCCCCTGTGCAAAGCAATACAACAGAGAGACACACTGATCAAGCAAAGATGTGGCTATCCCACCATCTGTACCTTTGAATTATGAAGTGGTCCTCATATCTTCCAGATATGCCAGGCTTTTGAGGCCCCCCACCCAGCACCCTGATTTCTCCCATGAGCTTCTTTGAACAAGTTTGGTTACACACACCCACACGTGTTGCATAGCATAATCTGGGGGGCTTTATAAAATAAACCGGCCCCTCTCCTCTGGCTGATTGTGAACGGGTGTGCTCTATAGCTGGGATGAAAGCCATTTAGCTCCGCTGGCAGTAGAGATGAAATGGCTTGGCTCTTTTGTATTAGCGAAGTGGGCTAATACGAGGGCATGGATCTTGGAAATGAAAAAAGTAACTCTGGGGATGCATTTAACTGGCGTAGAACAGCGTGCTATAAATTTCTGACTTAATCAAATATTTCTAGGAGAGCAGAGTTCAGGTCAGCAGGGACCTTCGCAGCCTTGCAAACTGGAAGAAAGATGTTTGCATCACATTTGCTAATGCTATATGGATAACGGGGCCAAACCCACTGCACTTTATTTAAACATGCTCGCCCAGGCATGGTCAGCCATAGCAAATTACACTGGTCTTCTCATGACTGTTTTTTTTTTGTCTTTATAAGTACTTGCCTGCTGCAAATCCTCATTTTTGTCTCCATAATTAATTCTGGAACAGGGAAGAACAGGTGCCTTTTAGAATTGATTTGAGAATGCAATTTAAATTCTAATTTGAAGTTAGTTTAAATTAGATAGCAAGCAGGATGTGATTTTAGATTTTAAGCATAATTGGGAAATATAAGGAAATAGAGTAAAAATGAAGTGATATTTCAAAGAAATGTATATTATAACTATAATTTTACCGTAACTCTATATCTGTATTTTTTAACAAAAATGTTTGAATAATAGATTAGAACACCTAATTCCCCTGAAAGAATTAGCTGTTTTGAATCGAAATCAATACATTTCCCTTCCTTTCATTGCTTTTCAAATTTCATTCAAATAATTCATGTTTTGGACAATTAAATTGAAATTCACACATAGGAATTGAAAAGAAAGAATGCAGTTGTTGAAAGACACTTTGACATATCAAACAGATAATGATGGGAAACCACCTCATACCTTTTGATCTCTATTTAGATGTGCAAACTTCCAGCAGACAGAAATTTAGATCTTGTCTTCTAACAAAAAGTACTTGGGCAAGTATGCCAACAGACATGTTAATATCAGGCAAAGAGAGTGTCTATCATGACATGGCTGACAGCACACTCCAGAGTTGCCTCTGTTTGTTTTCCTTGTGTCTGAAAAAGTAGCTGTGTCGCACAATGAAATATTCATGATCTGCACTTCACTCCTGTTTGCTTTGCTCTCTCTGACTCTCTCAGAGAAATTAAAAGGAATTAGAGATGTACCGATTGTAATTTTCTTGGCCAATTCCGATTTCCGATTTTTTTGTTAGTGTGATCTGCCAATGATCCAATGATTTTTGCCAATTCCGAATTTTCTTTTCTAAGAACAATAATTGACAGCAATAAAATAAGAAAAAAAAAAAAAAAAAAAAAAAAATTGCACATATAAATGCAATAGAAAAAAAGTTTTTGTTCAGATAAGCAATACTACGAAATTAATCAAATGTAAATTTTTATGAAATACAATTTCTGTTGTCTTCATTGTAAAAATTTTATACAAATTAATGCTTAACCTTAAAGTTATAAAACGTATTCAGTCGTATTGCCTTTTGTTCTTTGATTATGTTTCTGGACCAAATCTCTTGGCCACTGCGAGTTCAAAAACACAAGGTTTACAGGTTCATTAAGGGGAAATAATACGATAGAGATCAGGGATTCAGTCTTTTATTATTTAGAAGAGTTTGTGAGATGAGCAAAAAATAAATAATAAAATAAATAAATAAAAAAACATACAGATGCTAAAGAGAGAATAACTGAAAAGAAATGATCCGCTCCACAGGTTCTGAGTATGTATGTATCCATGTGCTTATCAGAAGTGGGAACTGGTTTCTCCATAGACCACGTATTTTTATTTTTATTTGATTGCCCTTGACAGCTGCACTCAGCTCAGGAAGCCAAGAGCTTCTGAATGCAGCTCCTGTGTTTGCTTGTCATATTAATTTGATGATTGTTGATGACAGAACGCACTACGTGTTGGAATTGAGTAAAGGTATTGGTGGATTTCGAAGGGAAAATGGTCTAGTAATACGTGCTGTGCAACCGCTGTGCCTTATTAATACTTCTTCAGCCACATAAGAACTAATTCTCAAAAGTATTTGTTTTTCACAGAGGATACAACCTCCAATTAAATTGCACAACATTGTGAGGTGAATTGCGCAAGATGTCTGTGCTCACTCCATGCGCTGGTTTGTTATTTTCCGGATGTTGGATGAATGTCAACACATTCGAGATGCTTGTTGTTGTTCCAGAATGGATCAATGTCAATGCATAATACAGTCCATCTCCGAACACAGTGAAAACATCCCTCCGTCTTAATGCTACATATCAGTATCTTCATCTGGAATGGCATTTAAAGGTTGCCGTCTGACGGTGATCCTCCAGGAAGCTGTCCTCTCAGTCACACCTGTCTGAGTGTGGGATCTCACCTTATTTTTGGGATGAGAGAGCAGAAACACCTCTGATTTCTCCAGCTGATGGATGTTTTTGGTGCAAGGGTTAAGCTGCTGCTCTTGTCTGCCTGTGTTACCCCTCCTTCATCTGTGTGTGCGCTTTATTTGTGAAGCCTTGTCAGAACGAGGTTGGAGGGCATTTAGTAGGTTGTGCTATGAGGGCAGCTCGTCTGCAGACATCACCCAATTAGGCACGGAGACCTTCAAGACGGCTGCTCAATTTCTGTGGGGAAAAAAAGCTTCACTAAACCAGCATGAATTTCCATCAAGGTTGGGCAAAATTCTGAACGGAAGAATCAGCCTCCTTTCAATTCATAAGTGTGAATTTCAAATTCAATTGGCCAAGCCTCACAGGAAGTTGAGTTGGAATGTGAACTGCAATGACAGGAAGATAACTTTACCGAAATATACTTCTATGAAATTCAGTACAGACAATGCATTCTGGGAAAGTGTAGTGTTCCTCCACCCAGGTCCACAGATCTACCTATACTTCTATTTGTTGATCTATTTATCTATCTATCTAATTGACTATGGAAGATATATTGGTTAAACTAGTTTGGTAGGGATGACCATATTATGCTGATCTTTTTTTAGCAGGGCTTCCCTTCAAGGTCACCTATTCACCTCAACAATACAACTTTTATTATTCAGATTCTTAAAGCTAAAAAAGTGAGTAAATAAAATTGAATAATAAAAAAAGCCCCAGAGATCCTTAATTATATGTGCGGTGGCATTTCAGTGGGTAGTCCCACAGCATCTAGCACACTGAGCCACAGGCCCAGCTCGCCACACTGAGAAAATGGCAGATAATCAATGGGTCTGAGCCTATTACCATAGAACTCACGACACAAATGTTAAGTAAGCACTTTGGGAGTTGAGTGTGTTGAATAGGTGGAATGGGTTGGTGTGTGCTCAGTATAAATGGTGTTGTCATATCTCGGTCTGCAGAGTGGACGATATGCTGTGGCAGATTTCTGTGGCATTTACTTAAAAGAGCAGAAGAGCTACCAAATTTAGTGTCTGGTGGGGACTATCCACAGGCTTAGAGCCAGAGCTCTTTACATAAGAGACAGACCCTCAAAAGATAATGCACAGGAGATAGCGCCCATATGAAAGAGCTTATTTGTGCACGGAAGAAGGGCTGCAGCGATGTAAAGAGAAGAAAAATGAGGCTGAAGAAACAAAAGATGCCTCATTCCTTCCCAGAGCATCATTAGTCATCCTCACTGTTTATGTTTGTGGGTCATCGTAAATCAACTTTGAAGAAAACATTGAGAGAGGATGGAGTGTATTAGGTTAGACATGGTTTACTTTATAGACAAATGACTCTAATCAAAATGCCTTGGTTAGACATAGCTGTAGCTTAGCAGTTAGCACACGTGATCCAGCTCAGACAGTCTCAACAAGGGTTGTACCATCTTTCAATTATTTATATCAGCTCCCAGTAGTTAAATAGCTAAATTAAATTGCCATCACCTGATCTGTTCGTCCAGCAAACATTTAGTGTAATCCATTATCAACTCTAAGAAAGGATATTTTCATGGCCACAGAAAACAACCTTCTTACAGTAGCCTAATAATGCATCGGAATCATAAAGGGACTTTAATTTGCAAGGCAGAATCAGAAACTCATGTAATATGTTCACAAGAGTTTTATTAACTAAGCACTAACACAAACTGGTCTAACAAACAAACGTGTACATGCAAAAGGGGAGCAAAGTGGATGAAAGAAATCATTAGAAGAACAGGGAATGAAGCTATGAAAAGACTCAGTTAACCACATGAGTGAAACCATCAGCGTCGTTTATAACGGGTCTATAGCTTATACTAAACTTCTGTATCATTTAGTTAAATGGATGATACTTGCCTTGGTTGTTGGTGAGTGTCTGTTTGCAGTCTCGAATGGATCACGTTCTTTCGGGTTTGAAGAATGATGAATTCCAAGGATGTTCTGACTCAATGGTAACTGGTAGTTTCTTCCCAGTGGAAAGTGAAAAGAGCTAAGAGAGACATAAGCTGAGGTCCTAGGATCTTTGGTCAATGGAAAGTCAAGGCCGAGGCCTGGCACGACTTACAGGTTGCAGAAGCGTTCTAGCTCACATCCTCATTTTACACATAAATATCATTTGCTGTTATCTAACACTTACCTAAAGTTTATCTTTAAAAACATTAGTAATTTAATAACAAATTACTAAGTTTTTAGCTTATTGGTATTTCCCAGATTTTTTATGTCAGTATGTTCCTGAAATGAGGTAATGGAAACTGCATGCATAAGAAATATAAATATATAAATATGTATTATTATATACTGTATATATTTTTTATTTTTAATGTTTGCAGTAGTTTTAAATGGGGCATGTCACACCCAAGGAATGTATATTTGATATATATTCTAACATTTAGGATCTGACATAATTATTCAATATAAATGATATGAAATAATTAAGTGAGCTTTATTAACTATTTACCCGCTATCTTGACTAGAGGGCCATCTGAGCATAAATTTGTTTTGTCATCAAGCAAAAAGGCCTCTGCTCAGGAATTCATTATAACAAGTTCCTTTGGTTGTCCATGTAGGCAGGATTTTCCCCAACCTAAGCAGTATTTCTGAAGCATTCAATATGGTATCAGTCTCCCGAATCAAATTACCCTTCTCACTAATGGCCTCCTAGTAGTTTGCGACCTCCACTTGGAGACACTAACCAGAGCTCAGGGCTGCTTGCTTGAGCTGATAGAGCCGGTTTCGCCACTGAGGAGACTTACTTTCTTTATGCTGCAGTGCATTCTGTTGACACCCCAATGCACTCGAAGGGAAAGTATCAGTCTGAGAGCAGTGGTACCGCAGTGTCATTATCATGGATGGACCGTTCCTTCTGGCCATGACAGCACTTACAGTTGCACAAGCTATTCAAACTAGCCCCTGCTGACTGTCTTCTATTATAGGAGCTATAACAACGGCTATTCATTACAGTGGTCCGTGTACAGTGTTCACCTGTGCTCTGCATCCCTCTGAATAGACTGGAGGCTTGGTTTTGTGTGATAAGAATTGTATTTAAATACTAACCATAGAGTGAGTCCAGAGGCTAAAGAGCTGCTCTGAGTTTCTTTTACTAGGGTATACACAGTGACACAATTTTAGTACAGTTTACTTTGAAATGTCAAAATAGCATTGAGACATGATTACCTATGATTAGATTATTTAAAATAATCATTTTCTTTCCAGTTATAAAGTAATGATTAGTTTAACATTGTTATCATTTGCTTACTCTCAATAAGCCCAAAACCTATATGACCGGTTTTGTTTTGGTTTTCGTCTTTACAATGAAAGTCAGTGGGCCCCCAAGCTGATTTAGACCCAACAGATTGTTACTGTAAGGACAAAAACAACTGCAACATTCTTCAAAATATCTTTTGTGTTTCACGGAAGAAAGTAACGCATGCCGGTTTAGAAAAAAATGAGGGTCAGTAAATGATGACTGAATTTTTGTTTTGGGTGGACTATCCATTTAACAGTGAACTTTTATTCTACATGACCATCCAACCCAATACCTAAACTTAACAATTACCTTAAGATGCACATATAGGAGTTTATTAAAGCAAAAATTGAAGCAAAAAAGCAGGCAAAACGATTGAATAGGTCATGTATAAATCATGAGAGTAGTCTTCTGTTTCACCATATCAAGTGAAAAAAAAAAAAATTCATGGATATATTGTCCGCAATAAGATAAATAACATTTGTATAGAAAGTAGTTACAAATTATATTTCTTGCCAAGTTTTTTAAAACATCCATGGAACATTTACTTTGGACAGAAGGTTCTGTATAAAAAAAATATTTATTATAATTTTTAGATCATGTTCTTTTAAGAACTGTTCACTGAAAGGTTCTTTGGGTAACGCAAAATGGTTCATCCATTTGCAAAACACCCTTTTGAAACCTTTATTTTTATGAATGTAGTACAGGGTTATTCAAATCTTGCCCTGGAGGGCCAATGCGTTGCAGAGTTTGGCTCCAACCCTGATCAAAGTCACCTGCCTGTGATTTTCTAATGATCCCAAAAACATTGATTAGCATGCTCAGGTGTGTTTGACTAGGGTTGGAGCCAAACTCTGCACCACATTGGCCCTCCAGGGCAAGATTTGAATAGCCCTGATGTAGTACAAGATAGAATGCACATTGCTATGTTGCATTAGCATTTCAAAATCTAAGCAAAATCATTTATTGTTGGATTACCAAGCGAAACTATTTTGTAATGCAAACTGTTATTTATTCCTTGACATCAGTAGACTGAACCAGTCTTTATAGACAAGCCACACAGCCAAAAGGTTTCCCAGTCCCTTAGTCACATGAACGTTTGCCTTAAATGTGAGAGACGAGACTGCCAAATAAAAGATGCGAACTAGTCTTTTCCATTAAAACCCTAGATGATTGATAGTAATGTCTCTTGCCCTTTTAATACATACTCTTCAGCAATTCATCAAAACTCTCAAAGCAGAGCTGGGCTGTCTCTGCAAAGCATACACAAATAATTAATTATCCCTGGAACTGAGAAATTGCTCTGCCAAGATCAAATATTAATTTTGATTTCTGTTATGAAATATACTCTCCCTTACACGGAGGGGAAGCACTCACACATGTCCGTAAAGAGGAATGTATCTGCTCACCTGAATAAATGAACGCACAGTTGTTCTGTTTTGTTAGTGGAGGTGCCGAATATAGGCTGTTAGTGGATTTTCACTTCAAATGTGGCTGCATAAACACGGATGAGCGCTTTTGCTTTTCTCATTTTGTTTGTGTCAGATCAGTGAGCAGGGGACCTACGGTATCAATTCTACACGTCATACACATCATCATGTCCGAATGACTCTTGCAAGGGCGAGCAAGAGGATGCAATGACTTCCACTGACTCATTGAGCCAATTGACTACTGTGGAGGAGCGTTTTACCATTGCCAGTCCTGCAATGTGGAGTCTGCGCATCGATCCATGAGAGATAAAGAGAAGTGAATAAACCACTGACATACTGTTTACATTTTTCTCAGGAGTCAGCGCCTCACCCTTGTTTGGTAACACAGTGTCTCTCTTCTCCTCCGTGTCTGTTTGTGTCTCTCACACGGTATGCAGAGCACAAATAATGGATGCTACGCTTAGGCCTCGAATATTAATTGTCTCTAGTGAGATTTAATGGCTCGGGCGAAAGAAGCAGGAGGTATAGGCCCCTAATGCAATGCACGGGAGCCAAGTCTGGGTGCATAACACGGGAGTATTGATTCAGGTCCCTCCTCTGTACCTTAATCGAATTGGAGCTCTATTTAGCAGTCAGGTCTATTATAGCTTGAGTGCCTGCACTCAAAAATACATACCACTTTAGCTGATTTATGGTGGGATTGTTGTCCTTAGGAGGCAACTCTGCGAAGAGGAAAACATAATTTTTCATGCGTCGCATACAGTGTGGTTTGGATTGATAGCTGAGCGTGTCGTGAAGCATTGCGCACTTAGAAATGTGGAAGGATGGTCTCGCTTACAAAACACGGGATTGGGCATGGATGCACTCTTGTGACAGAAGCCGAGGGCACTTGAGGGCATCAGGACAGCTGCCTCAGTCATGCCGTTGAGGGGGAGGCATCTGCGGGCTCATGCTTTGGCTGAAGATGCAGATATACTTGGAGGTAGACCATCAGGAAGCACTTCACTAAACCCACACACACACACACTGGTCAAGGAGAACTTAGATAAAGTTACTCTACTCTTATTTTTACAACCAGTTGGAGAGCTTTATACTGGTATGCCTCAAATGAAAAGAAAAGCCAGTTTTGAGTGCCGGTCCTCAGCAGGAGATGACCAAGAAGTCAGTTAGCTTTGTCATTTGACCATGCTGCTTCACAAGCATTTAAGGGTCAATGACATAAGGGTGTATACAATAAAGACACAATAAACAAGTCAAAGGATTTTTTTTAACTCTAGTTTCTAGTTTAAAACGTATGCCAAGTTCTTAAAAATATACTCTCTCTCTTGATTTAGATTTTTTTTTTATAACCAAGTTAAATTTTAATGCTAACTGAGTATCAACCAAATCTTGCTTTTTGTCACAAAAAGATCACATTATCTGATATTTTCTTATCTGTTCATATCTACATCAAATTATCTGAGAAAAGATAATTATCTGACTTGACCTTGACAAATGCTCATTAACTTCTGTGGTGGCATTTTTAACTCATCAATAAATATGTTAGTAAATGACCCAGAAACTAGTCTAAATCATTGAAATTAATGCTGATCTAAGCTGCTCTTTTTAGGAGGGACAGTCTGTTCAAACATATCTGCAGAAGACGGGTCATGGCTTACTTTTGTGCTTGATCGATATGCATCATTTGTCAGAACACTTTGCTTTACTTTCATTTGTGCTTAGTCGACTCCAATGTGTTGTGCATTCTCTCACACTGTACCAAGGAGTTGCTTAATGACATGCCAAGAAATATGCATTTGGAAGCAAACGCTGTGACCTTACAGGAACTGCCATCTGGCCCTCATTAATTCCACCTGTCCTCAGGGAAGGACTTAGATTACTGTGAAAACTCAACTGACTGTCACCTCTGTTGCAAGCTTTTTTCTTCTTCTTCTTCTTCTACCCTATTTAAAAGCCTCTCTACTTTCAACTCAAACATGAGTTTAATTTGGCTGTCAATAAAATGCTTAATGTAACTGGGTTGTGTTTAACTTGACAATATCATGTGTGAAATGGATGCTTCTGCTTTGTGCTAACCTGTGGCACAACTTGCAGTTTTTGGTGTGTGGCTGCAAATGAGAAAATATGTGTTTGGTGCCAGCTCTAGAAATAGCATACTGTGTATATCATAGAGGAAATTGACGGAAAATGGCCAAAAATTGTGGCAAAACATGCGTAGCATGTGTAAAGACAGTACTCTGAAATATTTATTTATGCATTTATCCAAGTGTGTGTGTGTGTGTGTGTGTGTGTGCTCTTGTTTTTGTGAAACAAAAGGACTGGTGTAGGGCCATCGAATATACAGTTTGTACAGTATAAAAACCATTACGCCTATGGGATGTCCCAAAAACAAACGTGCATGTGTGTGTGCGTGTGTGTGTGTGTGTGTGTGTATATATAGTAATGAGCCTCCCCCTTAATTATCATAATTATTGTCACCCCATTCCTTAATCGCCGCCCTTCGCCATGCTCCTGACAGAAGTGAGTGTGTGAGAGAGGAGGGGCGCTGAAATAACCAGGGCTGGCAGTATGTGATGAGCCACACCTGATGTAAATGGAGCCTCAACACCGCCACTGTTTAAATGCCAAGTATACCCCTCCTCAGGAGACCGGTTCTTTCCCCGTGCATGCACCTTGGTGTCCTTGTGGGTCCAGGAAGGGTGTGGTGAAGGATTCCTGTGCCGCCAGAGACGTGTACTGCCGAGCCCGCTGTCCGGACAAGAACCGCACCCGTTACACAGCCGTCGGGCCAGGATGCTGCAACGTCTAGTCCCCTTCAATGAGATGGATGCAGCCGCTGGAAGAAGCCACAGTGCCCCGGACCGCAGAGGGGTTGGTTGTAATGAGCAAACGTTTTTGATACTTTCATTTTGTGCAGGTTTGGGCTGTGGATACACTTCTCCTTGAATGTGACCTTACGCTTCCTTATCCGTTTCATATAGCTCATCCACTGCATTTATTTACCACAGTGAGCGGCATAGCTAGCGGGATGCATGTTTTGATGAGGCCCAGTCCTGTTTTTAATCTAATTGAGCCTGAACAGCAGTGAAAAGATTAGCTCTGACAAGAAAAAAAGGAAAAATCGATGGCTGATGGATGTCAGCGCTTGCGTGTTACGTGTAGTGCGATCAGAAGCATGGGAGACAGCTGTGTACCATGTAGGCTATTCTGTCTGGCTGTACTCCCCTCCTCTGAGTCGCTGGAGGGCAATATTCAATAGAGCTTTTAGTCTGTATGCTGGATCTGACTAATCCGGCCCTAATTAGCCTTCCTTTCAGAGTTTGCTTAGTTAAAACATTGGATATCACTGACATCAGCAGTGCTGATTATTATAGCAGTACTTTGCAGCTTAATTCGGTTGTATGAACTGGTTTTGACGACTAAGTTTGTTTGCAAATATGAGCAACTCACCATCCTCACATCAGCGATTGATTTGGAGTCATAACGCCCCATTTCTGCACATGACCTTTCATTCATCAGTAACTCCACCCCCCTAACCCCTCCACTTTCTTGCAAATCAATAAACGTATTGATTATGGATTACGTGCTCTCACGGTAATGCACATATCGGAGTCTGGCAGCGATGAATAAAGCATACGTAATGACTAAACCTGTTGCAGAGACCCTTGGTATCCTCTTTAAGCCAGGCTCCTACATCCAAAATGATGTTATTATCACAGCCACATTTAATTTCCCCTCTCTTCTATGATATTTAGGCATCCTTTGCGTTCTTCAAAGTAGTGCAGGACCGCAGCTTTTAAAGATGAGAAGGACGGGCTTGCTTCCTTTATGAATACAAAACTAAACTGAAAAAAGGAGGCTGGATAAATGAAGTTTCATTATTTTCCTTCCCTTTGTGCTGTATGTCTTGTACAATAATGTAAAATCTAATAATCCATTATTGAGCTCACAGAGAAGAGAGGACAGTCTGTGATCTGTGCTCCACTGCGAATGAGAAAGGAAGTGACAATAGGAGGAAGAGCTGGCCGAATTTTGACAGCACAGATGTAGAGATCCCATCGAGACCAGGCTGTCGAATCATAATATTACCATGTAGAAGTTTCTCTCTCTCTAAATACTGTGACAGTGCCATTTTTCTGATGGATAACAGCAACGCTTTCTAACCGCATCTTCTCTTGCATAACTCGCAGACGATTGATCTTTCTGTCTGAACATGCGAGAGACTGGATGTTTTCCATCTCTTTGTCTCCATTTGTTTGGCTTTTTATAATATGCAATTTAGCAGATCGATTAGTTGTTTTTCATAGAGACACAGTACCTGTTGTCTTCCAGTAACAGGCGGATCACAGTAATGTTGCATCAAATCAGACAATGTGATTTGAATTTTACATCATTTCTTCCCTGCCTACAAAAAAAAATAAAAAAAAAATTGGCAAGCACAAAGATGCTGGTTTTCCATGCTAAGTAAATTAAGGATTAGCCAGGCTGGTATTGGATCTAGCTATGGCAGACACGCAGTCATCCCAGTCATATTGTGGAGTGCTCTAATTCTGCTCTTTCATGCCCAGACAGCTGTAAATCTCAACTTTGGCAGGATTTTCATTGGGTTTCGACTCTAATAAATACATTTTGTGAGGAACCCACTATTGGGGTACAAAATCTTGCCTTTCTTCCACCAGGGGACCTGTTTGAGTGGGGCTGTAGGCCCACAGTACCCATTTAAACGCTAATAACCCAATTACATAAACCCACTGTGGCTTTGCTTTGTAGAGCAAGCATGTCCTTTTTTTCTTCCCACAAGCGTGAACCTTTATTTTAATGTCGAAAGGAACACTATAAGTCTATTTACTAACTGTGTCATGCATTAAGGGGCTCTCCATCAGTATACACACAGGATTTGGAGCTGAACCCAACAAATGTTTGCTGTTTTAGGCCGTCATCTGTTCACACATATTATAGGATTTTTTTTTTTTCAAGCGGCTTAAAAGCATGTGGGGCTTTGGTTGACTTTAAACGCTGTTAATCCCTACAGTTAAAATGTGAAATATCGAAATCCTTTTATTGATTTGAACTCTTTAAATGTCTCAGGGGTTTGGCCACTGTCATTTTACTTTAAAATGGTCTTATAGTACATCTTTGAATTATTTCATTCATTGCCCTCAGCTCCACTGACTGCAATTCACTGCCTTTTTCTACTCTCCCTCTGACACTTAGAATCAAGCAGTTTATTCTTGCTGCTACTTAATTAAGAAATGTTCCCTTCTCATGTGAAATAACCAACAGCTTCACTAAGAAAATTTAGTTTTTTTTGGGTGGTGTCGGCGTTGATGTAGTTTAAACTACCGTTCAAAATGTAGGGGTCAGTGCATTTATATAGATTTTTTTTTATAATACTGTTTTCACTGATCAAAAATGATGATAAAGGCATGTATAATATTACAAAAAAATATATTTCGAATAAATTTTATTTTTTAATTTGCATTTCATCAAAAACATTTTTTTTATTAATTAATAATAATAAAAAATCCTGAAAAAAAAATATCGAATTTTCCACAGAAATATTAAGATAAGAAATGTTTCTTCAGCACTAAAACAGCATATTAGAATGATTTTTGAAGGATCATGTGACAGAAATGGGAATAATGTAGGTTGAAAATTCAGCTTTGCCACCTCAGGAAAAAACTACATATAATATATTTCTTTATATTATTTTTATAATATTATTTTAAATTGTTTTAAAACATCACAATATTACTGGTTTTGCTACATTTTGATCAAACAAATTCAAACTCCAAACTTTCCAAAGGTACTGCATCTTGGAAAACTAAAAAAAAAACTAAAGCAGATTTAAACGATCAGAGAGACTAAGTAAAACTTACAAGGACATGCACAGAGTCAGGTGCTACACATCCAGGAACAGCACAAAATGCATCAGAAATCCTCACACTTTCCTCTAAATGTTCTTTTGGACTGGTGAGGGAGTTTTGAGTTCTGAAAGTCATGGTATGTTTTCACAGACATTTTCAAAAGGGCAGAAAAACTTGATATGACTGAGAGCTTTCGGAACAGAGCGAGGCCGGTGGAGTGATTGGAAATAAGGGGCACCTGCTCCACTCACCGGTCTCGAGTCCCACAGAGGAGATTGGAATGATACAAAAGAGGAGCGACGACAGTGAAGGACGAGAGATGACCAGGCCTGGGTTTTATTTTGTGTTTTGATTTTGTTTGTGCACGGCAGTCGTCCGCGAGGGGCTGTCGCGCTGTTTTGTGTTTATTTAGTTATTAAAGTTTCATTTGAATGTCCGCCGGTTCCCGCCTCCGTCTTCCAGTGATTATGAAGTTTGTACTCCATTACAATGACCTCTTCAGTGAGACATACAAAATATGCTTAACATTAGAGGATGTTAAAAACGCTGCAGGGACCACTGGAACCCTAGGGGTTGATTTATACAGTATAATCCATTGTTGAATATTGGTGATTTCCAATTGAAGGCATCAGACTCTCTCTGCAGGTCCTTTTCCTCCTGTTACACTGAGCAGGAGTTCTGCACACTAATGGGGTGGAAAGTCACAAGAGGAGCAGAAAGTTCAGCAACTCTCCAGACCGTGCCTGATCGATCTTGCCCAGGAAGCCATGAGGTTGGATGTGTGATGTCCATGTTCACTGTTTGCCTTACTGTGTGCCATTGAATTGAGGTTCTCTAGTCTGCAGGGAGTGAGAGGCACTGTCAGAGGCTCAGGTGAAAGCCATTAGCATGTGGTGTCGTGTCTTGTCAGGGGCCGTGCACGTGTTGACGTGTGATTGACTCAAATTCAGCGCTGGATGTTTTGTTTGGTCTCAAGGACGGGCAGAAGATGGAGGTTGGAGGAGGTGGGGGCGTTTCTATCAGAAGACCACTGCAATGTCAGACCGCTGTCAGATTCCCAGCGCTCTGCTCAAAAACACACAAACAGTGAAGATGCCCCGACAGGGAGAGAACTGAGCTAGATTGCATCAGCCAGCCTCTGCCCTGGTGCTGCGAGCTTGAAATATGTGTGAGTGGCTGGCTAAGCCTTACACAAGCAATCATTTTTGATGAATTTGGACACGGGGGGGGTACAGCACTGCTAATATGAAACACTGTGCTTTCTTTAGGATCCATGCTCTGCCGGCTTAGAATTGCACTTTGTATGTTTCCTATTTAAATTGCATAGTCATCTGATTATTAAAGTATCACCATTTAGAATTCCTCAAAAATAACTTAATTTGAAAGCTTTAACGTAATGTAAATATATTTTCTTTTTTTTTACCTTGTATACAAAACAATCAAAATCATTGAAGTATAATGAAATATTAAAATCCTAATCTTGTTGCATTTCAGCAAGTTACCAAGGCAACATTTCTTAAGTATTTATTTAGTTTAACTTCATAGTATCTCAATGGTACTAAAATAACACTGGATATTTTAAAACAGATTGGAATGCATTTTACTGCTTGAATTCAGGATTGGCCCAATTTTCTAAAATAACTGAAGCCTTTATAAACTGTGCAAAATGAAACTGCTTTTGGAAGCCATTGTACTTCTTTAATGTGGCACACAGTGATTGCTTTGAGGTTTATTGCTAAAATGTACATTTGCGGAGACTAAATAAAAAAATGACTGCAAACTTAATACTGTACGGTTAATTTAAAATAATCTTATTGCTAAAATGACAAGTTTTCATTGACTAAAACTAGACTTAAATATTTGTAGTGGTTGTCTGCATGGTTAATTGAATTAGTTACACAGTTTAGTGTCAAGTTTAGGTGTTTGTTTAAATTGCTCAGAATGAACAGAAAAAAAGTAGTGATTGTCTTAGCAAGCAGCACTAACAAGAAAATAAATGTAAATAGCTTGATTTACTCCATTAGGAACTGATTGGTTCATGTAAAGTAGATGTTTCATGCATAATGGAGTTTGCAGTTGATTATGAAGGACTTCCCTTCCAAAACACTTCTGGCAAGCACTATTTAAGAGGCTCTTTAATGTGAATATGGAGGCAGAAGGTCAAGTCCAACCATGAGTATCTCAATGGTAATGCTTCATTCTTAAATCTATCATTATTTGTTATTATAGCTTGTAACATCTGTTAACTGCATTAAACTGTGTTAAATGAAAGTAAGTTGAATATTGTTTAGATTTCAGAAAATTAACTGTGGATTACAGCTTTTATTTTTAAGATTTCATGTTATGTAAATTAGCATAGGAACATGTTTTATGAATGAACATTAATTAAATACACTAAACTGTAAAGCTAAAGCTTTTAATAAGATTTTTATCTTAAAATTAATGAAGCACTGAAATTTCATATTTTTTGTTCGCAAAATTTCAGTATCACCGTTTTTGGGTTCACCCAATTCCAAGTATGGGTAACCAATCCTTTTATGATCTCACCATATAGACTATTCCAGGATCTCCTATAGCCTAAACTACACGTTTATCTTAAACTGTTGAAGTTCATTTAAGACACAAATAACTGTGTTCGTGAGGATACTCGCAAAGATGAGAATTGTTGACACATAACTGTATTTGAACGTTTAAGCACAAGGAGCAAAACGTTTAGTCAGTTGCAATATGAGCAGGTGCACGCCATGCAAATCAGGCTGAAACCTCTTAATGGACGCATTTACCAGAATGAATTCTGCCCCACTGCTTAATGTTCATTAATGGTTTCAACCATTTGTTTTAAAACCTGCTTAAAAGATGTTTAAGCCTACAACTTGCAAAACAATTTATATATTTCTACCGGATCATCTCCTAATCCTTAAATGAATATATAGAGTTTGTTCAAGCACAAAAACAACATACATCCAGTTAATAATCAAACTAACCGAAAATCTATGTAGAGGATGATGCTGTTTTTTTTTTTTTTGTTTGTTTTTCTGCTCCTTGTGCCTGGTTCCAACAACTTCCAATACATCATCAGCTTTAGAATAGAGATAGCCTGGGATTTTACTGACTAACTTATGTCTTGTTGTTTTTTTTTTCTTTTTTTTTTCTGTTTGTTCTGTGTATTTGAAGATTGTAATTTTTTGAGCCCCTCTCTTTCAAAATTACTGACATTTTTACTTATCGAATATTGGTCTTTTGCACAACCATTTCAAGATTACTCCAGAACAAAGTGAAATGTGGAAATGAATGCTGACGTATTTGATTGGTAAACCAAAATCCAGTTTAACGCTTAAATCTCAAATGGTAATGCATGGAATTTACAGAAAAGCTCAAATAAATATCAGCGCTAATAAGTGGGGGGTGGGGGGGGGGGTGACTTTGGCGATCCTTGTTTGGGCACTGTGGCTTCTAGCCCATTGGTTGATACGGCCCCGGCAAGGATGCATTAACTTGATAAAAGGTGAGAGAAAAGACATTTATAATGTTTAAAAATATTTTCTTTTAATAAAATAGTCAGCCATTTTCAAAATTGATGGTAAAAAATAGCACCAAATCAGCATATCAGAATGATTTCTGAAGCACAGGAAAATTTAATAATTCAATAGTAAAAAGTTATTTTAAATTGTAATAATATTTCACAATATTAGTGTTTTATTGTATTTTTGATTAAATAAATGCAGCTTTGGTAAGCTTAAGAGACTTAGCCTAAAAATAAAATAAAATAAAATAAAAATTATAAATCTTACCAACTCTATTTTATATACACTAACATTCCAAAGTTTAAACACAGAGGATTAATAAATGATGGGGGAAAAAAAGGTTTATGGTGCCTAACACAACTATGTTTTAGAAAAACATCTAAAGTTCCATTTATTTATTTGGAAATACTGATAAATTTTGCACAATAAGACCGGGAAATGTGTGGTAAGAAGGTATATGGGGTAAATTTTAGTTAGACTTTTAAGGGATTTGTACACTTTGATTTCAGTCACGATGTGTTTTAGTTTTACCACAAATGGAGTTGCTTTGTAGCAGCTGCATGTGTTAGCAGTGCTTTAGCCTGGAGGAGTGTTTGTACAGAATGGCATTTGGTGGGTAAAATAATGGCGGAAGATTAGCAATTCTGGCTGATTATAAACTCTCCCTCCCCTTCCCTACCTTGCTCTGTGGAATAGGTAGCAGGTGGTTGTGACAGGTGTGATGGAGGCTTCACTGAAAGACATTGAAATAGCAAACAAATTGGAGGAAGCATTTTGTGGGGTTTCCGGTGATTGGTGTCAGAGTTGATGGATGTTACCACCCTGGGATGCAATCCCAAGACCGTGTTTCCAAGGAGCCCAGGTGCGGAGTGGGGGGGGGGGGGAGCAGGTGAGAGCAAGTGGAGAGAGACCAGAAAAGTGAGAATCAGAAAAGAAAAGAAGAAACCCTTGTAGAATATTCATGACTGTGAGACAAAGCTGCATTGTGGCCACATTGCTCCACTTATAGCGTATTTTGACAGAAGGTTTTTAAAGCCAGGAAATGACTGTTATCCACACCAGCATGACCTTTATTGGGACAAATGGCCCGTGGTGCACTTGGGTATGTGTCAGCACCAGATAAAAGGAGATGACATTAGAAAAGGTGATCTCTGGTCACTGCACTCATTTGTGGCAAGAGGAAGATGAAGCTGTTTTTCACCCTCTCGCTTTGTATTGAGACGAGAAGACGAGAGATGAAGTGTGAGAGAGGAAGAAATAAGAAGGAATGTCACTTCAGAGTTGGCTTATGTAAGCAATCCACAGCGTTGTCAAACACAGACACCTTATCAGTCACTTAGAGTTTACATTGCAACCTGCCAGATCCCTTCTAACTCTCCCCTATAGACTCCAGAAAGGAAACGCTGGAAAAATCCATACGGCTTGAGGCACAGTATATGGAAATCTTACAAAAAAGTCCTCTAACTGGTGCTGGCCCTCTCTACCAACAATCCCAAGACAAAAGACGTACTGAATCGCACAGTTTTTATCAACAGCTCTGATCTTAATACCTTTTGTAAGTTAAGCTTTAACTGGAAAAGCTGTTTGTTTGGTATTGATGTTCCCCCATAATCCAATTCCAAATGATACCCCGGTCTCTTTCTGATTGAGAAATCACTGAGCTTGTTTTTTTTTTTTTCTGTCTCGTATTCCTCCAACCATTTTCCATTTCCTCAGCAACCTGCATTTCCTACCCATTCAGAGTTGGTGTGTGTTTTCCAATGGAGGCCGATGTAAATATGACAGCCCATGGAAATGGGATAGAGTGGCAAATTGAATTACAGAGCGGCATAATGTGCCAATATGGCAGATGCACACAGCCATGTCTGTGCGGACATCATTGATTAGTGGCACCTGTGTCGGCCGATTCTGTCTCCCAGACAAGAATGGATCGGCCCATGACATTTTTTTTGTGAGTATAAACCTTATGCCGCTCAAAATGGGCAACAGACCAATGCTCGTGTTATTGCCTTTGACAGCATGGATGAGCCACCCTGGTCTGCAGAGGCATGTGTGCAAACTGTCCACTCTTAATATTGCTTTAAAAGGCAATGGAACCTGTCAACACTGACGCTCACCCCTGCCAGAATTTTACATCTAAACAGTGAGTTCTTGTTGCATCATTGCACCAGCAAGTGATGCAAAAGAAAAAAAAAAGTTTGTTCTACCCATATAGATGAGGCTGGCAAGGCCATGACATGCATTTAACATGACACAAATGCTAACACTTTGCAATAAGCTTCTAAATGGTAGCAATTAAACCATTAACATGAAATACTAACATAATATGAACTTCAACATTTAACTTTTTGAGTAGCAAATCTTGAACATGAACAGTTATTGTTTTATGAATAAACAATGAAAACAGTATATTTATAAACAAACTTAGATTAATATATGCTATAAAAAATTTATTTATGGTGTTTAATGCATTAACTAATCTCAATTAATTGACCCTAGTTGAAAAGTACTCCCACAATGATAATTTTTTATGTTGTCATGTGGACCCAAATTATTATTATTGTTATTATTATATCTATTACATCGGGAAAAATGTCTGTGTATCCCTACAAATAAACACAACATTAATTAAATAGAGATTCAGCTCAAAGCCACCATAAATATCCTCTAGACTGAGATTTGACTGGCATGCAATCCTTTCTCAAAGAACTCTAAACGATTTCTCTCATGCAACTAGCACAATCTTTTACCCTGTTTCCTTGGAATCCTTGCAGAAATCGTGTGTTCATAAGAGTTCAATTTTCAGAAGCTGTCCTCAGGCTGGGAGCACAATATTGTTGAAGAATCCTGCCTATATAATAGCAATGAAGCAGCACTTCAGATGAAACCAGCAAGCAACCATCTCAGCCATGTGCACGGAATGATGGGATGCATAGTAGTGGGACTATTTGTTCACATGACTGGTTGAGTCTCAAGAGCAATATATTATTCTTCAAAAGTCCCATTTCCATCTAAATAACAAAGCCATCATGTGATCCCAGCTCGATTCAATTGGAAAACTTCAGCTCCAATGTAACCTTTTCTCCTTAATAAGTTCATCAGCTAAATGTCAGTAGATTCATTGAAAACTTGGGGCGGTTTAAACAACAGCTGACTATTAAGTTCTGTTGTTTCAGGCACCCACTCTAAATATGTTTGACAGCAATACTGCATAAGCAGTTCATCACACAATGTGGAAAGTTTGGGTCAAGTATCCAGATGCATGCTGTCGGGTTTCTACTTGGGATGCAACTACTGTATACCGTTAGCCCACGGTTCAATACATACCTTTTTTTTTTTTTTTGCAATTAGCCATTTAAACTTTTTTTTAGGGAAAAATAGGATGGGTTGGCCATTATTGAGCGCTATAAACAGATGTAATTTTTGTTTAATTGATACTGGATGCCGGAGGGTGCCCTCACACCGAAACTTCACATATGCATCACAAAAGTAATACAACTGATGATGCTCCAGAAAATATCTAATATGGACAAAGGCATTTAGCTATCGCTGTAACTGAATAAATACAAAAAAAGATAGAAGTGCTTGCATTTGATCAAACATGATTACAATAAACACACGTCTGCTAAATATATGGTTTATCTGTGTTCTTCAAGCTATCTTGTGTATTTTCATTATAATTAATTATATTTCTAGTCCATTGCTGATCAACATAGACTTTATTACAAGATAAAATATGTTTTATGCCTCATTCTGTGATAAGAAGCCACACCAGATCACAAAAGGAACAGATCAAACACTCGACTGATGTTGTGGAATAAAACATGTTATAAAGTTCTCTATTGTTGGACGACATTTTTAGAAACTTGTGTTGCTATTTTAAATGCATGTTATAAGTGTGGAGGCATTTCCTCATCAGGGCATGGACTCACATAAAATGTACAGAAATTAGTTAAATGCAAAACACGCAATACACAGGTGTGTATTGAACCATGGACGTCGTACCAAACGGTTCAATATTATATTGAGAACTGTGGCATCCCTATTTTCTACCCCTACAAAATTGGGCTTTTAGCTCCTTTGCTTGCAGAAATCATTTTAGGTAAATGTGTTTTAGCATCAAGTGCAGCAGAAGGAGATGAAGACCATCTGAGAGGATGATGAATGATGGCTATTGATGAAGCAGCTGCCCCTTTTCCAGCCAGCAATACACAACCTATCTCTCTCTCTCGCCCTTCTGAATGAGGGAAACAAATAGGAAAAATACAGCTCAAAGCCTCAGGAAGGGATACTGTGTTGTCCCATCAGACAGTTTTAGTAATAGAAATGTAACAGATGCACTCTGGAGTTCAAAGGCACCACAGGTACCGTGATACTAAAACAGCAGTTTGTTTGAGGTAGTGCCAAAGGCTGGAGAAGATCTGCATTCAGAGCATCCTCCATTTTAATGGAAATTTCTCACATTGTTGTTAATTATTTATGGGACTCTAAAAACAGTGCATTGTCAGCCTTTGGAGCCACTGCGTTCTTCTATGCTCTGTACGCGCTCCCTGCAGAGCTCTGAACTACTTATTTAAGTGCTATGGGAACCTAAGGCGATTTTAGAGGCAGCGCACACTGCCATCCCATCTGCATCACTGATTCCCAGGATGGAAAGGATATCTGCGCAACCTTCCTAATGATCTTTTTTTGTTTTTCAATTAAACCGATGAACATATACTCGCTTTGTTTACAAATCAGTGAAGCAAGTCGCCTCGTACCCCAGTTTATTCCTCCCTTGCGCATGACATTTTGTAGACTATAGAATTTGTACAAATGCTTCATTACTTTTGGCACGCTATATTTTTCTACAGAGGATTTGAGTACTTGAGACGAGCAGAAACTCAATATGGGAATGTGTAAAGATGCACTTGCGGTGGAAAATAAGTGTACCCAGCATTTGACGGGGCACGGTGGGAAAAACCCTTCCGTGTGTGCTTTGGAGCTGTGAGAATGTCCTCTTTTGCCTTGTCAGATACAGTGCAAACTTTCCTTCCTTCTTTCATCATGCCTGTGTTTATCCCACTGTACAGGAATGCACATATTTTCCTGACTGCATCGCTTATTCTAGCTCATGCAATCTCTGCAGATTTAATTACACGCTTTTCTAGACTCATATAAAAAAGGGGGAGAGAGGTAGGAAAGCCAGTGATTGAGGAAGAGAGGCAGGGAAGGACAGGCCGAGCAGAACCCTGGGGTCATGTATTTATGTCAGAGGAATGGAACCCTACTGTATAATGATTTGTGATTACCTTGCAAATGAGTGGATTATGCAGGGATTGTCGGGAGCAACTGTGATGGGCCTGAGGCTAGGTAGGGTTCTCTATATAGTCAAGTGCCCGACTGCATAGACCGGCCGTGAGAGAGGAACACACTTGCACTTTCTAGGGCAGTGGTTTTCAACCTGTGGGCCGCGGCCCCCTAGTGGGCCGCGGTGGTATTGCAGGTGGGCCGCCAATTATTTTCTGTTCATTTGCAGTCCATTCTAGGGCTGTGCGATTAAAAGGAAACGTCCTAAAATCACGATTTGAGCGTGCGCGATTTCTAAATCGCTTTATAGCACAGTTTTCCGTGGCCCTGACCTCCCGTAGTATGCTATCTGATCCAATCAGAATGCATTGCGCCTAGTCCGAGAACAGAGACTGGGCATATGCCTAACTCCAGGTTCACACACTGTCTGTGATGCGCCTTTTTTCTGAGCCAATGTTGACGGATCAGAGCGTTCTCACTGCGGTAAAAGGCTAGAAATAAAAATGTGCGAAAATAATTCATGTCCAACACATGAGCATAGAGTGAATTTGTTAGTGAACAGGATGCAGTTTAAGTGAGAGGAGACACGTTTTAAGTGTGAACGAGCAAAGGAAATCTGCGTGCGAACAGAGAGATTCGCACTCGTGCATTATTTTAATGTGCTTTCGCGTTATATTTATGCGCTCTCACTGCTGACTGCAAACACATAGCCTACTGTATACACACTGCAAACACCTGAGGCACCGCTACAATTAATGAGCTCTATGAAGAATGCATGGCAAAAAAGAAAAAAAAAGTCCCTGTATACAGGATTTTTTTTTGTTTTTTTGCCACAAGTCTATACATTTTTTTTACATCTTCACTATAGTGATAATTTTGACTTATGTCTGTTCTAGAGATGTTACAACTTTTTGATAAAGCTCTGATTGGTTTTCTTTTGGAAATATGTTTAAAATTAATCCTGAATGCATTTATGACTGTAAAAGCATATCGGTGTGTGTCACAATTGCAAAATTGATCAAAAAAATCGCGATAGTTTTTTTTTTTTTTTTGTCCATGTTTATTCAATAAATACAGTTTAAAATCTAGCTTCTGAGTACTAAGTTATTAACCCAACAATAGCGGGGTCAGATAATTTTTTTGAAGTGGGCCGCGCAAACATATGTGTTTGGTTGTGTGGGCCGCGAGTTGAAAAAGGTTGGGAACCACTGTTCTAGGGCATCTAGCCATGCGCATACTTTCAACTTTTCCACTACAGCTTACAGAAGGTTAGTGTGTTCCATCATACTTACTGTGATGCACAAAATAGGACTTTATATTGGCAACTACCTCACAATACGATACCACTCTAATAAGGGCACTTTTGGCTCAATAGACCTTATAATACAGTTCTCATAATCTCGTTAGCTAGTTAGTTAGTTAGTTAGCTACTTTGTTTGTTTATCGAAAGTTATAAAATCCCACCAAAGTAATATGTGCACCTATGGCTCAGTAAACCTTATAACACACGTTTCAGAATCTCACTAGTTACTAGTTATTAGTTTATCATTATAAAAAGTTATGAACTCCCACCACTGTGTAATTTCTAAAATTATGTTAAACTGTGGCATTAAATGAAACATTCTGTCATATCTATTTTTGAATTAAACAGAAAAAAGGAATTGGCATTTTATGTATCCCAAATGCACACAAATAACTTTAAAAATCTATTTCAAAAAACATTTGAAATTGTGAAAGTTTTGGGGTGTTTCAGTGTAACCGCCCACTTTTATGATTAGCTAACATCCAATACCACCATTACAGTTTAAAAAAAAATAGTTTACATTACCTACAGTTTGCGTTGGGTCCAGAACTGTTGGCACAGGCTGATCATTGAGAAGAGTATTTTGGCAAATCCTGCCTTTTTTCTCAAAACAGTCACTGGTGAAATGTACTAAACAAATTCATAAATTAGCACTGACTTGACTGGGACATTTGTTAAAAATAAACTAAATCCATTTTTATCAGGTGCCAGGATCCTTCGGCAACGTATACTAACATGTTCCTGTAGCTCAACTGTTAGAGCACTGCGCTGGGAAGCAAGCGCAAGTTTGGGGGTTCGATTCCCCGGGAACACATGATATGTAAAAATTGATAGCCTGAATGCACTGTAAGTCGCTTTGGATAAAAGCGTCTGCTAAATGCATAAATTTAATTTAATTTAATATTGTTTTTCCACAGCCAGGAACAGCACATCGTCTGCCTGGCATTGCTATCTTATTGTAAACAACTACTCCTTCAGACCCAGCGCGTGACAATGATGCAAAAATAGGTGTAGTTGTCTTACTCTGGAGGCGGTCATTTACAAACGACTGCTCCCCCGTGATGTCACTCTGCACTTAGGATCCAAACGAGACGTTTTCTGAGGGTTGTTAGATAAATGCTTTTTTTTATTGATAATTAGGACATTTTAAGTTATGAAAATTGCAGTTTCTGATGAATAATTTTCTTCATAATTTTCGGCAACAACATTTTTGTTCACTGACAAAAACAAGACTATAATGAAATAAAACTCATTATAAATGACAAAAAGTCTATTGCCATTTTCATCAGTGAATAAAAACGAGACTTAAATATTGGGGAGGGACAATTTGGGAAGAAGTCCAGTCAGATCTCATGTGTGGTTAGGAGGTTAGATGCGTACCTTTGAACATTTAAACTGCAACATAAGCTAGCATACACTTGCTGCGCAACGGTCTAGGATATGAATATCTGGGAGTAAGAGAAGAGCAGCCATATGGAAACATTTGAAAAGCACGATGATGCAAAAGAGAACACAATTCGGTCCGGTTTTCTGAGCGTGCAGTATTCTGAAGTCTTTCGCTTTTCATGACTGGTATCAGTGCTTTGTGCTTTTACTCTGAAAATGTAATTCTGGCCACATTTTGCCCCAACCAATGTAGTATGGAGAAGTAGAAGCATGGTAAATGTGTGCACCACTGTGCCATGTCAAAACATCAGTCATTCCTCTGCGACTACTGAGAAAGGAGAGTTTTTCGTCTGGTGAGCATCCCAGGGAGAGCCTGTCATATCTGTCAATGGTGCAGAATTCATGCTTCAGGTTAGTGTTCCCAGCCCAGGAGCAAATATGTGGCTAATGGCAGACTGGCGGCCTCGCTTTCTTTTGTGTAGGCTGATCCAGGGGATTAAAGCATCTGCCTGCCCTCCGCTCGCTGTAATGGCATTAGGGAATGGATATGCTTTAGTATTCCGTTAAAGAATATCTGATACGAGGGCTTGGCTGATTTAATTAAGTAAAAAGCTAGACCTGAGAGCAAGGGGGATAAACCAACAAAGGCAAACGCAGAATAAGGGAGACAGACAGGCTGAATTCAGTGTTTAGTCTGTCGGCAACCGAGCGTTGCCACTGTAGCATCAGAATATCGTGAGAATGTTTTAACTGTTAATCTCTATATCAAGCATTCATCCTTTCACCAACAGTTCCCATCATTTGATCTTAACACTTTGATATCATGTCATAACCAGCCATGGCGAGCAGCAGGACATTTTGTCAGTTGTTTGGTTTGTTGATAGGTAGCTCCGGCCACAGTGGAATCTAGATTGACATAACTGTATGTTAAACAGTTATACAGGTTTGGTACAACATGGGAGGTGAGTAAATGTTGAGAATGTTCTTTTTTATGTGAACTTGAACCATATAGACTGTACATACTGTCATGCAGTCAGACTGTTTCGCTTGCTCACATTGGAGGAACCGTACAGTCTTATAGCAGAAAGCAGTACATTTCAAGTAAGTGGCAAAGATGGAGTGCATTTATAGAGACTTGGAAACCTTTAAAAAGCCAATTTCTCTCACATCAAGAAAGCATGATAGCAGCAAATTTCACATCTAACTGCAGCAACCCTAAAATGTGTCTCTTATTTCTGGCAAAGTGTAGGCCACAGAGACCAAAAAAAAAAAAAAAAAAAAGTCCTTGTCTGTTTTGGAGAAGCCAACATTTAAAATGTTTCCTTTTCATTTAGTATGTGTTGTGATTATAACCTTTTCTTTCCAGAACACCAACCATTCCATTCACTAATAACAGCCAAAAAGCCATTCAGTGTACAATTTTGTTTTAGTGTGGAATGGTCCTTTTTGTAAGTTAATTATATATTTGTTTTTGTTTTGGTTGAAGGACCCTTACTCAAATTATGTGACTGACATTCCAATAAAATTTTTTTGGCCATTTGTGAACAGCAGGAAGTAATACTGCTCACTGCTTTTGCTCGGTTCTCTTTAGCTAATTAGTGATGGAAGAGTCCATTCACTATTCATATTTGCAATATTTCCATTTCGACTGCCATGTATCATTGTGGGGAACTATTTGGACACATTTACTATCAAAACAGGATGTTTCAAACAGCTTGTCTCTTTTTAAAAGAAATCGCCAATATGACCAAGTTACTTCACATTTGGTTGCGCGAATATTTGTGTCATGCACCATGAGGATTCGTTAATACTTTTGGTCTGTTTGAGTACACTAGCATATAGATGGCCTCAGAGTTTTTGTTGTGATTGCATGGGGTCCTTGGTAAATGGAGTGACGGAAGTTTTGAGGGGTCACTTTACCTCAGGTGAAGAATCCCACAGAGAGATGCTCTGAGATTGAAGAGCTGCTGCATGTTCTATCAGATAGCAATTACTACAGATCTGTGCCTCTCATTCAAAATTAATGGTAGCTTTCCCTTTCTGGTCTCTAGGTCTCATCAGTGACCACCCCAACTGTCCCTTTGCTGTATCAGTTCTCTGTCTCGCCCCCGTTCTCTCCCCAAACACCTGATGGCTTTCGTCTGAAGCTTTTTTCACAGACTGGCTGTAACATTCAGATCTGCTTTCCAACATCTAATAGTGGCATTGTTGGTATTTAGGTCTTATCATTGTCCACCTCCTTTTTCTATTCGGTCATTTTGACATGTCTTTAGTATGAGCTTTGCCAAAAGTATGACAAATGTAAATGTCACCCCTTTTCAAGGATTTCTAATCAGATTCCGATTGTCTAAAAAAAAAGATAACATCACAATCCTTGTGGCCTCCTGGTGTGTGGCATAGAGCTGTTCAATTGGTCTCTCTGGCATGCTGTTCAGAAAGACATGGATGTGAAGGTCAATCTGTGTGTTGTGTGGACCGTGCTAGGCCACACAACCCTGCCCTTTCCATCAAATCCCTTTTGAGATGAAAATATGACTCTGCTCTCCTAACCTTTTAATTACATGAAGGCTCAGCAGGTCAGACTGGAAGCTGCATATCTGTGAGTATGTACATCTGCTCAAAGCACCCCGTCAGTGCTCTGAATGCCTAAACATCCATGGCCTGTTGACATGTCAACTCCTGAAAGACATATCCTGGTTTGCCATTCATTAGGATTGACTAGTTGTCAAACAACCGATTGTTTTCTGTGTTATGTACTTAAGTTTATGAAAACATTTTATTGAATGTTTTTGAAAGAAGTCTTTTGGTTAATGGTCATTGTGATATATTGAAATATTTGATATTATTGAAATATATATTATTTTAATGTGAACCCAAATGTGTTTTTTTGGTCATTTGTTTTAGTGAGCTTATCAAATCACTGCCACTGAATAGTTATTGTTGTTGTTATTGTTGTATAAAAAATGTAATAACACAAGAAACAAATAAATTAGTTTTCTAAAAATGTTCATTAATGTATATATATATATATATATATATATATATATATATATATATATATATATATATATATATATATCTTTAAGAAGTATCTTTAATTTAATGCTTTATTTCTGAATAACATTTCAGTATTTAAAAAAATATTGTATTGAAAGGTAGTGTAATGAATTAATGTTCATTTACAAAATACTTACTTATGCTAAATCATATATTTGGAAACGTTAAAGTTATAATAGTTGCAGTTGTTGTTTGGGGTCATATTTTTTTAAATAGAATTTCTATTTTTATTTACTTCAATCAATCAATCACCTTTATTTATATAGTGCTTTAAACAAAATACATTGCGCCAAAGCACTGAACAACATTCATTTGGAAAACAGTGTCTCAATAATGCAAAATGATAGTTAAAGGCAGTTCATCACTGAATTCATTGATGTCATCTCTGTTCAGTTGAAATAGTGTCTGTTTTAATTTGCAATCAAGTCAACGATATCGCTGTAGATGAAGTGACCCCAACTAAGCAAGCCAGAGGCGACAGCGGCAAGGAACCGAAACTCCATCGGTGACAGAATGGAGAAAAAAACCTTGGGAGAACCTTGTAAATTTTTAAATTAGTGTGCTGTGGTTTATGTGTCAATTTTGAAATGTAGTTTTGCTCATCCTTTACTCACACCGTGGCAGTGCTGACCAGCATGAAAAATCAGCGGGGTCGTTTTTAAAGAATTTTGGAAAATATCAAACTGTTCATGGCAGGTTAGCTGGCACACATTTCTGGCTCCCCACATTGAATCTTCTCGTGAATGTTCTGTGTAATGTCAGAAATCAGTGCTGGATTCCCCAAAGCAGAAGGAAATTAATCTGTGAAAACAGACCTGTGCTGGATCTCGAATTAGAAAATATTGGGGATATAATTCCTTTATTTGCCTAGTGAGCCTCACTCTTCTGAAGAAGTTATAAGTGTCCCCAAAGTTTGAGGAAACCTCAAAAGTCACTTCAAAGTCAGAGGCGGATGGCTGGATTGGATCCGCCAGATGTGACCTCTCCCTCTGGCTCCTGCAAGGTGGTTTTAGGACACTGGAGTGTCTATTCCCATCAGCGAGGCTTATCAGAGTGGCAGCAGTGGTGTCTAATCACCGCCCAGCAGACAGACAATAAATCCCTCCCTATTATGGCTCAGGTACACACATGCTTCAATCCTCTCTGACTAAAGCAGCCTGATAGGACAAAGACTTGATCCTTGGAAACACTTGCACTTTGTCACTAACTTTGAAGTCCATGAATCTGACGGTTTTTTGTCTAGTGACATTTTTAGCTGGAAAAAGATTTTCTCTTTGTTCACATTTGCAGATTACCGACAATTGTTCTTTAAAGCGACCACTTATCATGTTTAATTTAATACTTCACAAGGTTTTGATGAGGACGATGATTTTTTGGAAACCTGTGTGTGAGGCAGCTGGCCAGAAGTGAGTTGCAGTGTAAGGTCATGTCTCAAATCCACCAGTTTGGCCTAATGATTGTTTTAATTAAATAAATTATTATTAAATATATATAATATAATTAAATGTATCAATATTATATCTATTAATATTATTATTAGTGGTTGTTTTAGATAAACTGTTTATTTATTTGAGTGCTTAGGACTGCCTTAAAAGAAAATTTATCATTATTATGAATATAATGCACCACCACAATAAATAAATAATATTTATTTATTTATTTTCTAATTTAGAATTTTAAATAAATTGTTGAATTCATTGTTTGTAAGTTGCTTTGGATAAAAGTGTAGAAATTACCAAAGATATATTATACTTAATTACATTTTTATATAATATAATATAATGTTTTTTGAGATGTCTAAATGAATATCTTTTTCTGTAGCAATAGATTTCCAGTTATAACTGCATATTTTTTAAACATGCCTTGCTTTCAGGCTTTTGGCTATGTGAAGTGCTCTCGGGTTGGTGTGCAGGTAAAGTGAGACACAAGGGTTCATTAATGCAGCTCATGCATGCTGACCCCAAAGTTAATGTCCCTATCATTTTGGAGTAGGAAGCGTCTCTCAAGTGGGTTAACTCATGTTTAATGCATTGCACTGGTCAGAGATTTTAACCTCACCTGAAGTGAAGGGGAGAGAGTGTGACACAGACTGGGTGGTCCCTTAGCTCACCCGGTCAGGGGCCAAGCCAATCCTATGGCTAAAACGCCAATGTTGAGTTATTCTGATGGCTGACATTTACTTAACATGGATAACCCTATTTGTGAGGCCTATGTTCCAGTGGTCCAAATTCAAGGGTGGATCCGGTCCCCTGTGGCTCTCAACTAAATCATGTGACAAATCCTAAAGAAGGCACACAGTATTCTCTACAAATCTACTCTACTAAAAAAGACCTGCAATTTAGAACAGGGTAGTTTCCAACCATAGCCAACGTTGTCTTGATTAAGGAATCCTGGTGGGCACAAGCTTGTTTTATAGGTCTATGCAAAGCTCTGTGAGGTATATTTAGATCTAGCCTCAAGGGTCTTGTTGTAAGCGGCTGGGTTTGAAGAGTTTTGTTTGGTACTGAGGGATGATTTATGCCATGGTCACCCATGGATATTTGCACAGATTTCTGTGTACTTCTCTAATGTTGTTTAAATTCAATTGACATGCAGACGCCCTGAGCAAAGCTGAGGCACAAATATCCATCTTCAATGGCTTTGCGTTGAGTCCCAGAAGAGGAATGCTAATTAGCACATTAGCTAAGATGAAAATTTGGTGAAAATGCTAATAAGAAAATTGTTTTTCTAATCAGACTCTGACTCATAGCAGTTTCATAAAGCCATGTCGGCTCTAAGTGCTTTTTAAAACTGTTTTGCGGGTACCAGAGGCGGTGCATTAGCTAAGCCTCTGATTTGGGGCCTTAGCTGCAGATACAGTAGATGAGCTCAAGACCAGGTGCTGTTGACATTTTGCAATTAATTGAGTTCCACAGCATGCCATGTCAAGCAATGAACGAGTTAAAGTAATGTTCCGCGGGGCCATGATGATGAACTTCTCCCTCCATTGTTTCTTATTGTTATATTCATAAGGATTTTGCTGATTTTAATGGCTGCTCAAGATGAAGTGGACAGTCAGTTTAAAGTTTGTGTGTATCAGCCATGTTCCAAAACTCCTAAACATGATTGATTTTATTTATTTATTATTTATTTAATAATTTATTTTTATTATTTAAAAAAAAAAATTGATTTGATTGTCATTCACAAGCTTGCGATTCGATTCAATTACTAATTCGATTCGATTCAATATTGATTCTTTTAAATATGCATGCATGCCACATTTCTGTTGGTAGCCTACTACTGTACATCACTATAAAGTTGAAGGTTAAAATGTACTGATTTGTTAAAATTACACTTAATTACATTTTTTAAATATTAAACTTACATGTTTATCGTCACCGAATTCTAAATGTTACGTTACGTGACATTGTTTACAAGATGTTATATTGATGTCTTTGTGTGGCTGAAACACTGATTGAGCGATTACAAGAGACAGGATATGGATTGTAAAGTTGTACTCTTTATTTTAAAGGTGCAATGTGTAATATTTACAACAATCTATTTACAGAAATGCAATATAATATAAATAACTATGTTTTCAGAGGTGTATAAAGACCTTTCTTAATGAACCGTTATGTTTTTATTACCTTAGATGAGCTAATTCTAGCTACATACACCACGGGTCTCCTTACATGGAAGTCGCCACCATATTTCTACAGTAACCTTAAATGGACAAACTATAGAGCACGTTTCGTCACTTTTTTATTCTTGCAAAGTATATTAACATTTGCAATAACATAAATTTCTTGAATAATTAAGTACATATAATTCCTTGATTTACCTTTGTTAAGAAATCTCATTGCTCTCTGCTGTCTTTACAGGCGACATCTTTACATGTCGGCCACTATAGCTTCTCTAAAGGGAGGGGTGAGTGGGGGACTGAGCGCTGGTTGACGCTAAAATTTACACAGTGCACCTTTAACTTACCTTTGGATTTTTAGTGAAGTTTATTATGTGCTGAAACTGGTATTAATTTGGAGATGATTAGCTCACGTGCACTACTACAGTGATCTGTCACTCCAGATTAAACAGCCCCAAAACATTTATTGTTTGAATACTGCAATACAATAGAGGTCATTTGAAATCTAAGACTTTGTTCTAAAGCACAATGCTTATTGCGATATATTGGATGGGAAGTGCCCTTCAGTGTTCTGTCCATTAACTGAAAACAGGCTCGACTGTTGGGATTTAAAGCTGCAGTAGGGAACTTTTGTAAAAATATATTTTTTACATATTTGTTAAACCTGTCATTATGTCCTGACAGTAGAATATGAGACAGATAATCTGTGAAAAAATCAAGCTCCTCTGGCTCCTCCCAGTGGTCCTATTGTCATTTGCAGAAAGCCATCCGCTCCCGGTAAAAAACAACCAATCAGAGCTGCGGTCCGTAACTTTGTTTGTGTTCAAAATGTAGAAAAATGAACATAATAAGAGAGTACACCATGAATCCATTTTCCAAACCGTGTTTTTAGCTTGTCCTGAATCACTAGGGTGCACCTATAATAAGTGTTTATATTCGGACTATTTTAGATTGCTTCGGGGGTACCGCGGCGGAGTAACCCAGTACCTTTGTGATTCTTCATAGACATAAACAGAGAGAAGTAGTTCCGGCTACGATGTTCTTCCGCAAGACGCAAGCAGTTCTGTTTATTAACCGCTAGAGCGTCAAAAGTTCCCTACCGCAGCTTTAAGAATCAATATTGTTCCGTAAAAAGGAAAACTGATCAAAGCAGTACTATGTAACTTTTGGCGCTCTAGTGGTTAATAAACAGAACTGCATGCATCCCGCGGAAGAACATTTTAACCGGAGCCACTTCTCTAAGTTTATGTCTATGGCGTTTCACCACAGCAGTGATGACCCGACCAGGCTACAATAGTCCAAACATAAGCACTTATTATAAGTGTACCGTAGTGATTCAGGATAGGACAAAAACGTGTTTTTGAAGATGAATTCATGATGTACTCTATCATTATAAACATTTAGCAAATTTTGAATACAGAAAAGTTACATACTTTAATATAGAGTTCTCAATATTTTTTACCCAGCCCTATTATATTACATTATAAAAAACTTTTTTTTCCTTTCTTTTTTTGTCATTTTTAAATGTGTTGATTTTCTTTCCTCTGCATAAAACTGTGGGTCGTTTCTTGGTAAATAGAATTCCTACTAATTATTTTCTTTTTTTCTCCCCTTTCACACAGGAGCTGCTCAGTTCCCAGGTATGGCTTCCCTTTTACCTCTTGTGTTCGTGTGTTGTGTTTTTTCATTCCCATTTCCCAAATAGCTTGTCCTTTACAGCTAGCAGTGCTGGTCATAACCAAACCATCTCGCCTTTCTTCAGGCTTTCCTCCTCTGACTACTTCTCTCTCTACCTCCACCGGTGCAGGTGCTGTACAGTATCTCTCCAGCACTCCATATTTTTCTTCCCTTCTAACATCATTCGTCTCTCACCTTTCAGGACAGAAATTATGCCTCGTTCTCTCTGGTGTCTCATCCAGTTGAATTTCTCCATTTTCACAGAGAACATTTACTCCAGATATGCAATCATTTCTTCTTCAAACGTGGGGAATGTGTTTTGAAGGAGGACGGTAAAATAAGTCATTTGGTAAACCATACTCAAACTCTCCACTCTATCAATGTCTCGCCAGCGCCTCTCAGGTCTTCCTCATTTCATTTCTTACCATTTTTTTTTTTTTGACCCATTGAAGTCAAGCATGGGTTCAAGATACGAGAATATTTTATATTTTTACTTTTATACTGTGTAAAGGACATTATATTACTAGTGGTAGGTTTATTTTAGAGAGGTTGCACACAAATGCACCATAAAAGCTCATAGTGATAAAATAATATGATGTTTGCAAAGTATGTTCAATCCATTGCAACAAGTATGAATTCCTTTTCTTTGATAAGTATCTGCTTGTACTTCTAACCTTTTTATTTGTGTCGATTGGAAGTTTGAAATAGATATAATGCACACTATAATTAATTGATGAATGTTTCATGACTTTTTAATTACCTTAACAAAACTCCAAGAACATTCTGTTTTGACAGACACATAGAGGTTTAATTGCATATTGAATATGGTTTAATTAAGTTGTAAATAGGAATGTGTGATATTCTAGTGACTATATTGGTATCAGCTAGTTAGCAGTGTTTTATAAGCACTGTTGATTTATAATTTCAGCCTCATTATTTGTCATTGGGCATACTATAAAAATAATTATTGGCTATTGTGTTAGCAAGAGTTTCTATGTTGGTTCTTTCTTAATCTGAAGTCATTAAAGATGTTCACAGACGCCCTTATTTTTCCACCACTATATCGCCCCTGTCCTAATGTACTCTCATCAGCACAGAGGGAGGAATGATGGTTCTTTTTGAGTGTCAGGCGGCAGGCCACATTAGAACAGAAAACTAGACACCCGCCCAGCTCTGGACCTGAAGTGGGGAGATGATTCAGACAGACAGTATTACGGCCAGCAAATGTAGCCCACACTCCAGCAGCCCTTTACGATTAAAGCACCTTCTCTATCAGTCTATCAGCCCAAACACGCTGAGGCACAGGAGAAATGCTTCCTCTTTCAGACACACACACACGCTGCACTTGGCAAATGCACTGCATTTTTTTGCCTTGCGTTTCAGTTATTAATCGAAGCCAAGGTATTTGTATGGGAATAAATTAGAAGTGAGCTGAAGAAGAAACTCCCAAGGGTGACTGGATGAATACCAGTCCTTGTTAAAGACCCCAGTCCTTCATGGCCTTCTGCATGGTTTATTCTGCATTCTCTCTCTCTCTCTCTCTCTCTTTCTCTCTCTCTATCTCACTCGCCCTCTTTCTCCTCCAACTCTGCTTGTAAACAGAACGCTCTTTTGCCAAAGAGACACAGTCGCCATTAATACTGAATAGAGGACTGTGCTGATGATGCTCCTATTATTGTGTTAGCTGGCTCTTGTGAAATTGCTGTGAAGTGATCCAGAAGATCTGTGATAGATAAACACATTAGCACAAAGCAACAAAAATATAACATAACAGTGATGTTTCCAAGGTTTTGCCTCTACCTTACTTTAACAACCCACGAAGCACATTAAGTGTAAAAATGCACAATGTCAGTGCATGTGCTTGTGGATAGATAGATAGATAGATTGATAGATAGATAGATAGATAGATAGATAGATAGATAGATAGATAGATAGATAGATAGATAGATAGATCGTTTAATTCTTTTATGCTCATCAAGGCTGCATTTATTTGATCAAAAATACAGAAAAAAACTGTAATTTTGCAAAATGTTATTACAATATAAAATCATTTTCAGGATTCTTTGATGAATAAAAAGTTAAAAAGAACAGCATTTATTCAAAAATTAAATATTTTGTAACAATAGTAATCTTTGCAATCACTTCTTAACAATTTAACAGATCGTTGCTGAATAAATGATTTCTGAAGGGTCAGGTGACACTGAACACTGGAGTAATGATGCTGAAAATTAAGCTTTGCATCACAGGAAAAACATCATAATCATACATCATAATAATATTTCACAATATTATTTTTTTCCTGTATTGTTGATCAAACAAATGCCACTTTGATGAGCATAAGAAACTCCTGTAAAAAAACATTAGAAATCCTTCTGATCCCAAAGTTATGACCGATAGTGTATATAGGCATCCTCAAAGATAACAAGCATGAACTCAAAGTGAATTCTCCCATTTGTGATTTCATTTGACTTTAATGTTAGCTGCTATGGGAAAGCAAAGCTCTTCATCTCTGTCTTCCGCTCTGTGTCTGTGCTGCCTCCTCTGACCTCAAGGACGTTGTTCTGCCACACGGACTCCTTGTTCTGCATCTTTGGCTGTGATGTCATCTTAGTGAATGCATGTGAGGATTTTATTTATTTATTTATTTTTAATCTGTGGCGATCGATAATGGAAAATGGAGGCAGAGGGCAGTTAATCTCCTGCCGCCTGCATGGGGATTCTTATCCTTGTGTGCACAGACTTTGACTAGATCAGGACGCCCGCTTGGAGACAATGCAAAATACACACCAAACTGCCCGCGCAATCTCAGCTCAAGGATGTCGTATTTAGATGAATGGTGAGGAGAGGCCATGTGACTCCGGCACAGCTCACTGATTTCAGAGTGAGGGACAGGTGCTGAAGGTCCTCATGGTGCACCGTCATGCTGAGACGAGGAATGCTGGGATGGGAAAAGAGAGAGAGAGAGGGCAGGGCAGGTCTGTGATTCTCTTACCTGCTTTCTTTTGGTTTTTATCCCTTCTTTCATCTCTTTCTCTCTGGTCTTTTGTTTATCTGGTCTTCTTATGGCCCTTTTCAACCAATATGATAGAATTATGTCCATTTCAAGTAAAGTTTTCAAAGCAAGTCTAGCAGGGTTGACATAGAAGTAGATCACTCCTATTATAAGCCTATTAAATGGTAAACATCTGAAATTAAGATGTTTGCTTTTTTTAAGCACAACCATTGGACAGCAGCGTCTGCCACTTTATTTCCACTGTCCATATAAAAAAATTACATTAGCATTTTTTTGAATGTTTTTGAAACTCTCTTGTGGTCTTTAAAGTTGCATTTATTTTATCACAAATCCAGTAAAAACTGTAATATTGTGAAATAATATAAAAGTAAAAAAAATAACTTATATTCTAATATATTTAAAATGCAATTTATTCCTGTGATTAAATCTTTGAATTATTTGCTGATTAGAAAGTTAAAAAGAACAACATATATCTGAAACCAAAATTTTTTGTAACATTTATATGTAACTTTGGTCCTTTTGATCATTTTAACACATCCTTGCTGAATAAGAAATAGTTTATATAAATAAAAATAATAATACATTTTTATTGACCCTGAACTACAAATATCATTTATGAATTGCTATCCATGGATTGTATTTACTCTCTTATAATATTTAAAATATTAAACTATTTATATGTGCAATTATAAATATTAATAATTATGATATTTGTATTGTTGTTGTGTAAATATTATTTGTCTTAATATTTAAGATTTAGTTTTTATATAAGTGACACTGGACCACAAAACCAGACATAAGTCGCTGGGGTTTATTTTTAACAATAGCCAAAAAAGCATTGTATGGATCAAAACTGATTTTTCTCTTATGCCAAAAATCATTAGGATATTAAGTAAAGATCGTGTTCCATGAAGATATTTTGTAAATTTTCTACCGTAAATACATCAAAACTTAATTTTTGATTAGTAATATGCATAGCTAAGAATTCAGTTGGACAACTTTAAAGGTGATTTTCTCAGTATTTCGATTTTTTTGCACCCTCAGATTCCAGATTTCGACCAAATATTGTCCGATCATAATTTTGAAAAATTAACACTTAAGACTGTTTTAAGTGGTCCAGGGTCGCATATATGATATTTAAGAAACATAGAAATATAATATAGTTTCATTAAATATTTTTAAATAGTGCATCAAAGTTGGCTTTTCATATGAAGACACTAAAGTTTTTTTTTTTTTTTTTTTTTTTTTTTTGTGGACAGCTTATGTTCCAGCAGTCAGTTATATAATCATTTTCACTAGCAGCATTTTGGTGGAAAATTGGTATTTGTTTAACCATTGCCGTTGAGACTCAGTCACTGCGGCAGAAGTCCTTTCTTCCTCTTCCTCTGCTGAGAGAGATTTCCAAATGAGCGAGCAGGGGTGGCAAGGCCTCTGGTGCTGCGCCTGGCCCCTGTCGGCTCTCTGACGCATTAATCATCAGGCTGCCGTCCATCCCTTCCCACATGCCACATTCCACTGCTGCTCCCATCCAACCAGCATTTTACCCTTCATTAGCACTAGTATCATCACAATTTACTAATCCATACGTTTGTGTGAATGCTTCACGGCTGCGCAGCATACTAAGAGAGTGGGAGGGGGTCTTTGTGGCTGAGGGGCTTGCTGAGCCTTTGAGGGAAATTGCTCCCGGTTTGTTCTAAAGAGAAAGCAGCAGAAGTTTGCTTTGCACGTGCCGTCTCAAACCCTGCTTGTCAAACAAGCAGATATTGTTCGTAATTAAACACAACAAAGCTGGGGAACTCTCATGGGTTCATCAATGGAACATATAACAACTATAATACTTGCATTAAATGTGTTCTCCTTTGATGCTTTAGGCTGATTGTACAGCTGCACTAAAATGGAATTATTTGTTGTTTTTACATAGTAATACTCTGGGATATATCATTTTAAATGTAAAATAAATAAAAAAAATAGTTTTTTTTTCTTTTTTATTATTAGTTAATCCTTCAATAAAGCAAAATATCCCTTAACCCCCTGGAGTCTAAGGGTATTTTTGGGACCTGGAGAAGTTTTGTCATGCCCTGTTATTTGTGCTTTTTTACATTTCTTATAAACATCTAAATGGCTAAAATCTAATCTCACTGTAATCAGCACAAACTGGGCTATAATAATATGTGAGCAGTATTTAAAAAAAAATGTCTCTAGGTTACGTATGTAACCCTAGTTCCTCGAGGGAACGAGACGCTGCGTCAAATGAGCTTAGGGGAACGCGCCCAGCATGAGCGACTCTGAATATTGTGTGTAATCAGTCCAATGGAAGAGCGTGACATCACAGGCGGGTTGACGTAAGCGACCAGGAAGCTATAAAAGCACGTGCCACGCAGCTGGCATCAGCTTCGACTACCAGCAAGTGCCGGCAGGGGTGCCAGGGCTATGGCTCAGAGACGCAGCGTCTCGTTCCCTCAAGGAACTAGGGTTACATACGTAACCTAGAGATGTTCCTCTTCAGGAACTCGAGTGGTGTCAAATGCGCTTTGGGGAACGAGTACCAATGCTCTGTGGACGTATGCGTCTAGCGCTGGAACTGGACGCATACAATTTAGCTTTGCTTGGTCGGGCTCCCGAAAGGGAGGAGGACAGAAGGCCTGCAGCACTACAGGTTGTGGTATAACAGAGGGAACCTTGGGAACGGGGGTTTGCACATTGCCTCTAACACCACAACCAAGTCCCACGGGGGAATACGGGACCGTACTGGAGGTCTCAGCCTCAGCGCACTGCAGAGGAAAGTGTAACTAGGGGGTATCTTCCCAGAGACTGGCCATCGAGAAGGGCGTGGTAGGCTGCAATGGCCGCCACGTAAACCTTCAGTGTGGGGTGGGTCAACCCTGCAGAGAGCCTAGCCTGTAGAAACTCCAGAACTGTACCAACTGGGCAGTTTGCTGGGTCTAACTGGCGGTCTCTGCACCATGAGGTGAAGAGTTACACCTCAGGGCGTACACTTTCCTCATTGAGGGAGCTCTGGATTGGAGGAGGGCCTCAACAACCCCAGTTGAAAGACCAGCTGCTAACAGTTGATCGGTATCTCCCACGGAGAGCCGTCGAGGAGCGAGACTAGATCTGAGATCCACACTCGGCCTGGCCAGAACTAGGCTACTAATAACAGGCAGACCCCGTCCCGGCGTACTCTCGCCAGAACTCCCGGAAGCAGAGCAATAGGGGGAAAGGTGTACAGACGAAGCCTCGGCCAGGTCTGTACCATAGTGTCCAGTCCCAGAGGAGCTGGATGAACTAGAGATGACCTAAGGGGACATTGTGATGTCTCTTGAGTCGCAAATAGGTCTACTTGAGCCCTGCCAAATACTCTCCATATCTGCTTCACCACCTCTGGGTGAAGTGTCCATTCCCATTTCATTCTCCATTTCCCATTCAGTATGTCTGTTCCCATATTTAGTGTCCCAGGAATATATACTGCTCTTAATGAGAGGAGTTTGCTCTGGGACCTCACCAGGATCTGGTGCGCCAGCTTGTACAAAGGGCGCGAACACAGACCTCCCTGGTGGTTGATGTAAGAGACCACCGATGTGTTGTCGGTGCGCACCAACACATGGTGACCCCTTTGGTCTGGGAGGAAGTGCTTCACTGCACGATAAACTGCTAGCATTTCTAGACAATTGATATGCCATGTTAGATGGCTACCTTCCTTCCACATGTCTAAGGCACGGAGGCAGCGCCGCGTGACCTTGATAGTGCGAAGTAGATTGTCCCTCGGGGAAAATCCCTTGGTCTTGACCCACCACTGTAAGGGTCTCATGTACAGCAGGCCAAGAGGTATCACGTTGGATGCAGCTGCCATCAGACCCAACAATCTCTTAAATTGTTTGACAGTAAGTGGCTGGCCTTCTGTGACTCTCTCGACTGAGATGAGGTTCGACTCGATACGAGCAGGGGACGATCGTGCCTGCATCGCGGTCGAATCCCATACTACGCCTAGATAGGTGGTTCTCTGAACCGGAGAAAGTATACTCTTCTTGGCATTCAGTCTCAAACCCAGCTCCCCCATATGTGCGAGAACGACATCTCAATGCCGAGCCGCAACCTGTTCTGACTAATCTAAAATCAACCAATTGTCGATGTAGTTGAGAATGCGGATGCACATTTTGTGAATGTGCGGGGTGAGAGTGCAAGGCCGAAGGGAAGTACTCGATATTGGTAAGCTTCGCCCCCGAAAGCGAACCTCAGAAACTTCCTGTGTTGTGGAAGGATGGATACGTGGAAGTATGCATCTTTGAGATCTATTGTGACAAACCAGTCCTCGGACCTGATCTGAGCTACAACATGCTTGATTGTGAGCATTCTGAACTTCAATCTTATAACTAAATGATTTAAGACCTTCAAGTCTATAATCGGACGCAACCCCCCATCCTTCTTTGGGACTATGAAATACCGGCTTTAGAACCCGGATTCCCTGTCTTGAGGACGGTCCACCTCGATGGCCTCCTTCTCTAATAGGGTTTTCACTTCCTGTTCCATAACCAGACCCTGCCTGGGGCCGACTATCGTTGGGATGACCCCATTGAATATCAGCAGTGCAGAGCCGAACTAAGGTGGGAGGGAGGGGTAAATTGAAAGAACAGCATTGTTTTTTACTTTTGTTACAGTTACTTTTATTTGTTACATTTATATTATTTACATCAAGCTTTTGAATGGTATAGTATTGTATATTGAAACTTCATAATGTTTCACTTGATTATACATTTAGTCAGGAATTATAGTTTGGAAAAAGTCTTTGGAAAAAGTCTAACTAGTAAAATATTTACACGTTATGTAAAAACTAGTACAGGTCTATAAATAAATAAAAAGAGAATTACTCATGTTTATGATATCTGCTGAATAAAGTGCTTCATTATTTTTTTTTTCTGAGGAAATACATTACTCAAATCCTCAACCACATCACATCTTTTTGGGGTAAATTATGTCTTATTCCTCTCATCGTGAAGCAAACAGTAAAATAAAAAACTTGAAGAACAGTCTCGTTGCGTTGTCTTCTGTTGAATGGGTGTATTCAAGCTGCGCGCTTCAGTGAAACATTAGAATCTGAATAAAGCGTTCAGCGCGGGGCCATGGTCGCATTAGAAGATAAAGAAGGGAGACGTGAAAAACGGACATTGTGTTGTTTTCATATAGATTATTTGATCACAGAATATTTGTTTTCGGCAGCACTTGTTTAGTTTAAAAGTAGACATGTCAAGTTTTCTATAGATATCTTTCTCATGTCTCTTCGTTGATTATTCACGGAGTTACAGTTCATTTTAATGACGCGTTTCTAAATGAAGATCACCGCAGACAAAGGCTGCAGACAGCACACTTTGTTTGTTATCTTTATTTTATAAATGCACAATGTTTTGTTGTTATTATGTCTGTATACAAAAAAAGTAGACCCTTTACAGATTCGATTGATGTATTGCTCTTATCTGTACAATCAAAACTGGAGGTGTAATTTAAGTTCTTTTCAGGGTTATCAGGAGAAAATGACTCATAAAGCGTATACACGTTAATCGACTCCAGAGGGTTAATTGAATTAAACCAAGTGATGTCTGTGAAGGATTTAGCAGAAATCTGCAAAGACACAATCCTGAAGGCTTAATTTATTACACTTAAGCTTGATTCTCTTAAGAAAATTTGTCCATGTTTCATAAGATTTGACACTGAATTCTTTGCATCTAGTGCTGAAAAGTCTAGCTTTACTTGTAGCATTTCAGTCTTTTTAGTCTTGGTTTGGGGCTGGTTTAGCTAGTTAAGAGGCCTGACTGCATCATCCAAAAGAGCATATGCTGGACTTTTTAACATGGGTGACTGAGTTTGAAATGGGATGTTGGCACTTGTGTTTGGAGGTCTGCTTTCACAGATGGAAGGGCACAGTGATGTAACGCCAGTGTTGAGTTTACCATAAGAGCTGCTGGTTATCAGAACACATACATGTTTAAAAATGATTTTGAACAAATGATATCAGACACAGCCTTTGGGCTTACAATAAACCAGCATTAATGACACAGCAATATGCAGAGCGTGTTCTCATATTAGAATGCATCCGGTCTTAATTGAGACATTAAAATCTAATTCAAATTAAATGTCAGAATTAGAAGGATAATTCAACCAAAAATAAAAATTATGTTCTTTCTCATTTTTAAGTGCTCCTTTACATATATTAAAAAAGTACCATAAAAGTGGTCTTCTGAAGTCATGTAATAGTTCTGTGTGATGAGCAGAATTTTTATTTTTTGGTGAACTAGTATTTTAACTTACTAAGCATGCATACAAAACTTGAAGTGTGCACTACTGGTAAAAAGTTCATTGTCAATAAAAAATATATATATATACTTTTATGAAAGATGCATTGCATTGATCAAAGGACAGTCAATTCATTACAAAATATTTCAATTTAAAATAAATGTATTATTATTAATAAAAGAATAATAATTAAAAAAGATGTATCAAGGTTTTCACACAAAATATTAGACAGCACAACCATTTTCAATGCATATAAATGTTTCTTGATTCCCAAAACTGTAAATTCGAATTAATTCAAATTGATCATGTGACACTGGAAACTACAGAAATGGCTGCTGAAAAAAGAAAGAAAGAAAGAAAAAAAACCTTAGGAGACTTAGATTGCAGGTATCTTGTCAGATCTGAGCACAATTTGAGACATTATTGAAATCTCTTCTAAATTTGTCCTAGGGAACATGTGAGATTGCTGGTGACTTGAGTTGAATCTCATTAAACAGAGGTCTCCATTTGATATCCATTCAAACTCAGCAGATATTATAGTGAAATCATTTGTGATTTTTCTTCCATATGTGCAATCATCCAAAAGGAAGTTCACACAAATGAAAATCCTGCTTTGAAAGTTCAACACTCTCTGAACACATAGTACCAGAACCATGGAGTTTTCCTCTATTAGCCAGACTGTAATATTCAAGCACGGAAGCTGACCTTTGCAGCTGAGAATAGTGATGGGTATCACATATCCTCTCACTGATTCCGGCTCACAGGAGTACGTGGATCTCAATCTCATACAATCATTGCCATTCAGATCTAATTCAAAGCCATGGTTTTTCTCACTTGCACATGCTGTTCAAAAAAGTGCAGCAGGCAGGATGAGCTATTGAGGTGGACAGTAGAGTGCTTTGACCTTTACAGCACGGCAGTGCACTCCTGCATTGGCCTGTTCCCTGTCACACGCGCACACACACACTCTGGGTGTTCCTCTGGGTTGATGTATGAGGGGTGCTGGGGTGGTACCAGGCCTGTAGTGATATAAATGGCTTGTCTGCCTCACTGAGAGTGGAGTATCATCCTATGACAGCTTTAATCTAGACCAAAATGATCAATGTTCTGTGCTACTTACTTTGAATGTCAGTAATTAAATACAGAGATAATGTCACAGATCTGTTTGAACAAGTTATGCAAATGCACAGCACACAAATTTCTTTGCCATTTTTGCAATGCTTTGTTTGTTGTTGATGCATGCATGGAAAGCTAATTTTTTTTTCAGGGACCCTTTTTTGATGGTGTTTGCTTGAGCATTAGGCTAATGAAATCTTCATTTAAATAGGAATTCATCATTCGCTCACTTGTTCCAGCTCCAGTGACACAAACAATTATCTTAATTAAACCAAGCTGCACGCCAATAATCAATAATAATCTGGGGCCTAAACAAGTTTAATCCCTTTATTAATATGGCATGATCCCAGCACAAGATTTACTTAACTGCTAATATAGCAAGGGCATTTTTTCATAATAAGAGGTACCTAGCAACATGAATATTAACGTATGGTTTTGTATTTGCCAAGACTATTCTAAATGGTTTGTATATTATGTAACAATGTGCTCCAAAAAAGAAAAAGAAAAAAAGAATCCAAAATGTTAAACATTTATTTTCTTTTTTTTTTTTTCTACAATATTCATTCAATGTCCGAACTGTTAGAATTCTCCTGAGCACGTCCTCACTAGGTGTTTTCTCAGCAGCAGGCGTGTGAGGCGTCTTCTTCTTCTTCTTGCTTTATGGCGGATCGCAGACTTATAAGTGCATTACGGGAACCTATCTCCTAAGTGGACCATTGACAATCTATCTACAATCTCAATTAGGAATGTCAATGGTCCACTTAGGAGATAGTTGGTGGTAATGCACTTATAAGTCTGCCATCCACCATAAAGTAAGAAGAAAAAGAGATGCCGCCTCCGGTGCCTGCCTGCTGCAGAGAATGCGCTTAGGAGAGTTCTAACAGTTCGGACACTGTGTGAATCAGAGGTAAAAAAAAAAAAAAAAAACTATATAAATACTGTTCAGTTTCTTTTGCGTCTTTACACATCAATGTATCGTCATGAGCCACAGGGTTTAATTTGGTTTTGTTTGTGTATGTTTTTTTGTTTTATTGTATGTTTTAGCCATGGTTCCCTTTCACTTACATTATAACACTGATAGACTTCAACGGTTTGAGCTAAAAATCTTGGTTTGTGTTCTACTGAAGACATAAAGTCACCAAAAAAGGTTTTGAGGACATGAATGTTTCTCTTATCTTGGAACAGCTCTCATACACTAACACAATTAGGAGATTTAAAAGCAACGGAGAGCATGCCAGAATTAAATTAAAATGTTCACCACTTTTCCTCATTGAGTTGGACTCATTGGGACACCCTAGTGGTTCATGTCTGTTCCTGTAGTATTTTTTTTCTAAAAAGTCTTCATGGTTTTCTGCTGCTGGTTAAACATCTTCTTTCCAGTGCATGAATAGTTAAATGATACCTCACTAAAATTTGTTGCAGAAGTTTCCGCAAAACTTTATAGAAGTAAAAGAGATGTGCTGTCTCAGGAGGTCTGCCGATGATTAGAATCAGCATTCGCATCCCACACAACAAAATGGCATCCAGCTCATCACCCCATGGTTGCGCAATGTAAACACAGAACTAGCTAATTACATGTAAATTGAGTTATCACGTACACTCTACATTTTAATGACTTTTAGAGCCATATTGAAGATCAAAATGTTGCAGAGCTCAGCCAAGATTGGAGTTATGGGATTATCAGTCAGGGTATGTGAGGCTTAGATATAAACTAAGGGAGGGGGAAAAAAAACAAAAACAAACTAGAAATATGCTTGATAGAGGAGGAGATATAGAAGTACATTTTAAGGTTATCAAGTGAATATTTTAATGATTTAATTTACTATTCTGTTCCTCACTACTCACCCTCCCTATTAAGCTTTAACACACTTAAAGGTTGTTTTTTCCTATTGAGCTTGCCAAACATGGCCACAGTGCGTGCTCATGTATGTGTTTACCCTTTTGATGCATCTTCTGTCACTTAGCATGATTACCACCCACCAGCTGAACGTCCACCGAGTGACCAGTATTGAGCGCAGTCTCCGTGACAACCGCTGAAGCACGCTTAACCTTCATCGGTAACCCCTTTCTGGGATAAACAGCCTCTCTATTTACATTTCCAATCCAGTCCTCTCAATCCACACCTCCGTCCCTTTGACGAGTCTTAAGGAAGTCGCTCCTGCACAGGGTTCATTTGTTTTAGTCTGTTTTGACTTTGTGCTACTGGCAGGCTGATTGAGTTCAGTTTTGTTCAACTGTCTCCCCTTATCTGTCGCCATCACATGATCAGATTGCTTTCTTCCCTTCTGTTTTAAGTGACAGGGCTGTTTAGAGGTGCCTGACAACTGAGGCATGCAAATTAGCATTTGATGGTCTCTCAAAGTCATGTCACATTTCACATTAATATATTTATTTATCTCCAGCTTTAGCCTATTCATGTTTTCCTCTTAGCTCTGCAGGGTAGGCAGCTGTGGGGTGTTGTTTTTTTGTTGTTGTTTTTTTCCCTAAGGGAGCAAAAATATAGTTCAGCTTGAAATTATCTGACTCTAAAAGGGACAGTTCACCCCAGAACTTCTAGGAGTTTCTTTCTTCTGTGGAACACCTCATTTTAAATTCAGGTGTTCCATAGAAGAAAGTAAGTCATAGAAGTTTAGACACCAACACGAAGGTGAACAATGTAAATGATGACAGAATTTTCATTTTTGGTTGAACAATCTCATTTAATGGTATACATTTCTGCTTTGGGTCAAGCGGTCAAGGTCTGTAGCTTCCGTTTCTATGGCAGTGGCAGCTTTTATCACATGGTGATCTCATCCAGAGAGGGGATTTGGACCAAGCATGTGTAACATGAAAACAGGCAATCTGATGAAACACATGCACACAAAAAAAAACACTTTCACACTCTGCTGGTTATTCACACCCACTCTAACTGTGTTTTGCCACCTGTTCTTCATTGTGCACTCTGATTCAAGGAAATGGACTGTGGTTCAGGTGTTTTTTTTTTTCAGTTTTTCATCATTTTGTCCATTGGCCCCAATAGTGTCCAGTACTTTTATCTACTAGCATATCGGATGAGTTAAATGATGCAGATACTTTATATAACTTAGCTTCAGGGTACAAATATCTGAGAACACTAATGAAAATGTTTCTATTTATATTTTTTTCTAATTTCATGCAGTTGTTTTTCTTTATTAATTATTGCGATTACAATTTGAGTGATTTTTTATTTATTTTATTATTATTGTTTTTTTGTTTTGTTTTGTTTTACATAGTTGATTTAGAAGTTGATGGATGGACAGATATTTAGATGGATGGATGGATGGGTGTATGGATGGATGGATAGATAGATGGCTAAACCTGCCTCTCTTTCATTCTCCAATTTGATGTCTATTTCTCTCTGTCCCTCCACAGTCCAAAGCCAGAATCTCATAGCGGACAACATCTCTGTAGTGGAGGGAGAGACTGCCATCATAAGCTGTCGAGTCAAAAACAATGACGACTCCGTCATTCAGCTCCTCAACCCCAACAGACAGACCATCTACTTCAGAGATGTCAGACGTGAGTACACATATTCACACAGCGCACACAAACAGTCTCCAGTGGAGCTGAAGTGTTAATGCTTCAGAGTAATCCACTGCGCTTCTGAGGGCAACCCAAAGAGAGACCTGGTTGGCTGGTGAGGGCATGTTTTTTTTCAGCGATTCCCCTTGCTCCCATGTGTAACAACAATGAGTTTTACATAGTAATTAACTCAAATGATATATAGGGAATTTGAATAATTAATCAAGAATTTGATTAATATATATCTCAGATGACAGTTACATTTAATTTTATTGATTATGAAAAATAGCTCAATTGCCAATACCAATACTAATCACAGGGCACTGTAATTTACTCATTAATATGTCAATATTACATTCTTCATATCAATTATTGTGATATCTCTTACTGTAAATGCAGATCAACCCGTGGTATGTCCAGCACACCACTGTAGACCTATCAATTTTCAATAAAGTTATCACGCCTTATAATTCAAGGAAAAGTATTCTCTGGCCATGAAAATATTATCCTATCCTTATGATAAATTTAGTTTCTAAATTTAGAGCTTGTAGCTAAAGACCAAAACATTTCAGTGACTCGTAATGTGAGTGGGGTGGAGTCCAAAGTCAATCATTTTATATATGAGTTTTTAATAATTCAACTAGTAATACATCAAACTACAAATCACACAGAGTAAATATGCGTACGAAAATACAGACAATAAACATTTACAAGACATAACGGAATCCAAATAAAAGAGAGAGAGAGAGAGAGAGAGAGAGAACGAGAGAGAGAGAGAGAGAGAGAAGTGTAGAAAGCGAGAGAGATCACAGAATGAGCTCAGGTATGAAAATCATAGTCAGTAACTTTTGGGAAGCCAACAACAAATCAGATCATAACAACACTTTAAACCAGCATTTAAATCTCCATAGAGAAAGTGATACTTGCAGAAGTGTCCCATGTGAGTGTGGCGTGAGATCGGCGTCGAGCTTGTGAGCTTTGCGCGTTGAAACAGCCATGTGCCATGAAACGGAGGCCATGTGACGCGCGTGCACGCTGCGCTTGGCGTGAGCGTGGAGCACGTGGTCCTTTGTTCTGTCCTCGCGCGGTATTTGAAAGGTTCAACAAACATTGTTCCAGAATTCGTCTTCCTTGCGTGGAGAGGCGAATAGTTTAATAAACTTAGTAAAGAAAAGAAAAGAAAACGAACGAAACGAAAGCTTCCAAAGGAGCCATTAAAATGGCTTTTTCTCTCAGCCCCTGTGCTGAGGGGGTTCGCGCTATGAGCGCGGCCTATGGCCGCGCGGAAGCAACGTTGGAGGGCAGCGTGTCCGAGAACGGAGAAGAGAAAAAAAAACAAGAAGAGAGCGAAGAGTGGACCTTGTTTGGTCAATTCTTATAGCTTGAAATAGTTCACGCCCATTTTCGAGGGAGCATCCAATGAATGTCCGCGATCTGAAGAGGAGGGAAAGTTCCTTTGTCTCGGTTGAGACAAACCCCTGATGATTTAGGGCCTGTCCGATTTCATCAGGAATATTAAAGCAAGTTCATTATTCCAGATTAAATACATTTTTCATTACTTTGCTCTAGATAAATGGGTCTGTCAAAGCATGACGATTAGAACAAGACTAAACATAATAGGTATATGTGATCAAAACATGAAGTTACATTAAATATGTGTAATTCTACATCTGAAAGATTTGCTTAACACATGATAACACTGCAGATGTTGGGAAACATCTAAATGTACCAAAAGGGAATACGTAATACATTTATACAGCATAAAAACTAACAGGTAACAAATTAATTCCATAGAATGCATTGGGGAGAAGATTTGGCTTCTCTCCTCTCCAGTGTGGTCGTAAACTTTACGACCTGCAAAAGTGGGGGTTGCAGAGACATGGCTCTCTTTGAGGAAGTTAAAGTGAGGAAAGACATTTCCTAAAGTATAAGCTTGCAACTTATACTCTTCACATAACAAGGATTAACCATTTTATGCAATCCATAAACATAATTAAAATACATATTAATAATAAAATGAAAGTAAGGAACTTATACGAAAAGTTCCTTTGTCTCCAGTGTTGGAAGAATTTGGGTTGGGGGTTTTCGTTTCTTCTTTGAAGCTCGCATGGGCATCGTAAATAGTTTAAGTCCAGCCAGGCTGGCATTTAGTACCAACAGTCTGAATTTATAAAACAGAATTTAACCCATGAATCGCTGACCTGCATATCTGTTACATCTCCCCCTTTCGTCAGATGAAGTCCCTGTGTGGACATCATCGGACGGCAATCATCAGGATGGGCAGATGAAAGGTGAATCGTGATGGTCATGTAGCAGGTGGGTCATGATGGCAGGTGGTTCCTGAAGCTGAGGACTCCCCTTGATGAGGTTCGGTGTTGTCTTTGACTTGGCACCCCCTTTCCGGGGATTCCATCGGGGACCTCCAGCCACAGTTGTCGTGAGTTTGGCTGTAGAGGTTTGCATCTCGTTGAGTATCCTGTATAGGATGAAGGTCACGCCAAGAGTCAGGGCGGGACCAATGACGGTGGAGATGCACCGTGCAGTGTCGGCAGCAGTCCAGGCTAGGACCGCAGATGACTGGTTCAGAATGGGCTGTCGAGACAGTGCTTGGAGGGCTGTATCGACAGGAGTAATGTCAATGTGTTGGGTGGTACCTTTCAGTACTTGGTCCAGCAGGTTGGCACGGGTGGCGGTGTCATGCTGGTCGTAGGTCAGCATAGCTGAGCGCACAGGAGTGTTGACGAGCCATCTGTTACCCACAATCTCTGCTTGCGTTTCTGTGACTTGTGTACGAGGCTTGGCTTCAGCAGGGCAGCGCGTATCGCTGACCCAGGGTTGCAGCTCGCAGATTCCTTCAGAGTTGTGTCTGAGGAAGGGTTTGCTAAGGCAGAGATAATGAATGTTTTTGGTTAAAGTACACATGTGCATGTTTGGGGCCAGGTACAGCTGTGTGTCGCTTTCGTGGTAGGCCACCACATTTGGAATGTGTGTTTTGGTGTGGGTGTTGCTCTTCCACATCCTGACACTGACAATGTCTTTAGGTCTGTAGACTTGGCTTGACTCGCTGATGAGTTGGTTCAGGAGCACGTTCACTTCTCTCTGTTTGGGGTTTACGTGCCGTAGGAAGGCGCTATCCAGAGAGTTGGCCAGGTGTATTTGTAGCAGGTCAGCTGGCATGGTGATGGCGTAAGACAGCACAGTTAACACAAGGCTTAAGGGTATCATGTATGGTGGGGTTTTACTCGTGGTTAGGCTGTCTTTGGAGGAGCTAACCTCCCACAGCATGGCTGTTGTTAATGCTGTTAACAGCTGAGTCTGGGTAAAGTCCTTCTGGAAGGCAGTAAACAGTGGTTTCAAGGAGTTTACAGTCTGGTTCGCTGCATTGACACTGGACATAACAATGTTAAACATTCTGGCGGCAGCAGCGGCTCTAAGCAAAGCTCCCGGGAACTGTTTGGAGCGGTGGTGGTGTCCACCTAACTCCATTTGTGTAACCGTCACTTTCTCATGTTGGCTGAACAGGTGTTTGACATCGGCCTCAGTGTGAGTGAGGGAGTCCTCTCTCCATCGGAACCTTGTACAGCTGTATTCGGTTACAGTGCTGGGGTAGTGTGCCCTGTCATCGGTAGTCAGGAGTCTCAGCGGTTTTCTCGGTGGCAGCTGTCCTCTCTTTGGCTGACAGCACAGCACGGCAAACCACAGCAGCATCCTGGTACAGATAATAGGGAGAGAGAGAGAGAAAGGGGAGAAAGAAACAAACAAGGCCTGTCTTTGGTTGGACAGGACAGTCTCTTTGCTTCGTGGGCGGCGACTGGGTTTAGCTCGCCCTCGCCCATGTTTTGCCACATCTTGCTGCTGGCATGACGCTTGCCTCAGTGTTGTGTCAGTGGCTCTGGTGCTGCGTGGTGCAGCACATGCTGCGTCATGGAAATATATTGGCCTTATCCCCCTTTTGCTCCGTGGCATTACACGCCCTGGCATTGTGATGTCAGACGGTGCACAACCCACAATATTGTTCTGTGCACGCAGCATGGTTTGTGTATCATGCAGTGGTCTGGGGCTTTGGTTGTCAGTGACTGTAGACTGGTTGCCAGGGTGGATGGAGGGGTCTGAGAGGTGGTAAAACAAAGTCATTATCAAGGTTTCAGAAGCCTGCATGTCCGCTATGTTGGTCTGTGTAGACAACGGAGCCTGCGTAAGCGATTCTGAGGTAGGCAGTTTAGCTAGTAAAGTTCTTGTGCTGTGTGTAATCACTTCAACCTTGAATGTGGGTGGGTGGGTTGGGAGTGACCACAGAATGTTGTTTAGTGTGCCAGTTTTGGCAAGGGTGTCAGTGTGATCTTTAAAGTCCTCGTCTAGACTTGGTAACTTTGAGTGTCCTTTTTCCTTCTTCCAGTACACGATCACATTGTGTGTTTTTGTGATGTTATCACATTGCTAGAACAGGTGTTGGTGTTTGACATGCTTGTTGTTTGCAAGTGTGAGTCCGAGTTCCACACATTCAGGTGAGGATTGGAAGAAACCCAGCGTGTGGTGTAAGGTTTGACCACCTTGCAGGTTGAGCCGAACAGCGACCCCTTTGGTGTAAGCTGGTACCACCGTACCCTGTTTGTTGACTAAGGTACAGAGGCTTGAACTTGGGCCTGTTGTTAGGGCGTTGTACTCATGGCTGGCTGCTGGGGTTCCCGTGACCTCTGTGACCTGACCGTCTGGCTCTGTGGGAGTTCCCGTGACCTCTGCGACCTGACAGTCTGGCTCTAGCAACCTGTGTGGCTGGAGAGAAAGAGGTTCTCGCACTTGAGCAAAGTCTTTTAGCTGTTTGAAGTTCAGAAAAGGGTCAAAGTGTTCTAGCAGGTCTTTGTCGATGAGCAATGTATGAGTGTTCACTGGTGGGACATACATGGGATGTATTAGACTCATCGGAACGAATGTCAGGTGAATAGAAACAACCTGTTCAAACTGGATGTCATCCTGTCTGTACACCTGTACATTCAGTTCATAAGTTTGAGGTGTAAGAGTTCGATCTTGTCTCTTAGCTTCAAATTGGAGTCTTTTGAAAAGGTAAGATGAGATCACCGTCAGGTTTAATCCTGTGTCGATCAGGTCTTCCCTGTTGACTCCTTTTTGACCCACCCCCTTTTTGACAGGGCTGCCCAGGAATGTTGGCATCAGGGCAGGTGTGACGATCGGTGATTGGTGAGGACCGGTCTTGTGTCGCTCGCTGCGAAGGCAGGTAGTCAAAACAGCATTTTCTGGTACCTTGTGTTTGTGGTACCTGGTGTGAGGACCTGTGCTGTCTCGTTCAGTTAGCTGTAACAGTTAGCTCTGTGGTCTGTAGATGACAGGCAGTGTTCTGGGTGCTTGGCTCATCTTCCTTGTGAGTTTTCATGTGAAGAAGCACTTTCAGCACCCTCAGGATCTCTGCTGTCTCAGACGTGGCTGCACTGTGTTGCCCTCTGCTGGCTTGGAATGGTATTGACTCTCTGTAAAAATGTCTGTGACTGTGGTGTTGTAGGGCGCCATCTAGGGTTAACTCCAAGCAGTGCTCAGAGACAGAGACTTTGGGGTATTTCACAGTCTTTTCACAAATAGTCTTTTGCTTGGTGCAAGCTTTGTGGGCTAAGTTCCGTAACTCTTGTGTAGTCCTGTTCCGGGGACACGCTGGGACTCTGAGATGAAAACTCCAACTGGCATGTAGGTTTAGGAGGAACAGAGTTTTTAAGTTGAAATCCTGTTCCATACCTGGTTCGTTGCATGCTCTGAAGTAGGTGTTTCGTAGCTGACTACAGAAAGTCTGTGGGTTTTCAAATCGGCCCTGTTTGAGGTCCATAGCAATAAGGAGCCCATGATCTGAGTTTGGATCAGAGAATTCAAGAATCAAAGTCTGTAGCAGTTGCTGGTAGTACGCTTTGACAGTCTCTGGTTGACGATCCAGAAAGCAATGCACATCACGGCTGGACGTGATTTTTAACAGGTACAATGTGTTCACATCTGTCACATTAGCGACAGTTTGCAAATGAAAGTCAATGGCTTGTAAAGAAGCATGAACGTCATGTCCTCCTGCAGGATCTGGATTGAATGTAGAGATGCTTCTGGTTAGCTTGTGAAGTTCTCTGTGAGCAGTGCAGGGTTTGGTGACATGCGTTCTCTGGAAGGGTTCTCTTCCCTCCGTTGTTGACAGATGTTCTTGTAAGCTGGCTGGTGATTTCCTTAGAAGGGAGATTACACCCCCTTTTCCAGCTCTGGGTTCTTGGCTGAAAGGGTTGGAGTGGCGGCCCGGGAGAAATTTTGTGGTGTGCGTTTCTCCGATCCAGCCACTCTGTAATCTGTGAAATTGTCTCAGTTCTGTGTGAACAGTGTAAAGTTCATCTTGGAGCTTGTCTCTCTGCAGAGTAAGCTTGTTGAATTTAGCTTGGGCCGCTTGCAAGTGTGTTTTGCAGGCCCAGGTTTTATAGTCTTTTTTTTTTTTTTTAGTTCAGTCTCTGCTCTTTTTAGGAGAGCGTCGCCTTGCTGGAGTTTTTTGTTGAGTTCTTTTCTGGCTTCTCTCTCCAGATGTTCTCTTTGATCTGTGTCGAGGCGAAGATCTTGCAGGGCATTGTGAAGTCTTTCAACTCCTTTCTGTAGCTCTGGATCTGTGTCGTCCTCTTTCTCGCGCTGGTTCTGGGTCTCGAGGAGAAGCTGATCAAGATGACTCTGGGTTGGGGCCTGGTCCTTCCAGGCCTCCTCCGCGATGTTGCTCCGTTCACTGAGCGGTGCCTGGGCGACGAGAATGGGAACTAGGCTTCCGAAGATCCTGGCGAGTTCTCTGTAGTAGTCGCTTTGGTTTGGATCGCGTGCCATCAGTTCATCTAGCTCGGTGTCTAGTTGCTCTGGGTGCTGCAGGTTACTGGCATCCTTGGGCAGGAAGGGGGTCGTCACTGCTTTCAACCATGTCGAGAGGTGGCCCCCGTGGACTGCTGGACTGGATGCCTGGAACATCCTGATTCTCTGTCGGTGAGAGAAGCACAGCACACACACACAAAAAGACCAATGCAAGTTCGTTCTACGTTTAACGAGCTATATTCATACGGGCTGTGCCGTTTATGAGAATTTTGGGGCTGACTGATGCAAACAGTCAGACAGTTAAGTAGCCAATTAACTTGGGTCAACGAAGGACCTGAAATGGAGATTTGACAGGCAGTAGCCTAGCGGGTCGTGTGATGACACCGGCTGCTGGTTGTCGCTCTACTATTTAACTTCGTTGGTGGCTCCCAGGTTACTGTCTCTATGTGAAATGAAAGAAACAAATCACAACAGAACAGAGGGTAGAAAAGATCAAAGTGAAGCACAACACTTGAAATGAGATGAAAACAATAGAAACACAATGTGTTAGTGGGAATAAGGAGGCCTAAGCCTACTGCTAGGTTTTAAGATAGGGCCAACAGGTGAGTGGGCTATCTGGGTAGGAAACCTAGAAATATGGTGTGGCTTAAAAGAAGTAAAAGGGTCAGAACACTTAAAATATATCCGGGGGAATATCTAATATTCTGTGGCTTATAATAAGTGGATAGGTTTTATCATTTTTGTTTCACCTGGTTGAATTGAAGTCATTCAGGTGGGAACCAGTGGCTTGGTCAACCTCCCCGGTGCTCCCCAAACACTGAACCGCAGTGTCCCCGGTCCTCCGTTACTCTGGCGTGTCGCAGGACAGCACGGCTTGTGACTTTTAGCACAACCTTTGGAGTGCCAAAATTGCTGATGTCTCTTGAGACAAGAGGGACCGAGTTTCACTCGCAGCCAGTATCGGTAACACCGGTCGGGCAGCCTTGCTCACTGGAAACCTGAGATGACTGTCCAATCACCAAGGGAGTTCTACAATCAAATACACAAAGGATGAACAAAGGAAACTTAAAGTTAATTAAGGTTTGGTTTGTTTAACATCAATTGAGTAACTATATGTAGAGAGGAAAGGTAACAGCTTTACCTAATCATGATAAAACAAAACAAAGGAATTTATGATAATAATGGTAATTATCAAAATAACCTAAGTCAAAAGAGAGAAGAAAAATAATAAACCTCAAATAAAAAGACAGTAATGAAACAAGGGAGAAGGAGTAGCTGGTTTTCACCACAAGGGGGGGAAAGTACTGCTTCTCTGTCTTTAACCTGCTGAGCAGAAAACTTAATTCAAATTAAAAATTCAAAACTGGTTTAAATCAAAATTTAAAATAAGCATGTAAGAATTAAAAGGAAAATCTGAATAATATCCTATAATAACCATTGATAGCTTGTAAGTTATCATTAATGATCATGAAATTAATCAAACAGTGTGAGATTAATCAAAGAGGGTAAAAGTGGACATGCAATTCAAACAGAATGGAAAAGACATAGGTCTGTTAGTCGATTTAACAGGAGACTGCCACTAGATGGCTTACCTTCTAAGTGGGTCAATCAGTAGTTGACCTGAAACATCTAGATTTCCACTATTAACAATTACATTTGAATTCAAATCATGTTTGAACTAAACTCAAAGTAAATGTAAACAGTCAAAGGCAGGGAACATTCTTTTGTTTCCCTGTAATACTATTCGCACGAGCAAAGCTGTAAATGCAAATAATTATCGAGAATTTAGACATCCAATTCAAATACATCACAGGGGATTCGAAATTAGCAATCAGAGCGCATTATCTGAAACGGCCACGGGATGGCGACTTTGCACTCATGCAAGCTGGAATCAGAAAGCAGGGCGCAACCTGAAATTTCTGAACCACGCTTTCCCTCTGGTGTTTAGATAGCGGAATTACAATTTCAGTAGGACTTAGAGATTATCTGATCGTTTGTCAGGCTGATTTTCTGCATCAAAAATCACAAGTAACAAACAGATAGTTTTGATTCTGTGGTGCTATATTAAACATAGGGTGAAGGAAGGATCCGTTCACTTCCAAAACACAAATGTAACAAAACAGGAATTTTCCATCTGCTGACTCCAATAAACATTTATCAAAATAGCACTTATGATCTAAATGTTTTAGGTTTAAAAATCGGGTAGCTAAGCCAATTTTAGACCAGGAGTTTTTATCGTTTTAATCTTGAATATCACTGTGGTTCACCACGAATTCAATAACGATATTTAATAACAAGGCCTTTTTACTGAATCAGAGGAACATCGCTCATGTTCAGATTTACATGTTGCAACTAATAAAAGATTTCTTTATCTTTTAATCATTCATATTAAAATGTTCTCACTGTAAAAAGATTTTGGTCTTTCTTAACAGGATACTTTTAACATTATACTGCAGTTTACTTTCATTAAAAATAACAGTGACTATACTGTTAAGTTTCTACAAATACCTAGCGCTGACTGACCAGCTTTTTGCCTCAGTCAGTTGAGTGAGTTCGCGTCTTGCGACTTATCTCACCAGTAACGTTACATAATTTCATAGCGCACGTGCAGAAATTATTAAAAACCATATACACAGATTGATTGCTCACAAAACGAAGTTTGAAATGCCCGCGTTCCTCCACCAAAATGTAACAACAATGAGTTTTACATAGTAATTAACTCAAATGATATATAGGGAATTTGAATAATTAATCAAGAATTTGATTAATATATATCTCAGATGACAGTTACATTTAATTTTATTGATTATGAAAAATAGCTCAATTGCCAATACCAATACTAATCACAGGGCACTGTAATTTACTCATTAATATGTCAATATTACATTCTTCATATCAATTATTGTGATATCTCTTACTGTAAATGCAGATCAACCCGTGGTATGTCCAGCACACCACTGTAGACCTATCAATTTTCAATAAAGTTATCACGCCTTATAATTCAAGGAAAAGTATTCTCTGGCCATGAAAATATTATCCTATCCTTATGATAAATTTAGTTTCTAAATTTAGAGCTTGTAGCTAAAGACCAAAACATTTCAGTGACTCGTAATGTGAGTGGGGTGGAGTCCAAAGTCAATCATTTTATATATGAGTTTTTAATAATTCAACTAGTAATACATCAAACTACAAATCACACAGAGTAAATATGCGTACGAAAATACAGACAATAAACATTTACAAGACATAACGGAATCCAAATAAAAGAGAGAGAGAGAGAGAGAGAGAGAGAACGAGAGAGAGAGAGAGAGAGAGAAGTGTAGAAAGCGAGAGAGATCACAGAATGAGCTCAGGTATGAAAATCATAGTCAGTAACTTTTGGGAAGCCAACAACAAATCAGATCATAACAACACTTTAAACCAGCATTTAAATCTCCATAGAGAAAGTGATACTTGCAGAAGTGTCCCATGTGAGTGTGGCGTGAGATCGGCGTCGAGCTTGTGAGCTTTGCGCGTTGAAACAGCCATGTGCCATGAAACGGAGGCCATGTGACGCGCGTGCACGCTGCGCTTGGCGTGAGCGTGGAGCACGTGGTCCTTTGTTCTGTCCTCGCGCGGTATTTGAAAGGTTCAACAAACATTGTTCCAGAATTCGTCTTCCTTGCGTGGAGAGGCGAATAGTTTAATAAACTTAGTAAAGAAAAGAAAAGAAAACGAACGAAACGAAAGCTTCCAAAGGAGCCATTAAAATGGCTTTTTCTCTCAGCCCCTGTGCTGAGGGGGTTCGCGCTATGAGCGCGGCCTATGGCCGCGCGGAAGCAACGTTGGAGAGCAGCGTGTCCGAGAACGGAGAAGAGAAAAAAAAACAAGAAGAGAGCGAAGAGTGGACCTTGTTTGGTCAATTCTTATAGCTTGAAATAGTTCACGCCCATTTTCGAGGGAGCATCCAATGAATGTCCGCGATCTGAAGAGGAGGGAAAGTTCCTTTGTCTCGGTTGAGACAAACCCCTGATGATTTAGGGCCTGTCCGATTTCATCAGGAATATTAAAGCAAGTTCATTATTCCAGATTAAATACATTTTTCATTACTTTGCTCTAGATAAATGGGTCTGTCAAAGCATGACGATTAGAACAAGACTAAACATAATAGGTATATGTGATCAAAACATGAAGTTACATTAAATATGTGTAATTCTACATCTGAAAGATTTGCTTAACACATGATAACACTGCAGATGTTGGGAAACATCTAAATGTACCAAAAGGGAATACGTAATACATTTATACAGCATAAAAACTAACAGGTAACAAATTAATTCCATAGAATGCATTGGGGAGAAGATTTGGCTTCTCTCCTCTCCAGTGTGGTCGTAAACTTTACGACCTGCAAAAGTGGGGGTTGCAGAGACATGGCTCTCTTTGAGGAAGTTAAAGTGAGGAAAGACATTTCCTAAAGTATAAGCTTGCAACTTATACTCTTCACATAACAAGGATTAACCATTTTATGCAATCCATAAACATAATTAAAATACATATTAATAATAAAATGAAAGTAAGGAACTTATACGAAAAGTTCCTTTGTCTCCAGTGTTGGAAGAATTTGGGTTGGGGGTTTTCGTTTCTTCTTTGAAGCTCGCATGGGCATCGTAAATAGTTTAAGTCCAGCCAGGCTGGCATTTAGTACCAACAGTCTGAATTTATAAAACAGAATTTAACCCATGAATCGCTGACCTGCATATCTGTTACACATGTGATGCGTCTTACACAAGAACTCTCTGATATTTCCCTACAGCTGCACTGTGTAATTATAGCAGAGTCTTTCTAAAGAGTTTCATCTCTCCCACCCCTCTATGAAATATTGCAACCGCCAGTCCCATGTCATATGCAGAAAAGCACTTTGATGATGATATTTTCTTTGCACAAAAGTTGCAACAGGAAGCATTTTTAAGTAGTTCCAAAGTGCTTTCAAGTTCAGTCTGAGTCCAATCCAGCACATATCAGGTGGTGTCTATGGACATGGCGCCTGTCTCCACGACCGGTCCCCGGAAAGGTCTGTGCTTCTTATTTCATCGCTTTTCTCTGAAATAATGATAAGCTTCTCTGAGGTGCCAGACCGAGTCATTTTCATCTCCTTCCCCATAAACGGCACTGTGGTTAAAGAGCGTTCCAGTCAAGGGGAGTGAACGGGAGAGCCGTCAGTCGCCTGAGGGACTGTCCTCATCAAGAAACGGTTAAAGTAATTGTTCCCGTTCCTCCCAGAGTTTGGATTAAGGTCTTCTGAACCGTAATTTTATCTCTCAGCTTCCAATCATTAGCAAGGCTCAGACTCCAGGTTTTTGGTCCGTGCAAGACTGTAATTATCGCCCGTCTCCTTAATAAAACTTTGATGGGCTCTTCTCAAAGTAACCGTGGCCGGTAATCAAAATTGATTGTTGCCATTTAGGAGAAGCAGCATGTGTCCTGGAGCCTCTAGGATTAAACCTGAGAAAACAATGCAAATGAGATTCGGAAGAGGAGCACAGGAGCAAAGGAAAGGAAATGAGACAGATAATAGAGGCAGCCATCAGCCATTGATACACAAAGAAACTTCTTCTTCAACATCTCATTTTTGGTTGCTTTATGCAAGTTGTCTGCACTCAGTTGATTGCAAAGGAGTGATTTAGGCCTGGTTTTCTTTATTTAAAAGTTTAATTGTTATTTAATATAATTGTAATTAATTCTAAAGGACTTATTTTTTAAATATATATTTTATATACTTTTTTATATATTTTTTATATAATTTTTTTATACTGCGTGGACATAATTGCACATTATAAATGTAATAAAATAGAAATCAGTGATTTTAGTCATTTTAAAATATTTGTCAATATTATAATCATAACATTCACATCAAGATTTTAGGTGACATTTTCTTTCAATGTATTTCAATTAAAAATTACTTAAAATACTACAATAGTCTCTCGGCTCAGAAAATGAAACAGAAAATGTTGTGTATAAAGCATAAATTGAGGTAGAGTATATAGGCCAAATCTTTATTAAGTTTTCTTGCCATGTTAACAAGTACTGCACATTGTAAAAAAAAATTCAACCACAAAACTGAGAATTCAACAAAAAAAAAAATTCAAATTGAGACATTTTATATTCCTAAGGTCATAGGAAAGTTGGACTGTAAAAGCTTTTTTGAGCTCTTGGCTTCACAGTAGGTGAAGGAAATATGATGATAAAGAATCTTTGGCAGTCTTCAGCATCAGTTCAGCAGGAGGCGTTAAACGCTGTGGAGTTTCTAAAGCACCTCCTCCTCTTTACACACCTCTTACACCCCCCACATAGTGTGAGCAAAGAGCGACATTTACTTATTTATAACATTTATTCGGCAAAGGCTATTTCACATGACTCACATCAGGGCTTCAACGATCAGTGCATGAGCTGCTTTGACTTCCAAGTCAATGACATTGCAGATAGTGATAAAAAAAGGACAATTTATGAGGTCACTGGGTGCAAGACAGTGTGTCATGTAATTGTTTTGTGGCTTTGTACTCTAAAGACCCTGACACACCAAGCCAATGGATGGACATCGGACATCTGGGACTCATGTCAGGGCTTCAATGTTCAACATATGCTCTGCTTTAACCTTCACGTCACCAATGTTGCAGATAGCGATAAAGGGCGAATTATGAGGTTACTGGGTGCAAGAAAACTGTGCTGTGTAATTTCGTGTTGCTTTGTACTCTATAGGCCCTGACACCAAGCCGACAGACAGTTAGCTCAGCTAAATCAGAGTCAGCCAGTCGGTGAGAAAGACCACTCTGATTGTTGTTCAGCTTAAGTGATCAGAGCGTGAGAGGAATAGTGATGAGCAAATAAGTATAACGTCAAAAGTGAACACAGAGGCTGTTCTAATTTTACATCTTCATCTTACCCAAGCATTCGCAAATATTTTCATTATGACAGGGCAGTCTGGAATGAAGAAAGTGAATAGCAACTAACACTTTCCACACAAGCTTCGGTGTGGATGTATGGATGTAGTTGTCGTGGTATGGTCAAGCTCAACATTTTGGCTTCAAGCAACAACACAGTTGGCGATTCTCTCTGCTAGTTCTTAGTGAGGTGAAAACAAACTTAAATGCAAGTTAGAACTGTTTTTGCTAGAAAAGACATTCTATGTATCATACACGTCCAGTGATCATTGCCTGCACTTCAAATTTCAAGATTTTATTTGTAGCAGTGCATGATATTTTTAGTCTCCTCTTTTCTCTGAAATGTGCTATGCTGAGAGGACACAAAGCTGTGACAGTGTTATTTCACATTGTCTTTTTGTCCTTGCTGCATAATCTTTCCTTTTTTTTAACTTCCTGAGCCTTTCAGATTCCTGTATGGCATTTGCTGCCCATTGCATATGCCTGTCCTCATATGTTACGACATATACTCATTGTGCCCAAGAAACTGAGAACATAATGCAGGTTAAAGCCTTGTAAAAATCCCCAGGAAATGAAAGACAGTTTCAAAAAAGGAACACGGGAGCGCAAAAGCATTTGTCCATGCTTTTTTCAGGGTGATAAGCTTTAAAGGGTTTTGTCAGGCAAGGAAGCTGGTTTACTGGGCAGCATGCCCTCAGAAGGGACAGGAAACCATGCTGAGCTTCATTCTCAACCGCTCCCACAGAGCACTGGATGTAGCTGGGCGACAGAAACGTTCCCTCTCATGGTGGTGGGACAACCTCCCGGGGCCTCACGAGCTCTCGCTGTCACGGTGTCCGGCGCTGTGTCCGAAAACGCTACAGCAAGCAGGAAAGGGCATTTACACAGTCGCATATGCTGTTATTATTTGGGTCACAAGGCACTGCTTTTTTTTCACCAAGGTTTCGACTTTGTTCATCCACTTCCTTTTCCAAAAAATAAACTAGAACGAGAATGTGAATTATATCTGCATGTCCTGAAGGCATAATATTTTTTTATTGCCTGTTTGTGCACTTTGCATACTTTTCTCATTTAAAGCTAATATGAAATCAAAATTTACCCTATTTACCTGTTTCCTGGTCTAATTGGGAATGAATAATTGGTGCACATTATCCAAACTTCCATTAACCTCCAACTTTCCATTTCAGATTACGTCACTGATCTCTTCCCTCCAACCCCATTTTTTTCTACTATTTTTCTCATACTTCTCATATTTTTTCCTCAATTTCCTTTTCACTCTGAAACATGGGTCAATGATGTAACATAGTTTATTATCTAGATATATTAATTTATTAATTTTAAATTAGATTTTTTGCTTTGAATACACCTGTTATATGAGGAGCCTGTTTTTAATTTTACAGTTTACATTCATTTGTTATTTTTGAAAGAATATCAAAAATATCAGGATTGGCACCACATTATCTTTATATGACAGGGCCAGTTTAGTTCACGTTTTAAAATTTATAAATGTAATGATATTTATGAATGAATTATTTGTGAAAAATACTTTGAAAAATATGTTTTAAAACTTTTAAAAGATTAATCAAGGTGCATATTCTCACATGTATTGAGGGATATGAGATAAAAAAAATTAAAAAAAATAAATATATATATATAATTTAGTTCAGATTGCATGATTTGACTCTAAAAATGTAAATCATGATATTTAAAAAAGAAATACATTGAAAAAATATATATTTTAACATCTCATGACATAACGTTTAATGTATGAATGCATATAATTATTATTTTCTTTGTCATAGACACTCTTACTATTCATTGACCCACAGACAGGTAAAATAGATCAAATAGGTCATAGTCAGTGCATCTGGCATTCCTCGATTCTTCTCCAGAAACCAGTGGTCTTTCATTACAATGCTTACCCGGTTTTATTCGCCTCAGTGATATGGTCTCCCTAGTTCCTTGCCCTCTCTTCTCCCCATTAAAGCTGACACCGCGCTTATTCATGTTCTCATAATGATCTAATTATTGCTGTCTCACCACCTGACGCACAGTCACAATATATTATAAACCGGTTTGGCTTCTTGCTCGTTATCAGTTTATTTGAATCCTCACATTTCCCCAATCAATAAATTGAATTAAATTATTAGCTTCTGTCTGCCCTCCCCTTGACAGCCACATTCCAGCTTTCAAGCTGGTCATTCTAATTAGTTGCACATAATGCAGTGGCTACGTTAAAGGCGTGCTGCTTGATGTTTCAAAACAAAGAGCACCACAATGGCTGCTGGAGACCATAGCGCTGCTGTTGGTCTGTGCATTTCTTTCTGGACACGTGTGGCTTTATTTCTCCCAAGCTCAGACATGTACCTGAATAAACTGCACACACACTTTTGTTGAGTGGGATATAGATGTAAAAGCTACATGTGTGTGATGTTTTATTTATTTGTATTTTCGCTCTGAGCTTAAGCCGCCTTGACATCATGATCAAAGGTGAGAAATAGGTTGCCTTGGCAGCAGTGTCTTGTAGCACGGTCTCCACGGGCATGCACAATCTGTGAAAAAAATGGACTCTCTGCATCTCCCACGCTGGGGATGGCAGTGGCACGCTCGGACAGGGGGCTTGAGGTGGCTCGCGTGGAAATGCAAGTATAAGAAAGCCCTTCGTAATATAGAACGATGAAGATATTTTTCCTTTTGTGGTGCACACAGAGAGACGGCAGCTCTTGTAAAGCAATGTGTTTTTTCTCTCCCATATGCACATGCTCTCTTTCCCTCTCTCTCTCTCTCTCCTTCTTTTGAATAAAAGCGAAAGAGCATGGCTAACCAGCTGGATCCAAGAACAATCAACACCCTGCGCCATCAGGGCCTGCTTTCATGATCCCATCGCCTCAAAAATCTCTAATGATGCCTGATTATTTCTTTATTTATTTTCCCATTTATTTATTTATTTACTTATTTATTCATGGTCCTCTTTTTTTGTGCTCCTTTGAACTCAGCTGTTGCGGGCTAGAACAAACGCATGCGCGAGTGCTCTCTGTGTCGTAAATGGTCTGTCAATCGGCCTGGAATTTATCCCCGGTGGGGGGGGGGTTAGGGGTGCCGGTAGCCTTTCATCTCTCTTTCGCCCATCTCTCACTCTCTATTTCACCCTCAGCACCATTTACTTTTCACACTCAGCCTCCCACACTGGCAGAGTGAACCCTAATGGACTCCTCATTATTCTGGGCCGAAAAGATTCTGTTCCTCCATATAATTAGGAGAGAAAAGCAAAAGTTAGGATCAGCGTGAGATTCTCACAGTCACGTTGGAGCTTTCAGATCTGCCTTTAAACTGAGCTTGTGTCTGCCATATTTGACATAAGCATACAGCTGTCCCTGTTTCTTTAGATAGATAGATAGATAGATAGATAGATAGATAGATAGATAGATAGATAGATAGATAGATGGATAGAGCTATTTCACATAACAGATGTTTATATATACTCCACAAAACAAAATCATTACTGGATTTGAAAAAAAAAGAAGACCCCTTTCAATAGTTCCACATCAACATCCTGTTCAAAAGTTTACACCCCCCGGCTCTTAATGCATCTTTTGCCTTCTTGAGCAACAGTAAATGTTTCGACCTTTTGTAATAGTTAATGTACGAGACCCTCAATTGTCCCTCAATTGAATGAAAATTAACTAAATAGAAAATTAGGTCCCACTTTATATTGTCTCTAATACCTGTGTACTTACAAAGTAACTACATGTGTACGTAGTATGTAAGCACAGTGTAAGTACACATTGGTACATAATATATAGAGCTGTAATATTCCTGTAACTACACACATGTAACAACCCTCCGAATGGTTTGTGTAAGTACAAATGTGTAACAGGACATATTTAACTTCTCACAATTCTTAGCACTGTTTTACATAACCTCAAGGTTATGTAAAACAACCTTTGCAAAAATAAAAAAAATATGCAGACATTTATGTGTGCATGAGAAACTATTAAACTTGGCATATGCACAGAGGGCTACCTGTTGTGCCATCAACCCATTCCGGAGTGTGGTGTCTTGGCCACCACAAAGTATTCCAAATTTTAAGCACTTTTTACTGTACCAGTCTTTTTTATAGACCCTTGAACTTGGCAAATTTTGCCATCAGCCCATTTTGTGTCATGGTTTCTGTGCCAAAACAAAGGATGTGTTGAATTGGACATCATGCCTTGATATCAGAGGTAATACAATAAGAAAAGACTAATTTTGAGCAAGTTGATCTCTGTTCATTTCAATTCACTTCATTCATAGTGATGCACAAAGGAAATCGTTTTTTTTTTAAACTAGAAATTGTAATGTGTAAACATCCAAAATTTTTCTTCCACATGTGAATAGTTTCTCAAGGGCATGACACAATAAAAAAGTTTATTGTGGGCATGTAAAAGTCTGTATTTTTATTAATATTATTTTATGGAAAAATAGAAGAAAAAAAAAAACTGAGAAAATACAAATATTTACATATGACTGTACTATATATCAAAAGCTAAAAATAATGCTCAATGAACCAATTACGTTAAATATGGTGTGAAAATCTACTGAGATGTTTGGAAATTTGGGTCTTAAAAAGTATGGAATTTAAAAATGGAAAATGGGTAGGAACCCTGGGCAGTCACTGCTGGAATTGATCAAATGTGCAGAAGATGCTGGGAAACCGAAGAATGTGCAAGAGCTTGAGGATTTTCTGAAGATCATGCCCTCTTCTGGACTGATCGTCTATGACTGACTGTATTTTTCATCTGACTGCATGACCCAAACCGTGACGTCCGTACCGTGACAGTGTGGGAAGGAAAAATTTAATGTTACTCCCCTTATATATACTGTATAACAAGACAAAGAAGTCATTTTATTCCAAAAATGAAATTTCCACTATGCACAAATTTAATCAAACCGGTTTCACATTACACATATATATCCAACTGAAATTAGTCAAATTGAGTGTATTTTAATGGTGTGTATTTGCTAAAAGTCTGCAGAGACAAAAGTGTCCATGAAACACCCACATACTGTACATGCTCAACAGAAGTCAAGAACTTTTTCTCTTTTTTTTTAATGAAAAGGTGCTTGGGTGTCACAGTGGTCTAGCATTGCATGTCCCATGGCTACTGTTCCTGTTTCAAACCCCAGTGATACAATGCTCAGGTCAGACGATGCCAAAAATAGATGCACCTGTGGACCTGAGTGTGAAGCAATCTCAATCACTTCAGTTATTCCCATGGAGCACCTTTCAACTGATTTGAAGAATATATTGTAGCCTGCACATTTGTTAAACTCCCCCGGTGTCAGTTATAAGCAATAGCTTAAAGAAGCATGTGGTTGCCTTTATTTGCTTCGGTGGAAACACAGTCTAGCCTTCAGATGGGGAAAAATACTGCTAATTATCTCTAACATGTTTCTTTTGTTGCTTGCAATAGAAGCAGAGTGTGAAAATTTGACTTTTCATTCTATCATCTGCTCTCTTCCTCTATCCACTCTCCAGCCCTGAAGGATGCTCGATTCCAGCTGGTCAATTTCTCAGACAACGAGCTGCGTGTGTCGTTATCCAACGTGTCTCTCTCAGACGAGGGAAGATACGTGTGCCAGCTCTATTCAGACCCCCCACAGGAAGCCTACGCCGACATCACTGTGCTAAGTATGAACACTCATGCATGCACACACCACATACAATACACACACAGTCATTTATATTTGTATTTATTTTGTGTAATATATATATATATATATATATATATATATATATATATATATATATATTTATTTATTTATTTATTTATTTATTCATTCATTTATTTATTTATTATTACTTTATGTACTCAGCTAGACATCATGTTAGGTTAAAAGTAGTTCAGCTTTGATAAACGTGTCTCGAGACCTGTGTTATGCTCCACCTTCATTATACTAACTTGATACTTATACTATATTTTAAGCACGATAGAAGCTGCATATATAATATATAGGTCTTAATTATGTCGTTGTTGTTGTTTTTTATATACGTTAAATAAATTGCAGTACTTTTAATTCTCCAATGGCCTTTATTATAATATACTCTAAGACACCATGTTAAGTTAAAAGTAGTTCAACTTTAAAAATGACTCATATGAAGACACCTGCGTTTTGTTCCACCTTTGCGTCCAGGTCAAGTTGTTGCCTAAACATTATATAGGTCTAACTTACAACTGTAATATATTGCTATTAAAGTATATATATATATATATATATATATATATATATATATATATATATATATATATATATATATATATATATATATATATATGAAGAGTTCAGAGGCAAAAGCCTCTAAGTGCTATCTGAAATTTTCATCTACAGTTAGGATTTTTATCAGGCTCCTATATTTATGTTCAGTTATTTTAGATAACTAATTTTAGATTAAAAATTTCAGATGGCACTTAGAGGCTTTTGCATCTGAACTCTTCATTTATTTATTTAATTATTTTTAAGGGGGGTTCCAAATTTGGTTTGGTGGTTTGCTGAATTTTTGGCCCATATATGAATGCTCCAAAGCGTACCAAGCCAAGACCATCTTAGGAGGACGTCTGGGTACAGTTCGCTCTCAGATATTGGTCAGATTTGAAGAAAAAGACTTCCATTGTGAACCCAAACTGCTAAGGACTTGCTTGATTTTGTTTGTCTGTTTGTATTTGACAAAATACATGATGCCATATATCTGAACAAGCTGTCCAGGATCTCCAGCAGAAAAATAGGCCCACAACAGATCCAGTAGTATATTTAACCGTAGACATGGGGTACTATTTTATCTTAGTGTGCACCAAACCCATCTTGTGTGTTTGCTGCCAAAAAGCATTTTTTGTTGTTGTGGTTGTTTGTTTGTTTGTTTGTTTTTTCCTCTGACCACAGAACCCAGTTCCATTTGAAGTTCCAGTAGTGTCTGGAAACTAAATATACTGGAGTTTGTTCTTGAATAAGAGCAATGGAATTCGTATTGATGCACACACACACACATATATATTATAAACTCTTCCTTTCAGAAGTTTGGGATGTTGCCAACATTGATCATTCTAATAATAAATCATCATATTAGAATTATTTCTGGAGGTTTATTTGACACTTTATACTGGAGTAATGGCTGATGGAAAATCAGCCATGATGAGCATAAGAGACTTTAAAAAACATTACAAATCTCACTGATCCCCAACTTATTGAATGGTAGTACATATGTACTGTAGTACATAAACAAACACCCACAGACGCACACACATACAGCTTCTTTGTTTCTTGAGAAATCCTTTTATGATCAATCCCCAGAGTGGAGCAGCTTTTGTGAGATACTGCAGCAGTATAGAATCAAGATATAGCTATTCATCTTCACCTAACAGAAGGCCAGAGACGTGGCCAAGTCAGATCCTGAGCGCAGAGTCATTCATATTTCAGAACGGAGCCGTTACACCACATGTGCGCACACACGCTTTCACTGCTGTTTGGAGGGGCTGGTGAAAGCCCTCTAAAAACTCAACAAACCCTTCACCTGCTACTTCCTTTGAGGACTCAGCTGCATGGTGGAGCCATTCAGTGGAATTATTGTTTATGTGTTCGTGCGTGTGTGTCTTTGTGTACATGTGAACGCTTTGCTGCGTTCTGCGTCTTGACATAACTGCATGGAAAAATCCCCCGCACTTAAAAGTGATTATTCCGTTTTGAGAGCAGAGTTTAGTGCGGGATGGGTATTGAGGGAGTGGGATTGTAGAGAGCACACCGAATGCATTCGAGTGGCTGGCTTCACAGCTTTAGACGACCGAGTTGAAGCCGAATGCTTGAATGGAACCCTGCTACTCGGGGGGGAACAAGAAACCTGAATTACCCTGTCCAAAAGACGCCACACATTTATGCCAGATTGCTAGAAGCCTAGGATTTAGGTGACCTTTTTATGTAAGCATTTTAGATGTTGTGACCCTCCTGGAAGTAAGGACCACTGAAAGTGAGCATGTCTTTCGAAAACACTGTTATAACGGCATATCCAACTGTGCACCAAAATAAAAAGGAAAGCTTTTAGGGATGTGTGTTACAATATGGCTATGAACATTCCCAATTATTCAGGTCAGTGTGCAATGTTCTAGCAGATTTATTCCAGTCTGCTGGATGTGTTGGATTCGGTTACGCAAGATGTTTCACCACTATTCACAGCGAAGTTATCCGTGTCTCATCAGAGTAGACACTTTGTCAGGATACACTCCTTTATGTTTTTTATAAAAGAGAATGAATACACTCACCTCTTTATCTTCTATGACTTGTCCATTCCTCAGTGTTAGCGACTGTGTTGGCTGTCAGTGCACCATGGGCTAAATGTGACTCTAGTAGTGCTTGATTTACAGACCGCCTTGTAAAATCTGTCTATCCTCTCTCAGTCCCACCAGGAAACCCAATCATAGAGTCCCGGGAGGATATCGTCAGAGAGGGCAACGAGACAGAGATAACCTGCACCTCCATGGGCAGCAAACCCGCTGCAAAGATCAGATGGATGAAAGGAAACAAAGAGCTGCTGGGTGGGTCAAGCCACATTGAGTACACACAAACAAACCATGTGTTTACCAGGTTCATTTTCACTTTGCCTGGCATCCCACAGAGTGTGTTTTTCATCGGAGACTTTATGTATTAAAAAGAGAAACACTTAATAACAACTTGCATTAATACCAGAAACAAACATTGTTACATTGATATAGTGTAATGATTTGCAGGTAATTAATGTAGACTACCATTCAAAAGTTTGGGAACAGTTTTTTATTATTATTATTATTATTAAAGATTGTATTCAGCAAAGACAGATCAAATTAATCAAAAGTGACATTAAAGACATTTATAATGTTACAAAACAAAATTTATTTTACATAAATTATTATCAGTGAATCCTGAAAAGAAACATCACAGTTCTCACAGAAATATTAAGCAGCACAATAATAATATCAGCATATTAGAATGATTTCTGAAGGATCATGAAACACTGAAGATTGTAGTAGTAGCATTGCCATCACATATTAAAATAGGAAACAGTCATTTTAAAAATGTGATAACATTTCACATTATTACCATTTGTATTTTTGATTAAATAAATGCAGCCCTGATAAGCACAAGATCATCTTAACAACCCAAAACTTTTGAATAGTAATTTCTATAATATTTAGTAAATAGTTGTTGTTTAATTAATTAATTATTTTTTCAAGTTGTTTTTTGTCCTATTTTCCACATTTAATAGTTTAATAAGGGTCATTAAGACCATAAAATTAATGAAATGGTAATATGAAAATGATGTATTGACAAAGTGTGGAATCATTTATATATATACAATTTATTTTTCTTATTATTATGTTACCTTTTTAAACTTGACAACCTGTCCATTTATTTATTTATTCACTCATTTATACATTTGTGTTTAGATTTATAAATCAATTCATAAAAATACAAGTTCATTCAAGTGTGTCCAAACTTTTGATTGATAGAGTGTGTGCGTATCGTTTGATATACCTCTTCTCTACAATCTGTAGTGTAAAGTTGACCTTGGGAAGTCTTGTGAAATTTATACAAAATTCATGAGTCACCATCTTCTTTTCATCATCTGCTTACCTGAATACTCCTCTTATTGTTCCTGTAGCTCAGTTGGTAGAGCATTGCCTTATCAAGCGCAAGGTTGGGGGTTTGATTCCCCGGGAACACATGATAGGTAAAAACTGATAGCCTGAATGCACTGTAAGTAAAGCGTCTGCTAAATGCATAATTTAAATTTAAATTCCTCACAGAAGCTTAGCCCATTTTCCATCATGGTCCGTATGGGTGAGCGAGAGGCCGTACCTTTAACCCACAGCTGTTTAGACACAGGCAATTTGCATATGTACAAATTACTGCATATAAGCTGTCCTAATAACAGCTAGCCAAAATGAGACGGCTAAATTGCAGTCCTGGACGGATGTGTTCATTTGGTAATTAGCGATAAGCTCAGTCCGGGGTCTCCGTTTCTCTCCACTGGGAGTTTCGGCAGCTAATACACAGCATTTTTCTGTTCATTTATCTCTGGGTGTTTTGTGTTTATGTAACATCAATATACAGTATTATTAGACAGTTGGACAATTGTAGCGCAAAAGATGGATGAGTTCGCCTCAGTGAGATGGACAGCAGGACATGAATATTCTGTTCTTGTATAATGGAAAGGTTTGAATGGAGGAAGAGAAAGCGATTGAAGAATTCGAGGGACCCCTTTCCTGACACCGGCGGTGCAACGCCGGCACTCACTGGCTGGAAATTGCTTTTGGCCCCAGCGCCTTTGGATTTATTTTTAATTAAATGTCCTCATCATTCAGCCTAATTACCTCTAGGATAATCAAGCTTTTTTAAATATCATTTAAAGGTTACACCCATACAGCCCAGGAATGTAAACTCAGCCGCCCCCATCATGTTCCACCTCATCCTCCCCTCACACTCACACATCCACAACCTTCCCAGTCTTATCTGTGTTTTGTGCTGTGCTTAGTACTTCTGTTTTACATCCTGCTCCATTGTTGACACACACCTGTCTCATAAGTCTGGCTGAATGAACGTCAGGAAACAATGAGTTGTTAATTTCCTCCTGTCAGAAGACGTCTGGCCTGCTCATTGTGTCATTGCTTAAAAATATAATCTCATTTCAATTAGCCCACTAAGCTTAGCTGAAACACAATGGCACGATTCAGCATTTTTAATGGCTCTAAGGGAGTTTGCTAAATACTCATTTGGCCCCAGATCTCCAGACTGCCCTCTTTCAGGGAGTGTCTTTCCATTGGAAGGTGTTGGATAATAGGGAAAATATAGAAGGAGGGTGAATTATAGAGAGGGAAAAATGTGAAGAAACCGTGAATTCAATAGGGACAGGATCTTTTTTGATATTCAGCCCACTGTATCGCTGCAGATCGGGACTAATCAGTGCTCCTTTGCATATCAAAAAGGGAGATGTTATTGAAATGAAGAAATGTCTGAATGACAGTGATTGACCTGTGATTATCTCTTTATCAGCAGTGACTGTGCCATTGTGAGGGAGAATATAGACGTGCTTCTGGGCTCTCAATGAGCTCTGTGTCTTCATTTTTCTGAGATATGATTGTCTGAATATCCATTCACTGATGATAATGCGGAATGTAGAACGAATGAATGTTCAAGACAACGAAATGTCAGAAAAAAGAAAAAAAAGAGACGTCCAGAGTCAATTTTTCCATGAGAAATTGAGATTTTCAGACAGCAGTTCACCATCTGCTATCATGTTGTTCCAAACCGTCTTAAAGGCATAGTTCAACCAAAAATGAAAATTTTTCTGGAAATCAAACAGTTGGTGGTTCCCATTGACTTCCACAGTATTTATTTTCCTTCTATGGAAGTCAATGGGAACTGTTTGATTACGAGCAATCTTCAATCTTAATTTATGTTGAACATAAGAAAGCAACTCATACAGGTTTGGAATGACAGGAGGGTGAGTAAATGATGACAGAATTAACCATTTTTGGTGAACTATCCCTTTAAGCAAAAGCTTTTTAAAGAACAAAGAACTGGTTTTATCCATGTGATGAAATTGAATGGGGTCCAAAACTGTTTTGAATGTACAAAAATATGTTCTATTATGTTCCACAGGAATAAATATGAGAATAATATGAAGGCAACTTTTTTGACTATATACGCCTGTAATAAATTGACATTGGTGGTACCCTCCATTAAACTCACATTTTTCTGTTTCTTTTCTTTAAGCCTGTCGCTTCAACATCTAATTAATTTTTGAATTTTCAAGTGGGTTATTTTTATTTTACAAAAACACAAACAGGACAATAGGTCCTCTCTCTGTTACGTTCTCGCTCACCCTTTGTCTCCTCCTTTCTCTCTTTCCACCTATGCCTGTTTCTCTCCACAAGGCCAGAGCAGTAATTGAGTAATGGAGGTCTATGCGGTGCTGCGAGACTATTGTCTAGAGCCACACAATGATTTTGAGTCTTTTGTGTTCTTTATGCCCACTTGATGCTGCTGAGGAGGGCTGCGGGTCAGAGGCATCCACTACAGCCATTATATCTCACTTCATAAAGCACAAAAACACCATTACAGCCCACACAGTTGCCAATGAGTGACAGCTGCATAACAAGCCTCAAAAGGAAGTGATTTGGGGCTGTTTTTAAGCCATATGGCCCCTCTCATATGGTCACATTTCAGGTGAAGCTGCAGGGGGCCATTTACTGTACACATGTCATCGATAAGCTACAGTGAGCCTCCATATGTCACATATGTGCAAGTCGTTAGGGGATCTACTTTGTTATTCGGCTCACAAGATGTAACGTATACTGTGGCCTTCAGTACATTTAGCCACCCGTGGTTTCTTGACAGAGATGATAATGAAAGTGATTCGTTTTCAATTCTATGTCTCTGATTGGTTTCTGTCTCTCACAGGCAAATCAAAAGTGGAGACCACATATGACAGGATGTTCACTGTGACTAGCTGGCTGAGGTTTACTGTCAGGAGAGAGGATGATGGAGTTCCTGTGGTGTGCATTGTTGACCATCCAGCTGTCAAGGACTTCCAGACGCAGAAGTACCTGGAAGTACAATGTGAGTGAGCCGAGATATAGAATTACTGTTATAAAAAAAAATATATATATATATATTTTGTTAATATACATTTTTATTTAGATATTTAAATATGTTCAAAATGATACATTTAATTTAGATATAAATAAATATACATAAATGCATTTATTAAATTAAATATTAATATTATATTATGTGAATAATAACTATTAGTATTTTAAATATATTTTAAGATATGTATTGTTTGGATACATTTAGATGAAGTACATTGTGAGTGGGCTGAGGACAGCTTGGCAGCATTTTAATATACAAATATAGAATTACTATCTTTGAACTAAAATATATGTCTAATCTATTTTTGTGAAGATTAAGGTGTTTTTATTGTTTATTGTATTTATTTATTTTCTGAACTATAGTGTGAGTGAGTAAAGGACAACATTCCATTTTTAATATAGGTGTGGAATTACTAATTATTTTATATTGTTTTAATTTATTTTTTAAAGTACAATGTGAATGAACAGAGGATGATAGCATTTTAAATATACAGCATTCTAAATATAGTTGTAGAATTACCCATTATTGGGTTAAATGTTAATATTATATTATGTAAATATTAGTCATTTAAATATATTTAAAGTTCAATCTTTATTATGCTATTTTTGTGGAAGTACAATGTGAGTGAGCAGAGGATGTGTGACAGCTTTTTCAATATATACATAGAAAATTAATATTGTTAGTCGTAACATGATTAGTAATGTAAATATATTAATTATATATTTTGACTAGGTAAAGGTATGTTTATTTCCTCTCTTTTTTTCTTAAGAGTTGAATGGAGTTAGGCTTTTTCTTGTTATCTTTGTCCTTGTGTTAGAAATCAGTCAGGTCTATCCTTTTCCTTGTGAGAGCAGATATTAGCCCCGCCATGTCAACTGGCTTTTGAAGAAAGATTAAGCATGTTTTTGCGCTTGGGTAATTCAGTCATGACACAGAGATTGTGCCTCTGATTGGAGGAGAGCCTTGGGCACTGTCTTCTGTGATACAGATTCAGATATGATTTTTAACTATGATTTACTCTGATCCTTAAGCATATTCTACTTGAGGTTAATCTTGCCTGTCACAGGGCTTAGAAGATCACCAGAAAGGGCTTTATGTACCAAAGGCAACACTTCTCCAAAAACTGCAGGATATTTGGGCCCTTGTGCCCAACTTTGAGCAGAAACAATGTATAACAACCCTCTATGTACATCTTAGCAATTGAATCGCTATTGGCTAGTAAAATATTTAGTTTAGTGTGTGTGTGTGTGTGTGTGTGTGTGTGTGTGTATAATGTTTGTTAAATGGCAGTTTTTTTACATATCTTAAAGTACACTGTTAACATTAGCATTATAATATTATAAACAATTTTATTTAATGATAGAAGTTTAGTAATTACAATTGAAACTTAATAACCATGTATGAATGCAAATTAGTCATTTTAACTGAACTTCTGGCTGGTGGTGTTTTAAAAAAAAAAAAATTGGCTAAACAAACCAAATACTGATAAGATAATTTAAAGAATTCTACAAATAAGAACAATATAAAATGCACTAATAATTAATGAGCTACTGAATTCATGAATATTAATCAGGTTGTGTGTGTGTTCACTCAAAATAATTTGCTGAAATCAAAACAGGGAGGATAATAGATGAGCGCCAGCCAATGAGATTTTCGTGTGTGCACATTAGTTCCGGCCACAAAATTCAGCATTCTTAAAAGTTGAAGAATTCCGAAGGAACGCGGTTATTTTGACAGGGAAATACAGCAAAGAATATCGTTTACATGTAGTGCGTCAATTCTCTCTGCGTGTGTGAAACAAAGCGACAGCGAGTCTTGTGCCGTCACATTAGAGTTTATGGTACGTTAAACACAGGTATGCTGCGCATCCATTGAGTTGAACTGAAAAATAGCACAGATCGCTTGACAGGGAGTGAAACTCTCAAGCACTCAGTCACAGAGTGTTCGGCGAGTGAAAATATATCTGTGCTTAACTTAGCCTTCCATTCACCCACTGGTGAGTTAAATCAGAGAATTTATTAGCCATTGGCTAGTATTAGACATCATTTAGTCACCCAGAGTGAAGATTTACTCGCAATGTAGAGTGTTGTAAAACCATTTTGTCTGGATTTCGTGCTCACGGCCAGCCTTTGTCATGCTCTGGGGAGAGCTGCTGCACGAGTCATTGTCTGACTCACACTTCTTTCAAAATGTGCTGCTGAAACTGGGAAAACAATCAGTGTTAAAAATCATTGAGTGAAGCAGCCTTAATGGAGTTCATTTTTACAATAGAAAATAGAAAACCATCGCTGTGGATATTAAATAAGCCAGAAATATTGATATTGCAGTTCTGCAGCTTGAGGGAAATGAAACGCTCCATGCTGGCAGTGGTATGAAATCACTACAATATCTCGTGTCAATAATTGTGTTATTAGAATTAGAGTGACCTTTTCTGTCCGGCACAGCAGCTAGACAGAAACTGGAGGCCGGTGTTTTCCGTGGATTTAGTGTTTGTGTGCCCAGAAGAGAGAGAGAGAAAGAGAGAGCGTGCTTTGGAAAGGAACTAATGCAGGGGAAGCTTCAAAGCAAGAAACTTTCACCCAGAGCCTTTCATGCGAAGAGTTTGAAGATGACAAGGGGAGAAATGGAAGGAGTCTCCATAGAGCAGAGACAAACAGGTGGATATTCCTCTTACAGAACTTCTGAGCGGGCCGCTCTCTCTCTCTTTCTCGCTTTAGACCAGGCTGTCCATCATGGACACAGCAATGTTAGTTCTGACAAGGTGTAATTTGGACAGATGGAAGGCCAGCAGATCACGTTTTGTTGATAGAAGAGGGTCAAACAGGAAAGCTTTAAGTGGACACAGCACTCAACAAATTTACCGATTACCCAAAAGCCAGTTGAAACGTCAGCTCTGAAATAATGTGATAAATCTTGTCAATCTTGTTTTTTCTTTCACTCTTGCACTTTAAACTCTTGCACATCCAAGTTTGAAATTCTGTGGGTCAAAGTGAAGTCACCGTTCAGCATTCAGTCTATTCAAAGTGCTGTAAGAGCCGGTGAAATTGAAAGAGTGGAATCTGGGGGTTACTGTGGGCGGCTTTGACATGATTTCAGCGAACAAATCTTTCACCCTTTGAATCCACCGGGACACTCAGGGAAATCTCTGTGTGTGGATTTTTTGTAAATTCCTTGACCTTTATTCATGACCTGCCTCCGACGCAAGTTCTACTGCTTATCCTGATTCATGCATACTAATCACTCTGGACTATTTACATTACAAACCCACTCTTTCATCAATCATTGCATGTCTACTGTTTAACCCACATTGTTTGTCAAAGTGAGTGAATGATGTTATTAAAGTTGCATATGGGAGCAGCTCTAATATCTCCCCCATGTCCGTGGAACGTACACATAGCGCTGTCGCATAAGCATCTGTGCAACGCCACTTCAAGCTCTATTACTGGGAGAATATTAGATTTGAGTTCCTTTGAGAAACTAGAGGGCTGGATGCCAGCCAGCACTGGAATGGAGTGTAGGACTGGAAAGGCATAGCTCAGCCATTACAACCTGACAGTTTGAGAGGATGAATACCTCCAAGGAAACAGCAGGAACCACAGAGCACGCATCTCATGTGGAGCCCACTTACATAACCGTGGTGGGTTTGGCAAGCACACCATGGCCTCATATGAATCTTGGGAACTTTAAAGGGATAGTCCATTAAAAAATGAAAAATCTGTTGTCATTTGCATTTCAAACCTGTTTGAATTACCTTTTTTTAGAAAACAAAAAAACAAAAAAACTGTTTTTGTCCATACAGTGTAAATCAAGGGGTCAAACTGACTGTTGTTCGGACCCCACTGACTTTGTTGTATGGACAAAAAGAGTTTTAAGTATCTAAAGAACTTCTTTTGTGTTCCACAGAATAAAGAAAGTCATACAGTGTTGGAATGACATGAAGGAGAGTAAATGATGTCAACAGAACAGAAAGAGTTGCAGAGGAAGAAAATGAACTGATAGCGTTGAATAATTCACAATGAGACCAAGAAAGTTAATAGTGTCAGTTCTGAGTTCACTACAAGAGGGGTTAATGGTGCTGGTATGGTCACTGATTGTCCTATATGTCTTATAGAATAGAATAGAATTACTTTTGGCAACGGCTGCACAGACTGATTATTTTTTTCCTTTATTTATTTACCCCCCCCCCCCCCCCCCTTTTTTTTTTTATTTGGCACACCTAACTGGTGTTCCTTATATCCATTATGCCTAATGAAAGGCCTGTAACAATTTTTTGCCTTTCAGTGTTTTTCATGCTCAGTCTTTTATGATTTATTTTCTTGCTGCACTCATTTGCAATCAGTGCAACAAAAAGGTAGTAGTTTCTTGTTTTTGCCTGTCATGTGCCTATATGTAGAAAGACTACCTTGAAAACAGGAACCTATTTATTATTTACCTAATATTAGAAACATTCTACAAAAGCAGCAGGGCAACAGACTTGTTTTCTAAGTTTCATCATGTCATTAGACCGCCAGACAGACCGAAAAATCCTATTAGACAACAGAAATGGACACACAGGTGTAAAACGGTTATGCAAGGAGTTTACACAAATGTGGAGCAAGTGACTGGCCCGTGTGAATCTGTAAGTCAGATCCTACCCTCCTCCGATGGTGTCGGGACACACAGTGCTGGATACTTTGACGTGAGAGAGCGTTAGTTTTGTGTCCGACGTCAGTGCTGAATGTCACCCCTTCTGCTGCACTGTAGAAACACAGCAGGAAGTCTAATCCCAGCTGAACTGGAAAAGAACTGAGACTTGCCAAGGAGAAGAGCACATTTCATGCTGAATGTAGCAGCTACGGCTGAGAGGCAAGGCTGACGCAAGGTGCAAAAAGCCAGTGGGCAACCTACTGCCAGTCACTGGAGAATAGAACCATTGAGCGGCCAGTCGTTTGAATAGATACGAGAAAGGGCAGTACTTACGGAGCAGAAAGGTCAATGCTGAAACTGCCTGAATATGGACATTGGTGATGTCATGACTTCGGCAAACATCAGGGTGTATCGATTATGTTTAAATGACTCTAAATGTAAATGAAATGGAAAAAACATTTTCATGCACACATTTTGTATCAAACAATGGTAATGCTGAAGAGACAAATCAAATGACTGAGAACAATCCAATAAGTGTTGAACAAAGCCAAGGCTGTTTAAAGTTTCATGCAGCCCAGGGGCACGAGACGCTGATGTGCTTTGCTTTTCTCCTCCACAGATAAACCTGAGGTGACGATCAAGGTGGAGCTTCCGCAGGGCCTGATTAGAGAGGGCGAGAGTCTGGAACTGACGTGTCAGGCTAAAGGCAAACCACAGTAAGACGCCTCTCTCTCCTGTGTGTTCCATTTCTGACAATATTGGCAACTTTTCAAATTGTATGGCTTGTTGTGATATGGATAAGTCTGGGTCATGGGCATTCATCCACAATAAGAACAGTCCTCTACCAAAACCCATAGGCAAACTTGTGAGTGCCAGCACAAAGCATTTAGTGGAATTAATTATACAACATTTCTGGCCCTGATCTAATTGGACAAGCTGCATTCCAAGGTTTTTTTGTGATACTGCTTAATTGGATTCTAGCCATTTCATAAAAAAATATATATATTTATTTAATCTTGATATATGAGCTTTAATTTAGTTTGCCTATGCAATGAAAATTATAAGGATGCTGGGCAAAATTGTATTTAAATTTAGTAGAGTACTTAATTAAATAAAATTAACATTTTCAGAATTAGATTTAGGCCATGAGAAAAAAATTCAAAGCAATTGAATGTGTGACAGTATTTAAAATTTGCCACAAAAAAGTTGAAAAATATACAGTGGCTCAAATATATATATATATATATATATATATATATATATATATATATATATATATATATATATATATATATATATATATATAAATGTGTGTGTGTGCGTATATATATATATATATATATATATATATATATATATATATATATATATATATATATATATATATTTATATATATATATATATTTTAATTATTATCATTATTATTTTGCCCCAAAATATAATTTTCTTTCTTTATATATTTTTACAAATTGGTTGGTTTGATGTCTAATGCAGTGAAATTAATAAATTTTTACATTTACAAAAGTGTCCAAATATTTTCTGTGGTCATTGCACATGAGCCTAAAGTGAGTTGGAATACAAGCCATACCAGTGTTTTTACATTCAACAAGCCCCATAACATCCCAAACTGAAGTGCAGCAAGAAGACGAGGCGCCACCCAAATGAATTTAATAAAGACGAAAAAACAATCAATACAGTGAGCAGAAAATTGGAAGTCATTTTCATTAAAGCTTAGAGAGGGGTTGCAGTCATTACTGTCAGACAGTGCAGGGCTTGGCTTGCCATCCCATTTGTATTCTCCGCCTCATGCCAGGTTCTCTGCAGCCCCTCCACTGTGTGTTTTTCCCCATGCCTTCCTCTCAGTAAGGCACTTTTTCTAGGTCATTTCTCCCTTTCCATATCAGGAACGTCTGCATCTTTATGCTACGCATGTATATTTAACCTCAGATTGAGACTCTTTGAGATTCCACACTCGCTGCTCGCCATCAAATGTTGTTTTTCTGTCCTCAGAGGCTGAGGATCAACTGCTATTGAATGCGAACCAGTCCTTTGTTTCGAAGCTGTGAAGGTTTTTTTTTTTTTTTCACTCTCCCCTCTTTAAACAGGATGGTAACAAGTTTAAACACTGACACAAAAACCAGAACAACAAGGGAAAAAGCCTCCTCAGATGCTCTTGGGAAATAACTACACTGCAGCAGTTCCATTGAAACTTGTGAGAACCTAGCAGAGTTTAGAGGCTCTTTTATTTTTCCACAGTGGGTTTAGCTCATTCTGCTCATCACTGTGAAAGTAGAATAGGCTGTTGTGTGCCCAGCTCAGGTGTTTAGAGAACAAAAGGAGATAGCTCGCGTTGGCAGTTAATTGAGGCAGACAAGAGAAAATCACAGCCTTTCGCTTTTTTGTTACTTTGCCAAAATGTAGTTCATTTGCCAATGCCATAGGCTGCGACATTGGTCGAATCCCACAATCTGTGTAACTGACCGCAACTAATTAGTTTTTTTCTGAGGTTATGTCCATGGCTGTTTTTAGTCTCAGATAATGAAAATTGCAAATTTTTACAGGTTAACATATTGCACACAAAAACCAGAAGTCTAATTTACTGGACTCAGCACATATGAAAGTCACGATGCGCAGCAATTTAAACTTCAAAAAAAAAAAAAAAAAACTACTGCTGCACAATTTGTTGTTCTCCAAGGAACTTCCCACACCTTTGATCAATAAATACTTGGGATTTTTTAATTTTGTAGTGATATCAATTTTGGATAGCTTCACACGGGGCACCACTAAATGCAGTGAATTTAGTTCTAAGTAGCACCTCCAGTGCAATGGCTTTGGGCTGAAAAATATTTAGTTTTGGTAACACTATTTTACAGGGCACCAGCCAAGGAATTTCGCCTTGACAATAAAGAACAATCATTGAAGTTTGTTGAATAAATAAGAATGACATAAATTCATCTGAAGGGTTTAAGAGAATTGTTAACTTATAGAGCCTCTTACTGAATTATCAGAACAAGGAAAACACAAGTGTCATCAAATGGGTTTTATTAACAAAGGGAGAGATAAGAGCTACTAACAGCTACTAAATGAATGGATAAAGTGCAAAAGATTGATAAATGCAAGTGATTTGAGTTTGGTGTTACTATGGACACGTTATCTTATGAAAAGATAAACTGAAATTTCCTTGAAGTAATAAGGTAAACCTTATTCTAGATTCAACAAATAAATCGAGAGATTATTTGTAATAAACTGACATCAGTTATATAAAATCTATTTCAGATTAGATGATCATATACTGATGTTACACACTAATGCCAATGATCTCTGAAAAGAGGTTTGGACAGAGTGATATTTATGTTCCGTCTGGTCATATGCTGAGTCCGAGCAGCGACATCTTGTACATGAAGCACTGGTGAACAATAAACTCCGGAGCACCAAAAAGGTCCGGAGGACGGAGGAGCCTTGGAGGTGAAGGTTGAAAAGAAGATTTTGAAGCTGTTACAGAAGATGGGGGCACTAATCTTGTGGTAGTTGTTGCTGTTGCGGTTTCCAAACTTCCCAAATTCACTTCTTTCAGAACTTTGTTTCTCCTTTGAATACCAGAACAAGTGGCCGATGCTGGCTTGAGGTTTATTTACTTAGCTTAAAATCCACATTTCCTGTTTAACCTACACATTGTGCTGAAAATATGAAGACCAAACATCAATGGTTAATGCTGAACATTGATCCATGCATTCATACCTTAATAGGTAAGGTTGCATACATTTTTGTATCACAAACAGCACTCATCAAGTATATACAGTTCTGTAAATAGATTTGACGAAGGTTTTTATCCATTTTGTGTCAATTAAGTGTGAATGCATGTCAAAACTTTCCACATGGCAAAGCTTGTTTCTCGAATTTACGATCATTCATACATTAATAAGAGTAAGTGTGAACAAAGCAGTTCCTGAAGGGGTTTAATGTATGTAAATATTAACACCCCCCCCCCCACACACACACACACACTAATTTGTGTTGTCTTAAGCAAAAGTCATCCTTCGCTGTCCACAAAAACCTGATCACATCCCATTGTGTGAATGCTGTTCACTACAATTTGTAAAAAAAATAAAAATAAAAAAGTTGCCTTGCTTTTTCCAGTTGTTCATGCTAAAGTGTTTATATATATATATATATCAGTGTATATACTGAAATATATTTAGTGTATGATTCACTTAGAAACAATTTTTACTAAAATCGCTAGTAGATTTCATAAAAAATTTGTAGTAGAATTGTAGAAAGATTAAATTAGTATTTTTTATATGCAAGTTTCTATGCAACTTACAATGTTCCTGCCATGTAATGTCCTATAAAACTTGAAATATTACTCAGACAACTTCTTTGTCCAAGTAAGAGGTCCCTTGGCCAGAAAAGTCTGTACGGTCTTGCTATACAACTCTAAAGCAAAGGCAATTCTGCTCTGTGTCTCCATCCAGGCCTCATCAGGTGAATTGGGTGAAGGTGGATGATGACGTGCCATCTCACGCGGTTATCACAGGCTCAGATCTCTACATCGGAAACCTCAACAAGTCTTACAACGGCACTTACCGGTGTGTGGCATCCAATTCTGTGGGCGAAACGTACGCTGACTACATCCTTTATGTACGCGGTAAGTTCAAAGTGACCGAGTAGTTATGTCACTCCAACCTTTCCCTCTTTCACCCACACCACCACTCCATCTGAGTCATGGGTCAATTACGTTGATCTCAAAGACATTTCCTTTCCTTCAGGAGACATTCTAATCTGACCATTTACCTCTTGGAATTTACTTCTGATATCTTTTGCTGCACTAAGCCTGTGGTGAAATATTTTAGCGAACGGATATACAGTTTGTCAGTAGCGAGGGAGGCAAACCCCAGCTGATTCAGATTCAGTTTCATTTTAACGATACTGTGTATAAGGCGGCAAACTATTTTTTGTTTATGTGTGCGTGTGTGGGAACATTGTATGTTATTGGTGGGTCGCCACAAAAACTTGGCTTCGCCCAGGTTGTGCATGTTCCAAAAACTTGCCCCAGCACGAAGTGCAAATGCGCCAATAATTGCGACAGGCTTTTCACACGTTTCTCCCATGAGCAGCTTGGCAGTCCTTCCATGAGAAATTCATGACAGTTGAACCAACAGAATAGAAGAGAGAGTGACACAGGCACGTATGGTGCTTCGAGAGCTCAAATCCCTCCTCTATAAAAAAAACTGCATTCAATATAACACAATCTATCAGGACGTTTTATGATTTTTGCATATGATGCTGCTTTTAATATCTACACAATTCAATCTCATATCTGACATTAGAATTGCTAATGCATAAACGGGTCTGCTGGACAGGGCTGTCACCATTTAATCTAGCAGCATGCATCTTTGTTGTGTTAACATAGTGGCACTCAAATGTATTCAACACACACATAAATGTGCGCTCATAAAGACAGGCGTTGGAGACATCTGGGTGCTCTATAGTCTTATAATTATTCTCCCTCAGATTAATAGGATGACATCTGCGAATTACAAACACAGTGGCCCTGACACATTCAGCAAGACCCACAGCGCTGCTCACATACTTTGCATATTACGGCATTCTGTCGAGGCACTGTTCAATTAAATGCTCTACTTTACAGAGATGTTAAAGGGAAGGCAAAATGAGCGTTTAGCAAGCTGTCTCAGTAAGAACACGTTTTCATACACCCGGCATATGCAATGCATGGCATATTGGAAGGGTAATTGTGAAGCTATTCATGCATGGCCTTATGTAACCACTATAAGGGTTGTTATCACTTTAAGTACTCCTCTATAATAATAAATCTGCAGATTTAGATGCAACCTGTCAAGTAGCAGCGTTCCATCACATGTCAACATCATCCCAACCATTCAGCTGGCTCATGGAAATATCTGATGGGGCACCACTGGTGGTCCTGGCTTACTTAGTGCCCAGATGACAGGGGAACAATAACAGTTAAGTGTGCTATATACAGTAAGTGTAAGAACTGAACTCCAGATATAGAATATAGGGTTATACTTTTCTTTTCAATTGTGAAATTGCAGTTTAAATTTGACCGCCAGCGATCACCATGCATTTAGTTGTTTCAAGAGCAGCTTTCATAGGAAAAGATCACGAGGGTGGGTAAATATAGAGTTTAAAGCATATGATTAAAGCAAAGAGAATCAGATGGACCGATCAAATTGAGACTTGTATGCATGATTAATGCTGCAAAGGTTTAGATAAGCCTCTTTATTACCTAGAAAATTCAAAAGATTTTGAACATTAAATTAGATCCAATGTATGTATGTATTTATTTATTTATTTCATTGAAATAATGCATATTTATTCATTTTTAATCAGTTTTTTTATTTATCAAAATAAACTTTAATCGTTTTTTAAGACTTTGTAAAGTACAATTTATTTATTTATTCAACCATTTATCAAAACAATGCCACTTTAACATTTTGAATTTAAATTGTAGCATTATTTCTATCAGTGGTTGCTTAGGAATGGGGTAAAAACAAAGCATTCAACACATTAGAGTTAATAACAGATTCTCTGTTTGTGGTAGCAGATCTTCCTGAGCCCTCGATAGACAGCCAGAACAGATGTACTGCAGAGGCAATTTTTCTCTAATGCGTTTGTTCCCAGACTGTTGTGAAGCTAAGTGATGGAGAACACTTGGAGGGTGGCTGGCACTAAACTAGTTATGGGGAAAAAATACATTCCCTGAGACATTTTCCAGGGCCCCCATCCCAGCATGCCCCTGTGGGGGAATGAGATCTAACACACCGGCCTGTAACAAGTTTACAGAGCGCCTCTAACCTAATAAAGACTACCTTTGCCTTCACAGCCCTGGCCTTTAATATTGCGCACTCCTCCTCTGCCTGTCACCCTCGCTCACGTTTCCTCTCCGTAACAATTCCTCTATGTTTAGAGGGCTTTCCTTTGGTAACTCAGAGCCGCCCGCAAGAAATCGATCATGGCAATACACTTCTTTAACTGTGCTCAGAGTGCCATACTGAACACAACACAAACATGATTTTGTTCACTTGGTGGGTCAAGAATTAGCGTTCCCATTGCATAATTGTGATTTCCAGGCCTGGGAAAGTACTTTAATTTTTTCTAATTTTACTCTGACCTTAAACATTTAATTGGCTAAATATTGCTCATCTGTAGAGTAAAACTTTCATGAGAGTTATAATCTGATTTGTACCGTTCATTTTTAGACATTTTTGAAAGCTAATTTTAAAACGGATAGTTCACACAAAATTAAAAAAATGGTCATGTTGTCCCAAACCTGTATGACTTTGTCTCTTCTGTAGAACACAAAAGAAAATGTTGACAATAATGTTTCCCATGTGTGTCCAAAAAAAGTCAATGGGAACCAAAACTGTTTGGTTATCAACATTCTTTAAAATATCTTGTTTTTTGTGTTTTCAGCAGAAGAAATCATTTGTTAATCTGTCTTAATTTGATTATTATTTCTTTTTTCTTATCCAGTATTCTCAAATAAAAAAATGAGAGAAGGTGGGACCCCTGAATAATGTGTTGTGGCCACAGAGTACTTGTGCTAAAATTACATCTGATCACAAGCCAAAGTAAAGCATTGGGCCGCGGTTCCTCTTCCTCTGAGGGGATCCCCTATGTGTTTGTGTAAATGGCAAGCATAAACAGATATTTGTTTTAGTGTAAACCTAAATCCTCAACCCTCGCACATGAACCAATGTGGATACAACACAGCTTGCTGAAATCACTTTCCATGGAGATTGATAAACAGCCTGATTTTGTGACAAGCCTCAGACTTGTTTGAGGCACCTAATTGTCCCTTATATCCAACAACATGTGTAGCGCAAGAAGAGTACTGAGAAAGAACAGCTGGAGGAACAGCAGTCTTCCAAGCAGCGCATGTAACTTGAGAAGATCCAGTCTCAGTCCAGCGAGCTCAACATATGTAGGGAAAGAACAAAACACAATCTACACTGCTGTCATGGTGGGTCCAATCCAATCCCTGTGCTGTAATAATGGAGCCGTAAATCACTTCTCCCCATTCTTAAAGCTTGCTCACTTTTATTCAATTTGCCCCATCAGTGTTTCCCTTACAATTCACCGTAGTGGTGACGCACATATTTAAAAGTCAGATTGCCCTGATAAATTCGGATGCTGTCAAACACGACCTCGGCAGCCCGCCGTTCAAAAATCCAGTCATCTGTGAATTCAGACATGCAAATGTGCTGTATTAGAATTGCCTGTAAAACCTTCTTATTGGATGTCTGAAGATGAAAGAATGCATGGCAAATGACTTGCAGGATTTCGTGTCTAAACTAAAACTAGAATATCTGAACCATCCTGCATTTTTGCTTACAGAATTATATGACAGTTGTTGATGTATAATTTATCTAAACTTTATGTGAATGAAGTAACTGTGAAATTAGAAAAACAGTGTGTACTGTGGATACCATTATTTTGGATAGATTCAACATTTAATTCAATGATGTAATTGAAATGAATCCATTCATTCACACAGATGCTAGATACTCTCTGTTCTGCAAAATAGATACTTGTTGCATTTTGTAAAGGTTCTCATATTGTAGAGTTGCTTTGTAATTATTGAGAAACATTTCATAATTCTCATAACATGGTTCAGCTGGCAGATTGGATGGGTGCTGTTTTTAAGCACTCTCGTGTCTCATAGCTCTAAGGCAGAGGAGTCTCTCATCCACACCCATTTTATCCCGTCTGCCAGAGTCATTAACAAGGGCCGTCTCCTAAGCCCTCCCTTCATTAGCCTTTCATTGGAGTCGATCGCTTCAGTGCTTCTGTCAGTGTCAGATTTGCAGGTATTTATTGTTATTTTACACTGTTCACTCACCTCTCTCGCTCATTGATTCTACAGAGAGGAGGAATGTGCAGTCTATAGAGGAGGAATGCACTCTAACTGAGTTTACACTATAGCAAGGCAAATGTGCCACTTCTGCCATTTATTGATATGATGTCCTTATTAAAATGCTTCTGCATATGGTTTCCACCTCTGGAAATATCGCGCAGATCCTAACAGGTTATTTTCTAATGCAGTGCTTTTTAAACTTTTAAGTATAGTACCACCACCAAATCAGAAAATCAAACTACTGTAGCACCTACTGTAGTCACAACAGTGTTTCTTCTGATTTTATTTTATTTGCTTATGCATTTAGAATAGCATCTCTTTTAATATTATCACCTTATTTTTGTAGATTTTTTTTTTTTTTTTTTTTTTTTTTGTTCTGTTTAGTTTTTCCCTCACAAAATAACAATTTACTTTAATTTGGCAATATTAGGCTAATGTTTACATTCTGTCATTTATTTATTAACTATTTTGTGGATTTTTTGCTACACTTACCACCTAGAGATCTAGTGGTACACATTCTGAAGTGACCACTACCATTATTTAATTTGTTGTGTATGTGTTTATACTTGCGTTCCAATGGGACAAAGCCTTAGGCAAAGCCTAAAACTGCTATATAGTCCCAAATAATCATACACATTGCAATATATGGGTAAAGCTCCCTCCCTTGCTCTTGCTAGTTTTACTACAGCAATCGAAAATCTACTTGATGACAGAAGGTTGCTGATGGGCAAATCAACAGCCCTGAGCACCCATTGCTAATCACACTATTACTCACGTGTGTTTTTCCCTCTCTGTGTCATTCCTGAATGACTGTTATCCTTTAGGAGTCCCAGGACATACCAGGAAATGCCATGCCGATTAAAGTACTCATCTAGTCAGCTCCTCGTACGTACCTCGCTCTCCTGATTCCCTTCCTTGCCTCTGCGAGCCACTCATGCGTTGGTCCGCATCTCATTTGGGAGATGTGCCGTTTTAGCAAGTGGCTCAGCAAGGGAGAGAGTAAAATATGAGTTCTCATCCTAGCGTTAGCCTTTGCGAGTCTGGGGAATCGGTGTAACCGGCAGTATTTTGTAGTGGTCCAGGTTTAATGAGCCTGCTACACACACACACACACACACACACACCCCGGCCCATTTCTATGATTCATAATGTGCCGTGATAAACACATGCTGGGATGACATAGCAGGTATGCGCTGTGAAAGTCAATGAGCCCTGATACTCTGAGGAATCAGTTTGCCTTTCAAAAAGATTGCTCTAAAAAAATACAAAAATGGACTGTTTCTAAATGCGGTGAGTTATAGATCCATTTGGCCTGCCAAGTTTTTAATGAGCTATTGACACCAGTGATCTCAAACATCTGTTGGGCATTCACAGTTCATAACAGAGTTGCGCCAGTAAAGTTGCGCCTCCGCCGAGTATAACCGAACATGTATTAAGTAGGGTTTAAGTTTCTCGTTCTTTCTTTATTTAAACATTTATGTATCTGCTAGTTCATACAGCATTAAGCTTTTCAGGCTCAGCATGCATTATTTAATGCAAATGTAGCCTATAGTGATTATTGATCAAATGTGCTGCTGCTTGTAAAGTGAGCTCTATAGATGTATTTGCCATGATTGACTGCTCTCTGAGATTCCTGTTTTTTTTTTTCTCTCTTTTTGCCATGGGATATTAAGGATGACCAAGTGTTTCAAAATATTAAACATTTTAGCCCCTGTACTTTCAGAGAGATGCATGACTGTGTCTACAGTAAATCCTACGCAGTTTAGCAGGTTCACTCAGTCCGTTTCATCTCCAGCTGGAGAAATCAACATGGCTGTTCACTTCTGGAAGGTGTCTGGGAGAGAAATTCTCACATAGCTGCGATTGCCTTGTGAATCAGTGTAGTTCGAGACAGGTAACAACTTACCGCTGACAACCTGCGATCCATTAAGGTTTTTTATTGGCATGCCAAACATACAAATCTTTGAAAGTACCTTTTCTGACAGAAAGTGCAGTAAAGCAGTCACATTCGCTCCTATATCTTTAGGAGATAGGCTGAGCACAGAAGTGCATACTGTAGCTTTGGATTATTTTTATTTAAAATTGTAATATTATTTCACAATATTACTGTTTTTACTGTATTTTTGATCAAACATTACACATTATATAATCTTATTTTTAATAATCTTACCGATCCCAAGCTTTGAATGGTAGTGAATGTCCCAATTATAGTAGTACTATTAAAATTGTAAAGGTGGTTAGGGTAAAAATAACATTACCATGTCAAAGTTGTTTTGTCTTTTTATGTTACTAATTTTTTTAACTGTCAAAAGCAATGTGTTTAAGGTCTAAATGGGACCAGCTTTATAATTATTTAAAATGTTTTTTTTTTTAAATACATTGATTAGCTGATAAGTCAAAAAGTCTCTTCAGCTGTTGTTGTTGTTTTTATTTTATCTATAAATCGAAAAAAAAAAATTGTACAAAAATAAATTCTAAAATGAACCAATCATATTTATTTTTCTTTAGCCCAGAGTAGACATAATCCTGAGTTTTTATTGTTTCACACTAAATACGTTTCCATACACTTCCAATTAATTCGATTTTGCTCTGACTAAAACAATGTTTTGTCATTTTAAAATGTCATGTCAACATGTTAATCCAATGTGCAACATGCTTTACAACATTAAAATATTACATTGCATATTGTGTTGTGTGTATTTGGACAGACAGATGAAGACTGTAATATAACTGTACATGTACTGTATGTACTGTTAAGGGCCGAAAGTGTCCTTAATAAGTGTTTAGTGTGGTGTTAAAAGCCCTGTAACACATGACATGAAATACGTAGCTGCCATTTTCTGAGTGATCCCATGTATCAACAGAGGAGATGGAGGCATAGTTCCTCTCTGCCTGCGCTCCATCCTGCTGGATGTTAATCATCAGAGAGTGGAAGCGTTTCTGGGCTCCCACCAAGCTCTTTTGATGGAGCGCAGACAACAAAGTGGAGAGGGGAGACAGCCGACCAATTTCCCCCACCACAGATGTTAACACAGTGGTATCTGTCTGGACGCGCTGGGCAAACAGTGGCGCAGGCCTCGTCACTTTTCACGCTTGTTATCTCCACATCGCTCGCCTCCCCTTCCGCTCCCTCCTTTCCCATTCCTCATTTCATGAATGTTTGCCTGCTTGTCTCTCCATGAAAAATCCTGATCACCCCACGCACCGGACTGGCTAACACTCCTGCTGTTAACTCGCCAACATCAAACACGCTAAGCCAGTCACAACCGCCACTGTCTCTGGGTTCCATCAACATTGCGTCCAGCACTCCACACCATGAATTGCTAAATCAGAAGCAACATTAGTAGATGGTAGGGAGGGAAAGCGGCTAATGAAGTGTGAAAATGCAAAAAAAAAAAAAAAAAATTACAGAAACAGGAGAATGTATGCCAGGACCCCTTCTGTGTGTCATCGCTACGGTCATTTGTTAGCATGGACATTTTAAATTCATAACCATCTGCATTTTATGTTTCCCTTCATTTTTAATCATTCCCTCATGTCATCATTTCATTTTGGTTGGGTTTCTTTTAATTGCTGTTAAATGCTATTTTATTCTATTTCCTAAACACTACATTAGCAGTAATTGTTTACACACACACAAAATATGTCCTCACAGTACATTTTGCAGTTACCATGTGTAATGACTTCTTTCATTTTGTACAATAGTTACAGAATGTTTGATAATTAATCTACAGTTTATATACTAAAGACTATATTTACCATCTGTTGAGTAAAGCTACACATATTACACAACACAAACCTGTCTCTCTTTGTTGATTTGATCATGTTTGGTTTAGTTTTTCCTGATTTTTCCCCGTATGTCATGTTTTTTTGTTGTGTTTTTCCATCTAGATGCCCTTACCACAACCCCTAAACCCACAACCACCACCACCACCACCGCCACAACCTCCCCTCCAGACATCACACAAGGTATGGTATGACCTCCATCCACCAGCTCAACCTGACTGTTTGTGTGTGTGTGTGTGTGTGGATGAGAGAGAAAGAGAGAGATGGATAGACCGCCAGCAGCTAGCCAGGCCTGATAAGATTCTCTCGCTGATTATGAGTGGACCCTGTCCCATGTGAGACCGGGCCAGGGTTGGGCCGAGCTCGCAGCACTGTCAATGCCACATGTCAGAGCTGGCCCCCTTCACAAATTCTCTCAAATTTCAGCCCGGTTCGCTCCTTTAGCGGCCTAATCTTATCAGGATCTGGCGCTGTATCCTGGCCTGTCTGGTGCAGGGATTACAGAACCCCCTTTATGTTTCCTGTGGGCTGACAATGACGGCAGAGTCTTTGTGGCCAAGAGAAACTGGGATCAAGCGTGTACATGTTTGGATTTCTCATTTACCAAGCCAACCGCATCTGACTGCACAGGTGTAATGATACAAAAATCTGGTTTTTGTTTGTTTCATTATATTAAATCCCTGTACATGCTATATTTCATACAATCTGGTATCCAATAGTGCAAAGTCCAAAAAGTCTCAGTTTCAACATTTTGAACAAGGACCCTACAAACATTTTCTTTTCTTTTTTTCCCCCTTTATTTTGATCCTTTATTTGTTTTGTTTAAATCTGACCATATTTGGTCGAGATACAACTATTTGAAAACTGAAATCTGAGGGTGCATAAAAAAAAAAAAATCAAAATACTGAGAAAATCGCCTTTGAAGTTGTCCAAATGAATTCTTAGCAAAGCATATTACTAATCAAAATTAAGCCTTGATATATTTACAGTAGGAAATTTACAAAATATCTTCATGGAACCTGATTTTTACTTTAATAACTTAATGATATTTGGCACAAAAGAAAAATCTATAAGTTTGACCCATACAGTGTTTTGTTTTTGTTGTTTTTTGTATGGGTTTATTGCTAAAAATATACCCCAGCGACTTAAGACAGGTTTTGTGGTCCAGGGTCACAAATTGGACTGAAAAATTCTCACAAAGTGACTCTCACAGCAGCTCTGGAGATTAAGTTTTTGTGTAAGACGCAGAGGCTGAAAATCACCGCAAGCATCCCACATGCTTCAGTATTTGTGTAGTAAACATAACCACATTTCCATCATTCATACTGTAAATAGCTTCTGCATTGATTAAAAAAACACATGCATAATACCAGGCCATGGACCACACCTCGAAAACTGGGCATATGACCATGGCATAGTTGCTACAAATAACTTAAGCTCTTTTTGCACCAGGTTAGTTTGAACTGAGTGAAATCTGATTGTAGAATTGGCTCTGTGGCCGAATGATACATACGCCCTGCGATACTGACCACCATGAGCTCATTAGCTGCTCTAATCCACTCTGCTCAACATAAAGAGCACACAAAAGCTAATACTGTCCCAGATGATGGAAAGCTGAATCAATGTTGCTGCTGGTTTCAATCTCTAAAAAAGACCCTGATGTACTGTAATTTGTTGCCTGTAATGATTGTGATATTGAAGCAACCAATTGAGATCGTTTCACTGTCTGTTTTTCTCCTTCCTCAAGGCAATTCTTTATATTACAGTGAAAACCGTGCAGATTGCTAGAGATGCAGCTCTGCGTTTTGTTGTGTACTCGCGAAACCGAGTGGGAGCGGCCGTCGGTTCCACGAGCAATCAAAATCTTGGACTGACTTGTTCAGATGATTTGAGAGATTCTATAAAGGGCTGAGAAATGAATCAGCCATGATTAGGCTGCATGATTGTGTTTAATGAAAGAAGCAATGACGCATACTAATGAGACACACCCTCTTTCTTCATTAACGAGGTGAATGAATCTCGTTAACACTGCTGCCTGCTGCACACATGGAAATCCTCCAGAGGTCCAACCCGCAGGCATCGCTGCAGATAAACGGCCCTGATAGGGAAAATATTATTCAATTACAGACATATTGCATTGTTTGTGTGAAAAGATTCCAGCAAAGGCTCAGCTCTGGATATGCTTTCCACATGCCAGGCCATGCAAACCTATAGCTCTGCTATATCAGGCCGCATTTTTATCATTTCCCCCTTAAAACGCATCCTATTATGCCCATGTACTTCAATAGGAAGAGTGGGTCCTAAGTAGCCACACTACTTCCACCTTCTGCTGATTTCATTTATGCTTTGGCTGGATGTGTATACTTCAGGAACACCACATGAATTTATCACTCCGCAGAGGTGGAGGCCATTTAGAAATTTAATACATTTTTGATAAACTGGCTATAAGAGAAATGGAATGGGCTATACTGCACTTTTAAAAAATCTTTTAAAGCCATAACGCAAGGCTAAAGTGCTCCACAGCTTCAGGAGGTGACATTTAGAGATGACTAAATTGCCATTTACACTGAAAAGTAAATGGCTAAATGGAAGGGCCTTGCTTGCCACCATATGCAATGAGGACAGATGTCATTAATTTCTGTTTGTATTTATGTACTTTTTTCTCTGCTAAACACAGCTCAGAAATGGATGTTTATCGATATTTCTGAGAGCTTTTCTTCCCCACTAAGCTTTTGCAAATTTGATCAAAGATTAGGCATTTATTCCTCTCTGGCTGACAACACAATCTGTCCTCCATCTCTCTCGTTTCTCCCTTCCTGTCATTTGCTCCATCTCTTTCTGTACATTTATCTATCTGTGACTTTGAGCCACAGTGAAAAGGGAAGACTGAATGAAGACTCGAAAGGTGTTGTTTAGTCCTCTCATGTCCCCATTTCCCCAGACTATTGTGTTTATTTTTGTAGCCAAGGCCTTTTTATTTTACTCTGCAAGATCTGTAATTCTGAGCTGTGGTGAGAGGCTCTCCATTTTAGAGCTCTTTCGCTCACTTTTTCTTTCATAATCCATCACTTCCCCCTTTTTTTTATACTTTAGGTTGAGCACAGAAATTGACAGCAGTTTTAAGTGAATGTAAAAGAGTATTTGCAAGCACTTTATTTTACATTGTCGTTGTTACACTATTCAGTGCTACATATAAATGATCTGATATTCAGATCCATAGATTTGACTCAGCCCAATCTTCAGTGTGAGGCTATGGGATTTTTTGTCCCATTTTATTGTATTTTATTTGAACCCCTAACCCCTAAGTTTCATGCATTGTTGTAAACAATAGTATGAGTGATAACTGAAAAAAAAGTGCTTTTGTCAGTGCTTAAATTGCATAAACACCATCTGGTAAACTGATTTTGGAATTGAACAAATGAATTGCCCAGCAAAAGCACTTGTGTGTAAGAAAGAAGTCCATTTCCCTCACTGTCTGAATCCCGAAGCCGAGAACAAGCCAGACAATGAGAGATGGCTCGCTGGCAGAGAAAAGGCTAATTCACTAAAGGTCAATTGCATTACCACAGGGAAAACAACCACTGCAGTGCTTTGATACACAACCCAGGGAGACCATCCTCTAGAATTTATTGCACTTAGCATCATGTACGCGAACACAGAAATGCTCCCAATAAGTCTTTTTTTATGTGGAGGTATATTGTTATGGGAGCTATGATTACATCCTATGATGGCTAACTGGAAATAAGCTGGTAGAACTGTGGAGAATATTCAGCCTGAACCTGCCTGACATCACAGAAAGCCTAAATACAAACAGATAAATAATGCACACTTAATGGAAAAATAAACCTTATCCATTTGTTCTGTATTTTCCCGGTCAGTCATATACTCAAACAGATGCCTAATGTATTTAGCTGAAAATTATGCCTTTCTTCACATTCCTTCTTCATTTGGTTAAATGGGATATGTAATGCAAATATACAGAGCATTCAGTGTGCATTCAGAGATATCATGAGAGGTGGCATTGGACAGTTATTGCCAGTGAAAAGGAGAAGACAAAGTAAACTGAATGGATATATTCATGAACATGATTACATTTCTTTTAATTTCTATGCTGATGATTCTCAGATGTATGTTCCATTAAAATCTAGACATTCTCTGCAGCTTCTAGAGACTAAATGCTGGGTGGCAAACAGTTTCCTCCAGCTAAACAATGATCAGAAACTCTATAGACCCTTTTACAGTTGGTAAACAATGTGACGTATTTGTGTGGGCGGGGCTTAGCTGGAGGCAGAAAGATTCCCCTCAACACTTGAACAAACGGAAGCTAGCGAGTTTTCTTAGCTTGTTTTTTTAATAATGGCTGGAGAAAATAATCTGCTTTATCTGAATATTTAAGGTCACTCACTGTCCGGGACCGCGATAATTATTTGAAAAAGTTAACTTTAACGGACGGAACCAGATTGATCGACCCGTACACAATCACTCATTGGATGGACGATCTGACAGGATTACCTCCGATTGAGTGGCCTGACATCTACACTTACCTCATAGAGAAACCGAGCGTGTAAAGTAAAGAGAAACTGAGGGCGTATAAATCCTTAGATTAAATAAAGAGTGTCATTACAGTAAAATTATTATTAAGATGTAAATATTTTCTAGAAATAAAAATTCTGAAGACTGCAAATTAATTATAAACTTTCTGTATGTATTCTTTCTTACCATGTTCTTAAATTCCGATCACAATTAATCACAACAATGTATATAAAATGTTCTCCGTCGATTCTGGCAACCAACAACACAACAATACAACATTTTAAGCTCCTTGAGTAGCCGACCCTGTGTTGGTTTGTATTAGCCGCCTCCAGTTTTCCATTTGTTTTGCCTCCAGCTAGCGCCGTGACGTACCTGTGACGTCCGCGCAAAAGGGGTCTATAGCCAGCTACTTTGACAATCCTATTCCATATGTCAAGTCACATGCAAAAATGCACCTTTGAGTCTAAGCTTTGTCTTGAAAACAAATCAGCTCAGTTGTTAACAATAGCCACTGTCAGTTGAGGATAATTTTTCAGACTTAAATCTACACTTTCCTTTCAAGACTTGGAAAAAGTAAGTCATGCATTTATCACATGATGGTTGGACTATAATTCTTTCTACCTTGATCTTCGGACTATAATTCTTTATACCTTGATCTTCCCCAAACTTCACTAGCATGTTTGCAGATGGTCCAGAATGCAGCAGCCAAACTGTTCATATCGCTTTTTTTAGCCTCTTAAAACATTTTTAGCCTCTCTTCACTGGCTTACTGTCTCTTTCAGAATTCAGTTCAAAATTTTGCTGATTGATTTTAAAATGTCTTAATGGACAAGACCCATTTTACATCTCTGATCTTATTATTATTATTTTATTTAGCTCTCGTGTCCCTCAGATCTGCTCTCTTTTATATGTCCCATGGTCACTGCTAAAAGTTAAAGGTGACAAAGCCTTTGCAATTGCTGCTCCATATTTATGGAATTAGGTGCCACCTGACATTTAGAGTGCTCCTTCTATTTCAGTTTTTTATTTTATTTTTTTTATCTAGACTTAAAGGGTTAGTTCATCCGAGAATGGAAATTTGTCCATCTTCTACTCACCCTCGAAGCATCCTAGGTGTATGTGACTTTCTTCTTTCAGAATAATCCAATCGTAGTTGTATTAAAAATTGTCCTTGTTCTTCCAAGCCTTTCAGTGGGGTAAGCGGGTGTTTGTTGTCAACAGTTCAGAAGACGTGAAATAAAGTGCACGCATCTGTAATAAAACGTCCCTCACATGGCTCCAGGGGTGAATAAAGGCCCCCTGCAGCGAATCCATGTCTTTTTGTAAGATAAATATCCAGATTTCAAAGGTAATAAACGCTTTTTTCTCACTTCTGCTGACTGTTGGGAACCGGAGGACATGCAGGCAGATGTTGTAGTTCGTCAGTGCTGCGTGGTTAGTGACGAACGCAGAGAGAGAACAAAACAAAACGCTGGTCACGAATTAGAAGCACAAAATTAGGATTTGTAAAGAAAAACGTCAGAGGATTTTGAAATAAGCCAAGAGAAGACTGGTTTTCCTTTGCTAAAGTAAGGAAACTTTGTTACTTTTGCTCATACATTTCCCAGAGGTGCGCACAATGCATACGTCTTTCATCTTCCACCTGCATGTCTTCCGGTTCCCAAAAAGTCAGCAGAAGTGAGAAAAAAAGTGTTTATTACATTAGAAATCTAGATATTTATTTTACAAAAAGCATGGATTCGCTACAGGGGGCCTTTATTCAACCCCCAAATGTGCTCTGTAAATAAAATGTTCTTACTTGCTACTCACCTTCTCTTAATTTTACGTTTTTGGGGATTGATCATATGTCATCAAGTAGTTAAAGAGGTGGTTCACCCAAAAATGAAAAAGATGCATATTTATGTTTATAATGAAGTAAAAAATGCAATATGTATATTTTGTTTTATTAATTATTATATATAATCACTTTTCATCATATAATATCAATGTATAGTCATAAATAAAGAATAAAATATTATATATAAATAATTATGTGCAGTTATATAAATATAGTATTTTTAAATGCTGGTTGTGCTGTAGTTTATTGTACTTTGAGATTAATATTGTTAATATTAAGGTTAATATTGCACTTTTTATTTAATTTTGGTTTAATTTTAATGGTATTCTCAAAAAAAAAATATTTTAGTCAGTTTAATTTGATTAGTTTAATAGCTGACTATTTGCAGGAAAACACCTTTTCGGTGTCCTTAAAGGCTGTTTTGGGGCATTAATTAAGCTTGTTTGGCACAATAGATTCATCACAATAATGTTGCACTAGTATATTTTTTGAATGAAGAGTTGTGTGCTGCTGAGATTCAGCAGTTGTGTCCTTCCCTTGGGCACTGGGCGCATGTTTCGCTGTCATCTCCTGTGCCACACAAAGCTGTTGCAATTAGCTATGAAGCTGTGTGCCTATTGTCATCTCTGCTGATATCAGCTGCTGATGTAAGCAAGGACATCGCCTCAGGTGACCCACACTAAAAAAAAGGGCCATGCACAAGGGGGAAGGCCGTTGCTCATCAGCAGATTATTGACAGACTTCTGCCTGAACCAGAAATGGTCTTAGCAGGCTTCCAGAGGCCCTCTGATGATGGAGAGTTGGAGGACAGCTTGAAGATTGTAATGCTCATTTTGGATAAGTTCCTCCATATATTTTTTGTGTGTCCCTGGATAGTAGTAAATAACCAGGACAGCTTCCTTACGTCCCTCCTGCTTTCTCCATGTCTCCTCTTTTCTCTGCAAGAACATGCTCCAAACCATCTGCCTGATGGGAATCACAGTATGCATGGAGTGATGGAAACCCTCCACTTCCCTCTTAATGTCAAATAATAACCTGAGGACATTATTGCTCATTTTGATTGTGTTTTATTCGTAGGCTCATGCTTCATCTCAGGACTCTCTCCTTGAACTGTTTGCCTCGAGTACTCAGTGCCCACTTTCAGAGGGGCTTGACAGTTCATTTTTGATAATGTTTCAAATGTCTCCGCCCAACGGCGCAGTGACTCGAGACTTATACAAAGGCTTGCTGTGCAGCAGTAAGTGCGGTGTTATTCAAGTTGTTCATTTTTCTGATGTTGGAAGCCCTTTTGAAGGACCTAATGTCAGCGGTAGGCTGAGAAGTTTCCTTAGTGATTATGTTAAAGGCCTTGCTGTGCTTTTTTGTGCCAGATGAACACCTTTAATGGTGGAGTTTTGCATTTTATTTTGAGGACTAAAGAGCAGTGTAACACTAACACAGTGTGTTGTTATAGGTCTCCTGACCACCTAGAGGTTCTTTATCTAAAGTCCTAACAGCAGGGATTGCAAGTAAAGCGTGCTCGCATGCTCTCTGTAACTCTTGTAATTCTTTTTCACAAACCTCATCAAAATACATTCAGCAAATTTCAGAATTCAAAAATTGAATTCAGGAATTGGAATTTGATTAGAAAGGAAAGGTGTGTACACTTATGTTATCGATTTCAAACAAGGCTTTTCTCATTTAAGATTAACTGAAATAATATACAGTAAATGAAAAAATAAATAATGATCATGATTTTCAGTTGAAGTTCTGTAAGTAGAGAGCTGTAAGTTTAATCATTTAATGACATATTTTGTTCACTTGTAGTTATTTTTAGCTATTTTATTTTCAATTTAAGGATTTATAATTTTACGTTTATAAAATGACTATAATAATAATAATAAAAAAGATAATATCTATATACTAATTTTATCCCTCATAATCAAATTAGACGTCTTTTTCATCAAGTGGTGGTTCAGTAAATAGTGAGCTGCAAGGTTTTTCTTTTATTATTTTTTAAAAAAAATTTATACTGTTTTACAGATTTAAATTCACATTTTAGTTTAGTTGGTGTTAATTATAGTAGTTGTTTATTTTATGGAACTTAGAAAATGCAAGATGATCATATTCTATAATATTCTAATTTTATTTACTCTTAATCACTTTAAAATTAAGCGAAGAGAAGAGAAGCTTTTTCGTTGTATCTGATTTGCAGTCTCCACAGCTTTTATTGAAGAAAGACAACCGATAAAAATGCTTTGCATGAATTTTCCAATTCATGGGACATTCTGTAAATCTAGTCTCAGTTAGAAACTGACACCAGGTCAGTTCTGGTTCACAACCCACACTTATAGTATAGATCTCATATTGTAACCCTGAGGTCCCAGGTTCAAACACTGGAAAAGGCAAACTATAAAGGCCAGGTTACTTCAGGGTTGCTACCCCCCTCAAGAGTGCACTACAAGTCGCATTGGATATAAAATATTTTTCTAAATCTAGCATTCATACAGTAATTCATTTCTGTCTTTTACTGTTTAGTGAAACACTTTTTTTCCAAGAAGCTCTCCATCCAAAAGCAGCCAGCGCCCTTGATCTCCATCTTGTGATCCAATGAACGTGCCTCACTCATCTAACTTTGCCTCACTCAAATATGTAATTGCTTGGTACTCTACACACCATCTGAACCGCTTCTTTCTGTCAATCTGATAAATATTGAGGAATACTCCACTGAACCTGAATCATCAAAGCTAACAACTGGATTAAGTCTAGATCCTATCTAATCGAGCGGAGAAACGCCAAGTTATGCTTTAAGGGCAAAGTTTGTGTTGCCCCAATAGTGATTGACATCTCTAATGTTTCTTCCCATAACGAGCACCTCTGCATCACGGCTCTCCTGGTGTGTTTGAAGTGCTCTCTGCCCTTAGGTAATGCACCAGGATAAGGGCTCACACTCCTCATGTTATGTATTCGCTTCCATATTTCTGTAGAGGCATTTCATCAGCTCAAAGCAGAAAGGCAGTCTGAATTCCTCTGTTATATCAGAGGAATTACCTGGAGCAGTATTGCAGGTTTACATTGAGTTATCAACATTTCAAAAAGTCAGAGGCCTTCTGGTGCAATTTAATGACTAATTACATACAATAGTTGCAAAGGCATTCTTTTGTTATTTTTTTATACAATTTTACATCATGTTCATAAGTCATATATATACTAGTGGTTTGCCTTAAAAGTCAGTCCATGTTATTTTAATGTACCACACTCTACTTTTGACTCAATAGCTTGGTTCTCAAGAAAGGCAAGCATATGAAAAGGTATTTTTTATGTGGTTATTATTTATTGAGAGTCTTGTGGTCCTGCTATATTGATCGAGGGTGCAGCAGTGATTGTCAGCACCATTTGAAAATGATCTATGTTTACAAAGCAGCACACGCCAGCAATTCGTGCATGACCAGTTTAGACATTTTATGGTTCTTGAGAGATGATATTTTGACACAAATCAGATCCCACCGCAGAATCATATTCCCCTTCCTCAATGTGGACAGTTTTCTTGTAATAGAGCTTTATAATCAATTAGGCTAACAGGCTAAGCTGTAAACAGAAAAGCCAAAAGTATGGAGCCAGAAGAGTCTCAATAAAGATAAATGCACACACTACATTCACATATGCACACACAGGATTCATAGATGAACACACATGATTCATAAATACACACACAAGATGCACAAATGCGCACAAAATTCACAAATGCACACACAAAATTTAAAAAGCACAGAAGATTCACAAATGCATACAACATTCAGAAATGCACACAAAAATCAGAAATACACACACAATTCAGAAATGCAAACAACATTTACAAATGCACTCAAGATTTACAAATGCACAGGACAAGATTCACAAATGCACAGGACAAGATTCAGAAATGTATTTCTGATGCACACACACATATATCTTGATTCACAAACTGCTTGCGGTCTGTGAACTTCACAGCATTTGTGTTTGAATTTTGAGACTCCCCTGACTTGGCTCGACACACAAATGCTTTTTTTTAAACAGGGAATGATCAGCAACCAATCAGATATCTCCCTTCTTTTAGCCAATCACAAGAATGCACCCCATGTGGGGGGATTGTTTACTTATAAGCCAATCACATGAACGTGTTCACACAGCAATTGTATTAAATAGTATGAAAATACAGATGTTTAGATTACAATTCAGGTTTATTTTTTATTATTTTTTACTAAATATAAATTTAAAAATGTCTCAATACATATAGCCCAGTGACTGCAGAAAAAAAGTTAACCATGGATTCATAAATTTGCAATAGGCAATTATTTCATTTTATTGAAATATTTTAATGAAAGTAAAAAAAAAAAATGTTTAAACCTTTTTGAATATTTAAATATATCTAAATATTATTTTGGATGCAATATAGAAGTCACTTTAATTATAATATTGAGTCCCTACATGAAGATAGAGTTAGTGGTCCGCTGCGAGAGGAAAGTGGCTCTCTGGCTGCGAAAAGTGGGTCTCCGGCTGTCGTTCGCTTAGGAAAGTGAGTTGATCGCTGCGTGAGGAAAGTGAATCGTTCGCTGAGGAAAGTGAGTCGCTCGCTGGGTGAGGAAAGTGAGTCGTTTGCTGCGTGACTCGTGAGGAAAGTGAATCGTTCGCTGAGGAAAGTGAGTCGCTCGCTGGGTGAGGAAAGTGAGTCGTTCGCTGCGTGACTCGTGAGGAAAGTGAGTCGTTCGCTGCGCAAAGTGGGTCGCTGGCTGCGCAAAGTGAGTCGCCGGCTGTGTGAGGTAAGTGAGTCGTTCGCTGAGGAAAGTGAGTCGTTCGCTGCGTGAGGAAAGTGAGTCGTTCGCTGATTGGCTTATAAGTAAACAATCCCCCACGTGGGGTGCATTCTTGTGATTGGCTAAAACAAGGGAGATATCTGATTGGTTGCAGATCATTCCCTGTTTAAAAAAAGGCATTTGTGTGTCGAGCCAAGTCAAGGGAGTCTCAAAATTCACACACAAATGCAGTGAAGTTCACAGACCGCAAGCAGTTTGTAAATCAAGATATATGTGTGTGTGCATCAGAAATACATTTCTGAATCTTGTCCTGTGCATTTGTGAATCTTGAGTGCATTTGTAAATGTTGTTTGCATTTCTAAATTGTGTGTGTATTTCTGAATTTTGTGTGCATTTCTGAATTTTGTATGCATTTGTGAATCTTCTGTGCTTTTTAAATTTTGTGTGTGCATTTGTGAATTTTGTGTGCATTTGTGTATCCTGTGTGTGTATTTATGAATTATGTGTGTGCATGTATGAATCCTATGTGTGCATATGTGACTGTAGTGTGTGCATTTATCTTTATTGAGACTCTTCTGGCTCCATACAAAAGAAGGTGAAATTTGAATAATGTGGTCAATTTTAGCTTTTGTAATATAATATGATATGTGATTTAAAACATGTTAAATTGATTGAAATTTCAGCAAAATTTCTGTTGTCATTTTCCAGTTAATGATTAGAAATGGTATATATTTTTTATATAATAAAAAATTGCAATTAAAGGGGAAAATACAATATTTATTTATTTATTTATTTTATTATTATTATTATTGTGTATGTGCTTTTTACATCAGAAATATGTGCTTTTACATTAGAATAGACTTTTTTTTTTTATGAACTGTCCCTTTAATTAACACATTTGAAGATTAAAAATATGTATCCATTTCTAATCAGGTACTGAATAGAGTAGCCATAGAAATCTCAGTCTTAGATATTGAGATGGTTTTGTTGAGGAAGGTGGATTTGAATCTGTGGGGTTCTTTGTACCAAAGTATTTTTGACATCCCTAGTCTTAGCTGTGCGTTTTGATGCCCTGTTTGTTTTGACGTGCAAAACATTTGATTTGGTCCTCTTGTCATTGTTTCTAAGTATTGGTCATTGTTGTAATTGTGTGTAAATGCTTGCTTATAAGTTCCATTTGTTTTTTTTCCCCCATTTCTCCTTTTTATGCATGCTGTTCCTCATGTTTCCCTCCTCCTTCCTACACCGCACCACCTCGCCTCGTGTGCTCAGACGCTGCGCCTAGCACTGAAGCCGCAGCTCACGGTTGGTACCTCTCACTCCTACTTCTGCCAGCACAGCATGCCAGCTGAGTACAGTACGGCACGTATCAGCGACATGCACGGGATGCCGGAATTAAACTAATGTGGATTTGCTGTATATGTGTCTGTCTGCCTGTCCATCCATATGTCACATCCTTTATCCCTATTGCCATTCACCCGCAAAGACCCACCTGTTTGCCATTACACTCCTCTACCAAACATTCGCCTTGTAATTCCAGGCCACGTCTCACATCCACCCCACATGCATGAGCAGTTCCCGAGTCCTTGTTGGCATTTCTGACTTCTCACCTTTGCAAGTCCTCCCAGAGCTCCCAACAGACACTCGTAACATTTTCATGAATTTAAATGATGTCCAAATGACTCTTTTTGATTTCTGAGAAATGAGCGGAGAGCCTTTTCTCTACATGACGCAGATGGCATTATACTCCACCTTGGTGCGCCAGCTCCACATGCAAATCACAGAATGGGGACCATTTGCATAGCTCATGGGCTTTATTGTGTTTTACAATATACCACGAAAGCATTTCTCAATTCATTAAGCCCTTTATCCTGGCTCTCAGTTTGCAGTGGCAGATGCTTGTGTAAATGTGTTAGATTTAGTATAAAGGCATTTCGTGATACTGTGTAATTATGTCACCTGTGCTGACAATGATTATATTTGCCATTATATTGTGCCTCGCACTGGACCATACCTCAAATTGTACACTTTTCTGCACCCCAGCCACCTCGCGAACCGACTGAGTTGAGACATCGTCATTTGTTTACATATATCCACAACTTTCCATATGGAAAAGGTTAAACCAAATACAAGCGGTAGAACATCTAAAGGTTAGGGCTATTCTTTTGCATGTACATAATTTGGACGTGCCTGCAGAACGTGGTCAGGCTTGACTGTGTAGCAGAGCTATAATTGAGCTTTTGTACAGTTCACTGCATTTCTAAATACCATGTCACAAGGCCAATGTTAACTTTGTACAGTTATATCAGCCTGGCAGCGATATTAAACTGAATCACTGTACGCTTTCCAATAATCCAAAGCAGTTTTTGATCTTACAAAAGGTTTTAGGTCATGCTAAGAGAACGTAAGGTGAATCCAGGCGTTTTTATCTTATGAAACAAATTAGTTTTAAATGTAGTGCTTCTTATCTTTGTGTTCTATAGTCGTGACATGGAGCTTTTTTGGTCTGGCTTTTATGTTGTTGCGGGATGGTGAAAAATTTGTCATTTCAGTGCTTTCTGCACTCTCTCTAATTATCGAAATCGACAAAGAAATGCCTTGTTTGTAAAATGTCAAAGCATGTTTCTCCATTCTTTAATCCAACTGTGGAATTGGTGTCCTGACCTGTTGCGAATATGTGTTTCTGTTCATGTTCAGATGCGTGTTTGTGTTTGAAACGCACCCCGTGGTATAAAACGAGCACAATGCATGAGAATTAAGTCACATTGTTTTCAGAATAAAGACATCTAGTTTAAACTAGCGCAGGGAGCAGCTTATGATGGCAGAGCAAAGTGTCTATGTTCCTCCTCAGAAGATCCTGTCATTTGCATCTTGTCACACCTTTTGTGTTTTATGTGGTTCACTTTTGTAGCTGATGCACATCCTCTGTTTACCATCTTATTTTCCTGGGTGTGCTACTCTCACTGTTCAGGAGATTTCTCTTCTCTCAGATAACAGTCTTTTTTACCCTCTCTGGTGTAGCCTAGCAACAAGCTGTTCAGGCAATGAGTAGGGTTTTTTTAGCCGAGGTTGAGGTAGGAGGCTGACATAGTGAGCAAGATTCCTTGCTAGAACAGAAAGCTACAGCAGTTGCACAGAAAACAGTCTTATTTATGTATTTACTCTTTTTGTCTACACACTATTTTCCTAAATAATTAACCTTGTCGGCTTTGCAAAATATGCACATTTTATAATGGCTGGTGAAGTTAAAGACACCATGAATCCAATAATTATTTAGTTTAGTTTAAATTAGTTATTTACTTAAGCAATATTTTTTTTATATTAATTTAATAGTTTTATTGTGCGCAAATTAGCAATATTACCTAGGTTTAGGTAACATTGTTAATGTTATAAGCTAAAGATCCAGCTATGACATTACTGGTGAATATTATTGTATTACTATACACAGGTATTTATTGATGTTACTGACCTTATGTATTTTTATTTGAAATATAATGCTATTAACTATGATTTCATTCAGTTTTTTTCCTTCATTTTCACATGCAAAAGTAAAATGTAATTGTAATAATACTTATTATTAATAATAAAAAATATATATGTTTTTTGTTGTTTGCTGATGTTGTTGTGGTTATAATCAATCCATTTAATAATGTAATAATTTATTAACATTAAATATTTACTATATAATTTTTTGTTTGTTTGTGCATGCTAACCAGCAAAACCATGACCCCTCAATAAAATTAACCAATAAAATCACAACTGGATTTTTGCAATACAATGAAATTCAATTGATAACATCAATCATTATCATTATCTCCCACTGAAATACGTTTTCTCCAAAAATTTCATGATATGGAAATGAAATGACAGCCATACTGTTGTCTTTAACGGGACGTGTTGTGATTCTGAATATGAATTAATCTTCAACACTTACTGTATCATCATCACACACTGGCATCCTCAGTATTAATTACACCTCACCTCACCTGACTCATCGTGTTACAGTCACACTCTTCTCTACCTGCCTCTCCTTTATTGCCATCTTGTCACTGTTTTCAAAGCAATATATGTAGTTCTCATTTATTTCTTTTTTCTCAGGAACTGGAGTGAATTGGGATTCAGTAGGTCCTCCATTTGGCTCTCTCTTTCTCATCTCTCTATATATCACTCCATCCAGGCGTTCTCCTCATTCCTGTTCATTTCCAAAGAGGATGATTGAACACACTTCACTTATTCTTGTCATTTCATCATCCTTTGTTCGGTGTAGCACCACACAACATGTTCGAGGCTGGGCTTGGTAAGCATGACGGTGGCGTCTTTTGATGATGTGCCTTAAGTAACAATGCGGCCAAGAGCCTGTAAGAAACCAGGTGTAAAATAACTGCTATGTTTGCCCAAGATTGCAACAAATGGAAAATCACTCCAGTCTGGCCAACCAGTTTGGAAGACAATTTGCTCGTAATTATAAAAGTAAAACTTTTCAGTCCTCGTCCTCAATATGACTGAGTCTGCCTTTTCATAAGGGAGCGGGTCTTTTCAGTAGGGATGTAATAATGGCTTTCATTTTTCTGGTTGCTGTGACCACACCTCTGTCACACTTTTCATAATGGAAGAAATGAATTAAATCTACATTTTTGTCCTATGAATGCTAAAGAGAATGTCCTTTGTGAAACAAAGCCTCTCAAATAAATAGCTGGCTTTAGAAAAGGATGAATGAAAATCGGTGAGTGTCACACATAGTGCTAAAATTAAGCTAGGACTTATTTAAGCCTGTCTCTCCCTCTCTCTTTCACCGGTAAATCTAAGCCGCTGTTTGACATGAACTTAGCCACCTCTGATGTGAAGCTGTTTTATATGCCAATGTTAGCTGGCTCTCCCTCATCCTCTCAAAGCAGTCACCATGACGATTCCCAGTCTGTTGTGGCATAGTAAAGCTAGTGTTACTTAACATCTTGTTTTCAGACACTCTGATCTGAATTCCTTTCATGCATAGGAAAAGACAGCACACAAGAAATCTGAATCGGAGAGGATGTTCATGGAAACGAGAATATGCATCTACTGATTGCCTTTGCAAATAATTCTCCTTAGTTCTTGTCCTCTAAATTGATTGGGTGAGAGGGTTCCTGAGAGCGCTGATGTTGCTGATGAACGCACTGGAACTTTTACTTTGTATCACTCCACTTGTTTTAGTCTGAGACGCCAAGCAACATGTGGTGGTTCATCCTGCTTCAATTTCTTTTCTTTTTTTTGGACTGTTGAACTATGTTCATTGGCAGAGCAGAAATAGACTGTAAACTTTATTAGTCTAAAGTACAATATACTCAGTATTTCCTAAAATGAAAAATTCTGTCATCACGTCATGAAGTTGAATTACTTTCTCTTCTTTGTGGAACAAATACACTGAAAGTTAATGGAAGTTAATGAAAGTTAATGAAAGTTCAACGTTGTCAAAGGCATCACTGTATGCACAAAAACTGTTGAAATATTATTTAAAATATCTACTCTTATGTTCCACAAAATGAGGGTGAGTAAATGATGACATTTCATTTCTGTGTGAACTATTTTTTGACATCTTTTATAAAATTTATTTATGAATCAATCATGCTGGAATACAGTTAAGTCCTAAAAAGTATACTTTAGATTTTTTGGCTTATACAAAATATACTCTCAAAGACTGATCAGGCAGAGCATCTGTATTCATCTCCCTCCGTCAAATGCATCATTCTGCATTTTTGTTCTGATTATACTCATTGGAAAAGCTCTGACAGATGGTGCCCTCTCTTCGGGACAGTTGTATGTTGAGGTCATCTGAGGCCTGGTCATCTGCAAAGATGAGCATTTGCTCTTTCATCGCTCGTCTGTCCAGCGGGCATGAAAGGCCAATGCCGTTAACAGCTCTGGAGCCGTAACATTAGTCGGTGCCCCCCTCGCTTTCTAATCCTCCAGTAGGAGAGGTGAACAGGATGGAAAGGACACACCTGCCAACACGCCTGTCAGCCTTAGCCCAGGAGGAGAAGATAATTGAGCAGATTCTGAACCACAGGGAGCGCCGTAGCAGCATACAGTGGGATAATGACCACTTTGTTCCCAGCTGGACTGCAGCAGGTGAAGCAGAAGAGCTGGCGCCTTTAATGTCCCCGAATTGTCATATTTGGATGCCGTCACGACCAGGGCTTTCATCAATCAACAGGAATGAGTACTTCTGCAGCTTCAAGGGTCGCATCCTTTGCAGACTTTTACGGACCTTTTTCTCTCGTATCTCTTCTTTTGCAGCCACACATGTTTAGTTTGAGCGAGTGATGTATGGCTGTCAGTGGTGCTCCACTGCAGTGTGGAGTGTTTCTGATGAGCCGGGTTTGGAGTAATGCTGGCATGTGTATGGCTGAGGCAGGGCTCTGAGGCGCCTTCAGGACTGCCTGCAGGGGCCTCGCAGGTGACGTGCATATGCTGCAGTAATTAGTCTGAGAGTTGCGCAGCATTAACAGAAGTAGAGGATTTGGGATGGCAAAGGCACACCTTTCTCCGCTCGGCACTCTCCTCTACTGACTAGTAAGTAGGAACATAGAGAGCCAGCACACATGGGCCAGTCTAGACGGAAGAAATAACATGGGTTTGAGATGGCTTCAATCTCCCAGCAGACACAGACAGTCTCAGTGCTCCAGCCTAATTGGAAATAACATTCCTCATTTATGCAGCAGGGCTCAATGGTTAGGATTTTTGCTACGTGCCCTGCCAACAGTTTGACTAGCCTTAACACACACAAACACACAAAAAAATGAATCTGTATTGTTTTTATTATTTTAGTTTTTATTTATATTTACATTTCTAATTGAATGTGTAGTTTATACTTTTTTATATGTATTCATTAATATGTTGTATTTTTATATTTATTTATTTTTAAATATTTCAAAAGTAATTTATTATTATACATAATGTACAATAATAAAAATAATTTTCTAATGATTAAAAATAATTAAACTATGTGAAAATATACAATTAAAATAATTATAAATATCAAATTATACATTTAAAAAATTTTAATCACAATGTTTTGCACTTATATTATATTATATTATATTATATTATTAGACTAGACTAGACTAGTCTCAAAAAAATTTAAGAAAAACAAAATCCTAAAAGGTGCATTAGCACTGTTATTAAGTGCTATTATTAAGTGAAACTATGTTGTCCATCCTGCCTCTTTTATTTAGCAATTAAGTGTCCATGGGCATCAGTTAAGTCTCACATGAAACATAACTCTTAGTAGTCCATCTGGCTGATGAAAAAATAAATGTTTGAACATCTATAATCTCCTCCCCGCTGTCTATATAGCTATAGCCGGCCAGAAAGCTCACGCTGAGAGCAAGGGAACTTTTCTCTCTCCAGCTCATGCATTGAAGCTAGAGCAGACTTACCTTTTATGTGAGGACTGTATTAGATGGACACCTGTGCGGGCGTCCTCTAGTCACCCAGCCAAAGGTTTTCATTTAAACCATCAGGAACTGGTTTACCTGCTGTGATGGAGATACAGCATAGCACAGTTAGCCCTCAAAGCGACAGAAATTCGCTAGAAGCCACACAAAATGAGGTTGCAGGGGCTCTGCCAGATATGTTCCCCTTACATGACATGGTATATTTTATTCAACACTTTCTCACTACTGTCGCAAGGCTCATTGTGTCATTCAAAGCCATTTATTCATTGGCTCTGATACAGTCAGCGAGAGGGCGGGAGGCAGATCTCTGCTCCGTGGATGACCCTGGCTTGTTGAGTGGAGTTTGCGCCTGCGCTCTGCCCGAGGCGATCGGATGCTGTCTGGCTCTGTCAGTTTCCTGGCGACTGAGGGGGAAGAATTAACACTGATCCTTAAGCTTGAGGGAAATGAGGGAAGCGGCATCTGAGGAATACACCCATCTCGCCCATGGCTTTGTACGGTTCCCTGGAAGGGACATCTTATCCTGGATTAGCTCTGACAAACTTCACTTCCCCTGCTTCTCACAGAATGGAACAACGTGAGTCCCTTGTGCCGAATGTGTTGTTCCCAGATTTGCATAATGCTGGATTGTTGTGAATGCGAGTTAGTCCACAAAAGCAGCCGAAGCAGCCTGAGGATTTATTGATGTTTGAAGGGCAGACGAAGAGAAGCCAAAGAAAAAACATGGCCGTACTGAAAGTACAAATGATCAAGTATCTCTTAACCAAAGGTTCTGATTCGTCATCCGCGAGTACGCCTCAGGCGCACCTGTCAAGCTCAAAATCCGTGGCATCTTAGCAGCTTGTAAAGGTTGCCCTCATTCCATGTCCTGCCTCCGAACGCCCCCCATGGCCCAGTTCTGTCCCCCTCTGTGTACTGTAACTATAAATCAGCAGAGGCTGCCGTACGTGTCAGCGCTGATGGAGCTTGAGGCGGGAACAGACAAAAAGGAATGACTACAGTTAAATTTCATTGAATATAACCGGTGTTTGTCATCAACAATAGGCAACGCTTGAGTGTAATGGCTAATCAGCGATTTGTCTGAAGAAACCCAAGACACCCTTTATCTCTCCTTTATCTACCGGCCACACAAAAGGAAACAAAAAGGTTACAAGAGAGTGATTAATTTTTCTGTTTATGACTTTTACTTCAACTTCATTTTGCCTCTGCCAACATGATTGATTTTCTTTTTTTTTAAAGATTGCTTTGGAAATTCCACTGGACTATGAGACTTTTGTTCACAGAACAGAAAGCAAATCTTCGATTTGCCAATATCCATTGCCCTTAAAGTACAAAATAACTTCCTATGTTCAGAAACACTGAAATACCTTCAGGTAAAATACATTCAAAACCAATTTTATCGCACAAGACTGCTGCATACGCATTAATTCTAAGTGGCTATAGCAAAATTGAGCATTATACAAAAGCCTCTGATCGGGGTGACTGCAACACAGGGGGTCAATGAGATTTTTAATTACATTTCCATTACAGCACAGGACTGCTGCTGCTGGGCTGAAGGAACAGGTAAATATAGACAGGGTTTGCAATAACACATCTGTGATCCATCCGACCACAGGCCCAAAAGCAGAGCAATTTAATTCCAATCTGTTCACACTTTCACCATTGCAATCACTTTTGCTTAATTACAAGATTAGAGGATCTAATTAGAAGATCTGCTGTCTTTGAAATCAACACATCCTTTGAAATGAGACACTTTCGTTGCCCAGAGGGTAGACTTTTCCCTCCCTGTCAAATCGATTGTGCTTGAGTGAGTGCGATAGGTTCTGTTGCCCATGGACGGGGTGACCCTGAATTTTTTTTTTTAAGGTGATTTCTTTTTCTCAATATGGAGTGAAAACACATTAACACAAGCCAACTTGTGAAGTCCATCAACAACCACCTTGCCCACCATTCGCTGTTGTCACATTATTTCTTTTTCTTTTTTGTGAGCCACCTTTCAATCTAGAACATCTTTTACTTTAGCCATCACTTAGTCTAACAGCAATACTTGAAAGTAAAAATAAAATGCAGTGAAGTGCAGTATCTTATCTCCCCATGTAGAGAGAGGGAGCATTTCCATCATGGAAATGGCATACGGAGAGAGAAGAATTAAGAAAATTGCCACAGACTTTCCTTCCTTTTCAGAGTCAAAACATATAAACCTGATGCAGAGTAACTGCCTTTTTTTTTCATAATGCGATTTGAGGCGAGATTTTGGGTGTTCGGTTTCTGGCTGTCAGTACATCATAAGTGATTGAAAGCTTATTGAACAATGGCTCGCATCTTGTGTTTCTCCCAAAGGAGACATTTTGATGGGGAAGTTTTGTGAGTGAATAGATGCTGCTTGAATTTATTGAGATTTCTGAATGGAGGGTTTTATTAAACTTTATTAAAACATGAAGGACAAACACAGAGCAACAACTGGCCTTTTACATGGCAATAAATGATATAATCTGCCAGCTACATCATCACAAATTGATCTTTCATTGCAGATGTTTGATTATGAAGTACCTCTCTTTCTTTAATATATGGATTATTGGCAAAATCGTGAGGCTTTAATTTACCAGTGATGGTGCAGCTCATCACAATAGTTGTAGAGAAAGGCTGAATGCATGGTACGACTTGGAATCATTAAAATGGCTTTGTGTAGAGCTGTATAATTAGAGCCTAATCATATGATCACAGGGCTTTGTCAAAATTGTTTATGTGAGATATTTTTTATAGTTTTGAAAGAGGACTCTTATGCTCCAGTTATTGCAATTGAAAATAACTGTTTTCTATTTTAATTTTCAAATGAAATGTATTCCTACATTGCCAAAACTGAATTTCCAGCCAGCATCCATTACTCCAGTCTTCAGTGTCACTTGATCTTTCAGAAACATTTGTTATCAATGTCGAAAAACAGTTATTCTGCAGCATTTATTTGAAAAAAACATCTTTTGTCTTTACTGTATTCTTTTATAAAATGTAATGCATCCTTGCTTAATAAAAGCCAGACTGTTTTTATTCAAACCAAAGAATGTAGAAAATGAAAGAAAAATAAATGAGGACAAAAAAATAAAAAGATATATGTTGACATATACCCATTGAGCCACAGCAAAGTTAATTTCAAATCTCCAGTGGAGCACAGTATCTGTTGCTGCTTGGGCTTCTTTTGAGAAAGTTATTAGAAGTGGGCAATGACCGCCTGAGTCCAAGACGATAAAACAACAGAAGCTTTTTCCTGAGGAAGTGAGGTAATTGACTATGAGTGCAAGATCAAGTGTAGCCACCGGCTCAACTCATGAAGAAAATGGCTGCATATCTCCTCCTCGCACCTGTGCTAAGAACAGTGAGGCGTAAACCGACAGCGTAATGCGTTCTCCAACTGCCTTTGAACATTCTGAATATGAGCTGTACACTTCTAACCTTTTGTCATGGCAAACAGGATCGAAACCCCAGTTTTGCTGTCTGTTCTTGTCAATGATTGTTGTTATTTCTGTCTACTCTCAAAAGATGCTCTTGTACTGGTTTGAAAAGGAAGATATGATAGGAAGATAGCGTGAGGACACAAAAGAAGCTTATTTTGGGTCATTCTTTAAAAGTCTTCCACTCTTGAAAATGTCAACACTGACGGAGACAAAAGGAGTGGAATCAATAAGTGCTGGTTCAATATCTGGGTGTCCACACAAGAGACAATGTTACTTGTGCACTAGTGGCCACAGACTCATCCATACCATTGTTTTTGACTGAGAATCTGAGACTGTCTTCCTCGGTGGTGTTGATGGGACAGATGACCCCTGGAGTCAATCCAGCTATCACACTTTATTGTCATGGGAGATTTTTTCAAACCAGCAAGCATGACTTCTTGAAGAAGAGATGTGTTGCGGCACTTCAGCCCTTAGGGTCCTCACCTCAAGCCCCTCAGAGACACGTCCTGTCCTCCTTCCGTCCAGATTGCTTTTGCTGTGGTATTTCGCTTATAACTCAAGGTCCCGGCATCATGCAGGGCTCTGTTTGCTCTCATTCTCTTTTCTCCACCCTTTGTCTTCATTTAGACTTTGAACATCAGAATTAAATGTCAGCTTTGTGTTTTGGCTTTGCTTTGTGCTTGTGTGAAATAGGGCTGAGCAGCGATGGAAGGATGTCTTTAACATCAGTATTTTTCGATTTGTTTTTTTTTTTCCCAATGGCTTTGCTTTTAAACTCTGAAACGCAGTTGTGATTTTTTTTTTTTTTTTTTTTTTGAGGATGCATTATTGTATGTACTGTAGGATAAACTACTGTAATATTACCCATTTAAAAAATGAAAAACCATTCGAACTAGTAACAAGTAGCTAGTAACATATATTAACATTTATATTATAATTGCATTATATAATTGTAAAAGGACTTTATAGTTATATAATGACATATGTACAGTATGTGGTTATGTCTTTAGATTACTGTGAAAATAGCATTTGGGTGGAAAAGCAACCATGTTGTTTAAGCAGCTCAGCTACTGAAAAATGTAGTCAGTTTAGTTGTGTCACTACTTTCAGTTACTCCTCAACACTGGAGGCCGAGGTGTTAGATTAGATATTCTTTTCAATTTGCAAGCCAAAGCTGTAAACTACGTTGAGGCAAGAAACAGGGAATCTAATGAAAAGTTACATAAAGGTCTGCGTGTTTGAATGTGATAACTTCATCTTAACGTAACTGGATTAGAGTGCAGCAGTGCGAAATGAGAGAATATTCAGGTTTTTTTGTATATCAGGTGGCGAAGAATGATCATTTCTGCAGGGAAAACTGTTCAGCGGAACAGCAAAGCTGATAGGATCTTTTATCATGTCTTCTCAGTGTAGTTTGGCAGAAGGTGTCAACTCCAGCCAGGTGATTTGCCCCATTTCAAGCAAAAAACATGCTTAGTGCATCGTCTCAAGACTGATGAAGCTCTTTTCCTCTCTCTCTCTCTCTCTCTCTCTCTCTCTCTCTCGTGCTCTCTCTCTCCTATCTCATATTCCTCAACACCACCTCCAGCAGCCTAAGGTGTGAACCTTGAGAGCTCACAGCAATCCTCCTTCACCACAGGAAGAGATATTTCAGAAACTGGAGACCGTTGACTCTTGGATGAGTGTCAGATCTGACTAGCGATTCATTGTAGTAGCTGGAGGTGCCGTACGATACAACGGCACACTCCAAATTGAAGTTATCCTTTAGTGCTGACCTTGGATGAGCTTCCCACGAATGCCAATACAGAAAAATCGGACTCCATCTCAGACCTAGTTTGTCCGGATCAGATCAAAGTCGGCTTTTATCAGTGCCCCGATGGCACTTGCTCTTGCCACTTTTTGGAGAATGTTCATATGCCTTCCATCTAGTCTCAGTTAATCATTCCTACACTCACTCGCTCTTGCTCTCCTTCACTTATCCAACTGGGTAATTGCTTATTCCGGTCTCTTATTCTGCAGTCATAAACGTTAAACAGGAATACTGTTTATGGTAATGATTCTTCCATAAGCACCATGCAATACGTGTAATTATATGACTCCGTCTAGTCAAATTGAGATGAGAGCAAATTTCTAGGGTTTCATTAAGATGCCAATTTCTTGGAATTACTGAATATTCCGGAGGCAAAATGGCTGCTGAGATTAGAGGAGGTTGCTTGAGAATTACTCATTTCTAAACCATCTGCTTCTCGAATTACACATTAGCCAAACTGTTGGTTCACAGTGGACTCTTATTGAATTACGGTGCAGTCATTGTGTTAAGGGCAGACCGGCACACCAGCGCGATCGCAGGCCTCAATCTTCTTTCTCATCGCCCTGGCTCAGTTCCGAACACCCCTTCATTTATCTTCAGGCTGTAGAGGGTGGAGAGGAGAAAGAGGACATTAAAAAGACTTGAAGCTGGATGGTAACAGACAGTCCTGTCCCTTTCCTCACTGCATTTGTTAAGTTATGTTAATCTCTATCAAATCCATTCAGTGACGGAATGACCCAAGCAGACAACAAACCAGCAACAGTATCATGCAACAAACTGGATGTGGGAAGAGCGATCTCTGCCGTTCCTAGTCTGTTTATCCCTTTAGTCCAGTACACATTAACATCTTAATAGGAATGTGTGTTAAAGCACGTCTTTAGCCCCCTCCCTTCCTTTTGACAAGTGTGAATTAGGTGTCAAGCCGATTCCCTCTGACTTTAATTGAATCTGCCTTTCCTTTCCGAAAAAGGGAAATCTGAAGTCAAAATAGCCTATTTGGTTTATCAAGTCATGTTTTGTTGGGTTTGGCAGTTAGCGCCACAGCATCATCCCTAAATCCCACCCCCACCCTTCTCACACAGGAGTTGTTTATGAGGTGAGATTGGGTGGGATGTTGTACAAGCACACCGCTCTGTGCTTTCACGCTTTTCGTTATCCTCTAATAAGTTGTGGCCTGCCGGTTTTGTTTTTTGAACTCCCCCAGGAAATCCCCTCGGCTCTCGGGCTCAGGCCACAGATGAGAGCGGGAGATTGCCGTGGGTAAACAGAGAAGGCTGATCAACTCCTCGTGACTGGATTACCAAGCGTCGGATTGCTCAGTCGTGACATCCTTCCCCACGCTTCCTTTGCCTTCTCATCACATTTTTTTATCGAGTGAGATGTTTGGAGTGGGGATGAGCCTGTAGACCGATAAAACCGCACATAGACCGTGAGATGTAGCAGGGAGATCACATGCTCTCTTCCCTCTTGGGTGTTCCCAGAGGTGGATTTTTATTCAAACGGACAGATATCAACTTTTTCTATTATGTTATGTGCAGGTCACATTAAAACAGACTTTTTACAATTACTCTGTTATTTGTATTTGCTACTTTGAAGAATCCTTTTATTTATAGATTTTATTGTTTTACCCACATTCAGACCCAGACTTTCAATATTAAAATAGGGAAATTATCACTTTAAAATGTTATAAAGAAACACAAATTCAGATCATGGAAAAAAAGTATGAAGAAAAAAAAATGTTGAAAGTCCACAATGCCAAATGTACCCATATTTTGAGGAACAGCCCTTGTTGTGCACAGAAAACTGTGGCACAAATCTGAGGTGTTGTTAATTAACTGTCTTGGTGACATGAAGGTCTTTCGTGTCTTTCGATGGCTGGCTCTAGAGTGATGTCTCCTGTCTATTTTCCCTCAGTACTTCTCTTCAAACTCTTTAATTTCCGAGCCAAGTGTGAGATATTGATGAAAAATTTTGCTCCTCCTTTACTCTGTGAAGAACCAATCAAGTCCACAATCCAGTATTAACTTTGGGTTGTCATGGATCCCTACACTTGATCAATAAACTTCACATATCATTATTCTCCTCAGTCTCGGAGGCCTGCCTTCTTCTCTGGCTGAAATGGAATAAATCTTTGTTAAAAATTGCTTGTGATTCGCACTTTTAGTCTTGAGGGCAAAGTGTATTTCTTTAGCTCTGGCTTGTGATGGCTCACAGTTTGTGCCAGATTCGTTTGAGCTATAGTCAGGACTGTAGTTGACAGAAGAATATAAACAAGGCCTGTGTCTTCAGAGCTCCACTTTCACACTCGTAAATGTTTAACTAGTTTCCCTCACCCTTTCTGTTTGCATCAGTTCTGTTTGTTGGTGCCTGTCTATAGTTTGGAGCTCTTATTCAGAAGGGTGGATTTCAAAGATACTTGAATGCCCAATGCAGGCTGTATTTAAAATCTCTTACACTCACATTACAAAACATTTTTAGCTTCACAAGTAACTTTTGTATGTAATTTTCTTCATATGTAATTCATACCATCTCATATGTTTTACAATTACGTGTTCCTCTTTTCCCAACTAAATTCTCTTCTTTCTACTAAAACGTTTTATTATTATTAATTACTTTGTAAATGTATTATCTGATATTTCCAGTTTTTTGTTATAGTTAATCTGAGTAATATCAATACTAATCTATTATGGAATCACAGAAAGAATTAAAAAAATTAATTTGGTTTCCAAAGAGCCTGCTTTCTGCATAAAACTTTCAAAATACATTATAATTCACCTCATTATCAGCTGTATGTTATTTAACCAAAGCTATAATACTAATTAATAATTTGATGCACAAACTTTCGTAAGCTTTTTAAAAGGATTTGATACTTTATTCAACAAGGATCTATTAAACTGATAAAAAGAGACAGTAAGAGCGTTTACTGTATATTATGCATATGTTACAAGAGATTTCTTTAAAAAAAAAAAAAAAAAAGAAAGAAAAAAAAAGAAATGCTGTCCTTTTGAACTGTCTATTCATCAAAGAATCCTGGAAAAAAAAAATATTACAACTGGAGAAATGACTGCTGAAAATTCAGCTGTGCCATCACGGAAATACAGTACATTTCAATATATTAAAAGAGTACAAAAACTGTTTTGTACATTTTAATATAATATGTCATATATTATATTAATATATAATATTTTTTTCTTTATTTTTGATCAAATAAATGCAGCCTTGGTGAGCATAAGATACTTCTTTCGAAAACATGGAAACATCCTACCGACCCCAAACTTGTGCACATTAATAATGCATTATACAGCATAAACAGACTTCATATGCAGTGTTATATCTACTGTTTGTTGATTCTGTTGCAAGTAACACATCATCTCTCGACTCTTTTCGGTCAGATCAACAAGCAGAACCAGAAGCACAGAGATTGGACCATGCAGTTATCGGAGGAGTGGTGGCCGTCGTGGTCTTCGCCATGTTGTGTCTTCTCATTGTTTTGGGACGATACTTTGCGAGACACAAAGGTAATTCAGCCCGCAGCCTTTCTTGCAGCACATTGCCAAGGTCAGTAGACTTTCTAATTATTTGGAATAAGATTCGAGATAGTTGAAGCTCTGCAGGTGCTTTGAATTGGCCCGTGGCTACGACCACATTAAGGCCGCTATCCCTCTGAGTGCACCGTGCTGTTGTGTTCTGTAATATAAAGTGGGCACAGCATCTCCGCTTTTCATCAGGGCTACTGCCTTCATTATCACCCGACAGACTGAGAGGATGGGAATAATCCCACTCGGAAATGAAGTTTGAAGTGGTTCGCTTATTCCCACCACCTTGTAACACTTTCCAAGGTTAATTCTAAAGTGCAAAGTCAAACTGAACCCAAACCTGGAGAGGATTTTATAGAAATTTCCTGAATTATTAGCCACAAACGGGTTTATCTTTCTAAGTGTGTGTCAGACTCAGTTTTCGTCTCTTTTCTAATAGCGCTCGATCTAGAGGGTCAGATTATTATTATTATTATCATATTATGGGACGTATTACCTGTTGTTCTCACACATGAAAGACAACCAAGTGCAGCATGGTTAAATGAATGCCTTATTTATGATCAAGTAAAGTCCCTGGAATTGACCCTCACTCTAAATTAGAGAAGCTTCTCCAGATGGTCTTTAATCTCTTTTAAAACCCCGCTATTGCATCAATCAGAGGCCCCCGGGGTGCTGGAGATATTGCTTTTATCAACACGGTTTTCTTTGAAACCCATACAGGCACCTACTTCACACACGAAGCCAAGGGGGCAGATGATGCAGCGGACGCCGACACAGCCATCATCAACGCCGAAGGGGGCCACAACAACTCGGACGAGAAGAAAGAGTACTATATCTGAGTCCCGAGGCCTCTGTTGTTCTTACTATTTAGTTTTGTTTTGGGGCGGGATGGGGCGGGGCATGGGGAAACTGTGGGAAGAGTTTTTGTTTATTTGTTTGATTTTCTTTCCTGGGGATTGAATGAAGTAGAATGCTATATATGGGCAGCTGAGAAGATGTAGGTATTTGTGTTAAACAGCGGGATCAGGGTCGGGGGTGGGGTTTGGGGTGGGCAGGATACCAGACGTTGCCAGATATGAGTGTAGAAAGCATCAACACACAGCACCTCCCCAACTGCTGGTATTTTTTCGTTCATTTCTTGACCATTTGCAGAAAATTCTGTGCCTTGTTCTGAATTTCTTTTCTTAGTCATGCTTTAAAAGCCATCCATCGTGTCACACCCAAACCCCCCTCCCTGAAAACACACATACACCACCATCTCCGATTATCGACTTTATCAGCTTTCCTATGAAGGTACATGAGCGCACACCTCAATACATTCCCACATACTGTGGGCATCTCCATCAAAACATCATATCCTCTGTACTCAGCAGGCCTAGTCACATGACAGCATTTTGATTTACTCAAGTCAGCAGCATCATGAAGGGAAGTACAAGCAGCTTCCTTCCTTCCAGTCCCTCAATAAGTTGATGTGACCGGCGGAGAATTGATCTTGAACATTGCACCTGTTTTCATTCTGACAGGCTGCATCTGCATCGCTGCAGAATGATTATATCTTCGGTTTAAATCTTTTTTTTTTTTTTTTTTTTTTTTTATACTGAATGTGCCAGTACATTTGAAGAATTGCTACTGCTCAGAAAGAGCATAGGTGCAGACAAACACTTCCTGCTACACTGCACCTTCGGAGGCTTCTCATCTCGTTCTGCTCTGCTACACACAACCGAAAGCCCTTGCAGGTATTTATTGTTTTGGTATAACGATGTCTTAGGTTTCCTCAGCATTTCCATCCAGAAATGTTTTCGCACATGCCATAATGACGAAACAGTCGCCGTCACTGAAAAAGGTCTAAATGCTATGGCTTATGTTTAAATTTTTTTTTGTCTAATGCTGTAGTTTCCCACGCAGGGCTGGTGAAGATGACCCTCTAGCACACGTAAATAACTACCTAAAATAGTGTCAAAGCAAGACTTTTTGGAGTTTTAGAGCCTGTTTTGTTAGGTTGAAGGGAGGAAGCGCCACAACCATCATGTTTGTAGATGAACAGAGAGAAAAGATTTGGAAATGATTTGATTACTATAACTTTACTACCTTAAAATGCATTTTAACGGCCAAAAAACATCTGCATTTGTGTATCTTGTTTGTAGGGCGAGACAGTGAGGATGTGACATTGATGTTAAGCAGTCCAACAGGTGTGTAATGGTATATGATTGCCTGTCAAGTTAATTGCCTGTTTGTTCTTCCTCAGAGGGAATAGTGGCAATCGCAGCTAGCTTTTCCTAGTGCTATTAGTATTTAAATGTAAACTGCCCAAATATCCCAGACTCGTTGGTGTGAAAAAGCACCACGGCGACATAATTTCCTCTTGAAGTGTACACTGTGTGTGTTTTATTGTTTATAATTGCTGTAAGTTGCTCCTCCGGGTTCCTCTTTATGCATAATATTCCTGGGCTTCAAATGAGGTTAGTTTGAATGGAGACCGAAACAGTCTTATTACCAATACAGTTTGAAAAAAAGAAGTCGAAAGAGCTTTTAATAACATTCCAAATATTTTAGGACAACCACCTGCAATTTAATTAGCCACATTTGTGGATTTTCCCCTTTATTTACAGTCGTTGTCAACACATGACGCTAACCAAAAAACTCATACTCTCTTCTCTCCTGTGAGCGCATTAGACATTTCACCAGAGCCTAGCTTCAAACGCAGCGTACACAATGTAAGGCGGCTTAGATTACTAAAGTACTTTTCCTAAAAAGAAGTATTTCTTCTCATTTCCTCATGACTCTCTCTGTAGTGTAAGTGAACTTAAATGCCATAGTTTAGGCCCTGCTGAACTCAACCTCAGTGTGTAAATAAAACTGCGAGGCTGAGGGGGGAAAACACACTCTTCTTTGATTTCTTTTCTTTAAAAAAAAAAAAAACACAAGCATCTACTGAGACGTTTTAGGGTATGTGCATTAACCATGAGAAACACTTTGGACGCTTTTGGACTTTTGACGTAGAATATAAATCCGAGGGAATGTCTTGCAGCTTGATGGTTGCCGTTGCAGTTGAGATATACAGTTGTGTGGCTTGTGCTTAACTAGTGAGCATCATTTAGCTTTGGTCTGGCAGCTTCTGAACAGGATTTCAGACATCCCTTCTTCACTTTTGCATATGTGAGAGACATGACATCAGTATACTAATTTGTGGTATTTAGACTGGGCCGATGTACACTTTGTTCAGCTTGTTATGTTAGACCTGTTTTAATGTGATTAATGTGGTTTAATCCACTCTAGTAGGCATCTGAGGACTTCGATGGGAACACACGGTCACGCCAGTGATCTGTTTTGTCCTCTTGTACAGCAAGTTTGGAAAAGGTCTAATTGAAAGTGTCCAAATATAACTGCTTGTTTTGAGATGTGAACTGGGTACGGTTTCGGTTTTGTCATTTCTGTTGTCGTGTTTGATTTTGTTGCTTTAATAGTGCCCCTTGTTCGATGCTGATGGAACTTGATTTCTTTTATTTGAACTTGACAGTTTCATTTAAGCCCTGTCTCAGGTTCACGGACAATAAATGGTATGTTTGCATCTCAGGTAGAATGCAAAGTTACGGCCCCCGATTAAGAAAGTGGAAATTACATGCAAACCGGATCAAGCTGGATCTCAAATCTAATGGTGAATTTTACGTTAGAACTATCTGTTATGTATTTTCTGTTGTTGTTGTTGTTGTTGTTGTTGTTTATTTGGTGCATTGTAAAATGTGTATGTAATGTACACACTATGTTGAGTATTATCTTTTTTTAGACCTACTTCACACAGAGAGGACAGGAAAGGACAAACCAACTGCTCTCATGATAAAATTTAATCATTTTATGGGTTTTAGAAACAAAATAAAAAACTAAGCATGAAGGTTCACCTGTAAATCTAACCATCAGTGGGAAATGTACAAATTAAATTATACAAATTCACCCCCAATTCGGCTAAAAAGTCAAATAGTTCAGAATTGCCGTGAGAGTGAGTTGGGGGCAAAGAAGTAACATTCTGAAATCAAAGTCGACATGTTTCTCATTCTGGTTCCAGATAGTTTGGAAAGTTTTGAACGTTTATCATTTATTGTTTTTAGGTTGGTTATTTTTTTGTCTTTCTGCTGTACTTGGGCAATGTTACTGTGTATTAATGAAGAAAAAACGATATCCACATTCCCATACACATTTTGTATTTGTTCATATTAGACATTTTTACAAAAAAAATAAATAAAAAAATGGAGAGTTCTTGTCTTAATAAAAAAGAAAAGAAATTAATGTTCAAAGTAATGCTTGGTTTTGGTGGTGTTATTTCCTGTGTTACATGACATGAAAATCGTATTCATCTTTTAAAGGTTAAGTCAAACTTCTGAAAGACATATATTTTGCTGTCGACAATGATATACACCGCAGCGGGATCTGAATTGATTTAAAAACTGGCAGAATCTCATCAGGAAAATGTGGTACGTTTATCCTGCAGAATACTTGTGGCATTAATATTTGAGATCCACCGTCGTCCATGCAGGTTTTTCTCACAACCCTTCAAAGAATGAGTTATATTAAATGTTGCTCAAATATTATATAAAAATACTACACATTTCAGTATCCTTGCCATGTTTTTAGATCAGTGATTGTATCAGATACCACGTGATCATATAGAATTCTGCACACAAAGAATGTTGAATTTGCTTCCAAATATACATTAGTAATCTCATTTAATTTCCAATTACGGTACATTGAGATGGTTTCTAAAACACTCCAGGATCATTTACTGGCCTTTAAAGTTTACTTTTGCTTTACAGCGAGTTCACGAAATCCAATCGAGGCTCACAGTTTCGCATCTCCTTATTATCTTTGGCATTCTCCAGCTCTGTCACACTTCTGCCTTCTGCATTGTGATTTTATTCAGCTGAACTTCGACCGAGGCAGCCTACAGAAAGAACATCTCTCTAAGGTATGCCTGCACCCTGACCTCGCCGCCCAGTGGCAATCTCAGCGACACACTCTGCAGATGCTGACCTTGAGTTGTAGCTTTTTTTTCCTTTTTTCTTTCCTCTATATGATGCCTGGTTTATGATTGCCTGTGCAGGAGCTCAGCACAAGTGTTGTCACACAGCCAAGGCTCAAAGTCACCCTCTGCTCAGATAGGATGAATCTCAAGGTACAGGCAGAGAGGAGCACAGATGTCACATGGAATCATCTCCGTTTCAGAGAGACAGAACCAGATCTGGGAGAGAAGAGAGCGCTTCGTGGCTCAAGGCGATTTCATCATGTCCTGTAGCTTTGCTAGGCTACAGCAGAGCTGTAAAGTTACACTATATCTGGATTAAAAAACACATTTTAATACTTTTTGACATTTTCTTGAGCTGATGCGATGGAGTAGCTCTCAGCACAAATCACTGCGATTTAAAGTGATACTGCACCAAAAAAAAAAAGAAAGTTCTGTCATCTGTTACTCACTCTCATGTCATTCCAAATCATTTCGCTGTTCCATGAAACACAGAAACTGAATTTGGATACTTAGAGGGAAATAGTTAAAAGTCCTGGTTATTACAAAAGGCACATAAAATGTAATTGTAAAATGTATTAATTTATAATAATGTCATATTTGACATTTGACTTAACATATAACCCTTCTGGAATATTTAAAATAATAACAATGTGAACAATCATATATGATTATATATTTTAAGAACTGATTATTTATTATTCGATTTTATATATCTTGCTTCAGATTAAATTTACATAAGTGATTTTACACACTGTACAGAACGAATATTAAATCCAAGTGTCTACTTTAATGTTTCAGATAACTTTTGTGAAAGTACAATTTTGTAATATGGTTAAAGTGATGTTCCATCGCCATTCAGCATATATTTATGTAAATATGAAACAACGCTTATTCTGACCTGTACTTATTAAAATAAAGAAAAGAAAAAGTGATCATACTAGATTTTTATTATATTTTAATTATAACTTCTTTCTTGCTGACAAATAGGCAAAGATTGTAAAATATTAAAAATTACTGTTCACTAGTATTTAGGGAGCTTTTTGGTTGATAAGCAATTAAATGACATTTTGGTGGGTGCCTTCTGTAAATCATGGTAAAAATGTATAATATTATTAACTTCAAATTTTCTTTCTAGAAAATTTGTGAAATCTATTGGAAGTTTCTATTAGTTTTCTGCTGTGCTAACATCAGTGTGTGACAAAAGAATATGAAAAGAGCTTGCAGATTCCTCACAAATTCACACTGAAGTAACACCATATAGGTCCGTAAAGGCATAAGGGTGAGTAAATAATGTCAGAATTGTAATTTTGTGTGAACTACCCCAGACTATAGGACATCAGGTCTATTGCAATCTCATATAGAGGGAGAGCTCACCTTTACAGACTCTAAATGGATCCATTGAAGGTAGTTGGAAAGGGGAAAGTCATTCACAGCAACAATAGTGTGTCTTAATAGCATTGGCCCTCTACTCACTGCAGTCTGGGTCCACAGGTGAGAAGGGGACTGATTCCTGAAATTGCAAGAGATTTACAATGATAGAGATGGTGGAATAATCCATTAAAGCCCATATGGGGTTTTGTCTCGATACAGGCATTTATAGGACTGGACTAGACTGATTTATCCCTGTGTGTTATGACATCATTTCTGACCCATGGAAAAATCTAATTCAGAGATAAATCTCAGTGTGATTCATCTCTGATTAATCAGACTCCAGCCATCATAAGCATGTGCCTGATATCCAAATCCAATATGCAGAAAGCAGTTGACTCCAGACTCCAAATTGATTGGATGTACTGAGCCTTGGCTCCAACACAATGTCACGCTTAAAAATTTAATGGAATAACAAAAATATCAACACAACTGTTCTTTGTTTAAAGAAAAATGCATCAAGCATTAATGGATCATGTTCATGGTTAATATAATGAATTACACTGTGTAACTGCATGTAGTTACTCTGAAATGATAACTATGTGAACCTGAGGTCAAATTTCATCATACTGTACATCCACTAAAAATTTCAGAAGTAATTGAAAAATGCTATTAAATGCAAAGACATTTAGACAGTTTTAAGTGATAGAATACTTTACTGTAGCATCTGGTGATTATATGTATGCAAAAATAATGACCCTTCCCATGCCATTTAGAATAAATTACACCTTCATTTATAAATGCCACTACAGCGAAACAGATGGCTATACATTAAGATGCAAACTAGTATATTAGACGTAGATAAAAGCTAACGATGAAAAACACTTCTGCTCTCAATGTGATTTGCATGTTTAGTTTCATTCCTCTTCTTTGTTGACTGGAATTGATCTTAATTCAATTGCTGATCAAGCCAGTCAACAGCAAGTCGAGAACGTGCACACTGTTAGCAAAGTACAGCAGACTTGTGTAAAGTCTAAAGCAGAGTTTGTGTGCGGTGTCCATTATTTCTATTTCATAAAAGACAAACAAATCCCAGCTGGTGTCTAAACTAAAACATCTCGCTAGATGTGTGTCACAATGAGTAATAAGGCTGCTAACAGCATGTAAGTCACTGTGAGCCTTATTTATGTCTTTGAAGTCTTTTTGGCTCGACTTTCTTCTCATCTCTCGTTAGCGGGATGCAGAGATTTCTGCCATGGCGACAGTCTCTCGGGGGGTCGGAGGAACAACAGCTCTTTTCTACGACATTCATAATGATCTAGGATCTGTGAAACAAACCCCATATTCCTCTTATTAGTTCTGTTGTGCTGTGCTCTAACTGCACCAACCTGCTCACAAACTGCACTTTCCCAGATGGCAAGCATTTGCTTTGATTTTAGACGAAGCGAGAGAACGTTAATTAGACTTTGATGAAGGTAACGGTGTTTGTTATATAATACACCTATAGTACACCTACAGCAGAATAGCAGCAGGTGTAATACTGTTCACTAAACATCCATTCAAGCTGAAATATGATGAAGCATTTGCACTGCAGACAATAAAGTCAGCTCCACCTACTTTCCTTGTGCATACTTATCTGGGTTCAATATTTTGTATGAAACTATGTAACTACATTTTCTCCCCAAATGTAGCATTCCGTAATATCCAACTTTTGAACTCTTTCTATAACAAGACATGATTTTGTTTTTTTTTTGTTTTTTAGTGCATTCGAAAAAGCTCATTAAACCCATAAACAAACATGTTTCTATAATTAATGGGATATTTGTCTTCATCAACGTACATTTGCTAGCTGCTATCGGATGACAGCTTGAGTTTGACTCGATTTGCATTGAAATGGATATTTTCTAAACACCTTTCATTGACCATTTAGTGTAAAAAGAAAAAGAAAGCAAAACTGCAGTTTCAGAGCCTATTTCCATTCATGGCCTGTGCTTGTCACTGACTGTTTATTTTCAAAAAGATTCATTTTAGGTTTTGCTAAATCAGAAATTTCTAATTGGAAAGGTCTCACTGGAAAAAGAGACTGCGTATTGTATATATCTATTTAAAATGGGCACAATATTGATGCTTAAAAATGCTGTGGTGATTCAGTTTATTTTGTCCTAGTAAACAGGTCAGCTATGAGGCCAGTACTGTACATTTATGTGAAAAATAGAAGAGCTCTACCTCTTATCCAGTCATCCTGCAAGGGTTTATGTTTATGCAACTCTGCATTTTGCGCAAATATAGCTTTTAAGTTTGCAAATAATTCAGCTCGTGCTGAGTTTTCGTTTGCCCTGCCAGTTTCAATAGAGCAGCATTATTAGGAGATTCCACTATACAGCATCTCAGTGATGATTGGAATTGGCGTTCTCCAATGCCGCGGGGACGGAGGAAGCTATCGGCTGGATCCTGTTATAACAACTCAAATTGCATTGAACCGCAATCAGTTGACTGGAGCAGAATTGATTATTTGTCGAGGTGCTTTGAAGAATTACGCTCTCACTTTGTTATACAGCGTTTTATTAAGTAGCATGCTGAGTAAATATTGTTGTCTTTTATTTTTCAGTATTACACAGGATGATGGTGTCGTTGATGTGTTTCATGCTGGTTACTGGCAGAAGTAACTGCATATGACTGGCCATTGATAGCAGACCTAAGCCATTGAGAGCTCATAATTGGCTGAGCCTCAGCACTGGAGCATTTGCAATCATACAGGTCCCTCTCTGTGTCTTTGTCCACACATACACACACAGTCCATTTATGGATCTTCTCATTGGAGCTTTGGGATTTCAGTAATTGTGGTGTATAATAGCAGATGTCCCTCTGTCAACCCTGAGTACATATCGCTTTCACAACAACCACAACTAATTTTTTTGCCTTTTCTCCCAGGGTTTTATAAGGTCAGACTGCACTCATGTATTCTGTTGCTTGTATAAATGTCACCCAGTGAAAAGGTTTTGGTGAAGGGAAATGGTACGGAATCAATTAATCTGTTCACCTGGTGGTGGAACATTAATCTCTGCTTGTGAGAGAAAATCTGATGCAAATGGACTGCCATGATTATACTGTTGGAGTTCTTTAAGGCCGCATTGCTTTTATTATGTTTTGTCAGGAAATCTAGTTTAATTTACATCAGTTGTGCTCAAAATAGCCTCACCCGGGATTGTGTGTGCATGTTTATATCTTTAATTGCCTGTCTTCACAGCGGTCACAACTCACAGTGGTCAAGTCACACTGCCACAAATAGCAGAAATTATATTTTTATGTTCAAATTAGATTTAAAAAAAAACCTTCCACTTTATCTCTTAAGTTATCCACTGAATGTTTTATTATACTTTTTTTTCAAGAATAGTTTAATTTGAAAAACCATTTGATTTGTTCTCCATGGAGACACAACTTTCCCAATTATTCTGCGAGTGAAAAGTTTGTTTCTCTGTGGGTGAGCAGGGATTGATTCGGCTCAATCTGATGCACTGCATTTTATTCCAAGAGCAGCATCGAACAGCAGTATCTAAAAAAATAAATAATTGTCTTCATTTTATTCAGACTTTGTACTCTACTAATGGTTATATGCAAAAAGTATTCAGACTGGGGTAAGATGTGTCACCTCCTTTATAGCAAACAAACTGTGCACGACTGACCATGAGAGATTCACACACACATATACATTTATATATAGACTTTTATTGCAGTGTTCATGTGCATAATGAGCAATCAGTCTGTTAAATGCTATTAGCTGTGGCTTTGGTCGAAACCATTTTCTGCTCAAAAGGGTGAAATATTGATTTTCTATTTTATATATTTCTAATTTGACAGACACAGGGGGCATGTAACAAAATAACAGGTGTCAAATATTTGACAAATTTCCTGCACGTATTTTTTTTTGATCTCACTTTAAGAAGAACTGATGTTCATCTCTGTTTTGTCACTTTTGATTTCATTCTGATGAAAATTCCCTTTAAATACAACTAAATTCGATTTTAGTTATCTTGGAACTGAGTTTCCTCTTCATTCCCTTGGAATATTTCAGCTCTACATATTACAAATTCAATTTCAATATGCAAGTTTTTGCTGGTTAATATTCAAGCCGTGCTTCATGTAAGCAGTTCATTCAGAGATAGACTCTTCTCCCTACAGCAAGACACTATGTGCTTTCTAAAACATAATTATAAAGCAGAGGGCATTCTCAACCATTCTGATGCCTCATCCATGCAGTCTGTAATACATTCAGCTGCTAATTTACTCAAAGCAGACTCCATAAACCACATGGAGGATCTGGTGTAAACTGCATTCTCCTTATACAGTAGATCACAGACCACCTGTGGTTGTCCTTTGCCCATCATTGAAACTACTTTCAAACAGAAGCTTGTTTTTAAAATGTAGTTTTAAGATTATATGTTAATGGCTTGCACATATACATTGTATAAAATGATAAATCATGATAAAATGATAAATCAGTCTTTTAAGTCATAATAATATAATTTAAGTTGAAATGGGATATGCAGCCAATTTGATTATACTTCAAATTTAAGGCAGCAACATAGATTAAGTTTGTAAGTTGTAGTAGGTGAAATTATTTTTAGTGTAACTGACACCATAATTTATACAATGTGAGTTGAAAACACTATGATGAACAGCAGCATAACGAAACATTTTACAAACAAGAGCTCACATGCAACTTCATTGTAGTGGTAAATCTCATAAATATCATAATTATTATTATTTATTTTTTTAAACCACTTGATTTGCATGAACAGTCCTAACGAATCAATTCTCTAACATGAATTGGAGCACAGTTAAGGAGAGAGAGCATGTTCAGTCCTTTTTTTCAGCTTGTTTGGCTTCAAAGTCAAAATAAGTACTTAAAAAAACATACTTTTGTCACTGCTGTACTTAGAAAAAAGTTTCTAGTTACTGTGACACAGCTGAAAACTCTAGTCACGTTAGTAGCTTTCTACTTTTAGTTGGTTACTACCCAGCATTACCATTATTACCGAGTCAAAGCACATCCAAGGTCACCCAGCACCTCTTCTTATCTAATCAGAATGGCAAATCGGCATCTCTCAATCTTCTGGCCGTGGATGATAAGTGGAAAGCCGGAGGAATTAGCAGCCCAGGCATTTAATGCCTCCATGAATCCTGCGCTGCTCACCCACAGGAGCTGAGAGAAGGATTTTTCTGAGCACTCAGAGGCCTGATAAAGGTAATGAGCTGAAATGCAGGAATGACGAGTCGGCGGGGAAGAATGCATGTGTGCCACTGGCTGAAACTTATCTTTGTGCCTCACAAAGCAGAGTGTCTCCACGCACGCCCCATGGCCTAGCAGCAGATGCCTGTGAAGTGTCAGGAGAATGCTGAGCACAGCCAGACCGTATGCAGTTGCTCCGTGCAGTCATGAGAGACAGACTCATTGTGGATGGTGCTGCTTCATTTCATATGCTGCACTTTACTGCACTAAAGCTGCTGCAGAAGTAGTTTGCCCATCCAATCTGCATGTGCAGCCTCAGATTAGTGAGGCAAGAAGATTTTTTATGAAACATTGAAAAATGCATATATAAACACACAGGGGTGAAACTATAAAGCTACAATAAATATGTTGTGTTCTTTATCTTTGAGTGAAAATGCTCATTCCTGGATTGCATGACCTCAGTGCAGACTGTACAATATAAAAACACATTTTGCCATGATTAGGGCTTAAATGTCCTTCTGTGCAGTAACCTTTTAGAACAGCAACGGTTGATCATGCAAACTTTCATGTCCTTATAATGGCATTACTAGGTCGGTGGCATTAACAGTTAGTTGCAAAGCATTCAGATAGATTTGTGACGTCTAGTGTATTCATACTTTGCTCTATTGTCACCTTTATTGGTCATATTGTCAGAATGTCAGCATGCAACAGAGTGTAATTAGCAATCAAACAATATGCAGGAAAGAGATCTGTGCAGGAACAGCAGACACAAACAAATAGAGTTGTGCTCTTCTCTAATCTCTGAGGGACTGACTCATTCATTTAGCGCAGATGTATTTGAAGGTTTGTTATGTGGTTGTCACTCAGCGTGTCTTTTCTCCCTCCTCCCTGCAAGATGGCTTGTGTGCTACAGGAACTGAAAATCACACAAGCGTTGGAGCAGCTCCTAGTGGAGGCCCTGAATACAAACACATTTTACCCTCAGTATCTGCAGTAGTTGAATTACACACGCTGCCTTAATGCCTACGCTATCTTAATTACCCATGCTGAACAAACTAAAGCATAGAGAATGGCTTGACACTATAAAATTCCAAATAAGGGTTTCAGTGGTGCTTTTCTTCATGCTAAATACTAGGAAGAGGGGTTAGGAAAAGTTACATAAATGAGTAGATGTTGAAAAATCAATAAAAGTACATTTCTTTTTCCTTCTTTTCTCTCTTACTTTCCTTCTCTCACTCTTTTTCTCAAACTTCAAAAGACACAACACCTAGCTTTGATCCCGAGATGAAAGAGCATTCATTTTCGTAAAAGACCAGACCAGATATGGCGTTGCATGATGTTTTGCTATATGCATTACTGTAAATTGAATAAATAGATCTATAACTAGTTTACTTCAAACCATTTGTCCTGCTCAAAGATGTTTGGATCATTAGTTTTCAGACATACTGTATGATGGTTCAGCTACAGTAAACATGCAGTTATTACTTTCAGTCTGTGGTTTTGGTGGCGTCTGTATGTTGACAGTCAGCCCAACTTGGACCTATAGAACAACTTGACAGATATCGCAATTAAGCACGTCCTCAGGAATGAAATTCATTTGAGTTGACTGGCTTCTCTCTTTCGCTTCAGCCCGCATGAGGCTGCTGACACTCTTTTTGTGCTTTGATTAATGTCGAGCCCGGCACCCAGCACAACAACACTGGACTAAGAAAAATAGTCCCATAGATAAAGAAGGGCATGATTCATCCATCCCAATTTAGCTCCTTCTCTTTAAAGCCCCACAGTGGTGCAATTAGCATGTGGTATTTATCATTTCTTTATTGAATATGCCAGCAGTGTCCCTTCACAAAGCAGAGGATGATGGGATTTACAAGACTTTTTCTAACCTTTCACTGATCTAGTTGGAAGACTGAAAAGTACTGATGGATTTTGAAGTAAAAGCACCTTTTTCCAGCTCTGCTGGGGTTAGGGGCGTGTCTGCATTGCGGAGAGAGGTGTTGATTCTCGGTGTAACCGCTCCACTTCATCCTTCACCTCCCAGTCCCTCTGGCTCCTGCAGTGTTCATATACTCACAGGGAACAAGAGCGTCCCCGCTAAGCGAGATGAGCTCAATTTTTCAATTATTCCAGCAGGCATGGGCCAGCTCCACAAAGGCATCAGGCAAAAGGCAGCATGTTGTTGGACATCTGGTTAAGTGGCTTTCATCGAGATGAAAAAGAGGAAGTGTTGAATTGCATCCAGGTTCTGACTTAACTCTCCAAATTCTCTGCATCTTTTGCATTCAAAATGACTTAAAATGGGTAATTTGCGCCCTCCTTTGTTTTGACAATGACCCCCATCGCCCAGGCCATGGCAGCCTGGTTAGCTTCAAACCCCTTGATCCACATGGCCTTCATATCCACGCAGACAGCCCTGGCACCTGAAGAGCATCTGAGAGCCGTTATTCATCTGGAATTCAAGCAATGTGATAATATGACAATGTTATAACCTTGAACTCTTTAAACCACATCTTGACATTTTCTAAGCGTAAGAGACGATGCAGAGTTCTGATGGTCAGTGCACTGAAATGCTAAATCTGCACTTAACATTTCCAACTTAAATTAATAGAGTCCTTGCCTGGGCTCCTGCAGATTGCTGAAATCTGAATGATCCTGTATTGCACCCATGTTTCTTAAGTTAGGTATTAGTTGTCTGCAACTAATTTAATTTGTTCTCTGGTTTTCTTTTTCAGATTTGTTGAAATTGTAAACATTAATTAGTATTTCAAACACGGCTTGTCTGTTTTCCTCTGCCAGTAAAATAGTCCCAAACAATGTTACTATTACTAATATTATTTAAATACTATTATAGTTTTGGTTACACTTTATTTTACAGTGTCCTTGTTACATTGTAATTATACATTTAAGCACTGAGTAATATTAATTAACTAGCCTACTTGTACTTGCTTTATGTTTGGGGTTAATATAGGGGTTTGTGGTTGCACTTTAATTTAAGGTGTCCTTGTTACATGTGTTACATGTACTTACTATTATAATAACAATTTATTATGCTTAATTACATGCAATTAACCCTAAGCCCAAATCCTAACCCGAACCATATAGTAAGTACATGTAAATAATGAATATTACTCAGTACTTATATGTATAATTTCACTGTAACAAGGACACCTTAAAATAAAGTGCAACCCCAAACCATAAATGAAAGTGTTAACATAGTTTTATTTAATATTTTGAATTAGATTTTTATATCTTTTTATATTTTCAGTTTTAATTTTCAATGTTATTTGCTTAGAAATCTTGTTGCTCGTCAACTGCCCCCCCCCCCCCCCCCCCCCCATTTATTTTAAAGTTTTAGCTTTTATCTTTGTTTAATTTAGATTTTTTTTTGTCTAATATTTATAATGTAGCTTTTTATATTTTTATATTTTTAGTTTTAATTTTAGCTAACTATAAGCAACTGTCCATCACCCATCTTGGGGCAACACATACACTCTAGTGGTGTTTCAGTCCTTGAAGAATCTGTGTTTTGAACAAATCAGTTCATTAAATGATTCAGTGACTAACTCATGAAGATGGCCACTAGTTTCCTTCCTGAATGAATCCGTGTTTTTAACAAATTAGCTGGATTAATTATAGACTCATTAGAACAGTCCCTGGTCACCACCTACTGCTGTGTCCATCTAACCTTTTAAAAGAATCTCCCCCATTAATCCACACACTGACAGTCTGTCTGGAAAGCACAAACAGAGACAAGCAGAGTTTTTCAACAGTGAAAGGTCCCAGAGCTGGTGAACTGTTACATCAGCCCTCATTTGTTTCAGAACTTGATCATTTGAAGACTGAAACTCTTTTTCAAATGTGTAATAATGAAGAAGTTGTGCTCAACCAGTCAAGAGACATATCTGAGTATGGATAATTGAGCCAGAGCTCTTCAGATGCTCAGACTTTGAGAGCATGAATAACAGCATTTACTTGCTTCCTTAATGCACCGAAATGACCAAGCAGGGGATGTTTTAATAAACTACAAGATAGATTTACTCTTGAAATGTACTTAGGGTAATTAGAAGACCCATTTTGTAAAACTGTCTAGCGAGAGTCGACAGTTTTCTGGGAAGGATTCCAAAAATGTACTTTCTTTTGCACGCGTAGAAGACATATTGTTATATTTCCTTCAGTTTAAGCTTAGCAAAGGTTTGATCCAAGACCTTGTCAGATTGAAGGCTTGACAAGTGTCAAAGCAACAGGCCTGCATACCAAGGACATGGATACTGGGAAAGAGAGAGAGAAAGAAAAAGAAGAAAGAAAGAAAGAAAGAAAGAAAGAAAGAAAGAAAGAAAGAAAGAAAGAAAGAAAGAAAGAAAGAAAGAAGGTGGGGTTTCAGCAGAAAAGATGCACTAAACACATTGGTTGTTTGAAACCACTTCCCACTGGTACCCTTAATGTCTGTATCATCAAGAAAATAGGTTTCTTAATTGCCTTCATTAGTCAAGCTGGTGCGACAGTAAAAAAAAAAAAAAAAAAAATCAATAATTGTTAAGAATTACTCCAATTGCACCTGTTAAAAAGACGTGGGTATTCATATGGCAGATAAGCGAAGGCATCAATTGTATGTACACACAGGGTGCCATCATAATTGTAGGTTGGCGTGCAGAGTTTTCTACACCCGCATGGGCAGATACAATATTTTAATTGAGTTTTGGTGAACAGTGATTCACTCTTTCCACAAGGTTACTTTATCTAAGGATTTACCTGGCCTGCCTCCTACACCCACAGATAAGCTTTGTCACTATCTGTGCTTCATTCTCCTCCTTAAATGCCAACAAGCACCAACTACTATTTATGTGTCACTGCTTCCCCACAAACCCTTTTCCCCTTTGAATGCCCAAGGAGTGGGGAGCAATTGCATGCACCAAAAACCCTGTATTTATTGGAAACCTTCAGAAGTGGCACAAGGGGAATTATTTTTACCAGGCATTAACACGGGCTGTGACAAGAGCACTTTCACAAAATGGGGAGCTGTCAGTACCCGCGTCACCAATCACCACAAACAGCAAGGTCCTCCAGACGAGCTGGACAGCCAGACAGTCACTGGACCTCAGCTGGGAAAAGGACAGGAAGGCAGAGGCGGTAATTTGTAATCTTCCTCTGAGAATACTACCTCTATCTCTTTGTCTGAAGACCCTTTTAGTCTGCCTTCAATTCCAATTTTATGATCCCAATGTCCTTGATACAAATTAATGTCACACTGTTTCCTTTCTGTGGTTTTGCTTTTCATGAAGAAAAAAAAAAGTCTATGCAAATACAAAATTATCATGGAAAGGTGTATTGTAATGTATTACTGTGTAGAAAAAAAAGACATATTTGTATACCATAGCATCTTAAGGCTTCACAGGCACTCTACTGATGTGAATGCTCTTCTAAAATGAAAGCAAGCAAATTGTAAGGCAATGTGAAAGTGATGCGACATAAAGGAAAGTATGGTAACCCATACTCAGAATTCGTGCTCTGCATTTAACCCATCCAAAGTGCACACACACAGAGCAGTGAACACACACTCAGACTGTGAACACACCTGGAGCAGTGGGCAGCCATTTTTGCCACGGCGCCTGGGGAGCAGTTGGGGGTTCAGTGCCTTGCTCAAGGGCACCTAAGTTGTGGTATTGCCAGCCCGAGACTCGAACCCACAAACTTAGGGTTAGAAGTCATCCTTTCTAAACACTAGGCCACAACTTCCCCACATGTCACATGTGTCTTTCACATAGAGTTAAACCCAGAATGCAATGCAGTGACCTCAGTGTAAAACAAAAGTAATAATAATAACAATAATGCAAGATGGTAGACAAGGTCATAGAAATTTCCTTTTCAATTAAAACATAAACTTTTAAGATTTAAAAGTGATATTTTTTATTTTCATTTGCAATTAATTGTTTTACTTAATAGAAAAATTGAACCCTTTCACCCAGCATATGTGCACTCAGTGTAGTCATATGAATCTTGCTATTAGCTTAGCAAAATGCAAGCTAAATGCAAAAGTATTGATTATAAATTGATTCAAAATGTTAGCTCAGCAAATGCTAACAGCAAACTGAATACAAAATTTATTGATTAACAATTGGTATTTGCTGGCATTAAAAGAAAGAAAGAAAGAAAGAAAAAAAGAAAGAAAGAAAGAAAGAAATAAAGAAAGAAAGAAAAGAATAGAGAAAAACTGCCATTCTAATAAAAGTGATAGTTCACCCCAAAAAGAAAATTCTGTCATCAATCACTCACGATGATCCTCATGTCGTTTCCAACCTGTATGAGTTTTTTTCTTCTGTTGAGCTCAAAAGATGATATTTCGAATATTGGTAACAGTTAATGGTAGCCATTGACTTCCATAGTATGGAGAGAAAAATACTATGGAAGTTAAACTGTTTGGTTAACAACATTCTTTACAGTATCTTCATTAGTTTTCAACAGATTCCTGCAGGTTAGGAACCAGTGGGGGGCTGAATGATGACAGAATTTTCATTTTGGGGTGATTTATACCTTTAATATTTCACACAATTTTATATTCTAGCCTTAGCAAAATGCTAACTGTAAACCAAAAGTATTTGATATAAATTACTTACATATTTAACCTAAAATGTGTGTGTTGTGTATTTTTATACTCAGCAACATGCTGACTGCAAACTATTCCATGATGGTTAAGATGCACAGGCAGTGATACTCAAATCATTTGCATTTTTTAACGATGTTTCTGTAGTTGACATTTTGTTGCTTAAATATGTATCCATTACACATCTATTATAAATACAAAGAACTTTAAATGATGTTGCGTCCTGTGGCGCAATGTGATGTCACACTGGTCTGAGTGAGGAGAGGGCTGATGATTAAGGACAGACCAGTGCAATGGTTGCTTGTGCAAGGCAAAGTATTTTCCCCTTATTAATTCACCTTCATAATATGTCTTGACAGAGCCTCCCAAAGCTGATCCATAATGCAGTCCTGCAGAGAGATTTGCCCAGGCTTGCCTTTTGAAGAAGTTATTACTTTGATGTATGAGGGAACACATGAAACAGTGAGGGGAGCGAGGAGAAATTGCGTTGTGTCTACGGGGGGACAGTATTTAGCCCACACAATGACTTCAATCTCTTAGCTTCTCAGCCAAATGGACACTGCATCATACTCAAACTGCGACTGAGGTATCTGGACAGAGTGATTCCCTTTCACAGGCCAAAGTTTAATCTCTAGATTGAGATGCGTAATACAACTGTCAATTGCTTTGTTTCCCCTGCAAATGATGGCGACCGTTTCTGATGAGACGGGTGAACAGGGTGCGTTCCTCCTGATGGGGTGGTTCAGCGCAAGGTCAGGAAGCATTGTGGAACTCGTTTTTGGGTCAAAGCCGATTCGTTTGATGACATGTCCACCACGGAAGTGTTGAATGTGACTTGAATGTCAATAGTGAGGAAAGAAAAAAAAAGCACTCCACTAAACTGCACTTGAAGAACATGAATGGAATATTGACACTGTAAGAAAAAAAATCCTTACAAAAAAGTGCTTGTAATTTTCTACCAGCACATTATCCATTTAGTTTACAGAAATGTCCTTTAATACTAAAACACAACACAATGCAATGTGTAATTCAAAATATGAATAAAACACTACGGGGGGGGGGACATCCTTTATATAAATGCAGTCATGCCCTATTTTATTTTACAGACTTTTCTTCTATTTTTGTATTTTTATTTTTTTACACACACTGTCACTATCATGATATTTCACTAAATATAATGAAAATAATGATTAAAAGGTGTTTAGCAATGTATTACTGTGAAAATCTCATGCAGAGGTAGACTTTAAAAGTGAAAAAGTGAAAAAGCCAAGATGGTAGACAAAGTAATAGAACTGTTCATTCTAAATTAAATGTAAAAATAAAAAATAAAAATAAATAAATAAGTACTGGCCAATCAGTATATTTGGGCATATTAATAATACTGTTAGCTTAGCAAAAATGTTAAAAGCAAACTAAAATGTTAAATGAGCTATTTCACCTAGTATTTGTGCACTGTGTGTTTTAGGCATATTGATAATAAAAGTATTAGTGGGGAATAGTGAAATACTCCAAGAAACAGATGTGAAAATGCCCGCCTGTCATGTTTGAAGCCTCTCTGCAAACAGGCCTGAATGAGTCAGACTGAAATAGAGGAGCTAATTACAAGCAACTCACCCGCTCAGACATTATCACTTTCAGTCTTCATGTCTGAATCAAAATGAACTTGAAATGATAATCGGTGGGGGAGACTATTTATAGGAAAAAACTCCAGTTGGTTGATAAAATAACAAAAAAATATTAATAACAATTGAAATAAGTTTATAGACTTACTTAAAATGATTTTCAAAGCACTGTCCATAAGTGTGTCTGAGATAGATTTTGTCCACATTGGCTAGAAAAACAAATATGCATATGTTAAAGGGCTTTAGGAAAGTATAATAAAGACATTCATCTGTTGTTCCTCTTCAGCCTCAGAAAAGAGAAACAAGGTCTGTGCCCAATTTGTGTGTGTGTGTGTGTGTGTGTTCTTGTTTTTGTGACATATCAGGACTCAACTCTGTATAATGACATGGGTATGACACAGGTATTACAAGGAGAGGGTGACTTATGAGGACATAACCCATGTCCCCATTTTTCAAAAAGCTTATAAATCATACAGGATGAGTTTCTTTGAGAAAGTAAAAATGCACAAAGTTTCCTGAGGGTTAGGGTTAGGGTTAGGTGTAGGGTTGGTGAAGGGTGATAGAATATACAATTTCTACAGTATAAAAACCATTACGCCTATGGGATGTCCCCACTTTTGTGTGTGTGTGTGTGTGTGTGTGTGTGTGTGTATGTGTTTGTGCTCACATTTCACTGGCTTCACAATGTGCACAGGCAGAATAGTGAATGTTTAAAGATCTCTGTCAAAAGCAGTAGGAGTTTGTAAAGCCAATTACACATTTTCTTTTCTAATGGTGGAACAGTATGTGGCTTTGTGGAGCTATCACTTATCAAAAGTTTGAACTGATAGTAAGTGCGATAGATTTGACATTATATATTTGGTTCAAAGTTAAACAAAGCACTTAAAGCAGGCTGTATTAATTTTAATTGGCTGTGATCATGCTGACTATGGTCCAATTATGTTTAATATTTGTGCATGTACTCTTTAGCTAAACAGCTAATTATCAAACACTTGCTGCGTTCATGTTGTGTTGCTAGGCTGTATGCCGGCAGCTGCTGAGTTTTTAAGGTTAAATAGAGAGTTAAATAGGGACCATACACTACAAATATGAATAATTTTTTAAGAATACCTGTATCTGTACAGATTAGAGGGAAAGATAATATAAGTCATTAACATTTTTAGCAACTAGTAAACAGAGGATTCAAAGGGAATTAATTTCAGATAGCTTACATCATCTCCAGTTTTCAACAAAATGTAAAAAGAGATCACGTAATGACATATTTTTAAGGGTGCTCACACATTAACCATAGATTTTTACCTTAACTAAAGTGAAAGACACTGTATGGATACAAAAGAGTTTATTAGACACACAAGCCTAGCAATACAAAAATAAGTGTTCGCGATGGAAACATGTTGATGGTGTAAGAGTCATTTCCAACTTTGTATGTCAAGCTAAATACTCTTAAATAAAAAGAAACACACATTTTCCAGCTTGGGGCAATATGATAAAACATGATTAGCTCAGGCAGAACAAAAACTTTGTGATTAGAAGCTCCCAGCACAGGTTTTTTCTTTTCTTTCTCTGTTGTTGCTGTAAATCTTCATTGACTGAGCATCTAGGGTGCATAGAGATTAAACTCACTACGCCACAGTGAGTATTAGCAGCCGAAGCTTAAGCAACTGGTTGGCAGTGAAGTGTTTATCACTCGCCAGATTTAATTCAATAAAGAGAGCACGGCTCTCACAACCTGCTCTCACAACATAATTGGATGAGTGCTTTCCATGCTCTGAGGTTACCAACTTGTGACTATCTCACAAAGAAGATAACACGACGCAGAGCTAGTTTAGGCCATTTCCCTCTCTGAGCATCAGTGGTCCCTTCTTACCTCTTGTTTCATCAGCCAGCTCTGCTGCAGTGGACCTGGGCAACCCTCAGTGGCTCCATCTGTGACATGCCTGTCAGTCTAACCTCGAATCAGTGCGAGACACCAGCCAACCAGAGGCAGCCGCTGATCATTTAGCCGCAATGTGCTGTCACCAAGACAACCATGCAATAAATAAATAAACCTAAATATGATATGGGACGGCAAACTCTGGCACTGTCTGTCACTGTCGAGGTGTATAGAATGCTGAAAATTGGCATCTTTGAAACACAATTGAATGAATGCACAACAGGGAACCATTGGAGAAAGTCGTGCCCTGTTAAAATTCAACAATTTTAGACACTCTCTGCTCGGTGGAGCAAAGAAAAACAGCCTTATAAGGTTATGGAAATTTTCTGAAATTGGAGGGAAACAAGCCTGCCTCGCCTTAAGCTGAGGATTGATTCGGCTTTGTGTTCTTCATCTCGAGCAGGCCTGAGTCTCATGCAAAGTTGAAGCCAAATAGCGGCAAGAAATAAAGGTAATAACCACTGTGCTTAAAAAAGAGCTTTCCATTTTAGTGAGTTTTGAGGAGCTTATGGTGAAATTCGTAATCAGGCTCAAATCTAGCTTGAAGAGAATACGAAATCTAATTTGATAAGGAGGTAATGAAGCCTCACTGTAATTATCCAAGATAACCTATATGTGGCACTGGTTGAGCAGTGATGAAAATTCTATTTAACATAGTCGGCTGATTTCTCTATTTTGATCAGTGGGAATCAAGAGACGGTGTGCTTTATAACCCTTGCCAATTTACTTTGAACTTCCCAAGATGCCAGGGATCATTAGTTTGAGGATCCTCAAACACCCTCCTGTTACTAGGTAATTCAAAGCAAGAGGTCTGAAGTCTTAGCTGATAACTTGGGCATTGTAGCCAAGGTGCTGAGGTATTGTTGTTGAGCATGCATATGAAATAGGCACTTCAGAGTGGACAGCGGAGCAAATACTTCACCTGCGTGGCCAGGGCTGTTATTTTCCTCTGATTTCACCTTGCTTGCTACAAAAAAAGCTGTTGAATCTCAAGAAACGGTAATGTCTTTTCAGTCTGGAAAGGCAACGTTGAAATACAGCAACATTTCTGCTTTTTCTTGGTTTCTGAACACAGGAATAATAGCAAGCATCCACGTTAATTTGATAACTAACACATTAAGAGCAGTTCATTGAGTGTTTAGTGATTGTGGAAGTGTTTTGTTGCGATTGAGGTACAATACTACATTCACCACAAATAAACCTGCACCAGTCTTGGTTGTTAAAGGAAAAGAGCTGGTTATTAGAAGTGACATGATTAATTAAAAAGACATAAATTAAACAATATCCATCAGATGAAAGTGCTTGCATGTAATTAACTGCAGAAGTTAAACTGCATGCTGGTTGCAGTGTATTCTGTTGGCAGGGAAACATGTATAATATTATATTGGAAAGACATACTCTGCTCTGGAACTGTCCAAGACTTTCTGTTCTCTAAAGACTGAATTACTGTCTCAAATATGAGCAGCAAAAAGAACCTTGACTGTTGTATTATCTCACTACATAAACCCTTAATCCTCATCATTGGAGAATTAGTTTAGTTGTAAAGTAAAGAGCTTCTTTTCCACTAAACAGGAATTCATTGTTCAACAGTTTCGGAATGTTCTGAATGGCTATTGGTTAAAAGCCTTGCATTCGGTTTCAACAGATTCCTTCTCGTTTACCTGCCCAAGTTGTTTTTATTTCATCCCCAGAACAAATGTATTCACTACTGAGGCCATTTAAATTCTATAAAGCACCAAATATCCTTCAGTTTTCTCAGACATGCCAGGCTGGGGAAGATATTTTGCAGAGCTACATGCCAGTCATTATTTAATGTACTCTATAAAAAAAAAAGTAGCTAATGAAAATATGTAAATACATTGATTCAAGTGGGCATTACCTCTTAAATATATGTCAGTCAGATTGAATACACACATATACACCGCTGTTCAAAAGTTTGAGGTCAGAAAGTGTATGAAAGAAAGAAATCATTTTGCCCATCACTGACAAATTAATCAAAAAGAGATAGTAAAGACTTTTACATTTTTAATATACGCTGCTCTTTTGAACTTCTATTTGTCAAGGAATACTTAAAAAAAAGAAAAAGAATCATGGTTACCACAAAAATACATTTTCATTTAAAATGTAAACACTCATATTAGTTAGAATTTTTTCTTGGAACATGTGATACTGAAGACTGGGGAAATGGCTTTGACAACACAGTAATAAATTACATATAAAATATATATTAAAATAGAAAAGTTTTATTTTAAATTGCAATAATATTTTACTGTTTTTACTGTATTTTTAATCAAATAAATCGGCCCTCGATGAGGCTTTCAAAAACATCAAGAAAATTTGACCAGCCACATATTTTTATTATTATCATTTCTTTAGCCCACATTTGCAATATAATATTTAAATAAGGAAAATAATGTTGTTGACAAAAGTAGTTACTGTACAGCCAACACTATTTTTAAAGCATCTGAGATACTGTCAGCACTATTAACAACTAGTTTAGTTGCATTGCTACTTTTTGATATTTATTCTCCAACACTGAAGATACCCTTATCTACTTTCCACCATATGAAACACATCGGTGCTCCAATAATTAAACCCAAATAACTCATATTTTACTTTCTAGGTGTTCAAATGTAAAAGCATGTCCTGTTTCAACAGAGTATATTAGAGAATGTCCATAAAGAAAGCAGCTTTACCCCAACCGCCTCCCAAAGGGTTTTCATTTGAATCCATTTCTCTTTTGTAAATGGACTGATGAAGTGGAGTCCCTCCACCTGCCAGTGTGTCATGACTGACTGGTCATGTGTCACAGTTAGAGCCAGCTCAAACACACTCACCCAGCAGCATATCTCTAATAGCAACCAGCTGTCTGCTCTGTGCAAAGAGAAATATTGACAGAAGTGTCTGCTGGAAAAGTATGCCCCGTCTTATTATCTGCCCGTTGGCAGGAGCTGAAGAGTCTTGTGGCTTGAGGAAAGCTTCATTGCCCATATTTGTTGAGCTAACAAATCTGGAAGCTCAGTTAGTGCAGGATTCAGTGGAGCCACTATTGTCTGTCATATTTCTGTGGCTAGCCCTGATAGCATACAGCTAGGCTGGCGAGGGAGCAGAGAAGAGATTGGATCACAACAGAAAGCCAAGTCGCTTCACAAACCTGGATCCCCCTGGCATAAAACGCCAGACGAATAGTCCAGTTTGTGTTTATTTGTTTGCATTTAATCATTTGAATGAAAGCTCCATGGGCAACGTGAAGGAAATACCAAGAATGACTTTCAAAGTAGACACGCTTTAGCTTTGCCGAATGCCTTCATACCTTTCGATTTGGATTTGAGGCTGTTAGCACTTGCCAAATTTAGCCCGGCCGGGTTGTTTGGTTGCTAAATGAATGCAAAAACATGTGCCGCCTTCGCCGCGGTAGGAGCGTGATGTGGTGTGTGCTGTTCTGACACCGAGCAGGAGTCTACCTGTTATTTTCACTATATTAATATGCAGCGCAGCTTGTTGCTGTAGTGCAGGCAGCCAGTCAGAATGACAATGTAATTGGGGAAATAGGGGGATTTTGGAAAGCGGCTGGAACAAAATAATTCCAAACTGACAACTTTGAGGAAGATCAAGGTGTGTTTCCCTGTTTTGGTGGGGTTCAAAAAACAATTGCGCATTTAGAGTTTCCATTTTATATCAGTTTAGTGAGAATTACAGAGCTTGCCTGACTAAACATCTTAGACAAGGGGTTGTTTTGTCACAGCTGTTTGAGAAACTGATCTGAACCTCTTGACAAGACAAACACATATCAAAACAGGGTTTTGTGCCATGCATAAAAGACACGTTTGCGCGAGACAACAAATGACAAGCGCACTCGTTCTAGGCATCTCAAAGCGAGACTGTGATTGTGCATAACAATGTGCGAAAAAGGAATCGTGATAAAGAGGTGAGTTAATGCTGGAGAAGGTGAAAGAGAGAGACTGTTCGTTTAATGTCAGCTGAAGGAGAGGCAGACGTATGGATGATTGAATTCTGCCATTACTGCATCTGGTCATGCTTGATTTCAAATAATGACAGCAGGGGCTTGGATATCAGCAGGATATATCTGCTGTATGCAGTCTGTCAGTAGACGGAGGTGGAAGACAGTGACGAGAGCCAAACCTGGACGACAGGCTGCTGTCTATGGTCAAGCCATTTACATGTGACAGTCAGGGCAATGACATGTGGGAGAATACGTTCAAATGGCCAATAGACCAAAAAAAAAAAACACTTTCTTTTCATACATGGAAACTGTGTAGGAATCTATCGGATTATATGCATGCATATAATATAAAATGCAATGATCCCCTTCCTTGAATTTAATAATTTGCTATTTTGTGTATACACACACACACACACACAAACACATACACACACACACACATACATATATATATATATATATATATATATATATATATATATATATATATATATATATATATATATATATATATATATATATATATATATATAGCTGCTGTACAATATATTCTATAAAGACCTATTATAAAGTCAACATGTTTCCAAAATATTTTAATTTTAATTTGATAATAATATTATGTGTTTTAAACTATTAAAACATAATTATAAAAATGAACTGTAAAACAATTTACCTCTAGTGAGCTTTATAATGCAGTTATCTTGTTAAAGCAGTGCAAATCTGTAAAATGTGTGGCGCTTTATAGCTGTATATGTCACTTTCAGAAACTTTTCAGAAAGAGGTTTACCCTAAAAACTGACATATTTCCTATATGTCAAATGTAGTCGATATAAATCATTTCATAAAAAGATAGATCTAATTGGGTTTGCTGGTAATACAAGCGGAAAGTCGATGATATTGGATTGTTTCCCCTCTTTGTGATTTGAGTCGCTCAGGGGACTGTTTATCTGGGAAGCATTTGAGACAGCTGACAGTGTCCTGTTTATAACACACTAATCACATTCCCTCAAATCACAACTTCATTGTCAACAAACACCAAAACAACCCACAGAACCGCTCACAGATGTTAGACACTAGAAGTACGAAAAGTGCCTCTAATACTAAACGTATACCAAGTTTCTTGTGCATACTTACTGTATGCTCATAATTACAAAGAATATATTTAGGACTCTACAACTGTGGTATCTTTGTTTACTAATATAGATGGTGTTTTATACAGCTTTGATTGTCATTCCAAGTGTGCTTACTTACAAAACGTAATTATCAGAGACGCCTGCTAGTTCATTCAACTATTGAAACTATTTTTGTTTAGCAAAAATAAAGTAACAGGCAATATTGTGTCTAAAATGTAAGTTACTTAATGTTAAAGGAATAGTCATTCAAAAATGAAGCTGATTTTCACTTTAATCGATCGAGTCGTATATGGATTACTTGTGGATGATGTTTTTATCAGCTGTTTATACTCATTCTGACGGCACCCATTCACTGCAGATGATACATTAGTGATGTAAAGCTACATTTCTCCAAATCTGCTATGATGAAGAAACAAATTCATCTGCATCTTGTATGGCCTGAGGGTGAGTATTTTCAGCAAATATTTTTTTTTTTGATGAAATATTCCTTTAACTAGTTAACGCAATATCAACAGTCACCCAATGACACTCTTGCTTGTGTGGTATTGCTTAAATATGATGTACAAACCTGTTAATTTAGTACATTTATGCACTATTCACGTATTCCTCAACCTTGAAGATATTTTAAGAATTCGGTCTCAATCCAGGTCCACTTAGGTTATCATTTTTTGTGCACTTCACTGACAGCACTCAGGTATATAACCACTGACACTCTGGTCAGTTTAGATAAACCAAAATGAAGTCCATTGAGGAATATTATCAAACTTCAGCAGCTGCGCTCTCTAAAAGAGATACCCACACATATCACTCCATTTAATTGTCGGTGTAAGAGAGACCATGCCACCCTCCATCATTTCCAATGTGGCAGTGCCAGTGTAATCTGATAACCCCCAAACCAGATATTGCGTAATGTATAGTAATCTGTAGAGTGATTCTTGAGGTGTGATTGACAACATTTGAGCTCCGGCATTCATTCAAAGCTGCTCTGACTTGTAAAGGCACTCAATGCAAGTTTCTCACTGCTAATGATTTACAGAGGACAGCATGTATTCATTCGGCTATGAAAGAGGCATTAGGATATATGACATAACAGAGACTTAAGTATTCCTGCTTAATGAACACACTCCTTCTTCTTTCTGTCACGGTTTATCTTTTCATGAATAGTTCCATGTGAAGTCATGAAAATAATAACAGGGACTATATTTCCCCCCCATTGCGTCATCCAAAAATATCTGGGAGAATTTCCATTTGAAAGATATTTTTCTCAGGAAAGGTGCCACTGAGTGTTTTTTAAGTGACAAATAGATGAGACAAAACATGTAGACGATCTCATCCCATCACAAATCTAGATATCTCTGTCAGGGTTGAGAGAGGAGAACTACAGTATCAAGAAAACCAGACTTAAACCACTATAAAGTAAAGCTTTGCAATGATGACAAAAACAATTGTCAGTTATTTCCCTTGATGTTATAATCTGGATTGTTGATTTAAATTAAAACATTTACATTTTATTAATAGTTTCGCTTAATATTATTAAGAATTTGTTTTGTGCAGAAACTGCATCCTTATCATTGGCCACATATCAAAAGCAAACAAAAACTTTTACAGAACGAATGTATTTCTGTTTTATACATTAAAAATAAATAAATAAATGAATTAATAAATAAAAATCATTAAAAACAAAACAGTTCATCAAAATGGTTCTCTTAGTTTTTTTGGTGTTGAGTGATATTTCTTCAGCACTCATTTTTATGTGCCACCAAACAAAAGTAAAACATAAAACGCAAATCTGTGAATTTGTTTAAACTCATTTCATCAGCTGTAGTTACAATTAAGCCTACTGACTAATTTGAATATGATGCTCCCATACCGATGGAAAAAAGTGTAAATGTAATGCTGTAATCCATACTTTCTTTAATTAGTTAATTGCAGCACCAATATTTCAATTAATTGTGTATATCTATACCACAGAGGTTATGTTTTGTAATGCTTTGATTTAAAAAGGATAAATGCATTTCACAGCATCATCAGTTTTCAGCTGGTCAGGTCTGACTCTGGCCAGGGGCACATTATGGCCTGAACTGGGGAGGGAACTACTTGCTACAGGTAAATTACATTTTTCAAATAATTATTTGTGTATATGGGAGTTTGCAGCAGTAAAGGCTTTTTGTAAACAAACTCACACGGTCATTTTCAGTGATGCCCTGATGGTAGTATATGTAGTGAATGGTTCAGTTTAGGTTTGCTTCACACAGTTTGTATAGTTGGTATGTTCCACCGATATACTGTGAGCCAACCCGTTCTCATCAGTCTGCGTATAAATAACACGACTTTACACTTTCTATTTGCGTGTAATGCATACGCCAAATGCCATTTTTGCGTGCATATGATACGCCAATCCTTCCCATTAATTTCGGTGGAGAGCAGATGCGTCCAAATAACACGCATCATCTTCAGCGGCAGTGACGTCACCAGCGAGGCTCGTTCAGTTCACCTGATGCGCGTACACCTTCAAACAGGTAAGCAAGGGTAAATATATTTTTCTTCTTCTTCTTTTTGTAATGATATCACGTGGTTAAGCGTATTGTTTTAATTATTTCAGTATTTCTGCATCACGTTAGACAGGGTCGTGTTTTTAAAGGGCAGTTTATGCTCAAATTATGGGTCAGTGGGCTGCTCAGCTAGCCTACCATTGTCATTAGCCTAAGCTAACCTGTACTGTTTATAGACCTGTTGCAGTTTTAAATAAATAATGATGTGACATATGGGTCTTCAGCTTTTAGACATGACTAATACAAGCACAACAAAGCACCCAAACCCAATATCGCGTGATAATCGTGATCGTGTAAAAAGTCCACACATTTAGCATATTTTTACAATACTAGCCTAACTTTTGCTTGACCACGTCATGTGTAGCCAATACACACACAGTAACTACAGCATATTTACCATGCTTTTCCTACTGTAACCGTAGTTTTACTCTGGACTTTGTAACGCACATAACCACGACATTTACTATGGGTTTACCATAGTAACCATAGTTTTACTCTGGTATTTGTATTTACTAACACACAATAACCACGACATTTACTATGGGTTTACCATAGTAACCATAGTTTTACTCTGGTATTTGTATTCACTAACACACAATAACCACGACATTTACTATGGGTTTACCATAGTAACCATAGTTTTACTCTGGTATTTGTAGTTACTAACACACAATAACCACGACATTTACTATGGGTTTACCATAGTAACCATAGTTTTACTCTGGTATTTGTATTTACTAACACACAATAACCACGACATTTACTATGGGTTTACCATAGTAACCATAGTTTTACTCTGGTATTTGTATTTACTAACACACAATAACCACGACATTTACTATGGGTTTACCATAGTAACCATAGTTTTACTCTGGTATTTGTAGTTACTAACACACAATAACCACGACATTTACTATGGGTTTACCATAGTAACCATAGTTTTACTCTGGTATTTGTATTTACTAACACACAATAACCACGACATTTACTATGGGTTTACCATAGTAACCATAGTTTTACTCTGGTATTTGTAGTTACTAACACACAATAACCACGACATTTACTATGGGTTTACCATAGTAACCATAGTTTTACTCTGGTATTTGTAGTTACTAACACACAATAACCACAACACTTACCAGGATTTTTACTCTACACTGTTTGTAAAGCACAGTAACCACTAAGTTTGCCATGCCTTTAATATCTTTTTGTGATGTAATTGTAATTCAGTGTTTTTTCTGTCTTTCAGTTACGTCGGATTACATACTCCACAACAACCTGTAATCCAGCAGATCTTTAAAGAAGCCATCTCTTGTAAAATCTCTCCCTCTCTCTCTCTCTCTCTCTCTCTCTCTCTCTCTCGCTCTGCTAGAATTAACAGGGAACTTCAACTCCACGCTCCCAATGCTGATATTGAAGAAGCTGTCAAGGGGGCTGAACAAGTCCTTCAAAGGATCAACCCTTCACAGGTAATGTTGAAGACTCTTAGTTATAACTGATTTGCTTTAATGAACGCATCCTTATATTATGTGTTAATCAAATATTTTGGTCACAGATCATTTTAACACACTGTCTCAACATGTTTATATTTCAGGAAGGCCTGTCATGAGATTTGAATTTGACCATCTTGTGCATTTATGAAGAAGACCAAAAGCTGCAAAGGTAAACACTTCCAATGGTACGTCAGATACATTTTTCTCAGCATTTGATGTTTCTTAAATTTTGGTTCACTTAGCCCATCAGGAAGAACACTCAACAAAGAGCATGTTGTTGTAGTAGTAATAATTCATCCAATAATCATATTATATTGCACAAGCGTACTTGTACAAAATTCTACAACTTTTACTCCTACTGCTGTTATTGGCCATTACCACAGCTCCCATCAGATTGTGCCCATTGTAAGAGTGTTTATATCATGAAGTTTAAATGAAGTCCATTGTATTTCTTTATTAATCTTTACAAATTGGTGCCGCCTCTTCCTGTTTCAACAGTACATGATATCTGTCCACACCTCATAGTCTGCCTTTCTTTCTATGGTGATGTTACTGAACACATCTGTCTTAGAAGCAAGAGAATGGAAATCCTAGTTTAACTTTTCAAGTGCTACACATCAGATCTTCAATGAATTTGGGCAATCAGATCACTTAAAGTTGTTCACACAAAGACCAATAACTATAATGAGAAGTATTTTAGCATCCACACCAACAGACAGTACTGTTCTCTTAAATCTCTTAAATGTTCCCCTCATTCTGTTAAATTTATACACAAAATTCTGCCTTTCTCTGCCTTTTTCACTTCATCTTCATGCTGTACTCCCTCACTCACACATTCTTTTTTGCTCTGTTGTAAGGCAGAAACTGAGAGTTTGCATGATGGCATTTTCTCAGACGCTGAATCTGATGTGTACAGATGAACTCAGGAGCCTACTAGAGTTGCCAAGGAACTTGTGCTTGAAGTATATAATTATATCTGCTTTATTTATATTTTTAAACAACAATAATGATTAAACATGGGGGTCAATAAATATTTTCTTGTTTTACAGCTGAAGACCAGAAACGCAAAGAAAATCAGTCAAACCAATCCTAAAGAAATGAGGAATGAACATGGACTTCTTGTGCCCCAAAAGAAAAGACAGAAAGGTGAAAAGTTTCACATTTCCATTTGTATGTCTGAATTCAATGCAGTTATGTGTGGTACAACATTGATGTTGATCTCTCAAAAGACTTTTCAAGTCCGCAGTTATAGTTTTTCACATATACATCTTTTTTATAGCTCCTAAAATGAGCAAATAAGCTGTGCATCATCTCTGTGATTTGGGAAGGAAATGACTGAATATGGTGAGTACTGACACCTGCAACTGTATTCACCAACACTATTACTCTAGAATGGTTATTGCTGACTTATTGTTTTGTCTGTTTGTTTGAATTAAGATGAAGCCAATTGATGAAGATATCATTTGAATGGCCACCGAGTGCATCACTGCTACCTGAAACCATCAGTTATCTTCTGTGAAGACTGCATTCACAAACCGCTCTACTGCGACAGCTCAGATGTTACGGCCTGTAAAAGTAAACATCACAGCTAAACAACGAGAGCTAGTTGTGGTGGGATTCTTTTGGCCAATATCCCCAACAAGAATCAATGTTAAGTCCAGTGCAACAATTATAAATAAAAATACTATATATTGTTTATTGATTTACCATACCCTAAATACATGTTTTGGCCCTCCAGGACATCTAGAGCAGATGGAGTGTGAGGAGGACGGTCAGAGACTCCAGCCACCCGAGCCATGGATTGCTCTCACTGTTACCATCAGGCATGCGTTATCACAGAACCTACACCAGCAGACAGTGAGACAAGTTCCTTTCACAGGCAATCAGACTGAACTGAACTCATACCAGTAAAACCATACACACCCCACCAACCTCATATGCCCTGCACTCTTATCAGTTATGCTGACTGGACTCAATATTATTATGCACCCTGACATTCTGTTTGCACTAATTCATACCGTGCTGCACTGCAGAAATGTATGTGTACTGTGATTATTATTGTTTTCAATTCATGCTCTCTGTATAGCATAATTTTTAACATATATTGTTCTCTACCTGAATTGAGTCCCTTATATATGTGTGTTTCATATATATATTCAGAATTTGTATTTCATATATATTCATGAATTAATTCATTTGTCATCCATACTGTCACGCTGCAGTCTGCACCCAAGACTTTCATCACCTGTATACTTGTGTTCATTGTATTGTGACAATAAAGACATTTGATTTAAATTGGTTACATGTCTTTTGTTCATCAGTTGTGCTGTAGGGTGCTGCATAACAACTGCAAAAAAAAAATTTATGACATGGAAGATTATGATATGTCCAGGACATGGACAAGCAAGAAGAGGAAGAAAAGCAAGAGAGCTCTAAAAACTTGATGTGATTCTTTGGGGCTCAAGACATTTCACCATGCATGCATTTGCATGGCTTCATCTGATTAGAAAAACATGGTTTTAACATAACCCATTTTTAATATTGTTAAAAATTGTATATCATTTGTCTTAATACACTACTTTAGTTGTCTTTATGTTGTATCCTTCAATAAAGTACTGCACATGGTGTTGGATAATAAAGTAGGGTGAATATTCTATATTAAGAATGGTGTTTGGTAAATACACCATTTAATTTTGTAAACAATAGATAAATGTGTTTTAATTAAGAAATTAACATTTGGTTACATTAATGACATTCAGTTAGATGAAGGGCAGGCTGAAAGCTGCATTAGAAGTGAAGGAGTGGATGCCGAGTTGCCATATCCTTCATACCAGAGATGGGACCAAGTCCCCATGTCTGCTTCATACTGATATTATATTATATTATTACATGATTTCTTGTTTGACTATTAATCAAGTTATAGCAAGAGTGAAATGTGTAACCTTATGTGTGCTGTATTTCTTTTCCTCAAGATGAATGTCCACATAATATGTGTGTGTACCCAACCGTAATGATAAGACACTTGCCAGTGCTAGAAAGCCTTGAATTTTAGATAAGTTCTCTGTGTATGTGTGTTAGTATCTGTCTGTACAGGGAGAAGCTCAGACAGTCCCAGGACAAACAATCAACTGCCAGTGTCCAGCGTATCAGATCTACGTCTTTGGAGAGTTTTATCTAGGTTTTGGAACCAATCAGAATTTTGTTGACTCATGTATTGACGCAATTAGTATCCTCTGTCAGGGTATAACTGTGCTTGATTTTGTATTGTACTGGGGGCGGCCTGCGAACTCCTTCGAGAGTGTTGAAGCTGACTTCTGCTGATGAAATTGCAAACTATTTTCTTCAAGTAAAATTATTATTATTAATTGAACTCATCTCTGAGTCCTGGTCTTCATTGCGACATATCTGGTCCTTGGGTTTTAACTGTAAATTCCCCTACAGTTAATGGTGGAGGATCGGCGGGCAATAGTTCTTTGGTGACATCCCTGATCAATCATCAAACCAAGGTAGGAAAGATTTTAGATTTAATATTATTGGTTAGGGACTGTCTGTAAGTGGAGGGGGTCGAGAGAAGGAGGAACGACAGACTCACTCAGACGTGAGGGGGTAGACACCAGCTCCAGGGTGGAGTAAGGTAAATTGGTGTCACAATATACCTGTAAATAAGTAACCTTGTGAGTATAAGGGGTACAAGTACACATCGGTAGGTCTTGATATAAGATATTTAGAGATGTGTACAGTTACAGAGGGAACAGGTGCACACCTATAGGTCTTAGAGAGAGACGTAAAAATTTTCTAGGTGTGCACAGTCCAGGGGGGGACAAAAACGCATTCTTAACAGGCATGTGAACCCGTAAAGGGCAGTGCTGGGTCAAGCACCGAGGGACAAGGGACACATAGAGCCGTAAATAGGCAGTGCTGGGTCAAGCACAGAAAGCCGAAAAGCACGAGAGGCCATAAAGGGCAGTGCATTTACGGCCAGGGAAGCCAAAGTAGGGGTATGGGAAATCCCGAGAAGAATGTAAGACGCTAGACGGGGGTTCTAGTCGTATCTCGCTCTTCCAACTCTCGATCACCCACCATTACAGACGGGGGCGCCCCGAGCTTAGGAATAGGCCAGGTCAGTGGTTAGGGAAAAGAGTATCCAAAATTAGTGTTTAAAAATAAATAGTGATAATTCATATGTGCACCTATAAAAAATATAGGGATATATGCAAAGGGAAAGTATTGATTGATCTGGGATGCCTCAGGAACAACCCCAAAAGAGCTAAAATGTAGTTTTCATGACCCTGATTGGATTGGACCAGTATATGGAAATTCTGGAATATACTTTGCAGTTTCATCACGCAGAAGTCAAGTGCTGTTGGTAAGATCGCCGCCTCAATATGTTTTTGGTTTATGATAGAAATATGACTGACAAATTAGGTAACCTGGTAAGCCCTGATAGAAATAATGAAACAGAAGAGAGCAAATGCTGTAAACAGTTTGGCTCTGAAGCTCTGACTTTAAAAATATTCTCTGAATTCATTGAAAGAATGGTCAGTCTGAGCTTTGATTCTGATTGGAAAGTTAAAACTAAAAAATGTATTGGCTTTAAACAAAGACAGAACCAGAGAAATAAACATTTATAAATGTATGTGCCGATTTGTTAAAAATAATCCCCGAAGTAACTGAGTGCTATATAATTGTTGAAAGTCCTGATAAGGAATACTGAACAGAATTCTGGGTTAGTGAAAAAAAAAACAACTGAAGGCACACAAATTGGCATTGGCATTTTGGAAAAACTTAGAAGCTTATGTTTTGCTTTAAAAAAGATAAAATTACTTTGACTACAATGAAGCCGTTGTTTTATCTCATGCTGGCCCCCACCATGACTCTGGCTTAAGCTTTAAAAGTACCAGAAACATGTTCTGAGTAAAAAAAAAAAAAATGTAATTCCTATATTTACTAATGTTTGGCCTAAAGAGTAATTTTATTGTTGGATTGCAAAATTGTAGTCACGCAGCATCATAAAAAAAAGAAAAAAGAAGAGAAAAGAAAATTATTTTTTGTTTATGAGATGATAAAGTTGTAAACAAGTAACATAAACGGGGGTTTCAAAGTAACTTTGAAGACAGCATGCTAGCAAGACCCAAAGTAATATACCTGGGTCAGATAACCTCTGACAGATTTAAAACCAATGTTGAAATTCAGAAGCCATGGCCAGAATTAAGTGAATGGATAAATACAAGTTGATGTAAAAGTAATGACAATGACTGCAAAGAACTTTGAGAAACATTTGAGTTGCGAAAATAAAGTAAAAATACAAATATAAAGATGTTTATTTTTAAAATGCATATAATTTCTGACAAGTTTTAAACTGGGCTAGAGTAAAATGATAGTACGATGAAATTGTTAAAAATGCATTGTTACGAGTCCTGAATCCCTCAGAGTTCTCTCTCTCTCATTCAAAGTAAGCTAAAATGCCATTATCTGAGCCTGTGTTTAAGTGATAAGATATTTATAGTACAGCAGTGTTTCAGTCAAATCATAGGCACTGAGATGCTAAAGGAAATGATAAAAAGAGTTCAGATTTAATGCATTAAGAGGGCAATTGGTAGTTAAATGTTCAACTGCCCAATGCATGTAAGAAATAAGAGATTATAAAAATAATGAATAACAATTTAGGAGCAATTGTTGAAGAGACATGAGGTCTTTAAAATCATAATACAGACCCTGAGCTATAGATGTAAATAATTTTGAATAGTTAAACAGTTGTATTGCTATTTGTTCTATGACCAGTAACTTATCTGTCTTATTTTTAGTCTCCACCATCATACAGGGCCTGATGGCTGCAGCTACAGAAGCAACAGAAAATTACAATGAATGGACGGGTGTGAAAAATAAATTCACTGAGTAATCTCAGCATGATAGTTTGGAGGTATCCAATTGAGTTTAGCGATTAAATATTAGTTTGATTAACCTTTTTCAATGTTTTAACACTAGTAGGTGCTGTCAATGGCTCTCATGGTTCTTGAGTGCACCTTTCCTAAGCTGCAGGAAATACTGGATTCTGGAAGAAGACTGTCGAGGATGTTGCAACGGGAAAAAGTGGTTACCAGTGTGCATGAGGTGATTTCTCAATGACGGGTAAGATCCTCTTCTGGCCAATAGGGGACAACCTAAGGCAGGGGGTCACCGCCACTGGGCACCTGCCCTGAAGGGAGGTGTTATATGTGAGATGGTAGTGGAGTTGAGCAGATGCTTGATAGGCCTAGAGCATCATTAAGAGGGGAACTGTATGAAGTACAGCAATCTGCCTCAAAATGTGAGCTCCTCCAGACCTGATCACCAGCAACCGCATTCCTTGACTGATTGTTGTGACAAGCGTCCACAACTTGATGCAACTATGCCAGTGGATCAAACCCTGAGGAAAAGAGGCTTATTTATAAAGAGTTAATGGCAATGGGCTGTCAAGAACCATCTGAGACCATGTGATGACAGTCATTATTTTGAGACAAAATTTCTTATGAGGCTAAAATTATATTGAACTAATATGTCTATATCATAGTCTTTACTCATGCAGGTCATTAGGCATGGCATAAGATGATTACAAGATATGGTGGTGGCTAAAAATGAAGACTGCTTCTGCTTAATCAAGAGATGGTTTAGATAACAAAGGTTAAGGGAATTAAGCATGTAAGGTAAAAATAATTTTAAAGAAATTTTCCTAGCATTATGTATTTTAAACAGTTTAAACTGAGATTTGAGATATAGAAACTTTGACATTTTTAACCTATTTGAATGATTTAGGGTTATATGTTGTAATGAATTTGATATTATAGTCTAAGTTAAAGTTTGGCAAAAATTGTCAAAATAAATAAATAATATTTTGCACAGTAAGAGAGAGAGAGAGTGCTTGAGTGGAGGCAGGGATGGTGCTCTTCTTCTTTTATTGGCCTGCTAAGTCAGAGTAACCAAGACAGAGCAATGATTTGAAGACCAAAACAACCAAGCTGATTTTACTCTAAATAAAAATCATTAATGAACAGGCAAACTTTGAGATTAGATAAGAGACTAGGTTCAAACTAGGTAAAATGCACAGACAATGTTTAAGTTTAAATCCTTCTGATTTAATTGCAAAAGCAAACCTTAAATATGAGCTGTTAAAATATTAGAAGGATGGCTACTATACATTTTTGGGGGACAATTCTGTTCCTGTTTTGTTTCAATTGAGTTACTAACCTCTGGAAAGAGTGTTTTATCATTACAGATGTGTTGAGTGAAATTACTTTACAGAAGTCGATAATTCTGAGTGAAACTAATGAAAAGACAATGCCGAACATGGGACAAGCTTTAAGAGGATTGGTTATCCAGCTCTGTCTGCTACTGGTAATAATGACTTATTTGGTCTTTTATAATACTGATTTAAATCACTCTCTGGATTAATATGTTAAAGAGTGTTTATATGATTGGATTTGTGAAATTTAAGTTTGCCGTCCAAAATGGGTTTAAAATCCATGCCTAAATTTAAATGAGGGTCTAAATTTTAACAAGTTAACACTTTGTTGTTTGAATGGTGAAGGTAAATATTTTAGACTTGACGGCAGAAAAACAGTGACAGATTGGCCAAGTCACTAACCAAATTATCCAGAGAGAACCCTCACATAAAGAAGCCTGGTGGGAAAACAAAGGAGTGAATCCTGCTTGTGTAATATAGTGCAAAAGCTTTATGTAGTGGTTTATGTAGAACAGAGATAAGTTGAACAAAAACGTGTGGATAGCCCCTTAATGGAGCAAATCCATAACAAGAGGTTTGAATTAATTGAAATAGCACAGCAAAAAAAAAAGTTATAATAATAAATTTTGTTTAAACAACACAATTGTAATAGGCTCTATGGAGCTGCTTATGAACACTTGTCAAGTCAAATTAATATTGTGAACACTGACAGGTCTTTTTGATAATGTATACTGTTTCAATACAGATTTACAGAAACTGAGGATGTCTCTTTAATAAATATTTGGCTGTTTAGAACTAAGTAATAGTATTGTTCATTTAGTAATAATATTGGGAAATCTGTCTGCTCTTTTTCAGTTTATAATAATTTTGAGTAAATTAATATCACTGCCAAATGACAAACATGAACGAGGGTTTTTAAGACATTGATCAAGTAGCTGACCTGTAAGCATTTATCACTGACAAAACAGTGAGAACTAAATTGACTTTATACTAAGTATTGAGGATTTGCTTCTGAATGTGTCACTAATATAGTCTGAGTACAGTAATATGGTATGATAATTGACAAGATTTGCATTTAAAAAAAAAGAAGGTAATAATAAGGCAATGAGTATGGTTAACAGTAATGTCATGGTATAAAATAAATACATGCATGACAATAAGTGGATAGGTTAGTTGTATTTTAAAAGTTAGACACTTCGATACTTAAAATGTAATTTTAACCAAATGTGTTAACAATGACAAGGTTAATGGTTCATGTATGTTTAAACAGCATGTGAACTATGATGACTGCAATTGGATTCGTGGTGAAAGTAAAGCTTAATAAAAGGGCTATTAAGTAATAAACTAGGAACTGCTCTAGGTTTTCGAGGAAATAATGATTATGATTATTTTTATTTTTAAAGATGGCTCAATATTGATCTTACTTATTTTTGGTTTGTTTATTTTTGTGTTTTTAACACCAAGTTTGGAATGAAAGGGTAAAATGGATATTCAATCTCTATAATTGTACCATTGATCGGGAAAATGATAGATTTTCATAAAATAAGGGTATCTTTACTGGGATTTAGGTTATAAGCAATGTCTGTATTTGGTATCTGTGAGGTGACTGAGGGTCTGACATATGTCAGGAATGCAATAACAGTGGTTATTCATTTAGCCCGGCTTCCAGAGAATAATATATATATACGTTTATTGTAATGAGTTTATTTTACTATATGACCAAATTAACTAAAATTCATCATAGTTGTATAAGACATGTTAAAAGAAAACAAATAAGACAAATATCCTTCTTAAGGGTTAAATTTTTTTTTGAATTGGTTATAGTGTATGCGTTTTTCTTTAATGATTTGTTAAATCTGGTTAATGAATATGCAAATTTAGTCTTAAGGCTGTTGGATAAATGTTTGGTTTTAGAGGGTAAGTGTGAAGTAGCTGTAGTAGGAAGAGAGGTATTTACAAAGATATGTTGATGAAAGTGAGGACACTTTTCCAGGTAGAGGGACACACAGAATGATTCACTGGAAAAGACATTATGTGAAGAAAGACTAGTGCAAGTGCCGATATTGTGGGATTAAGTAAGTAGATTAATGTATATGGGAAATAAGAATGTATATGGGAAGTATTTTGTACAAAATAATGTGTTTATTACTAGAAATGTCAGCCAGTACCAGAGATTTTAAGTATGCACATGTTTAAGTTGACCAACAGTCTGCATTCTTAGCATGCATCACAACGACACCTGACCTCATTTATTAGACCAGATGTGGGGTATTAGACCCCACATTGATCTAAAACGGGGGACTGAAGGAGTGGATGCCGAGTTGCCATATCCTTCATACCAGAGATGGGACCAAGTCCCCATGTCTGCTTCATACTGATATTATATTATATTATTACATGATTTCTTGTTTGACTATTAATCAAGTTATAGCAAGAGTGAAATGTGTAACCTTATGTGTGCTGTATTTCTTTTCCTCAAGATGAATGTCCACATAATATGTGTGTGTACCCAACCGTAATGATAAGACACTTGCCAGTGCTAGAAAGCCTTGAATTTTAGATAAGTTCTCTGTGTATGTGTGTTAGTATCTGTCTGTACAGGGAGAAGCTCAGACAGTCCCAGGACAAACAATCAACTGCCAGTGTCCAGCGTATCAGATCTACGTCTTTGGAGAGTTTTATCTAGGTTTTGGAACCAATCAGAATTTTGTTGACTCATGTATTGACGCAATTAGTATCCTCTGTCAGGGTATAACTGTGCTTGATTTTGTATTGTACTGGGGGCGGCCTGCGAACTCCTTCGAGAGTGTTGAAGCTGACTTCTGCTGATGAAATTGCAAACTATTTTCTTCAAGTAAAATTATTATTATTAATTGAACTCATCTCTGAGTCCTGGTCTTCATTGCGACATATCTGGTCCTTGGGTTTTAACTGTAAATTCCCCTACAGAAGATACTGCATGGACTATAATGCTGCAGGAATTTCATGCACAACTGAAGGTGATGGACAAGGGAAAGATCAACATGAATCCAGTACTGTATAATAAGCAAGATGAGCATGCACATTACTGATGTTTAGTACCCGAGGAGGACAAATATGAGGAGTATTTTACACAGAGACACAAATTAGCTCTTAATATTATGATTCTTTGCATTGCATTAATTGTATGGCTTTGCACTATAAACTACACACTCTCTGTACCTTGTCTTACTGAATGACACATTGACACTGTGAAAGTACAATGAAGTGTCACAGTATGTATTGGTTGTTTAAATTGGTGTCTTTGTTTACTTTCAATACTGTATCCTTGCACCTGATGTAATTCAATATTTGGAGCCTATTCCAAATAGGCACTGATGTATATTTTTATGGTTCTATTCTTATTCTAAGATAAACATGACTTACAACTTACATATTGGCAATTTGTTGAAAAGAAAAACTTAAAAATTATGACTCAGCACAGTCTGTTGTCCATGATGAGAAAAGGTATGTGTATGTTTTACTGCCCTTCCATCTTCAAGGGCCCAGTAGAGTCCCCTAGAAGAGCAAAAAAATGTAAATTTCAAATGGCTGTAAATCAAAGTCTGATTATAGTGTCAAAGAAAAAATTGGCAGGACAACTACTTATGCTATGCTAATTAAATAATGTTGGACAGAGTTTTCAAACATATATGGAAAGGTGGTATAAAGGTGTTTAAAAAAGTGCACTTAGTAAAATATCGAATTTCAGCCTGCCTCTTTAATATGTCATTAATGTTTACACAATGAACATGTTTAGATGACCCTTTGTTAAAAAAGATTGCATTTTCCCATTTTTTTAATTATTAAACATTTTAAACTACATTACCCATAAGCCTCTGCCATTCTATCGTTTGAACGCGAGTAATATTAGCGCTGGTATTTGGAGTTTATTGGAGTTGTGCTTAGGGTTAGGGTTACGATTTCGGTAAAGAGGTAATTTCTCACGACATAGCAACACTGCATTGTTAACTGAAGGTGTTACTGACGTAATAATTACAGTCAAACGGACTTTGCAACATTAAGCGGTTTATAATTTGGGTTAAAAGATAGTCCAATCACAACGAGTTCTGCGAGAGCCAAGGGAACGTCAAAGCCAATGGCAACCCAGTTGAGCAGAGGCGTCACACTAACTTGTACATATATGGTCATTTATGCCGGGAGCTTCCGGGTTCCTGTAGTGAATGGACAGAAGCTGCAGTTAACCTGATGCAGCAAGAAATACGTTGATTAAAGGTGTTTTTTTGTTTTGTGTTTTAACGAAGGTATAATGATTCCCATTGTATTGAATAGGCTACATTGTTTACACTAATATTAGTGTACAGTACTTAAACTCAAAAGTTTGCATATACTGTGTGAAAAATAAATGTCAAAATGTTTCATTTGCTTAAAAAAAACACCTCTGAAGATTATTTAAACACAATATTTTTCTACTACTCAATTTTCCTTCTGTAATATTTACAATGTATTTATAGTGTATTAAAGGTAAACAATTTATCACATCTACTTTTCATGGAAATGGACCCTAAAAACTTGCCATTCTTAGATCCACCAGTTGAACTATAGGAATAGAAAACAAACAAACAAACATCATGACATCAATCACTCATTGTCTAGTCATTTTACAGTGTTTATTGATATGTCAAACTTTTCGCAGATAAACATAGTGCCCAGAACAGTCTCTCTCCAGTTTATTCCACTATGAAAAAAAAAAGAAAAGTGGATAAAAAAAAATGCATAGAGGTAACTAAGTGAAAACAAACAAACAAAATTGCAACAGAAACTCCCTTCAAAAAACATAAGTTTAATATTCATTTATAATTTATAATAATCCTGACAAAAGATGCCAAAGAATAATCAAGGCTACAGTTGAAAATATATTGTTTTCTTCCCTTTATCAACCAAATAGGCAAAAATGATTAAGAACAATGCTCCAATATTTTACAATTATCACCTTTAAAAACATATATCCTGTAATCATTGTTTGCTTCTATTGTGAATAAATGCAAAACAAATAAATGGTTAATAATAATAATTATTATTATGTGTATATATATATATATACAGGAGTGCTTATAGTAGAGATTGGAGTGATGAATGTAGAGCAAAAATGAATACAAGCATAAATGCTAAGACTGGAGGTTGGCAGTAAAGGACTGAGAGCAGATGTGTCACACAAGAGAGGAAGATCTGGAAGCTTTTGAATGGGCTGATATTGTGAAGAGCTGATGAAGAATGATTAAGTAATCTGTGAGAAATCCTGCAAGAAGAAACAAAGATAATTTATCACATTATGAACAACAAAAACACTGACAACAACAAATGGCAGAATACAACATACTGTAACTGCAGTGTGCATAGCAGTAATTCTACAGTATTGTCTGTTGGTGTGGACGCTAAAATACTTCTCATTATAGTTATTGGTCTTTGTGTGAACAACTTTAAGTGATCTGATTGCCCAAATTCATTGAAGATCTGATTTGTAGCACTTGAAAAGTTAAACTAGGATTTCCATTCTCTTGCTTCTAAGACAGATGTGTTCAGTAACATCACCATAGAAAGAAAGGCAGACTATGAGGTGTGGACAGATATCATGTACTGTTGAAACAGGAAGAGGCGGCACCAATTTGTAAAGATTAATAAAGAATACAATGGACTTCATTTAAACTTCATGATATAAACACTCTTACAATGGGCACAATCTGATGGGAGCTGTGGTAATGGCCAATAACAGCAGTAGGAGTAAAAGTTGTAGAATTTTGTACAAGTACGCTTGTGCAATATAATATGATTATTGGATGAATTATTACTACTACAACAACATGCTCTTTGTTGAGTGTTCTTCCTGATGGGCTAAGTGAACCAAAATTTAAGAAACATCAAATGCTGAGAAAAATGTATCTGACGTACCATTGGAAGTGTTTACCTTTGCAGCTTTTGGTCTTCTTCATAAATGCACAAGATGGTCAAATTCAAATCTCATGACAGGCCTTCCTGAAATATAAACATGTTGAGACAGTGTGTTAAAATGATCTGTGACCAAAATATTTGATTAACACATAATATAAGGATGCGTTCATTAAAGCAAATCAGTTATAACTAAGAGTCTTCAACATTACCTGTGAAGGGTTGATCCTTTGAAGGACTTGTTCAGCCCCCTTGACAGCTTCTTCAATATCAGCATTGGGAGCGTGGAGTTGAAGTTCCCTGTTAATTCTAGCAGAGCGAGAGAGAGAGAGAGAGAGAGAGAGAGAGAGAGAGAGAGAGAGATTTTACAAGAGATGGCTTCTTTAAAGATCTGCTGGATTACAGGTTGTTGTGGAGTATGTAATCCGACGTAACTGCAAGACAGAAAAAACACTGAATTACAATTACATCACAAAAAGATATTAAAGGCATGGCAAACTTAGTGGTTACTGTGCTTTACAAACAGTGTAGAGTAAAAACACAGTTACTGTGGTAAAATCCTGGTAAGTGTTGTGGTTATTGTGTGTTAGTAACTACAAATACCAGAGTAAAACTATGGTTACTATGGTAAACCCATAGTAAATGTCGTGGTTATTGTGTGTTAGTAACTACAAATACCAGAGTAAAACTATGGTTACTATGGTAAACCCATAGTAAATGTCGTGGTTATTGTGTGTTAGTAAATACAAATACCAGAGTAAAACTATGGTTACTATGGTAAACCCATAGTAAATGTCGTGGTTATTGTGTGTTAGTAAATACAAATACCAGAGTAAAACTATGGTTACTATGGTAAACCCATAGTAAATGTCGTGGTTATTGTGTGTTAGTAAATACAAATACCAGAGTAAAACTATGGTTACTATGGTAAACCCATAGTAAATGTCGTGGTTATTGTGTGTTAGTAAATACAAATACCAGAGTAAAACTATGGTTACTATGGTAAACCCATAGTAAATGTCGTGGTTATTGTGTGTTAGTAAATACAAATACCAGAGTAAAACTATGGTTACTATGGTAAACCCATAGTAAATGTCGTGGTTATTGTGTGTTAGTAAATACAAATACCAGAGTAAAACTATGGTTACTATGGTAAACCCATAGTAAATGTCGTGGTTATGTGCGTTACAAAGTCCAGAGTAAAACTACGGTTACAGTAGGAGAAGCATGGTAAATATGCTGTAGTTACTGTGTGTGTATTGGCTACACATGACGTGGTCAAGCAAAAGTTAGGCTAGTATTGTAAAAATATGCTAAATGTGTGGACTTTTTACACGATCACGATTATCACGCGATATTGGGTTTGGGTGCTTTGTTGTGCTTGTATTAGTCATGTCTAAAAGCTGAAGACCCATATGTCACATCATTATTTATTTAAAACTGCAACAGGTCTATAAACAGTACAGGTTAGCTTAGGCTAATGACAATGGTAGGCTAGCTGAGCAGCCCACTGACCCATAATTTGAGCATAAACTGCCCTTTAAAAACACGACCCTGTCTAACGTGATGCAGAAATACTGAAATAATTAAAACAATACGCTTAACCACGTGATATTATTACAAAAAGAAGAAGAAGAAAAATATATTTACCCTTGCTTACCTGTTTGAAGGTGTACGCGCATCAGGTGAACTGAACGAGCCTCGCTGGTGACGTCACTGCCGCTGAAGATGATGCGTGTTATTTGGACGCATCTGCTCTCCACCGAAATTAATGGGAAGGATTGGCGTATCATATGCACGCAAAAATGGCATTTGGCGTATGCATTACACGCAAATAGAAAGTGTAAAGTCGTGTTATTTATACGCAGACTGATGAGAACGGGTTGTGTGAGCACAATGCGCTAGTAAAGACGCCTAGAATGAAAGCTATTCTGTGTATGGCTTTATACTGTGATTTAATTAATTAAATGCGAGCATGACATGTTTACAAATAAAAGCATGATAACAGAACAAACAGAACAATCAATATTCTGTGTCAATTATGGTGTTTAAATCATATCTGTAGAGTCACATTTCATCCAGGGAAGTTTTTTGCTCCCACTTTATTAAGTGTCCCTAAAACCCGTGTACTTACATAGTAACTAGATGTGTACATAGTATGTAACCAAAGTGTAAGTACACATCTACAGCTCTAATGCTTGTGTAACTATATGTAACAACCCACTGAATGGTATGTGTAATTAAAGATGTGTAACAGGACATTGGTAACAACACTTTTTGGTAATGAAAGGACAAATGTGTAACGAAAATGTGTTACACTTTATATTAGTTTTATCATGTAATTACTCTAATGTTACACAGCAGCGTCCAATAAGTTAGGCTTTACATATAACTTGTGGTTGGTGTCCAGAATGTTACACTTTTTATTAAGTGGACAGTTCCTAAAGGGGTAACCATGTAAGTACACAAAGTCCAACTCGAGATCCAACTCCTCCCACTTTACATATCCCTAAAACCCACCCATCTCCACCCCCTGGATCAAATGGTTCCAATTACTCTTATACAGGTTGTTACAAAATGTAGTTAAATATGTCCTGTTACACATTGGTACTAACACAAACCATTCGGAGGGTTGTTACATGTGTGTAGTTACAGAAATATTACAGCTGTAGATATTATGTACCAATGTGTACTTACACTGTGGTTACATACTACATACACATTTAGTTATTAAGTACACCGGTATTAGGGACAATATAAAGTGGGACCTTTTTTACATATTACTTCCATATAATGCCTGTTTACTTTATTATATACAGTAAAAGCTATAATTCTGTTGCTCCAAAACACCATACAATCTGGCAAAGAGTGAATTTGCATATTCACTTATATCCATATTTTAAGCAGAACAGTGTTATAAATGTTAACTGGCATGACAACAAGAAACACATTTAACATAAATAATCAATAATCAACAATAAAATAATTGTCAGGAAGCTAAATGTCTAGCGTAAGGGGGCGTACTGTAATGCTATAGCCCAGGAGCCTCTGGTTATCTTAAGGTGCCCCTGAGTCTGGCACTTCATTTTCATTTCATCTTCCATCGAGAGATGTTTGAGAGTCACTCCAGACCTTCCTTGTTTCCTTTTAAAATGGAATATCACTCCTTCATAGAGCCGTCCTGGCATGTTCAACCATTAAAAAAATTTATAAATAAATGTTTCTGAGACCTAGAGAATATTTTGTTGGAGGCTGAGAAAAAAAAAATGCAGCAATGCTCGTCTCTCTGAAATTATCAGGGGTGCTGAAGACTTCTGCTCTTTGCTGTGATCTTACTCCTTTTTATATCGTTTAGCACAAGTCTGGTTGTGGGAAGTGTTTAGCACTGGCACAGAATTCAAGGCGACTGGATGTCCTGGAGCAAGACTTGCATCCACAGAGAAGCTGAATCATTTTCCATACAGAGCATGTGAGTTTCAGATGTGCAGGATCTAATTAGAATCACCTCCTCTGCCTTGTCAAGACTGGTTTGTGTTTGGGTGTTCAAAAGAGGTCTTTTCACAGTTTGCCAGGTATGAGAAGCCAGCAGTTCAGGAGCCAGTGGACTGTACACATGCATATTCAATCATCTCAAAAAAGGCAGTTGTTCATTTGGCGCAGGACTTCCGGAAGTGAATGGATTGAAATCTGCCATTTGGATGTTTGATCTGTAGCAAGTGAACCAATCAGACACACCATTGTTTGTTATATTCAACAAATAACCCCTAACACCCCTCACCCAACCAACAAGCCAACTATGACTACGTTTACATGCTGTTAAAATTCGGGTTATGGTCGGGTTAAGGTCACTATTTGGGTTTCTGAAACATTCGGGATAACCCGTTTACATGCGTGAGCAAAGAGAGTTACTCCTGTATACATGGAATGTGTAATCAGTCGCCAATATCCCGATGTAAACAGCGACGCACGGTTAGCTTATCTGGACGTAATACGCAATATGCGTCATTTCCGATTCTTCTTCCTGTATCCAAAGACTCAAAAGACCAAGATTCCTTGCGAATAGAACATGCGCAGAACATACATTTTGATGGGGATATGCCGAAACGCGTTTACAAGACCAAATATTCGGGTTTGAAAAGGGGTACCCCAGGTATAATATCCGTTTTTTAAAAACCGGGATATGAGCATATCCGGGTTTTTGCCGGTGTTTACATGGCCGTGCTCGACCGGGTTATTGCTAATATCCCGGTTTTGAACGGGTTATTGGCTGCATGTAAACATAGTCTATGAGGGCCTACAGATCCTTCCCCGAAATGCAACTAACTCCTCAAAAAGGCAGATCAGCCCTCTGATTCCAAGGCAATCAAAGACAAATCATCTGATAACACTGGTTTTATTTCTCAAAAGAATGCGGGCAAAGTAACTCTCACTCATTTCTCTCATTGGAAAGACATATGATCCCAATTGAAAGGCACCCTGCTCTAATTAATTCATTGACTAACCTTTATTTGAAGGAACACACTTATCCTCAGGCCATTGTGTACATTATTACTATTTCTGTCATCACTTTACATCTGGGAGATAACTCCCCCGACCAACACAGAGTCAGAATAACATTATTTGGAGTTCATCACTCTTTAAACCCGGAAGAACGTGATCATGACTCCAACACCACCAAACCATCAACACTTTCAACAGAGACTGCGTCCGGACGCTTGTTCAACATCCAATGCAATGCAACTATTGGACATTTAACTAAACTAAAGATTTAGTATAAGCTGTAAATCCTGTTAAAAAAAGCCGCTGATGGTTTTTGCTCAGATGGTTAACAGAATGATTTTCCATAACTGCATCCTCTGGTTTCTCTAAGGGCTTTCATTCATCCACTTCAACTTCCCCTATTTATGAGTGATTGTATGTTTGTTTCTTTAGATTAGTTATGTGTTTGTGTTAATAAAACTTGTCCCTTTTACGATCCTATCTATAGCTACATTATTAGCTACAAGTTAGGCCACGAAGAGTTGATGTGAAATTTACATTTACATTTAATCATTTAGCAAACGCTTTTATCCAAAGTGACTTATAAATGAGAACAATTGAAGCAATCAGACCAACGAGTGAACAACAACAGTATACAAGTGCCATGACAAGTCTCAGTTAGTCTAGTGCATTACACATACTGTAGCTATGAAATTATACTGAATGTTGCTGGACGAACAGATGATTGATTTTAATATTAATTCTGCTACAGTTACTAATGGCAATTAATTAATTATTTGTAATTTGAGCTAATTTGCTACAGGTCCTACCATCAGGTTGTTTGAGAGAAAATCAGCCGAGCTGTGACTAACGACTCTGATGACTCTACAGTCACAGGAAATGACATCATGACAATGCTGACTGAACTGTAATGACAATGCAGGGTTATTATAGTTTTTAATGTATTACTATTTTCTGTTAGTCTTTTCAGTTGAGAGTTCTAGTTAGATTCTAATTTTAGTATTTTAGGAATGGCAGAGTCAGACATGTTCCTGTTTAATGCAGACAGTTGTAAAGCTTTTAAGTTTTAGTTTAAGTAGCATTTTTTCTTAACTGGGGGCTTGAACAGCATATTTTTTTTTTTTTAGGGGAAGTCGTGGCCTAATGCTTAGAGAGTCGGACTCCCAATTGAAAGGTTGTGAGTTCGAGTCCCGGGCCGGCAGGAATTGTGGGTGGGGGGAGTGCATGTACAGTTCTCTCTCCACCTTCAATACCACGACTGAGGTGCCCTTGAGCAAGGCATCGAACCCCCAACTGCTCCCCGGGTGCTGCAGCATAAATGGCTGCCCACTGCATCCGGGTGTGTGTTCACAGTGTGTGTGTGTGTTCACTGCTCTGTGTGTGTGCATTTCGGATGGGTTAAATGCAGAGCACAAATTCTGAGTATGGGTCACCATACTTGGCTGAATGTCACGTTACTTCGTCAATAATAATCATTTGCCACATTCGACCACCATCCCAGTTGGAACTTGATGTTGAGAGGACATCAGATTGACATCAAACACTGACGTCAAAACACCAAAACAAGGTCAAATATCCAAAACTGACTTCAGAAACTTGATGTCCATTTCACATTCACACAAATGTCCTTTGTAATGCCCAATGACAAAGGTTTCTCTGCTGTTTAACACTACACATGTAGATGAACGCTATGCTAGCAGTGATGGTAGCCAAAAAAAACGAACGTCAATGTTTGATGTCAATTTTGTCTTTTCAACATCAAGGTGCCAAACTTTGTCGTTATGGTATCTACTAGTGGTGCCATCATAACCTAACAAATCTTGACCTCTTGACTGCTGGTCATAATGTAAGTAATGTGTCATGGATCTATGCAAAAATAAAAGAGTTATTCATTTGCTTATGTACTGGTTTATTTCTAAGGCAATCATATGAGCTACGTATCAGCAGGGATTAGATTGCAAGACATGTCTTTCTCATTCCTTGAACAGGGACTCAAGGCCCTCTGATTATTGCATGTCCTTTATTCAGCCTTGAGCTTGCAGTCATGGTTGGACTTGTACATCAGTCTTTTCTGATTTTGTAATAGAGGCACCGAAACACTAAAGAATCCGTTTGATACACCATGGACAAGGCACATATGAGTAGCAAAAGCGAACAGAGACAGGGTGCATTTTAATGAGAACTGAGCAGTGTCTGAGCTAGGAATTCAGAGAGAGACAGGGCCTGTTTGGCTCACTCTCCTCAGCAGTGCATTGCTCTGACAAGCTCCCAGTTTTACTGAAGTGTGCACTTGTAATAACAAAGCCTCATTTCTATCCAGTCACATGGTGGCATGAGATCTGCCACACTTGATGTCTCGCTGCCTTCACCTTTTTTCATTTCTTTTCCCCTTTTTCTTATAGCTCTGTGTGCATGATGCGACGCCTGCCGGCATCTCTGGCTGTGCTTCATGTTTCTCCTATGTCTGTGCTGTCAAGTCGACGCTGACAAAACAAGATTTGATAAACAAGCGATACGTGAATGCTAAAATCTGTGAAAACTACTTCATGTGCCAATGAGCAGCACTCCAACTCAAAGCAATGGGGGGAAAGATGTCATTTGCTGCATGAGGTGATTAGAAACCCATATAAAGTAACAAAAAGGACAGCAATCGAGTGACAGATTGAATACCGTAAGTCATTATTTGGCAGAATATTACAGCACAGAGAGATGCAAAAATGTCTGTAATTTCAGATATTTATTCATTGGCGGGAGATGACTTCCTAAAGAGACCAGGAAATTGGAATTCTTCATGTCCTCACTTACATTAAATATGGATTGAGGAAGCGTATGATAGGGCCGCTATTTAAGTGGCTGGGGTTAAAGTAGGCAGTGATTGACCACCTCCTGTTCAGGCCTGACAAAACCCCATTTACATGCCACATCTAAAAGACACTAATTCTCCACTTTAGCACCAGCAAATGAGAATAAGGATATAAATGTAGTGACAAGCATCACGTGGTTGCATTTTGTGCACTATTTCGACTATGGATTAAGCCATTCAGACTCTCTTAACCATTTTTAAACTTATGCAACACTTGTAGGGGAAAACTAACTATTGCAGGTTGAACTAGGATGTACTAACAGCTGGGAATAAAAGCGATGGAGCGGATGGGTGAGGAAGACAGACAGCAAGAGATCAAATGAGACATCTGAAGATCCAAGCCCAGTAATCTCTGATTTCTACCTCCGAGCAACTGATCATTTGCCAAGTCAAAGCAAGCCTTCTCATCTGCGAGCTTAGTTAGCTTCCAACCCAAAACCTCATTTGGATGTCCTCAATCCTCCAAAAGAGCCTATGTCAGCCGCCATTAATGGGGGAAAAAAGAGAGATGGTTGCTGGTTGACACATAGTTCAAGACTTAGTTTTGCTCCTGCAAAAACAAGAGAAAACCCAGAGCATTTTCTAGAAGACTCTGTTGGTATGAATGAGAAAACAAGGTGAGTTCATGCCATTACAAGCAATTACGAGATTGCAGCTTGTAAAAAGCATTCACATTCTTGTAGAACTCGAAATTACAACTTGAAATCTTGTAATTTTTGGAGAGCTCTGAAGTAGTTATCTCTATTTAACAATTCCTATTATTGACTATTGTTAATGCAGTGTATTGTAAAACAGTTTAATGTAGCAAGCACAGTTAAATAACTATCTAATAATCTCATGCTAAATAAATTATAATCTGTTTGTATAATAACTATTACCTGTTGTATTGCAGTTTTGTTTACTGATTATTCAAATGACACAATCATTTTGGTGTTAATAGTTAATATGTTAATATGGATAATTCCGAGTTAAAGGACAAGAACTATTCCAAGTAGAACATCCAGGTTGTCGTCTAGTAATTACAGTAGTTACATTGTCACATGAATGCAACAATATGCCTTACAGTTGTTTGTTTGGAACAAATTGATTTGGAACAATTTTACAGTAAGTAAATGATGACATGATTTTCATTTTTGGGTGAACTATCTCTTTAAATGTAAAAATAATTTAAAGTGCACCAAGTTGTACATTGTACATTTTATATGTTTAAAATGAGTTGTCGTAACAATGAACTAAAAAAAAAAGAAAAAGAAAAAAAAAGTGGTTTTATTTTACATAGGACAGGTAGCTCCCTCATGTTGGTGATCAGATGTATTTGGCATTTTAATAAACTTTATTTCTAAATAAACTTTTTTTCAAACTGACAACTTGTTACAGAGTGCACCGCTTAACCTGACAGGGCAACATCATGCCATGGATGCTCCAAAACCGCTGGGGGCAGCAGAGAGGGTAATACAGATGAATAAGAGCCAGTAAGACATAAACTTAAAAAATGACTTTTAAATATGAAATCTCTAACTATATTTGAAATTATACATGGACACATCAAGCTAACCAGAAAAAAAGTACTAAAGATCACTTCAGCAGACATTGTTTATCAATATAGTGAGGCAGATCATTCCTTGCACTGCTCTTTCGCATTTTGCATCATTCAGAGCGATCCTGGCCGAACTTTTGGTCAGTCTGACAGTAATTTACACAGTGAATGTGTATGATGGCACAATTGAGCACTATGGTGTCATTCTCTGATATGGTGTCTATCCTATTACATGTCATAAACTTCAGGCTGCTCCAAATGATACAAAACAAATTCTCTGTATTTTAAAGCAGATTCTGTGTTGTGCTGGAGAGAGAGAGAAGGAGGTTTTCAAACAGACGCGATCATTATCCTCATCACCACATTTCATTGTGTCAGTCACAGTAAATGTGAGCTTGCAGGCAAAGCTAGAGAATATTTTAGGCATGGTGCAATGCTGGGAAACCATTTTAAAAGAAGGACGCCTTTTTATGTGCTATTAAGTGTTATTGAATTCACACACTGGGCTTCAGAAATCAGTGATACTTTGGAAATGTGTGACTAAAAATGTAACCTCAAACTGAATAGAGATTTTAGGATAAAAATGAAATAAATATTTATTTATTTTGATATTGTGGAATAAAGTAAACCAGAAATATTAAAGATTCTGCTCCATGGTTATGAATACGATCAGTCCTAATTTAGAAAACGCATTCAATTATAATTAATGTAAAACAGTGATCTCAGGTGAACCCCTTTGTATGTTACATACCTGGTCATGTGATTGAGAAAACATACAATGTGACATTTAAATCACAAGCAAACACTGTCTTCTTAGTGTCAGATTCATAAGGGATGTCCTTCACCACTATAAAAACAAATAGTATCTGAAAATCTCCGGCATGCATAGGTCAGAGAGTCAGTCAAAGGAGCTCTAGCTGACATTTAGTTGCACTGATAAATACCATGACATTTTACAAGATGGCCTTGCCTTAAAAGAGGACCTCCAATAAGGGAGTGTATCAGTCAATCCATCACACTATGCTCAGCATGTAACTGATTTAAGTGTTTACACTGTATCCTGTTATTTACAAGCTCAGCAGAGTCTTCCCTCCAATTACGAACCAATCAGCCAACATGCATCACCTTGAAAGTGACGTTTTAACCCTAACTCATTTCCTACGATCAGAAAACAGCCCAGCTTTTATCCATTCTGGATTCACAAACAATATGCAAACTGCATTCACACATAAAAGCAGTGTGGCATCTTTGTTCTGTCACTTCTTAATGTCTTCCATGAAGGCTCGGCTTATTCATTAAGAAGGTTGTCTCACCTGCAGTAGAATTCCCTCAGATTGAGTCTGCCACCCCTGCTGTGAGGAAGTGCACAACCGATGGTCTGGAAAGATAAATCTCAAGTGAATATTAGAGAATGTGTGCCTCACAGGTTTAAGTGTTGACTGGAGGAAATACCCAGAATTCCCAGGAAGATTAAGCACACTTCTAAGCTAATTTACTTCAGTCATATCCTGTTACATAAATGCTACCTGTTTCATTTAAGTGTGACTGATCAATATTTTAGAGAACAGCATATTCCAGGGCTCAGGTTTATACTGGGTCAAACCTCTTTCCAGAGACCATTGCACTGTTGTACATTATCAGTTTTTTAACTGACAGTATAAGATGTAATTTAATATCAAATAATTGCACTTTATAAGTTTCAGAGAAGCTACAGTTTATCTTTCCTTAAGATAACTTAACTCTGCTGTGGGAACACCCAATTTAATCACTGTTTTATACATTATGTCTGGTTAACTAAACCAGGACAAATATCGATGGCCCATGAACATGACAAAGATAGGGATTTAACGTTTCAGGAACTCTATAAGTAAAGAGCTAAAATATGTAGATTGTCTGACAGTCAGGAGGAGGAGAAGCTGAAAAGCTGAGAACTGACATGGTGCACCCTGCAATTTAGTTGACGAATTCCCATAATGACATGTTAGTACAGATGGAGAGGTTAAGTGCAGTAAGTATCAATCGAAATAAGACTAAAGCTGAGTTAAGGTCAACTTTGCAGGAAATTTCTTAGGAGAAAAAGAAATTGAACAGGATTTGCTTTCCAACCCAGATGACACCAAACTGAAGCTGCAGCTAGAACATCGGTGTTGGTAAACAAAGATGCTGTTGCAGAACAGAGATGTGAAGGAGAAGGAACAAGAATGAGTGAATTGGAGAAAGGCAGGCACCCACCCCATAAGCAACCTGAACTACAGGAACAACAGATATGACCACGTTCTGAGCTTCCAGTCTGTGAGAAAGAGACATTGACAGATACCCTATACTCATCTTTCTTACCCTAAGAGTTTTCGTCCAGCCAGATAACATGTGCAGCACATCCTGAGCCTCAATCCTAAACAAACAAAAGTGGATTGACCAAGTTTTGAGTCTCTGGTTCAGAAAGTCAGAAGACATATAGACATTTGTTACAAGGTTAAGCTGAGCAAACCTCCACTTCGGAGTACTTTCACCTGCATGTTCCAGATTAATGAACTTCTGCAACTTCAGGGCCTCACCTGCGTGTTCCAGACTTTAGGAAATGTTGGTGCTCCAGGAGGTCAGCATCTCACAGCGCTTCGAGTTCAGATCTGCGGACACGGATTCGACTCTTTTCCTCATTGCACTGTCACCCAGCACAACCAGTGGAAGTAATTACCACCACCTGACTGCTCAGTCGAAGATGGGGAACAGAAATATCACTTAACCAAACCTTAGCACTGCTGTATATTATTAGTGTATCATTTTTTAATTTACATTAGATGTTGTATATCAGTTAATAACAAATAACCTTTCATTTATTTGTTTGTTGCATAAAAAGGTTCTTTGCCTTATTAGTTTAAGAGAAGCAATGGTTTATCTTACCTTAAGATAATGTTACTCTGCCATGGCAACACCCAACCTCATCACTTGCACTTTATGCATCTTTGGCACTTTATTCCTTCATTATTCTTAGTGTTCATTTAGTAGCTGTTGGTTACTCTTGTTTATCTTCAATAAGAGGTTCTACAATACAATATTTCACTATCCTTTAGATAAATCAGTTAACAAACTCCATTGAACAGCCCATTAGCAGTGTTCTCATGCCAAGGTAAAAGTCCTTGTCTCGTGTCCCGAACTAAGAAAGAGGGGAATTGATCATCTGATGTGCTCATAACCGCACCTTTAGTGACATGCTATCCAAAAATAAAAAATAATAAGTACTAGTCACTACAATATGTATCAAACTATGTATATTAGCTTATGTTAAAACTGTATAATGCAAACGGATGGACATTTTATATGCAATTAAAATACATACAACTTACATTTGGGGCTGACCATGTTTCTGAGTCTATGCATAATATTCTATTTCAGTTTTATTCAATGAACAAGCTTTATAATCTTCATTCGTTTTTTGATATTGGGGCGAATTCATTGCAATGGTTACTATTCACCACAACAGACAGAAAACATCTGTGGCTTATTTAAAGATGTAGTTTATTTACTTATTCTTTTATGAGAAGCTAACACATACTGATTTTAAAACAACTGCTATTTCTGTAAGAATGTGTAAATGCTGTTCTTTCCTTCTAACTCTTTTATGTAGAAATCAATTATCAGTCTAGCAGCTCTGTTCTGTCTGGGCAGCACTGCACGGGCCACAGAATTGATTTTTATAGGGAGGGCAAGAATGAACTGAACTATAAACTGAATTATGGTTTAAACTGCAATAAAATAAAATGCAAATCTGCACTTTTAATTATGAATCCACAAGCAACATGCACCCTCAGGGATATCATGATAGTGAATGTTGCCCTCTTTATCAGTTGTGCTAGCAATAAACAAGCGTGGCAGATCATTTTTAGTATTATTAGCTGCTCACCGACTGAATCAGACAAAAAGTCTACTACTGCGCACACAAACAAACAAACAAGCCCCCAAAAGAGGCCATTCCATTTCAGTTTGATGCTCATAATAAATTCAAAATGACATCTCCAATTTCTCCACATTAAAAGAGCCGTGCAAAAAAAAAAGGAAGTGGAACTGATAGACAACCTCAGGTGTTTGCTTTGGGCCTTTCATTTTTGATGAAGCATGCAGAGCTAATAGAGCTTTTTATACAGTCCACTAGGGAATGAGGCAGTCTTTTACATACAGTAATAACACAAAAATTCCTAATCAGGAAATAATCGTAAAGAAGATCATAATCCTCAGGGATGAATGCCATCAGCACAGTAATCGTTATTTTAAAAGGCATCATTGTCTTTAGATTGTCTTTGAAGTGTTAAATTATTACCAGATTGCTTTTAGTTTAGTATTTGTATAAATGTTCGCCACAAATACAAATGCTTAACTTTTTTTTTTATCATTTAAGTCAAGAACTTTTTGACAACAACAAAAATATTATTTTCTCTGTGTTGATGGCATTAACCAAACAGTGTAACTCAGACTTGTTTTATTATAAACAATAACAAGGAAAGGTAAAAGAATCTGCACCATGACGATAAGGTAAGTAAACATACTGTTAATGAAAACATGGCAAGAAAAAAAAAAGAATAAAAAGCAAGATACTAATACTGCAATAACAACGTTTTCCAAATGGAAAAAAAATAAATAAATAGGAGGAGCATGATTTTTTCCAATAATCTGATCATACTCAAAATGATTCCAATACACAATTAAATATGTGCTAGTAAGAATGTATGAAGTCTTCTTGGGACGTTTCTATTTGCAAATGAGGAAGTTTTACTTACGACGTCCATTGCGTTCAAATCACTTTGGCTGAGGAAGTTGATGTACCTTTACAAAAAAAAAAAAAAAAAAAAAAAAAAATATATATATATATATATATATATATATATATATTTTTTTTACATGCAACTTAGCTACAATAAAGCTTAGGTTAATAAAAAAAAAGTCAAAGAAACTAATTTCACTCACATTGCAAATTAATGAACCAAATCTCGCTGACTCAGAAACTCAGAGCTCAAAGGAAATATGATCTTTCCAGCATGACTTGAATGCATTATAAATCATGTTATCAGGTGAATACATCCTTCACAGCGCACTAAAGCACGGATAGTAAATTCACAACACTGTTATGAAAACCACAGCTTGCGAATAACGCTATAATGAGTACGCAGTTTCAGTTTACACATGGTTTAAATTAATATATAATATGTTTGAATATTTGTTTTAATTTCTCACCAATGAAATTTCATATTCTTAAACTAAGATTAATGAATATTAATTAATATTTTCATTAAAAAAATAAATAAAAAAACTACGCAGGATTAAAAACTCTACACCAAACCACAAATAAATCAGCATCAAGCAACCACTATACTACATCTAAAAGGTGATTCCATACCTTTGAAATTACTTTAAGGTGTTACTTTGTCTTATTAATTTGTGTGGAAATACATTCCGTGGAAGGGACATTTGTAAACAGCCTGAAGATGTCATTAGAAGCCCAACAGAATGAGCATTGGTCTGCGCTGTAATTGAAAGATAGTGGCTGCGCAGCTGCAGTACAGGAATCTCCGTTCAGCACGCATGACACCAGATTATTCTGGGTAGACAGAAATGCAATGATTAATTTCATCTTTGGGTCTCTCGCAATCACAATTATGGGTAAGAAAATGTGGCATTGATTTGCTCAAAGCAGCAGTGCTCCTGGTGTTTCCCACAGTGTGAACTTTGAAATGATGTGTTCCTGTACCTCAGTTAGCTGCCAGGAAACAAATGAGTCACCCAGCATCCCACGCCTGCATGCACATCCAACGTATGATAAAGCCATTTCACCCAGCATGAAAGAAAAGACCATTCTCAAGTTCAGTGATTGGGTTCATAAACTCGCTCACTGCCTAAAACACACAGACACACACTCACACGAGCGGGTGCGTGCAACAGTATGCACAAGAGCACGGATGACAACTTGCACAATGTGACATCAAGCCATGTCATTTTTTTGACATATACGATTGGAATAAAAAAAAAAAAAAAAAAAAAAAAAAAAACACAACACTTAAATTAAGCAAACAAAAAATATAATTCCACATTATGATATAATGCTTCGCTTAATATTAAAGGAATAGTTCACCCAAAAATAAACATGTGCTGAAAATTAATCCTCAGACCATCCAAGATGTAGATGAGTTTGTTTCTTCATCAGAACAGATTTGGAGACATTTAGCACTCCTTGCTCACCAATGGATCCTAGTGAATGGGTGCCGTCAGAATGAGAGCCCAAACTGCTGATAAAAACATCACAATAATCCACAAGTTTTCCACAAGACTCCAGTCCATCCATTAATGTCTTCCGAAGCTGCGTGTTTGTTATAAACAAATCCATCAAGATGATCTCAACGGCTTTTAACGGCTTTGCTTTCAGCTAAAACACGATCCATAATATTGCTCCATAAGATCCATGACATTGTTTTCTGCAGTAAAAACGCCTGGTTTGAATCAGGAGAGAAATAGGCCCTGATCAAGCACTGTTTAAAAATGTAAACTGTCCAAAACTGTTCAAATATGTATGTGGATTTTGATGTGAGAGGACAACAGGGGATACACTTTTTCATTTCAAAGCATTACTATGGATTATGGATTTTTGGGTGAACTGTTCCTTTCTTTAAAAGAATGAGAATTAAAAGCATAATGCCGTCTGATTTTTGCAGAATTTAACCTGAAGGAACCCTGCTAGCCCACCCACTTCAATGCCCAATAAAGCGGACAACTTCAACTAATACCCTGATAATAATCTTATTTTTCTACTATAAAGCATTTTTTATAAAATATGACTGCAATGTCAAGTGCATCATATGATTTACCCGAATGATCTGGGCTGCAGAACAGATTACTGTTCTCCCTCCAACGCACGTCTTGATCAAAGTTGGCCTGCAGTTTTAAGTGATTCAAAGGCCGTTACATCTTAGTTTGAATGTTAATCCCTTGACATATCATTTGTGGCGATACATCAGTCCTAAAAATCATAAACTGTTGCCATAGACACTAATTAGCTTGCCAGGATGAATTAAATTGGACTAACAATGCATTGCTTAAAGGTTTCTCTCCTCATTTAAATAATGAAGAACAAACATGGCTAATTTGAGTTTGTTGGTTTGTTCTACATGAATAAAGTTGTACGATTGATTATTCCTTCCCACACTTTATTAAACAAAAAACTAAAATCTGTGTTTTTGTGATGTAAATGTGATGCAAATAAGAATTTTGGCAAAGCTGTCCTTTTCACTGATTTGGTTTGTCAATAAAACTACCTAGTAAGTATTTCATCTGCACCTTTTCTGTGCTTTACTCACAAATACCTGAAGAATGTGTGATTCAACAGCACCCTCTAGTGTGGGCCACGATGCTGCACATGAACTGTTGCTATGCTACAAAGCACAATAAATTTTCAGTTAACTCAAAGCCACATTGTCTGCTATTAACAATGATGTCACTTGAGCAATCTGGCTTGCTTCTCCACAATCAAGGTGTCTGTCAAGCTAAAACACATAACCTGACTTGACCTCCGATTTCCATGTACAATATGATCACACCAAAGATATACACCAATCTTTTTTTTTATTTGGAAAGATTGTGCATTTCATATCAAAAGCGGACCACAGAAACTTTATTAAAACAAGGTGACTGTAGTTCAGCAAACACCTTCGACAGGTCTCTGAACTGTTTATCAGTTCATACACAAACAGAGCTATGGAGAAAGAGAGTCTGCTGATGGAAAGATGAACTGAGCTCATGTGAAGGGATAGTCCTGTCAATCTTCATACATTCTTTGAATGTCTATGACAGCAAAATTATAGACGCTTACTTGGCAGAGGCCTGTTAATTTCAGTTATTCATATTACATTACACAAAAGCAAGAATATCAACACGGTAGCCATAGCGAATGTTACCATTTGGCAAAAATATACACATTTTGTACTTTGATTCCTTTTGTCCTTTCTACATTTTGTGCTTCCTTTTGGCAATTTGATGCATAACTGATTATTTTACTGAGAAGTATTTATGAAGAGCCTCTTATGAATAAGGACATACCTTGAAACTCATTCATGATGCTTAATCTGCCTACCTACTCTTTCTTGACATGAACACTATTTTTATTATTAGTGTTGCCGTTTACGCTGTTTGAGTTCAGTTTCCCTTTTGCCATCAGTTTTTTAATGTGGTCATGCGGCCCATTCCCCATCAAGGCTGAAGGGTAGCGGTAGGAACCTCCAATGCGGTCCCACAGGGTGAAGTACTGCCCGTAATTGTAGTCAAAGAAAAGATGATGGTCTGTGTGGTGAGCTGAACCGTTGATGATTTGTTGCATCAGGCTGGGCACACGGTAGTCCCCATCATGGATGGAGATGGTCCATATGTTGACGAACACGTACAGGACTAAGTACAGAACCTTGTGTAGGGGGAAGAGGAAGGGGTAGATGTGGTACGGCAGGCCCTGGAGAAATCCGTCCACAGGGTGGAAAGCGTGGCTGGCAAACGGACTGGGGATCTTCCACACATGATGTGGTTTGTGGAAATTCTGTATATGAGAAAAAAAAAAAAAAAAAAAAGCAAGTTAGATGGAGCTGAGAGTGTTACAGTTTTGTTGGTAGCTTAAAGCATACTTTTTGACCCATGCAGGTGTGTTATTCTTACTATGTACCCATCATACGGATGGTTGATAAAATAGCAAATTTTTTATAAAGAAAAATATTAGTTAATTTAGTCTTTTTGTTCAATATCACAAAGTTAATTAGATGAATAGTGCTGAATTTAAAATAATTTCACTTGGTAATAAGCTTTTATTGTTATTTTTGCACCAGATACCGAGCAACTATTAAAACAGTGCTGTAATTGTTAACTAGTAATAATAATAATAATAATAATAAATAATATATAATACACTTAAAAAAATGCAACTAATGAAATGTTTAAGTTGAAGCACTAGAACAACAAAATAAAACCCAAAATAAAAGCACATAAAATCAACAAAACAAACTATAATGAAAACTGAAAATATAAACGCAAAAGCTAATTAAATAAAAAATTAAGACTTTTTGGGGGGGGTTATTGTTTTAATTGGTTATTAAGTTTTTCCTATGTCCTCAAATCTTTTGTTATATTATTCCATCTTATTAAATTTCTTGCCCATTATTACAACAATTGAATTTAATGAATAAAATATAAGTGCCTAAGCTTGACCTGGGCATATTTAGTAAGTTTTCTACATGCTTTAATAGAAAAACTACCTTAAATTACAAGTCAAGCATTTTCATTTAGTTCAAAAACAAACAAAACATTACATTAACGGGAATTACTCTTGTCTTTACTTATATTTAACCATATGCCAATACAAGGCAGTTCATATATATCTTTAATACCTTATATATCAACTTGTGGTGAAGGAATCTGTGAATCCAGTAAATGCACATGTCAGTAAAAAACAGGAAAGAGACCATGCTGAAAATCAGCCCTGACCATCCTGAAAAACAAGCAGAAATCGTATGAGATGGTTATGCCCATAGCAAAGCGATTATCTAAAGCACATCTGACAGGCTGTATTACTGGCACTTTCCAAAATTAGGGCTGTCAGTTTGTTGCATCCAGATTAAAGCACTTTTAATGTTTCTGCTCCACCCTTGCTTAAAATTCGAAAGCTAGTGATTTCCACACATCCAGCTTTTTCCACTTCTCATTTGATAAAGCAAAGGATCTCTTACCGAGGGGCGATTCATCGACCCGGTCGTACAGTTTGCTGTACCCTCTGACCTCAGCGAAAAACAATGCTACTGTTGGTACACTGATCCAGGGCAGAGACCACAAAGCATACTTAATTTCACGTTGCACCTGGTTCTGTGGACGAAAATATAACAAATAACATACAAATATATTACATACTGTACATGTATAAATATATTCCTTTTAAAGACTGTAGTTTGCTAGCAGGATAAACAAACCTCCAAAAACTGAGGGTGTTGCTTTAATTTGTGATCAAAAATGAAGAAGTAGCTCAAAGCACCCAGGCCTAGATATAAGACTGCGGCACCCAGGTTGGTGACCACCATCAAGCCGATGATCTGGCGCAGAGCCTCGTCCTCCGGCCAAGAGGAGGGATACACATATGGAGTGAAGAAGTAATAATCTGCAACGTTCAGCACAAGGTCCATCTTTGATCCTAAGAGTTGGGACAGAAGTGTAATTAAATGTCTAAAATGTGAAAGAAGTATTCAAATTGACTTGATCGTCATTGCCATATAGTAACAACCACTAACAATACAAGAAACACTCCAGTGCACTTTGCCCAATGTTGTAAATATTTACTTTGCACTTTCCTAAGACAACATGAATTAGAAATAGATTATACTGAATGAATGCAGTCTTATAGTTAATAATAAATGCGCATCTCTTAAACCAAATGCTGTAATTGTAGGAAACAATCAGCTCACCTGTAAAGGTGCTTTTGAAGACTCACCATAAGAGAATAATACGTGAGGTTAAAGCCTCAGAGAGGCCGTCCTTCTGCTCCCACTCTAGAAACACAAACGGACGCAGCCAATAGCGGCTCACTTTCACACAGCGCGAGCCAGTTTCTTGACATCTCATTGGACAGATGCGCGTTCTGGTCATGGCGTTAGTGACAGGGAGTTCAATTCCATTTAGCGAATCGATTCTTTTGAACGGGTCATCTCAGAATCAATAACTATTTGACGACGTTATGTTATTGCATTGTCACGAGGCAAACATCTTGTTCTTTGTGACTTTATTATTAATAGTGCGTATTGTATTTTTAATCTGTCCCAGTTCAGTTTGTTTTAGCCGTAAAATCAGCTCTTAAAAAGTCAATTTAAAAATAAATGTTACATTCTAATAAACAATGCTAAATCCATTTTCCTTTTTTTGTTGAAATATTTTGTAGTTTTAGTAAAAACAACTGTGCATAGAACTAATATACGACCGTAAACATATTTCAGTTACGGTTTGTTCGTGAACCAGATTTGTGAACCGGTTGAAAAGGTCCAACGAATATCTCCTTTCACAAATTGTCCATCGCAATATGGCGCTACAGATTAATCAGGGTCTATTAAAAAAAACTTTGTAATTACTCAATTTCATTAATCCAGGTACATCGGGCTGGCTATGCTGTATTCTGAATATATTTAGGAGTTTTATTGCAGAAAAGATTCAAAGAGTAGGATATGTCGTCATCAAAGAGCGACATAACAACAAATTGGATCGCTGGGCAGAAGGCTGCAAGGGTCTGTATTATTACTTTCACTGAGATCATTTAAGAACTATCATGATAAGCGTACTTTTATGAAATCCACGCGCAACATAATTTACGATAGATACAGTGTTTTTCTTTCTTCTTCTTTTGATTGTGTAGCAAACTCTGATCATGGACAGTGAAGTTCAGAGAGATGGAAGAGTTCTCGATCTCACCGATGATGCCTGGAGAGAAGACAGACTGCCATACGAGGATGTCACAATCCCACTGGTAAAACTTCACATCTACAGTTTTGATTGTGCATTCCGAATTATGTACGTCATTATATTATGTTAAGTAACCTTCGAAATGATGGCGAGTACTGTTAATACTATTTATTAATATTCGAGCATTAATTATTTATATTTGTATTATATGATATCATATTTGCCACAATTGCTTATTAGCCCATTGTATGATTTAACTTTATTTCATACCTTTTTCTGCCAGAGTGAACTTCCAGAATCAGAACAAGACAACGGCGGATCGACTGAGTCAGTCAAAGAGCAAGAGATGAAGTGGTCCGATCTCGCCCTGCAGAGTTTGCATGAAAACACCCCAAACGTTGGCACTTAGATGAAAAGATGCTCTGTCCTCTCCAGCTGATTCCCAACCATGTATTCTGATGGAAATAACTCAAGACTCGTTTCAGATTCAAATAATTATGTGCCAATGTGATTTGCATTGTGTTTCGTTGTTTTGTTATAAAAATAAACAAATGTTTAAAATGTAAAGTGCATTATTCATTTAAACTAAGTTGTATGCTAGTTGTTTGTTACAAATAATTCTTACAACTCACACAATGGTTTCAAACTGGTTATCTAAAATACACAATACTTATTGTCTGCATACTGTATATTAGCTGCAACCTCTATGGGATCAGTTTTTTTATTTTTTTTATTAAGAAATGTATAGTTTTATTCAGAATGGATGCATTATTTTGATCAAAAGTGACAGTAAAGACATTTTACTGTTACAAAAGTTTTATATTCCAAATAAACTCTTTGAACTTTACATTCATCAAAATATTTTTCATGTTTCTGGCCTACCCTTCCTTAAAGTTTAAAAGCCAGTGATTTCCACATGTCCAGCTTTTCTATATGTATAACCAAAACCCATTTGATTAAGCAAAGGATCTTACGGAGGGGCGATTCATCGACACTGAAGACTGTAGAGTAAAGGCTGCTGAAAGTTCAGCTTTGCCTTCACATGAATAAATTACATTTTAAAATATATTAAAATCTAACAATAATAATAGTAATAAAGTTATTCAAAATTGTATCAAATAAATGCAACCTTAGTGAACATGAAACTGCTTTAAAATAAAAAAGTTCAAAACCCCAAATTTCTGAACAGTAGTGTACATTAGCCATGTACTAAAGTTGTGCTAGAAACCACCCTCCCCCAATAATAAAAAAAAAAACTACTGTATCTTTATAGTATCTGATATTTTGATTGTACTATGACAAAATGAAATGAATTAGTAACTAGAAATATTACTTAAGCGAGTGTAAATTAGCTAATCCAATTAAATGCACAAGCAGTGAAGAATGGAATCATTGAATCATTCCTTCTTTCAGGCTAAACTGAATTTTATTTGGGTTCAAAGGTGACACTGAGATGCTCCATTTATCATCATAAATATGTTTGATACATGTCTAACTGTGAGCATATTATGTTTTAGTAATAGCCAACATGTATGAGTATACTCTCTTGGTAATACAGAAAGACGTGTTCAGCTAGGTGGCTCCTTAGGCAGATGTGTAGAGGTTTGGGGGAATTTAACCAAATAGCTATGAATTTATAGTATATTGCATGAGATTAACATATCAAATGCTATCTTAATGGAGGTCTTTATTACAACAATCCATTTTGCAGCCAAATAAAATCAAATAGTAGCTGTATTACATAGATCTAAAATGACTAAGTATTGGTATTGTTTAGCCTACTTTTTTTGTTTGCTATACTAAAATATCTTCCTCAAAAATGTGCATTAAAGGATTAAATGTTATTTAAGGCTAAAAGAAATCAGACTGCAGGTACATACAAGTTTGATCAAATTAGGCTCTGAGGCTTTAATGCTCAAGTTTTAGATCAAATCCTCATGAGAAGAGTGCAAATATGGAGGTGTAGCATTAAAATTTCAGTTTGGTCCCATAAATAGAGGTTACATATGAGTGCCTTTATTTGTTTTTTCTCTCGCTAGCCACCCAACCAATTTTTTCACAGTCTAAAACAAATATAAACAGAAAAACAGCATATTAAATGTCAATCATAAAAATGCTGTCAAAATGAAAATGAACTGCATAAGACTTGGCAAAACACAAAAACAGATGTTATTAGGAGATCAACCAAAAACATCCAAATTATGCCATTGTGAGCTTGGGCTCATCTGAACACTTAAATTTTCAAGGCATCGTAATGCAATAATAATAATAATTACTGTCTACAGAACCGTAACATGCAATGACTTGCAAAACAACAAAATGGGTCCCCTAATCATAAATCTCTACTTTTAAATACCTCAAATATTGGTTTATCCCCACCTGACAGATTTGTTCTGAAGGCAATGTACATTGTACTAATTGCAACAGCACAAATTGCTCAGTGTTATTAAATGAATTGACTTTTTCAGGCAAATGTTTTTCTTTACTTTAAGTTTATGGATCTATGTGAAATTAAGTAAGTAAGGTGCTGTTCTAAAATAAGACAGAGTATCAAAAAACTCCCTGTCAATAACACATTTCTTTGAAAGTGTCTAAGTCACTTCACATTGGCACTCTCACCTTCAGTCATTCTCCACTATCATAATGAATACGTCTGCGATCACAATCTGCATTCATTGTTCAGCCCTCTAACAACCCATCCAAGCAGAATTCAGTCAAATCATGTCAAGTTTTAAAACGAAGAAAGAAATCCAGTTGCTTGTGATTAATCCCTATCATATATAATAGTAATGGCACAGTTTTGACAAAATGAAATATGCACATTTTGGGCCCCCAACCTGAAGGCAGAAAAATTAAGAATTCCATGTACCACCTAATTGTGTACACTGAGTGTATAATGAAGGAAGGATGACTTAAAAAGGGCTTCCCTTTCACTGTTACTGTAACATCCAGAAAGTACACAATATATATTTATATATATATCAAGGTACACAGAACTGTTCTGTAAAATGTAGATTACATGCATTTCTAAAATGCAAACCTTTACACTTCATTTATATCCAGTCCCAGACATTTCAATGTAATAAAACAGAACAAAAAGAATCCCTTATATCCAGTAGTACTTCCAAGATATACATAACTCGTCTGGTTATGTACCATTTGTCAATATATCAGAATATCTACAGTATATAACAAGTTATATCTCCTTGTCAAAATGTTTAAACAACTGATGAAATTATGGTACATTCAGTTCTGTAAAAAGTCTTAAATTTCTTTGTACATAAAAAAAAAAAAGAAAACAGTCAGAAGGCAGTCCACTGTCCCGCAGAGGCTGTTATCTTCAAATGAATTACTATTGACACCTTCAATAATGTTCCAAATGTATCTTGTTTGTCATTAAATGTCTGTTTACTCTGCATTAATCTCTGTCTCTGGCCTCTGCACTGACAGCTCAGCTTGTATGAAGGCGCCCTGTCCCAAGGCAGTGGAGTATGCACGATTACTATGTGGAGTTGAGAAACCAGGGAGGTGATAGGAGCTGGAGCCACCTCGATTTGATAGTGATGTTTGAGACTGAGGTACTGGATGGTAGACATCCAGATTGTCGTAGTGTGACTGTAAAGTAACGGCACAATGCCCCTGTGACTGATGAGAGTAGGATCCACTATGGTCTCTATCTGAATTGTCTGGTAGATGTGCAGGAAGACTGGACTGGTTGTAATGCTGCCGCTCTCTAATACTATGGGATCTCTCTGGCTTGGGTGGAGGAGCTGGCTTCACTGGAGCTGCTTGTTCATCTTCACTGGTGCTGCTAGTGGCTTTACCCCTGCATATGTGGTGATCCAAATCTGACCTTTCGTAACGAGGTTGGGCACTCCTGCTCTCTGAGTGTTCCTGCCAATGTTTACTGCTCAGTAGCTTTTCCCCTGGCTCAAACTTCGGGTCAAGATGGCCACCTTCAGGTAAGTGCTGCAGGCTTCGTGCTGGAAGTTGCGATTGATGTGAAGGGATGGATGAGTAGTTCCTGGAGCCACCTTGTTTGGTGGTTTTGTCCCCCATCCCATTTCCTTGGCAGTGCTTCTCTGTTTCCATATACATCAGGACATCTGGATCAGAGATCAAGTGCCTAGAACCATGCTGAGACCCAGAAACGATGTTATATCTAGCCTCCTTGCTCTCGGCAGCCATCAATACAGTTTTGCCAGGATCTGATTTGCTCCGCAAGTGTAACATGTCTATATCCACTGGCATGTAGGGTCCTATGTTGTCATACTGAGACAAAACAGAACCCTTAACTTTTTGCCTTGCTCGGCTTTCCCTGCGGATAGAGTGTATGCGAAGCCTCTCTGCTTCTTCTGGATCCAACGCAAAGTAAACACTGGCTTTTGAACCACTGTAAGGTGGCATGTCTCTGCTTATGAAGCTATGCTCCTTTAAAGGAATTAAATGCCGTGAAAGGTAGTGGTAGCCTCCAGATTTGGCTCCAGTCCGAAGGAGAGGAGCACTGTCCCGACCGCTGAAGGAATGGACATGCCGTAAGCGGATCGTACCATAATGGTCCACATCGTAGAATGGGGCATCCAGAATGTGAGAGCCAGAGTAGGGACTGTAGCGGTACTGAACTCTTCCATTCTCAAAATAAGGCTGCAGTTGTGTGACGTGGTAGTCGGCTTGAGAGGATGGTTGGTGAGACTTGCAGTGATAGACTGGATGCTGGTAGTAAAACAACTCATCATCTGCTGGAACCTCGGTTCTGGTGACTGGCACTGAGCGGATGGCAGAGGGGGGCACATGTAGGGAGTGGACTCTACGGATTGTTGGGTACACGGTGGGTCCATCTACTTGGCTGTAGCCATGGGAGTGGTGCAGTGAGCTTGGAGAAGTATACTCATTTCTCAGTGGGCCACGAGATTTGATAGAGTGGTGGTAGGACCTGGGTCCAATCGTATTGTACCGGCCATCACCGTGGCCTCTATAGGACATCTGTGGCTCTGATTTTGAGACATAAGAAACATGTGGTGGAACACTCTCTGGTCTGTAATGGTATGCCATCGTAGCCTGACCTGAAGGGGATACTCCCCGATGGTAATACACTTCTGTGGTGGGCTCCAGTAGGGCAGCATCCCCTTTTGAGTGGTAACTGTAACCTGTCTGATGCGTGGAAGCCCTGCGATGAGTTGGATGAGACTGTTGGGGAGTCTCCTCGACTGAGCCTCTCATGGATGTTTCTAATATGGCATGAAAGTTGGCAGGGTTTGCAACCTCAGTGTTGCAGAGAGCAGCCATTGCTAGTTTACTTTCAATGGAACGAACTGGGGGTGTTGGCGGCATCACTCCCTGAGTATGGTGTTGAGAAGCACTATCTGCTTTTGGATGGACAGGCTTAATGGCTTCCCATGGCTTTTCCAGAGGATCAAGAGGTACTGCCGGGGTTGGTGCAACTCTAGCATTGGGCTGCGATTTGGGTTGAAACTGAGGCTGTGCTTGTGACTGAGAATGTGGCTGAACTTGAGGTTGAGACCGAATCGCTGTATGAGGTTGAGTCTGTATTTGTGGCTGAGGCTGGAGAATTGCAATTGGTTGATCTGGCGTCTTTGTGGGTTTTGGTGGCATAACCATTTCAGTCATATGGAACTAGGGATTAAGCCCAAAAAAACATTGTTAGGTTTCTTGTACATTTGCCTTTTTGTATTTACATGTGCTGTAATTTTAGCTATTTATATCAATACCAGATTAATGACTGAATCATTCCTGACATTAATTTTGTTGCAATATGACAAAACTGAAATATCAGACAACATTCAGCATTTTCTAATTCTGAATTCACAAATGGTGAAGGCCTGGCTCATAAATATTAATAACATTATTTAATTGTTCAGCCTTGGTACTGAAGAACTAGTGCTACTTATATCCCTGCATGTACCACTGCTTACCTCAGAGCAAGGTTGTTGAATGATGGTATCGTTGCTGCTGATAGATGGTGTGGTGATTGTGGTAGTGGTTTTGTCTGTGCTCACAGGTGTCTGGCCCACAGCTGGCTGCTGCCTTTCTGGGCTTTTTTGTAATTGGGAAACTTGAGAAGGTTGACTAGAAGGCATTGCACTCTGACTTGGGGTCTCTTTTGAGACAACACACTGGCTATTGCAAGAAATGCTGGATAGCTTCCCACTATCACCTGTGTTGAGGTGCAGACTGACAGAGCGAGTTAACCTTTCAACTGGGGAGGAGGGTGGTGAAGACATAGGAGCAGACCTCTTTGATACTTCTACTGTAGCTTCCTCCAAGGATGTCTGTGATGGCAAGGAAGGAGGAGGAGGCCACTCCATGGTCTCCAGTAACTCTTGTGGCCTAATGGGGGACACTGGTGTAGGGGGTCCAGAGGATTGCCTCTGACAAAGAATAGTGGCCTGCTGGGCAGATTCTGCTAGAGCTAGTGCAAGCATTCGGGCAGCATTCTTTGGTGGGGGAGGGGGAGGTATGAGGGACACAGAGCTGACAGGGACATTGCCCTTTGGTGAGTCCAGAGCTACGGCTCCTACAGATGGACAAAACAGAGGGAACTCAAACAAAGAGAAGGCAGGCTAATATTCATGTGAAGGTAAGAAAGGGAAATGTTAAATTTCTACAGACTGTGGACAGATTTCTCTACACTGAGGCTGTTCATGCAAAGCGCTACAGGTAAAAGCCTGGTGAACTAAACCTGAAAAATCAAATAATTATCTTATGAAACCCAGTATAACTTGTTAATGATAACTTATTGTTAATGATAGCATTTACAATAAAACCTAGTGTTTAGGTTCCTAATGTACCGGTACTCATTGTATTCATGTTGGTTTCAAATATTGTTGAAAAATTAATCATCATTATAAAATCTTTTATAAAATTATATCAGCTGCTTTACCCTAACATTCTGAAAATGTATTTCAATTCAGGAGTTTGAAAATGAAAATGTCAACAAAAGTTCTCATCCTAGAAGAGGTGTATTAAACTAATTCAGGATAAAAATGTCAATGACTCCTCAAAAAACATTATGGATTTAAGCTATCATATCCCTGTGTTTCAGTTCAGCTTACCTGGCTGCTCTTGAGAACAGGTGACCTGTGGTGGCTGAGAGCATTCAATGCTTGATATGTCTTTACTCTCTTTACTCTCAAAGGTAGTAGCTTTAGAAAGAAGCTCTTGTTGAATGGCTTCACTCAGGGGCATATCGGTGGTTCTTGACAGAAAGCTCAATTTTGCAGGGGAGTCCATTGGAGATTGAGGGGAAGAGGGCTGAAGCAAAGTGCTCTCTGGTGCTTTCCTTATCATGGAGGCAGCTGATTCAGAGATGCTTAGAGGAGTCACAACAGATGACTTCTCGCAGTTCTCAAGGGATTTAACTGGAGTTTTCTCTGAGAAAGAAGCAGGGGGCAGTTTATTTCTATCCTTTAAGGCTGGACTGTGGCCTGGAGACACAGAATGACTCGTAACTTTAGCTCTGACTGGCGAGACTGGCTCTGAGCCACTGGCACTGGCCGGGCTCCTCTTCAGACTGCTTTCATCTGTGTCCAGTGAGAAAATGGAAGTCTCTGCCAGAGGAAGGCTACACTGGAAAGACATGGGGTCAAAGTCTAAAGAGGCCATGCCAATGTCAGGAGGGCTCAAGTCCACATCATCAGCGGAACGTGGCGGGGAGATAAGAGCAGGCACACAGATTGGTCCATCATCCCCATCACTCTCCCCATGGCCCAGGTTGTCATATGAGTTACAGTGTTGTCTGCTATCCAGTAGATCACCGTTGAAGGAAGCAGAGAGAGCATCACTGCTGGAACGAGGTCTGCGTGGCCTGTACACCTTAGACTCTCCTGTGTTAACAGAAAAGCAAAAAAGTTATAATTTCATAATGGTTTGTCCCTTTTATTTTTTTAGAGCTTTCGGAGTGCTATACCTTCAACGTTATGTAAAGAGGTGAGAGACTCTTCACTTTTTGCAGACCGAAGAGTACCGGTGTCTCCTCTTCCTCCTGAGCAGGGAAAATAAAGCAGGAACAGAGAAAATACAACAAACTGTTTATACATAACCAAACACCAAGAGTTCTAGAATTCTTGACTCTGATTGGTCAATATGTGGTCATATATTGTTGTTGTCTCTCGTAAATGTCCTGCAGTCTCTCCGCTCTCATATAATAAAATCTTTTAAACTCAAATCAATATTTCATGTCCATGTATTTATTTATTCAGTAAATAGCCGTGTAATTAGCAGGGTAATTTACAATCAGCTGGTCATTACTGCAAAATAAACATCTTCCAAAAGAGACAAGGCCTTATTAACCACTGGGTTTATCTTGTGATAATGACTATCTGACATTTAAAGATGAATAAATGGCACGACACTAACCAGCCAATGCCATGGCCTTGAGTTCGTTTGGTTCACTGGGATTGCGCTGCAGCTTTCGTTTAGACATTGAGGAAGATTTGCCCAAGTTAAAAAAAGACCGCCAACTGCCAACTGGAGACTTTTTAGATTTTATGGGCTGTCTTTTCCTAGGGGAAAAAAAAAAAAGATAAAATGTACAAAATGTTTCTCTTTGAGAATAACAGGCACATAATTGGTCTCTTTATAACAGCATTAAAAATTTTTAGAAAATACCTCTCAGTGGGGAACTCAATGACCGTGTGGAATTTTCCCTGTAAGGCAGCAGGACCCTCTCCCACCTCGATGTACTTGCTGTCTGCAGTGATGGGTGAGTTGATCTGTGCCTGGGTACGTGCCTGTGCCTCTTCTAATGTTAGCAGCTTTGTGGATGGAGAGGGTACCAGCAAAGATTTAGGCCGAGACAAAGAGTTGTGTCCTACAAAGACAAAGAAACGTGTGATGTATATATAGCAATATAAATAAATTTAAATATCTGTCCATATTGAATCTGTCCATATTGCATACCTGTTCCCTCTCGTATAAGCGAGCTCAGTTTGGGGCTGAAGAGAACATCCACATGGTTGAGGATGAACTCCACCACAACCGACTGTATTCGCACCTCCATGAAGGCTGCTGTGCCACTGAAGCAAGCCGATTCGATTTGCTTTGACCTTTGTAGTTGGGAATAAAAATCAGAGATTAGTTATGAATACTAGGTTTTAATATTCACAGTTATAAAATTGTATCCTTAAGTATCGGTTTTCACATACATTACAGTTGCATCATGCAGAGATCTTACCTCAGTAAGTTGGGGGCCCAAACGATGGCCAAATTCTTCGTATGCATGTTTGTCACATAGCTGAAGGTTGCTAAGTGTGAAAGATGTCTCATAAGAAACTCAAGTGTCCTACAAGAAAAGCATGAATATTTAATGTTAAACAACAGACACATTAAAATCAGACACCATGTAAAATGAGCATAATGGATTAGGTGCACACTCATTTGAGTGAACAATGTTGTAATAACAGCCCTCAGTCAGAAACGTACTTGAACTGCATTAGTAATATAATTGGTATGCTTAATGCAGTAGATTAATAAAAAGGCTGTAACATTTGAAAAATGTGGCTGTTGAAAAGAGGACTGCAAGTCCTATAGCAACCAACCGAGGGCACTGTGGTCATTTACAAACCTATAGTGCGGGGGCGGCAGCTGCTGAATGACATCATGTATTTTGATCAACCTCTCCTCATCTGTGGCTGCTGACACAGCCTCCTAAAAAAGGAGAAGTACGGCTGTAAATCAGGGTCACTGCATCTAGAACAGCTCTAACCAACGAAAATGCTCTCAAACCCATGTTCACACTTTACTGCTGAGTGGACAAAAGCACATGGTCAATCACATTTCCTGTGCGTTATAGTTTCCCTGTTTCCATTGTAACCTGAAAACACTGATGCACTCTTAACTCTGGCTGTTTTCATGTTCAGTGGCTTATCTCCAGATGCTGTAAATGTCAGTGCTTTGTTTGGCATGCAGATGAACTCTTTCTGAAGCTGGGCTCTAAGAGACATTTTGCATACTCATTAAAAGCAATCATGGCAACAAATAGCCTAAAGCCTTCAACGACTTCTGCACCGTTTTGCCAGTCTCAGATAAGAGACCCATGCATATTATCACACCAAGAACTAAAAAGGTTTTGATATCATAAGTATGGGCTGGTTGTTTTAGTATAATAGGTGCTCTCAGCTGGAGCTATTTGTATGACAAAGAGTGTGTGACTTTGAGAAAAGGCTCTTTTTAAGGCCTGTCGTTGTGGGATAAACGCTTACCGAGAATTTCTCATACAGTTGGTAGGTGAGAAGTGGGTTGGGAAGCTCTCGAAAGTAAAGCTTGCACAGGGAGCCCACGCAGTGTATGTCTTGAATGTAAACATCTTTTGTCAGATCTGGGATCTGTTCGGAGTCAAATTCATGCCTGAAGTGAGAGAGAAAGAAAGTGCTTGATGTATTCTCACAGTAGATAATCTTACAGTGATAACAATCTCACAGTTGGCTGTTTGCTGTGCTTAAAACCTAAATTGTAACTAATTGGGATGAAATGACATTTGCTTGTATTATCTTTTAACATTTGAAGTAACTGACAATTTTGGTTTTCAATGGTCAGTGCCGAGGAAGAAGTTAACTCTTTTATTCACCAAGGATGCATTCAATTGATCAGAAGAGACAGCAAAGACACTAATAAGGATACAAATTATTTCTATTGCAAATAAATGCTGCTCTTTTGAACTTTCTATTTCTATATTTCTTCACTAAAATATCTGTTTACTCTGATGTACTCATTTCCTCCTGTGTTCAAGAATACAAACATTCCCATTATAACATGTAATTATCAGCAGCTTAATATTCCGCCACTGCATTCAGAGTTTCTCGAGCAGTATGATGAATCCCTATCTCTGCTTCTAGCAATTAGGGGAGTGTGTTTATGTCTTACCGCAGCTTCTGAATGTTGGAGGCAATCCCAGAGAGACGGTACATTCCATCAACCACTCCGTGCTTCTCAATGAACTCAGTGCAGCTCTTGAGTACCTGCGGGACTAGAGGTTTAGACAAAATGTTACTGGAGCATCCTTTTTGGCACGTAAAGTGTGAGAGTTGTCAAAATGCCAATGGAATAGAATGCCAGATTCTTTGTGCAGTAAATTTCTGATTTTGTAAGCTATAAATAACAACTGCTGGAGACAGGCCTGATAGTCAGATAGCAATTCCAGGCTTTCCTGTATAAGCAGAGTTTTTAGCTTCACATTTGCTCCAGTGGCATCAGACAAACTCCAGACCTCCAATGTGACCTTGTAATGTTTCACCCAGAGGAATCATAGTCACAGACAACCCTGACTGGCCTCTAGTCTTGACAACCTTTATCCGATAGATGAGTGAGTCCAAGACTCTCAGAGGCAGCTGTTCATCTACATTCCTGACATAGCAGTCTGAAGCACAAAATCCTCAGAAATGCATCCTCACTCCTCAATCAGCACACACAGTACATTTGATTAAATAAAAGCAAAATTTGCTTTAAGTTGTCTGCTGTTTGTACTTATTGCTTTCCTTAAGTAGGGGGGAAAATCATCGGAAATCGAATAAAAAAAATAAAAAAAATAATTTTTAGGCCATATCGCCCAGCCCTAGTTTCAGGCCAGTTAATGTAGCGGTCACTTGCCATATAAGGCCAGTAATACATTCTTTATATCTTACAGTATGTTCACTGATCATCCACATAGGTTTTTATGCTTTATGTGGTTTTCTGTGATTCTGTGTTGTGAATTATCCTGATTTAAATACATGATCCAGCTAAAGCCATCTAGCTGGCAAACACAGATAAATTGACAAAACTGAGAATGATTTGTGATATTTTTAGAAGCATCAGTCTGAACGATTTGAAAATGACAAATCACAATACTTTTTTTCCTGCAAGGGTGTTTATGAATCATTGAGGTAAATTATAGTTGTAAAATTTCCAGTTTATGCAAAATATAAACCTAGTTATTTACTGTAAATATTACAATAAAACAGTAAGTTTTATGAAAAACTTATGAAAAAATATCTTGGGCCCACCAAGGTTGCAATTATTTTATTTAAAAAATAAAATAAAAAATTAAGTAAAAATACTAATACTGTAAAACATTATTACAATTTAAAATAACGGTTTACTGTTTTACTATATTTTAAAATCTAACATTTTCCTGTGATGGCAAAGCTGAATTTTGAGTAGATATTACTCCAGTCTTCAGTCTCATGTGAAATTATAATATGCTGATTTTTAAAATAGTTGTATGTATCCTTGCTGACAAAAAAAGGATTAATTTCTTAAAATTTTATTAACCCTCTTCATTTCAATGGTTGTATTTTTTTGGCCCACTCAAAACATAATAAATAAATAAATTAAAATGTTACTGTTTATATATATATACATATATATATATATATATATATATATATATATATACATATACATATATATACATATATATATATATATATACATATATATATATATATATATATATATATATATATATATATATATATATATATATATATATATATAAAAAAACGAATGGAAAAATCAGTGGAAAACTCAAGAGGGCAACAACAAAACTATTGCCTCGATTTGGCCAGCAGAATTTTTGGAACCCTTTAAATACTTTCAAAAATGCCGCCAAATACTTCAGACGCCAACATCCTTATGGCACCAAATGAGAAAGAGAAAATTTGGATTGATGTGTTTTGCTCCCTAGCGAAATACTGTCCCAGAGTATAATGAGTGCATATTAGGGAGGTCTGCAGAGCTTTACGTTAATATGACTGATCAATTCTAATGACTTGGACAAAGTGTTTAGCCATCATCGTCTCATGTTCCTTTGAGAGCGTCTGAGATGGAGAGTACACATTCTGCCATTACCCATTTTACAAACACATTAAAGCTGAGTGGGCTCATAGGTAAGAGAGGACAGTGAAGGGAGCAAAAGGGTTAGATCTTGGTAGTAAAACTAAACTTTTATCATCTACATGTATCTAACCAACTACAATGGACGAACTTTTGTAGGAACACATTTTTTAAAGAATACCAGGAATTTCTGCTTTGAGGACACTTGCTCCTGAAGGAAACAATGTCCATTCTTCTAAATGTAATGGTCGAGCAGTCGTACCAAGTTGCGTGGATCCCTTTTGAAAAGGACAAGGCTTAGATTTTAAGGGCTGGCAATGGCTCAGGGAAGATTTGAAGTCAAACAAATGGAGTAAATGCTGAAGGCTGCCAGGGAGCTTTGAATCAATGGAGAAGAAATCTCCAGACACGGCCCCCTAACCATTCCTCCTGACCTTTAGACCGCTTTAAGCCAATCAGATGCCATGGCAACCCATGCAGCCAGATCCAAGAGCTATTCTAGAGGAGGGGGGTTAGCTATGCTTTCCAGCCCACCCACATAGTCTCACATTAGTGTCAAGCACCGTCTGGATCATGAGCATGGAGTTTGAGTAGGAGAAGAAGGGGGCAAAGCTCACCGTCATGGCCGGAGTTGAGGAGATGTTCTCCTAGGTCACAGCCGAACACCCTCTCCCTGAGGATACCTCTTTGCTTCAGCTTCTGCTTGGTCGGCCTGGACTTCATGAATGTGCGTAGAAAAGTGATCAGTTTCCCGTGTTTCTTGGACACTGAAAGACAAAATGAAAATATGCATATTTAAATACATTTTCACGTCAAAGAAAAACTGCACTATGTATCTCAAGCAGCACAACAATAAATGACCCCAAGAAAATCCTGTTTAACAACAGGCCAGTGCCAGCCACATCATGTCAGCGAGCCAAGATCTTATAAAATGAAGAAAGCAAATGCACTTGGTTGTGTAAGAATAATGGTTTATGCATTAACCCTGTTCGTTTACTGAAGGAATTTCCCAAATCCTACATTGTAAGCTGTTTTGTCAACCGAGCCGAATTGTTAATTCACTCAAATTCCTCTGAGGGACCTACATCCTCCATCTCTGGGTGTGTGTTCTACATTTGGTAGAGCAAATTCAAACCACTTCATTCTCTATGGATCAATGCAACTGTTATAGAGGCACAAGTACAGTAGCATATAATCAACTATACACATTGCAAGTTTAATCTAAAAGCTCAGCACTGGAAGAAAAAGCCTTTTGATGAGTGTCTGACCATACAACACCTGTGAAAGTCATCTTATGAAAGAAAGAAATGTTTCCTTTCATTTCATTTTTTAATGAGGCCAAGCAGGAAGGACGACTCGAGCTGTTTGGTCTTCGGAGCAGCTTGCGTTGTCATCACACCCTGACACTAACCGCCATGCCCCCAAAAAATGATTTCAGCAGCCTGACTTAGAATTTGCATGAGAATATCTTGGACGATACAGAGAAAAAGTATCAAGAGAGAAATGCCAAGGATTTGACAGGGACACACAAACACACCAAAATAATTACACTGGATTTGCTATAAAACCCTGAGTCCTGTATTGCAATTGCTCATTTAACTTGGATTGTTTTCAATGATCCTCATAAAATATTAGCAAGCTTAAATATTCCGAACCAAATAACTGTTTGCATAATGAAGCTGTATGAATCAGCAAACAATCTGTTGCCGGAAACAACTTCAGAGCTGTTACAAATGCAGCTGGGAATCCTGAAAACCACAAACTGGTCCATCTGTGTTTGTTTGTGGGCACATTTGGTGGATTAAGCAGGAGACGGAGTAAAAATGATTACAAATATTACACTTGTTTATTTTAACAGTTTAACTCCCTGGTGATTTTAAGGACGTGTGATTCTTTGCACGCTGAAACCACAGTGAACGTGGCAAGGGGACATCTGCCAGCTGTGATCTCATCTGTTCCTTTGTGAGTCTTTACCTATTAAAAAGGCACATTACTCACAAATTTAATCTTTTTACTCATAAAAAGAGTTGTCGTAGGAATTTCCTGTTCTACTTTTCAAGAGCCAATAAAAGTAACTACCACACATTTCACAGATCCTCTTATTTCAGACACAGGGCAAGTGCTTCAGTGCAGAGCAGCAGTAAGAAGACTCTGCTACACTGGAGAATGAGTGTTTCTTCCAGGCTGCACTTTACCTCCGCTGAGGAGACACTGATGACGTTACAGAGCAACGTGACTGACACATAACACGTTTTTCTTTTTTTTCCTCCAAATCAACTCTCACAACATGAGTTCCAATGGCTTGCCAAAATTTTTGTCATAAAATTACTTAATAAAAACACACAAATATAACTTTGCTACACAAATCAGAATACACAAAATCTACCGAGAAAGGCAATCAGAAAACAAAAGTCTTAAAATAATGTTAAAATCAACAAAATGCATTCACCACAAATCAACACTATTGAGCAAATATTTAAAATTATATTTTTTTCAACAGTGCAAATGATTAAACCCTAATTCACACAAACTTGGCAATAGAAAGCATTTCGGTCGCATCCAGAAGTCTGAGATAGTTTAGCAACTTTATTGGCACTAAAACTGCAACTTCATAACTTACCTCAATATAAAATATCCATGAAAAAAAAGCAAAGAAATGGTGTATTCTTAGGTTTGCCAGGCAGCAGCTGCTGTGGAGCGCTCCAGACACAACAGTGAAGGATCATCACGCTCTCCCTGCCAGCCGGTAAAAGCTAATAGTCAGCATGCATTCTTTCCGCTTTCCTTTTTCCCTCCTCTCTTTCCTTTCGGACTTTGTCCAGCCCCTAATATCAACTTTCAACAGCCCTGGCTTCTAACTGCAGAGATCGGGGTGTGAGCAGCCACGCAACCCAGAGAACGAGAGGCTGTTGCATTTACCAGATATCCACTATCGAGTGATGAATGTGTTTTGAAAGACACTGGTAGTACAACACAGCAGTCTCCTGTGATGTTCCATTTAGGCTAAAGTTTACAACAAGGCAAGAAGTCAGACAAACATAAATATAACTCATTTGACTATACCAATAGCACAAAAACAATGCACTCTTTCTAAAGAAACTCACTGATAGCCAAGCCCATGTACAATTCAGCTTTTACAACCCAGACACGGTACAGCCATAAGGAAATGACAAAGACAACCCTCTCTGCACTCTAAAGCAACACGTCTGTGGCAAAACTGTCAAACAACACAAATATATGTGCTTTGCAAAGTAATGCTGACCCACTGATGTTAATTGGACAGATCTGTGATATAAGTTGCAATGAAAAAGTCAAACATGTAAAAGTGTGGGGCATTTATGGACATTTTTTATATCTTTATTGTCACTTTTGAACAGATTAATGCATTGTTGATAAATTACAGCATTAATCTCAATAAAAAACAACATATAGTCCCCAAACTTTTTAAACTTAGTGTGCACACACAATATTACTACTACTACTACTAATAAAACAAAAACACTTAAACCATTATGAGAGTTAACAGAATGTGCATGATTAAAAACAAACAACACGAAACCAGTCTCCCAACCCAACAGCTAACAGGAGTTTGTATAAAAGTCTCTGTTTTCAGAACAGATCAGTAAGGAAGTACACAATCCCCTGTAGGACAAACGGACACATATTGCTATGTTAACCTTATTAAGTTTGTCTCTCATTCTCTCACAGTTCCTTCCAGCTGTCTTGGCTTGTTCACAGAGGCAGCTGCCCTTTACTCCACTGAGAGGAAGACACTTGCCCCACAAGGAAGTTAGGAAGTGAGAGGGAGTTATGGGAGCTACATCTGGAGCAGCACCTGCTACAGCTCAGAATAAGGGAATGAAATAAATACAGCTTAGTCTGTGAATGTGAAAGAACAAGAAATTACTATACTTCAAGCATTGTCAGAACGTACAATATGCCCTATTCCTGCTTGAAACCTTGGTAAATAAAACATTACAGCAACCTTTATCACCGTTACACCACCTGCATGATAGGACATTATGTGGTTAACCATTTACATGGGGAATTTTGCTTAATGAGGTGAATGATTCATAAAGCATTTAGTGTTGTTTGATAGGTGCTCGCTGCTCGGCTAAAGCTCTGCAGGGGAGCAGAGAGGTATGCTGAATTTGAGCATGTACAAAGGCAGTACACAAGAATATGTTTGAGTCACTATGGAGAGACTGTAGTTCATGTTGCCATTGGACAAAAATGTGATTATTTTATAACCTTTCCTATCCAGGGTCATGTAAATCAGCCCGGGAGTGTGTTGCGAAATAACTTCACAATGAGGCTTTCTGGAAAATACAATGAGGTGCACTTGAAAGAGCAATGGAGCAGTGCCATAAACTGATCTCACAAGCTTCATTTCAAATACAGGCACATTACTGTAAGTGTAGACATAGTCAAATAAGTAGAGATGCAATGATATTAAAAGAATTATCAGTATCGGCTAGAATTTTCATGTTATGGATGACAAGCAAAAAATAACAGACATTTAAATAATATTCTATTTAGTCCACATAAATTCAAAATAAAACACTAAAAACTAAAATCAATCAAAACTTATATGATTCATGATTTCAGACATTACAACATTACAGTACACAGAAAGAACATTTTACATTTTTGTTTAATAATATTAATTTTTAGATTAATTTAAAGTGCTTGTTTATTGGTGGCAAAGATCATCTGAATGTAACAATATGGATGAGTATGTGTTTGTACAATGAAAATACAATACTGGCCAATATTTCCATTCTATGACTGATAAATAGCGGACTCTACAATTCTATACTATATTTAAATATATAAAAAAATCTTCTTAATAATGTATCTTAATTACATTAGCATGTTTAAAGATTAATTTTAAGTGAGCATTTAATTATGGCAAAGACAATCTAAACGTGAAAATCGAGGAAATGAGCATGTACAATTAAATATCTAAAACTGGCCAATACTGATGATCTCTAATATTGTTTGACAGCCGATATACTGTCTACACATCATGCATTTCTACAAAGAGAGACAAATCAGCAGTATTGCAGTAAAATAAAAACATTGCTAAACAGAAACATGCATTCAAATGCAGGTCAAAAGAGAGAGAGTGCTATCAGGATAAATATATAAGATAAGGGTCAAAGGGTCTCTCCACACTAGAGACACCAGAAGAGTGTTAAGTGGAAATACAAGACTAAACGTTTTGTGCTTGCATTAAATCTTCATATAGTTAACACATGATGTTAGGAAAGACCAGTGAAACTACATTCTAAAGCTATGGAGTGCCAGTGGTGTTCAGGGCACTCGTGAGTGGCAGGCAACTGTGCAGAGATGCACAGGAGAGTTTGGGGTTAGTCCGTGTTAGACGTAGTACGTGGATAAACAGTTTGGTCTACCTGAGCTCAGCCTGTAGGGGTTTAATGGGTCGAGGACCCATGCACTGTCCTGCTTTAAACTCTCCATCTCCAAATCTGCATGCCGGGAGGAGAGAAGGGGAGAGGGAGGGAGGGATGGACCCAGTTAGAGAACATGAGAACAACAGCTGCGCATGAGGCTCTATCAGCTTAGCAGTCTTTCAGGAGAGTTTTCCCATCACTCCACATTTCCTGTCCATTAGGAAAGTTTCACAACAGTTTTGAGGCTGCTATAAGTGATAAACAAGAAATGCAGTAAAATGTACATGAAGACACACTAGACTAAAATGGATAAGAGTGGTCAAAGATACAGTGCGAGAGAAATACTGTTTTATGATTCTGCCAAAGGACAACAATGCATGCAGTATAAAAAAAAAAACATAGTGATAAAATGTGTGTGTGTGCGTGAGAAAAAGAGAGCAGGAGATGGAGGATGTGTGACTAAACAAAACAAACAAACAAAACAAAATGTAAAAAAAAAAATGCCTTTGCCGCTCCATGAAGAAAAAAGTCATATGAGTTTGGAACGACATGAAGATGAGCACATTGACAGATTGTTTATTTTTGGTTGAACTAGCCCTATAAAGTTAAAAAAGGGAGATATTGGGGAGAGTATACCGGCACGCACAGGGTGGGAACAGACTCCAGGAGGCCGGCCGAGAACCAGAGCAGGGAGACGCTGAGGAAGCAGTGGAGGAAGCATGGTCAAATAACACATCACACATGCATGCATGAAGTGCAAAGCAATGCAACATACATTCCAAACAGTGTCACCCCAGAGTCGGTAGATTAAAAACCAGCGCTAAGCCCCAGCAAAAACCTTCTGCATAGTAAAAGCTTATAATATAAACTTTGTTAAAGTATAAAAGCACAAAGCAGAGCAGCGCTGCTTGTTTACAGCCACCTGCTGTCAGAGAGTGAATTTGCATGTCATTCAGCCTGCTGCTGAATCTGTTGTTTTATGTAGCATAATTCCACAAAGCCAAAGTCAGACCATTCTGTTTTTGAAATTATAAAGTTGAATTTAAATCAGAAACTGCTCAATCTATATCTTTGTTTGGATAATGATTAAAATGCATTGGTTGCCTCTAGTTTTCAATGGCTACAGTTCTAGCTGTAATACAGCAAAACATCTTTTTGTACTCATATTGTAATTCTTTCTTAATTCTTTTGCTTAAAGCTGCAGTAGGTAACTTTTGTAACCTGTCATTATGTCCTGACAGTAGAATATGAGACAGATAATCTGTGAAAAAAATCAAGCTCCTCTGGCTCCTCCCAGTGGTCCTATTGCCATTTGCAGAAAGCCATCCGCTCCCGTTAAGAAACAACCAATCAGAGCTGCGGTCCGTAACTTTGTTTGTGTTCAAAATGTAGAAAAATGTATATAATAAGCGAGTATACCATGAATCCGTTTTCCGAACCGTGCTTTTAGCTTGTCCTGAATCACTAGGGTACACCTATAATAAGTGTTCATATTCGGACTATTTTAGATTGCTTCGGGGGTACCGCGGCGGAGTAACCCAGTACCTTTGTGATTCTTCATAGACATAAACAGAGAGAAGTAGTTCCGGCTACAATGTTCTTCCACAAGACGCAAGCAGTTCTGTTTATTAACCGCTAGAGCGTCAAAAGTTCCCTACCGCAGCTTTAAATATTTGTAAAAAAAAAACAAGAAAGAAAAAAAAAAAATAGGATTCAGAATCGTCCATCAATAATCAAGATCAGTGCATCTCTACTGGACATTTCTTTTGTCCTACAACGACAAAAAAAAATAATAATAATAATAATAATAATTAATTTTTGTGAACAATCCCTTTAACTCCAACATATATCTATATAATATATTCCCAGACTCTCAGTTAGGTCGCCATTGATACAATCAGCTGTATCAGCTGTATCAGCTGTATGCCATTATTTAACAAATTTTTCATATCAGTTACTTTAATATTTTTACTTAATTGTTTTTCTTATAAACAACTTCTACTTTCACTTGAGTCAATTTCCATAAAGGTATCTGTACTTTTACTGAAGTATGACAATTGGATACTTTATACAACACTTTCTGCAATGATATAACTCTCAAAAGATGATGTTTACCACAGAGCCCTAGCACCCACCCATTTAAAGCCAGCATTCTGATTGGTCCGGTGAGTCATGATGATGATGATTCACCCATCTGTGGATGCCAATAAGCATTGATTGATACACAATACGGCTAAAACCAAACAGAAACGGCTGCAGGAGATGGATAAGTCTTCAGACAGCTTGGCAGGCCAGTTAGTCCAAGTTATGATGTAAACTGACCTCTCATAAAGCAGTCCACATGGTCCACAGCCACTCCAAATATGACTAAATGTATTGTGCTTGTTAGGATTGTGAAAGCTAGCAACAGTCCATTTGAGATTCTATTAATCATGTTGTTTCTTTTGACGTTTCAGTGCTTGGCCAGTGAGATATTCTGTAAATATAAGGAATAAATCGTACCATTCTGTACCACAGTGTGTGATGTACATTACAGGCACATACACACTCCCCAACAAACCATTAGGAATGAAAAGAGGCAAAGCGAACAACAGCGCAGATTCAACTACGAATGTAATAAATGAAGAGGGTCAAAGGGTTCCTTCATGAGGAGGGAGAAGAAAAAAAAGAATGCATACTGGGTGTGAACCACACATTTTCCCATGCAGCGTGTTGGCGATGTGCTATGAAATCTGAAAACCTTGCATGTCTCATAACCAATTTGTTGAAATCTAAAGTGACACTTTCTTAAAAAGCAGCTGTGCCCTTCCCAAAAAGGAGCTTGTAAGTTTTCTCTTCATGAAGGTTTGAAGATCTGTGATTCATGCAACAGGACCCAGAGGCTCCACTCTGCACCTGGTCCAGTTCACTCAAGTACACACACCAAACAGATTCGATCCATGACTGATTCAACACATCACTTCTTGTATACTTTGTTCCAATCCACTCTCTCTCTCTCACTCTCCAAACACGATTAACATCTCATTACAAGACATGAGTAACAAGCTAGCCTTCAAAAACCTGCATCTTTTCATGCCTCAGTAGGAATCGCAATGTATATGAACATCAAGTGTGACCTTGCACTAGGTTTCCTGATGATGTTGTTTGTGTATGTGTGTGTTTTGTGGTACCTGGTTTTGGCACGGAGTTGGTAACAGACTGCGGAACCTTGTCATTTATCAGCTCCACACACTCGCTGGGAAAGAAGCCAACCTGTGAAGAGCAGAGAAGGTTTGAGAAAGCTCCTTCTCTTTTTGGAGACAGACATGCCAAGGCTTCATCATATCACTCTACGTTCTGCTCTGCTTCTGGTCATAATCAGAAAATGACATGTTACTGTGTCATAACACAACATGTAACTCTGCTAATACACTGTAATAATTCTTCAAGGGACAAACTACTAAGCTAAAGAAAAAAGTAACTTTTGAAAATTCGGTGATACTTACTGATAGATTATAATACAGTTTTTTTGATCAAAACTAAATGCAGCCCTATATAATTTAATTAATGCTAATATTTTTGGCCCTTTGAGTGTTCGAGAAATGTGCAGCACAGTAAAAACAGGCATCTATCAGTTGGCATACTCTTTTATGCTGCATCAGCACATCTAGAATGATTTGTAACTCATCTAAAAGAGCTGAGAAAATAGTTATATACACTAGTGTTCCAAATTTTAGGGGAATTTTGAAAAAAAAAAAACGACTCAATCTCACTCATTCTATTCTGATGCATTAAAATATGTATTTTAATTCTGTGACAGCAAAGTTAAATTTTTTGCAGCTATTGCGCCAGTCTTCAGAGATCAATCGAATATGCTGATTTGGTATCATCAATGTTGAAAACAGTTGTTTTCCTTAATATTTCTGTGGAAATCATGATACATTATTTTAGGATTCTTTGATGTAAGTTCCAAATAATAACACTTATTTGAAGTATATCTATCTTTTTGACTCCAACTTGAATTGTGCTGTATGTAAACTTAAGTTTGGGTCAGTGCTATGTTGCCTCTGAAAATATTACATTAACTGATCTATTTGCATGATTGCAATTTTCTGTGATACATTCTACATTGCACTTGCTAATTATGATGATTTGATAACAGGACAATAAGGGATGCCAGGAGAAAGTTTAAGCATTTTTTTATATGAATATTTGGCTTTCATATCAATGAAAAAATCTCTGAAAACAAGGCTTATATATTTCAAGGCCATCTGACTTGTAAACGGCAGATAAAAGGACCTGAAAGAAGATTCAAAGTTCATCAGTCTCTCTTTCACCAACATGAACAAACTAAAAGGACACAATGAGCCAAATGTACATGCTTGCCATGTTTTACGACCTAAAATTTTATTTTATCATTCTATCACCTACTAAACAGCTACAGATTTATGAATCTATGACATGAATTAAGTTCATGACAAAAAGACAAGGTTTTCTGTAGCATGAGCTTATCTTGCAGAAAACATTAACCATGCCTATTAGTATAACATTGAGATTGTGACCAATCACAGACCTCTTCTACACTAGAGTTTGATTATGACTCTGACGTCCCCTGAGACCCTGCTGACATCAGTGTGTGCTGCTTCTTGTGGTGACAGCTGGCATTGCCGTGCACTGTTTTTCCATGCAGACAGATGTTGGCTACCCGACCCAGCTATAGCCTGCCAGAGCTCAGTGTCAGACTGCCCCCCGATGGATCCAGCACACATCTGCCACCATGAACCCCTCTCCCTACAAAGGCCCTAGCTGTGACTCACTGGAGAAGCCCTGAATACCAACTGCCATGAACACTTGAAACAGAGGGCTAAATCACACGGAACAAACCTGGAAACCATGTTTTCCTCTCCACCAGGTGGTGTCCTCTTTGGGTGGCATATCTATTACGGAAACAATATCCCCCACCTGAGAGACCGAGAAAGAGTGAGAAAGAAATCAACAAGACTTCACAAAATAATCAAAATTAGCATGGCAGTCATCATTAATCTCTCTTTATTTTTATCTCAGTCACCTCAAATGATAGCTCATCAGCTGCCTGTGCAATATAGCGCTTGATCACGTGGGCTGCTGCGATAGCTGGAACATTTATGGATGATTCTTCATGCACCAGCAAGTGATTCCCTTTGTTGTCAACCTGAAGAAAGATATAAATGACACCCCAGCTATAGGCAACATTGAATATATGTTCAGTGAACATCCCTCATCCTCACTGATTATTCAAGTGAATTAATCAGCTATCTCTTCTCAAATGGTATCAAATCAGTACCTCCATCCATGTGAGGGCCGGCCCACAGTTGATCTTATTATCAGCAATCGCTGAGAGACGGGAGAGGTAAGCCATCAGCATCTGGGAAACTGCCTGTAGGGAGAAAGAGCGAGAGAGGGAGGGTTAAGCTAGAGTGACAACTTCCAAAGGGGTAATTCTATAAATACAGAGTACTTTTACTGGGAGGGAAAAATCTCACATAAAACTGAGAACAAATTGTTTGAGATTGCATACTTTTTCATTAGAGAATGGTAGGGTAGGTGTAAGGAATGCAGCTTTCGTGTAGAAACGGTGTAGAGTTTTAAACTTAAAAGATAAAGAAATAAAACGTAACTCTGAGAAACAATGTTAGTCTCTTCAGTGAAATACGCTGAAAAGGGTTTGGTATAAATTTATTTGCGGCATTACAGTTATTGTTTTTTGGAGTGCATGCTTGGTGACTGTGGCTACTTTAAAGGGCTGCAGTTGCACTCTGAGATATAAAATGATCTGGATTATACTTCCACATGGCTTGCATAAAAGCTAATATAGCATGAGGTGAGGTGGAGCTGTCTTATATTTATACAGCTCAAAAGATCAGTCTAATAAAAGAGCTCAACCACACATCCGTTTCTAAAACTTAACATTCTATTTAAACCACATTACACACAGATCAGTCTTAAAAAAACAGTAGTATAATAATGTTCCTAGTGGAAAATAGAAACAGGAGGGTGTCAGATCATCAGCAAAGAGCTGAATGTTAAAACCTGCAAAAGTCATTTCACTGTGGTATCAAGCCTACAGAAGCTCTAAAGAAAGTGTTTTTGTGTGTGTGTGTGTGTGTGTGTGCTATACACAGGATTTTTTAGGCAGAGATAATTAGAGAGAGAATTTCTTAAATCTCAGCCTGTAAAACTAATTGAAGGTAAATTTGTTCCATAAAAATTCAGCGTGTAGGTTTTCTCTCTGTTTGTGATGCTCCACATCCGAGTTTGGTCTGTGGCATTTGCTTTAAATGTTATAATGCATCCCTGCGTGTATTAAGCTATACTCCAGTAAATACAGATATGGAAGGTCAAAACAAAACAACTCAAACAACCTGATTAACAGTAATCAGGTTTTCTATGGCTGTCTTTCAGAAAAGCTCAAATGAGCTGAAAACCACAATCAGATATGTTGATGCACTTTTCTACAGAATGGTAAAAATTCGAATATTTCTCCTCAGTCACAGCATTTGCATTTGACACAAATATTGGGAGGATAATTTGGCCAAATATAAACAATAACAATGCAAACAACATTGCTAAAGGTACACTATTATAAAAAATGTGAATTAGTCCGTTATTTCTTCTTTCTTTTTTTAAGGAATTAATACTTTTATTCAGAACACAAGCATTAAATTGATCAAATGTGACAGCATATATATTTAAAATCTTACACAAGGTTTCTATTTCATATAATTTTCATATAATTTCTTTTTTTTTTTTTTTTTTTACTAAGCATTATAGTCACCCTCTTTTAATTAAGGGGTCTGATGCTACATAGTATAGATAGTATATTATATAATATGAAAGACAAGTATTTTGGTTACCGATGGACAGCCAGTCAACAAGAAAAAATAAGAGCTAGAGATTAAAATAAGCCAATGAAAGCCCATAAGAGTTTATTCAGGATCCACAGAGCACTGATGGGATCTGATCCAGCTGAACGTATCCCAAGATCCACCCTCCTGTCAATTCCTTTCCCAGACGTTTGCTGGCAGACCCACCAAAATGTAAAACGAAGGCCAAAAGGGGCTCCAAAGGAAGCATAATTAGGTCAAAGAAGACCGAACAGCCAGCTGTGAGAACTCTCATGCTCTATTAAACTTCATGTATCTCTAAAATCCAAGGCAACTCTGATGGGTTCAGTATACTCGAAAACAACATGAAGAATGCAGGTACCGGTAAACAGAAAATGAACAGTGTTATTTAATGATACGGTCACTTGCTTCAGTTATTTGCCATGTTTTGTTCATGTGCTAATGAGGCTCATTTAATGCATAGGAAAAGCCTCATAATTAGTCTGTGCTTTGAGGTGTTGGTTCCTATAAATCAGAGCCAGTTAACCTTTTAAGATCATCTCAGGGCTTGTAATACAGAGTTCTCCTTACGAGATTCAGATGCATCTTTACCAAGATCTCTAAATTGCCTTTCTACAAATAAAACAGCACAATCCAACAGATGAAATATGACCTTGGAACTGTTTTCTTGCACTGGGAAGCTCAAAACACCTGATTACACACAAAACCTTTGTGGGAGCTTCCACTTAGCAGCTCAGAGAGACTTCCATTACTGCAAAACATAATGAGTGGCATTATCAGCCCCTCAAATTTCAAAGCAGGTCATTTTAGCTGTGAAAATATGGCACAGTTCAAGTATACAACTCTGTAAACAAATGCTATGTATGCCCACTACAGCAGGAAGAAGAGGTTTTTTCGAACACTACAAGGATATCCATCTGACGGTCTCTCATGGGATGCCTCACTGAGCACTCACTCATCACAGATAACTAAAGCTGTTCTGAGAGGGGCATCTTGCAGGATAAGGACTGTTTATACTGGGTATGAAAGGTTTGATCATTCTGCGTTTACAGGCAAGAGCCTAAAATGTGTCATTGGCCACAGGTAAGTGATAAAAGAGAATCCTTTTGGGGGTCTTACCTCTGCTCTTTCCCTCAGGCTGTCGAAACGGGGCAGCTCGGGGAGCTGGGAAAAGCGGCGGTCATAGATGCAGAGATGGAGATGCTTATCCAGGACTCGGAAATCTTCATAGCTTCGCCTCACGATCCAGCTTCGTCCCTGCGGGCCGGTAAAAGAGGGCTGTAACTTACAAGGTAAACAAACAAGTGCTTGAATGTGTGTTGATGTTTGGTCTGCAGGGTAAACATGAGGGCTCAGTTCTTGGATAAACTTCATCTGGCCAGTGCAGCAACATGATGACCACACACAACAGCCACTTCAGAGCAGCCACATTACAGCTGTGTGTGTTCAATCCTGGACAAAGCAGCATTCAAAGCACCGAGGAGAGGGACAAGTGACCACACAAGTTTTTTTTTTTTTTACAGTTTTGAATTACAGAATTGCATTTCCTGAAGGAAATACTGATACTTCTAGATACAGAAAAGAATCCAGTTTTCAGGAAAAGTAATATATGGAACCACGTAACCCAGATTTTTGATAAATGCAAATTCCAATTCACTATGCATTCGGTGGGAGATTTCAAAACTGTTTTATATAACTTCCAGAAAATTAGGAAGAAAACATATTGCATCAGGAGAAAGATATGTTAAGTATTGAGAAAACAACACTGGCTGAGTTTAAGCAGACGAGCTCTGGATTTTATCAGCTAAGATGAAATAAATTATAAAGGAAAGTTACATTAAAAGGAAGCGGTAACATCATAACAGTTTGAGGTCAGAAAAATTGTTTTTTGTTTGTTTGTTTTTTTGAAATTAATTAATACTTTTATTTAGCAAGTATGACTTAAACTGATTAAAAAAGTTACATTACAGTAATTTATAATGTTACAAAAGATTTCCATTACAAATAAATGTTGTTCTTTTATACTTTCTATTCATGAAAGAAGCGTTAAAAATGCATCACAGTTTCCACAAAAATATTAAGCAGCTGAAAACAAACCATTTCCAAATATTGATAATAATCAGAAATGTTTCTTGAGCAGAAAATGAGAATACAAATATGATTTCTGAAGGATCAGGTGACACAGAAGACTGGAATAATGGCTGCTGAAAACTCACTATCACAGGAATAAATTACATATTAAAATACATTGCAATGAAAACATTATATTTCACAAAAGTACAGTTTTTACTGTATTTTAAATAAATGCAGCCTTGTTGAGCATAAGAGACTTCTTTCGAAAACATTTAAAAATTATACCATGCTCAAAACTGATATGATATACACCGAACATCAACTCAACCTTTACAAGAATGTCTCTGAAAAGGGCCAAATCTACAGAATTTGACTACATTACTGTCTTCTGTGGCTGCCGTGTAAAGCATCCGTCATTCTGACAGTCCTGTGCAGTTTGACTAGGACACTTTGTGCACTGCTGCAGACCCACTGTTGACCACATTCGACCAATGAGATCTCTTAATTAAACAGCATATGTATGTTATGTTACAAAAAAATGTATTATATTCTATATACAGCAGAGACTGACAAAAATAACTGATTGCATTTCAAATAAATTTGTAAAATGTATTTTGTTTGCTTCTACATCTAACAAACATACGGTTTAGTAAAAATTCACCTGCCACTGGTGTGAAAATTGTATTTTGGACCAGTGATAAGAGTATAATGAACTGCATTCTCGCTAAATTTAAATTTTATAGATCTAGTGTCTGTTCTAATGAGCCTCAAATCTATATGGATGCAAAGATGCACCCCGAGCCATTTGAAAATCGATAAAATATGTAATGATGCAAGTCAGTTGAAATGTTAAACGTATCATGTTCAATTAGTGTAGATGTTTTATGTGGTATAGTTTCACAAAGCTTAACTCGGACCAATCTGTTTCTGCTTCAAATTTTGAAACTATACAATTTTAATGCCTACAAAAATGGTTTGTTAGTGACTACAATGAGCTACTTCCCAGAAATTTACATAAACCCCTTTCTGTGTTTGATCTTTCTACAGACATTGTACTACTTGAACAATGGTTAAAAACCTTACTTTCCATTCAGAAATGTCTTTTAAGAGCTGTGCTTGCAGAGGTTCTACTCGATCCTCTTCATTACTGCTATCTGGGTCTGATTCTGGCTCAAATTGATATGGCAATATTGACAATTATTTAGATTCCAGTGGAGCACATGCAACTATTGCCCATAATAGTAATGGGTGTATTGTATTGTGAAATCAGTATTGTGAATCAATTTATGACAACACCCTTTTTAAAAAAATTAACCTTTTCTCTCTCTTTTGGAATATCTGCACTTTCCCCTTAATTTCTTGAGTCTCCGAGCCACAGATCCCATATTCACAGTAAATGGAAAACCTCAGTGTCTTTATTTTGACCTAAACACATCTCTCTGAATCAGAGCTAGGGAAAAAAAGACATTTAAAAAAATGCTAGTGTACTAGTGCGCACAAAGTGAAAACAAACAGTTTTTCAGCCTTCCTACTTCCAATGCATTTCATAGGGTACCGAGTAGTACATTTGTTAGGAAAAACTGCCTAGTAGAGAGTAGGACTAAAGTGCTTTTCCCGTGTGTCTGATCTCTGTCCATTCAGATGGCTCCTGGCCAAATCTGAACCCTCAGTCATTAACATTTTTATTTTCTCCTTTATAAACACACAAGAGCAGTGCTGTGGGTTTGGACATCTTCTCACACACCAGGATGGAATGAGGTTTCAACACACAAACCAAGACTTCAGATATTTTTCCACTGACTTTTCAACCAGAGCTGCCAGTGCTCAAATCAAGTGCACAAGCAGCCAGCTGCTTGAATTCTGCACTAAATTTAAAGGGACAGTTCACTTAATGAAAACAATCAATTTTCATTTTTCTTTGCTTTAAGAAGCTTTTTTTGCCTATTTTTCTTACTTTTGTAAAACAAGGACAGCTAACATTTTGTAGCAACCAACTAAAGCCAAAAAGTAGGAGGTCTACATTACAAATTTATAAGCAACAGCTCATAGTTGGGCTTAATTTACAGCTTCACAGGGGCATCTCAAGCAGATGATGACCACTCTCTTACATTTGCAGATTGTTACTAGATTCCGCTAGACTTTTAGACTTTTAAATTTGGTAATCTAAAAAGCAGTGCTCAATGGGCGAGACATTGAAAAAATCCTGCAAGATGGAATGAAACGCACAAAAATGCTAATGTGTGTGTGCACAGACAAAAAATATACAAGATATTCTATCTTACCTGACAGTAGATCTGAACCAAATACACAGGCTCTTTTGACTCCAGGCCATTCCGTGTCAATTCAGTCTGTTCATCTGCGAGGGTTAACTGTAGAGAAAGAGATGATGAAAGAAGGGATGAACAGAAAGTACAGTGCACTTTCTTTTTTTAATGTGATCTGTAGGCTGCTGATGCTGAAAACACATAAGTCATCCATCATATCCTGTTGCTATTATGAGAAGCGTTGGTGCTATCAGTGGATAAATGACTAGCAGCGAAGCGCCTCTCTGTATTCAGGTGCAAAAGATGATTCCTCGGGTTAGAAGAGGTGTTAAATGATTTGTCACCAGATGGAGCATATTGCCCACATATTGTGAATGATAAATACTGAAGCACAGAAAGTGAATCCAATGACAGACGACGCACAGACTGAACCATGCATGAAAATCAGTCACTGATATTCTGATTAAATTTCTTCAGTCCATCCTAGCTTTTAGAGGATAATAATTTCTAAGGCTTCATATTAATTGAAACATCACATGGAATATTCATCAATATTTAATATTATAGTATATTGCATTATACTGTATATACAAATAATAACAACTCTTATTAATATTACCATCATCAACATCAATAAAGTACTATGACTAACTTATATCATTCATATAAAACATCCTCTTACCATGCTCAGGATATATTAACTCAGATATTACCCATTACATCATCTCAGGCTGTTCACACAATGACTCTGTGTAAGCACGCGTGCGTGTGTGTGTGTGTGTGAATGTCTCCACTGTTATGTGTTGTGTGAGTGACAAATTTCTGTTACTCATTTGAGTTTGTTCATACTGTGAGATGGGTGATGACCTCAGCGAGAGACACACAAACATAAAAAAAAAAAAAAAAACTTTGCCTTGCCAAAGACAAACGTTGACTACATCTCGGTCAAGCGCAGCTAGTAACCCACAATAAAACACACATTATCATGCAGAAATCTTCTATACTAGACTTACATTGAAAACTGCATTAAAAGAGTAACAGAACAGTCAATATTTCCGTTTTTTTTTTTTTTTTTATAAGAGCAGCAGCTACTTGGACTCGAGTCGGTAGAAAAAGCACTGAGCTGTAAATCTTGATAGAGCGTATAAAAGTTTGCATCCAGGTGGATCCACTGAAATAATTTAATCATTTACACAAAATTTCCCTCAAGATCAATAGAGTGTTTCTCTATCTCCATCCATCCAGTTAAACAGCTTGAGAGAATGAGGTTTACACAGGCAGCAATAAATATGAGAGTGGAAGAACAAAAAGTGACAACTCTCTCTAACCACTTTGTACTTGTTTACAACTGATATTATCATCCATTTCAGGTGATCTAATCACAAGTTTTCAGGCAAGGCAGCGTCAGTGAAAAGGTTGAGATATTAAACCCTTGGTTTTGTGGAATGATTGCATGTTATGTTCTATGCTGTTGTTCAGGACTCATTTACATTACAAATGTGGTCACATACATTTCTGATTAAATTACAAAATGATTTGCACTCATCTTACACCTGTATACTTGCAGTATGTTAGCGCCATCGTTTTTATTGGTTAAATGCAACACTATACAGTCATTTTGACCAGAAAAGTTGTCTATGAACAGTCTCCATTTTATGCCTAAATGATCCAATCCATGTAAATAGTACTAAATGTTTCTTTAAATAAGAAAAAGATTATGTGAATACTGAAATCTGCAGTCCCATCTCACTAATATAACTGTGCGGCAGTGTTAATTATACTTGAGTTCAGAAAGCAGCCGCTAGGTTGTATTCCTGTTACGATGAGTGAAAGCTTAGTGGCACTTCACTCTTTAGAGCAAGAGGATTATGCCCTTAAATAAGGCAGGGTTACAGAGAGCTGTGAAGTATTAAATATCTGTCTCAGTGAGTGTGCGAGTGAAACTTTAGATGTCTTAACAATACCACATGAAGGCCCGGCTGAGCCATGGTCGAAGATTTCTGTTCATTCCACATCCCTACAAGTGAAAAGTGAAATCTAACACTGACACTCTGACGCGAGCAAAGAAACAGAACTCTCACCAGCGAGGTCTATTTGAGAAGAGTGGGAAGAGGTTAGAGAGAAGCACAACCAGGTGTACGTGAAGTTTGAAAGCTGTGGGCTTCAGTAAGGTCCGGTGAGCCAATGCAGCTCATTGGAAAACACTGGGTAACGTGAGAAATAATGACCCAGTTAAAAGCAATAACAACAGCCTGCCAGTGCTGAGAGAAAGAGAGGTATCCCCGCCAGCAGTGCCAGGAAAATCAACTCAGATGGGCTTCCAGACCAAAATAGTTAGGGAAACTTACTTTAGCAGTGACCACAAAGGGTTTTAAAAATGAAGTCCAATGGGACGTAGACAAAATCATTTGCAGCAGTTATCAGTGATCCTTGGCGGTACAGAACGTTCAAACTCCATTGTTTGGTGGAGCCCTTATGGAAAGCATCTAGATTTAGCGGGATTCTTCAGCTAATCATTTTCAAGCACTGACAGGCATGAAAGATATTAAAGCACTCTGGGTGCTCAGGAGGCATGGAGCTCATTGCAAGAGCTGTTACAGAAATCCATTAGGGGTGTAAATCTCCATAGTGCATGGTTACGCAGCACTGATCTGAAGAACAAAGCATAAAGTCAACGGCCCTATACTAGTAATACTTGAAAACATTAGGTATCTCCTAAAAGCATATCTGCAGCCTTTAATAATTCCTTACATTTATATAGTGCTTTTCTAGGCACTCAAAGCGCTTTAAGTGTAAACAAAGAGAGATTAAAGTGAAGGTATGATCAAAAGGAAAAAGAAAATGGTGGGAAATTAAAACAAGCAGTCAGCAAGAGGGGCAAAGACAACTTACAGAGGTACAACATCCCGTCTGATTAACGCAGCATCTTTTGTTCACCCCGAGATTCCGGCTGCACACTCGAAGCTTAATTCAGAAGCCTAAACATTCAAGGATTCCCACCTTCAATGTCCATCAGTCAAGCATGTGTGAGAGAAACACCCGTTGTTTTGTCCGGCACAAATTCACTCAGCAGAACACAGATGTCAGTTGAGTTTCCCACCCCCTCTGGTGCGCCGTCCCTTCTGAGTTGTTGTGAAGCACGAGGACTGAGGTTTCTCCTTTGGTGCATTCCTGCAAACTCTTACACAGAGTGGAGCACTGGCTGGACGGCTTTTTGCAAAATTACAGTTTCCCGAGATTTCATTGTAGTTTGGTTTTTAAAAGTTTTGATGAGATGTTTTGGTCCTTCTCACTCCGTGTTATTTGCAATTCCTCAATATCCGAGCACACTCATTGCATGCTTAGTTTGCTGGCCAAGAGTGGTTTGGAAAACACATAGAAGAAAAAAGGATGATGAAAAAAGCATTTCTCCCTTTGCATCTGTTGTGGTGTGCTTTTACTACAGTCTCTCGTTTTCTCCAGACTCTATTGGTCTCCCACCGTTCCCAACCCCCAGCACCTCCCCCCTTAACTAGCTTTCAATGGTACAGTCCCTGGGACAAAGCACAGGGCTGGCGAGCCAAAAAAACAGTAGAGAGAGCTGTGAAGAGGGGATTGTCCTTGTAGGAACACAGAGCGGTTCTCCAGCATGTGCCCTTCACTCTTCATCCCGATCCTCTGGGGACCAGTGCAGTCCAGAGCGATAGGAACAGAAGTGACAGAGAAAAATGTTAGTGCAGCAGTGAGAAGGTCTGGAGAATTCTTAATGAACGACAAAGGGTGCTCAAGGCAGCAGGGCTGTATTGTCTAATAATCACACTATTGTAGTAGCACAAAAGACAAAGAGATGAAACAAAGAGACTCCATATGCCTCATACTTTGGCAGGGGGTGTGTTCTGTTCAGAGCCATTTATAATGACCTAATTATCATGTTCATTGATGAAGACAATAAGGTCAGGTCAGGATGGTCAACCGGTTCAACAACTGAGTATTCAGTTAGTGGGGCTGATCAGTTTAATGCAGCTTTTTTAAAGGGATAGTTCATCCAAAAAAGAAAATTTACTCACACTCATGTCATTCTATACCTATAAGACTTTCTTCTGCGCAACCCAAAAAATGATAATATTTAATGTTTCCAGTGCTTTTGTACATAAAATGAAAGCAGATGGGGTCCAAAACTTTGGAACCAACTGACATTCATTGCATGAACAAAAATGACAGCAGGTCTAGACACGAGTGGTAGTTAACTTTCATTATCGGGTGAACTATGCCTTTAAAATATTTTAATAGTGGTTAAAGAGAATGAATTTAAAATTGCAACTTCTTGGATGAGATTTCAGTATGTTGGAATTTGTATTTCTAAATATGTTCCATTTTCATTCCATTGATTTTGCCACAACTTGCAAAAATTTACCACATAAATACATTAAACAATTATTGTCAGACTCCTGTGAGCAATGTTCATGTTATCATGCATTATTTAAATGCTTGTTTGTGAGAATGATGGTAATTTTGTAAAACAAAAAGGTGTTGTATATGCTGAATGTGTCAGCTGACTGATTGTAAGGCTGCACTTCATGTTCATATCCATAACAAATGTGCCCGCTCTGTTTCTGTTGGACATGCCTTATTATATAGCGTTTACTTACCACCAACCAACTACTCACCTGGTACGTCAGACAAACGATTCAATGTGTCTAAATGTTCATTTATAATCAAGCTAGAGTGGGGCAGTTGTTTCATGATTACAATGTATACATGCTGGTCGAAGCCAACCTATATTGAACTAAAGTGTTCACAATTTTTTTATTTTTTTAAAAGAGCTTTAGTCTGACGGAAATCAAATAGTTTATGTAAAACTATTTACTGATTAGTCAGTTCTGAAGGTTTAAACTGACTTCTAATTCAAGGTCTAATAGTGACAGATAGTGCCCAAATCTCTGCCCCATGTGATCTCATGGGTACTGAAGATAAGACATGGCCTAAGGCAGTGACTATGACAGAAGTACAAGAAAACACAAACAAATACATAGATACATGTAACATTTTTAGCTGTAAATCAGTCCAAGGGACAGAGGAAAGCAATGGGCCACTCCAAATGACATCACTTGTGCCATCACAGCACATCTGAGGGTGATTAAAAAGATTTTCCAGGAGTGTTGTGAAATGCGGCAGCCAACCACAAAGAACACAAGAGGAATCCAAAAGTCCTGCTATTCGTCCTGCAGAAATGAGAAATCCTTCCCTGGAGTCCTACTCGCTCAGAAACACATGGCTCCCTCAGTTTGTTTGATGAGTTTGGGGAGGGAGGCTGGCTGGTATCAATTGTGTTTAGATGATTTCATGGAGGTGAAAGAGGTCACGCAGACCAAAACAAATACGAGACCTCGGGGACTTTAAAATGCCTTGGCTTAAATCTATGATACATTACGTGCCATTTGCTAGGATAACAAAGTGTGTTCCAGCAAGATTACAAACACATATGATGTAAGTCAACAAATGAATCACTCTCCTGAGAAAAATCGGCAAAGTTACACAACAATGACCTTTAAAAGGAACAGAACTGTGTTCCCACTGAATAAAGAAACGCCAAGTCATATAATTATTCAGTTACTCATTTATGTGTCTGGATTAGCTGCAATAGAGCATTCTTAAGGGTGGACACATTCCAGGAGAAAGATTTAACACCCTCAAGCATCCAGTTCAATAACAAGTCCAGAGTGAATTTGGAAAATACACATTCCTAAAACAGAGAGGAATGAATTACGGATGGGACAGGATTAGTCAGTAAAGGAGGCATCGGTTTGATGTATTCTACAGTATTTATTTTAACATCAACTGTCATCTACAACAGCATATATTAGTTAAGAATTATTATTATTATAATCAACATTCAATCATTATTAATCTAATATAATATCCAGAATTCTGCTATTTCATCTGACGGGGCCACAAAAACAGGTTCTGCATCTTTTAATTTCAGCAAAGCTCAAAAGAACCTTGTACAGTACAACATTTTCAGGATTACAAAGATACACACTGTGTTCCTAACATTTCTCAATTCATCCCCTTGAAAGAGTCATCAGCCAACATCAAAGCACCATTTTTGTAACTAATTTTCCACCCTCAATACATTTCAAATTCGTATTAGACCTCAAAATTGCCTTCTGTTATTATGCATAAGTGTTCGTTTTGTGCAATAAAAGCTTTTATAAATTTTACAGATGTATTTGCAGAATCTGAATATATCAGTTATTCTACAAGGTCTTTTGTTAGGCATTCACTTGATGCTAAGAAACACATCTGATTCACAAACAGATTCTGGAGGCCAAAGGGGCAACATGAGCCTTGGAGCAGGACACTGCATCATCCACTGGATAAATTAAAAACAAGACTCTCTCTCTGAACAACTATGCACATATAAAATTATAATCCAATAGTGACCTAGTTCATTCAGATTTGCCTGAACAGTGGCTGGGCTTCGTGCCAGCTTTGCCAGGGCAAATACTTTATATTAGGGGTGGTGAAAAAAATCGATTATTGATTAATCGCGAGTATGTTATGGACGAGTATGAATCGATTATTAAATTTTCAAAAATCGATTTTTTTTTTTTTTTTGCATTATTTTATTTTGTAAAAATAAATTATACCGGGAGTTGAACGTCACGAACGCGCCCAGTTCCAGTTAGCAAGCAGCCAGAACAGGTGTGTAAAATGGAAAAACCAGGAGCGAGCAACCAACCGAACCACCCAGCTCCATCTGGGCTCAAAGCAAGCGGGTGGATTTATTTTGGTTTTCATGGCAGGAGCTCTAACCCTCTTGGCGCCATGGTCGAGTTTACTCGACAAGATGCGGCACTGAATAAAACGGCCGATTTTGTCAAATAGGGTGTCAAATTTCACGCGACCTCCCCTGCACCAGATAGCAGACATGTAATACTTAATCTCTGACTCAAAAAAACGTAATGCTCCTTAACAAAATATTCGAGAGCGCATTGAATCAGTGCGAAAAAAAAGCGGAGCTAGTGTGAGAGTGAGCCATTTTATCTGACCAATGTTGTCAACGTCAGCGAGTATTGGCATTAGATTATTATTATTATCATTATTATTTTTATTATTATCTAATGGCATCAATAAAGCTTCAATAAACCCGCAATGAAGTGTTGGGACTTCTATTCGCGGACACTGATTCTGAAGGGGAATATCTGTATCCAGAAGATGACGGTGATATTGAAAGTGAAAGTACACCAAGCACAAACGGTGAATCCTCTGCCCAATGTAAATGGTCCTTTGCCAAATGTCAGAGGTGTGAACAATGTTTGCAGGGGTCGGAGTGTTCATTGCGAAATTAGCAGGCGTGTTAGTGTTGCGGGGACGAAGCGGGAGATTTTTTCCGCGCTAGACATGTATATTTGTCTTCTGACCGCACCTCTCCGCAATCGCGGTGACAGTATTGTAGTGGAAACTTTGTCTAATGCCTCTGGGTATGTTAGACGAGGTCGAAATATTCATAGGACAGTTAGGAGGCAAGGTGGGGAGTCGCAATGACCCTGACAGTAGTCCAAGCTGTGCACACTCGGCGCGTGCGCGAGGCAGATCTGTCCGCGCTGCTCATAGCAGAAGCAGAGGCGATGTGACACGGGGCATAGATTTTGAACTAAAAAGGTCTTGTCTACTTGTTTTTGTGTGTCATATGAATAATATATATGTGCCCCATACATGGAATCAGAGTGCCTGCTGCATGTAGTAAACTGAAAATCCCAACCGCTACATGCATTCGGTTTGTTTCTACCATTTATTAGTAATGATTTACACAGTTTGTTTACTACTTACTGTTGTGAAATGGAAAATCAATAATCGTTAATCGAGAATCGTTAATAATCGAAAATCGACTGTAATCGAATCGGGACTTCAATAATCGTAATCGAATCGAATCGGGAAATCAGACAGATTAACCACCCCTACTTTATATCATTCTACAAATCACGCTTTGAGAGGACACTCAAGGAAAAGGGAGGTGACTGAGGTGAATGAGTCTTTGAAACTGGTCAGGAAACTGTACCATATTCTGTAGCCAGATAAGAACACTTCACATTATAGAATAATGATACAAACAAAACATTACCATGTTGGAAAAAATCTCTTTGCTTTGGATGTGGAGGTAAGAGCTAGTCTGTGCGTATAAAATGGTCTTCCCACACGCTCTCCAATCCAGGGGGTGTGAAATGAGTGGTATTTTTAATGGGCTACAGTGTTTGTGTTTCTAAGTGCAGGTGCCAACAGAGCAATTGTGGAGTGTGCCATTGTTTCATTGCAGAGGAGGGACCCAGATACAGCAATGCCTCAGAGGCTGACATAACTGAGTAAGGTAGATCTGACAGGATTTAAAGTGGACAGGAAATTGAAGTGGATAACATTCAAGCACATGGAAGAGGGTAAAAAACTAGAACTATAAATCTCCTTATAAAATTACTACAAACATTAAATCTAATAGAAAATCCAGTCAAACCTCATTCATGTGCATGCAGCACACTAATCTAAAGGATCTAGTCAGATGTTGGATGACCTGACATGGTAAAGCTTAATTTTTCAGCTGCATTACTCCAGTCTTCAGTGTCACATGACTCTTCAGAAATCATTCTAATATGCCGATTTGTCTTTTTTCGCTGCTTAAGATTTTCAGTGAAGACCATGATAAAAAAAAAAAAAAAAATCTGACATCAAACCTTTAAAGTAGAATCAAGGTTTTGATAGTTTGACCATTGAAGCTTTAATTAATAAGCTGTGCTTTTGCTGTTAAGCATTTTCAACAATAAAACTATCAGTGACTTTAAATTCATCCCATTTAAGGTATTAGATGGAGTTCAGTGTAGCCTTATTTGTGTTTCGGACATACCTAAATGAACTCCATCGCTAACTTTTAAAACATACAAGCGAAGCATCAAATAAAAGCTATTTTCCAAAGAACACCTGGAACTAAAAAACTTAATGTCTATTAAAAAGCATTAAAAAATTCTTTCTGGAACAGTCCTGCAGCATTTATGATTTAGGCTAGTTTGTCAGCTCAGCCCTCAGACATAAAAAAAAGTGCTTGCACACCAAAAATGCATTATACTGCACAGATCTATAACAGAGCCAACTCAGCAGCTAATAAGCTCTTACAGCATGGTTTCTGTAAATGAGGTCCACAGCGGTACAAGAGCAGAAGCTGTCAGAACAGTACATGGTGGGACATAGGTACAGCAGTGCGAGGCTTTGCCAAACATGTATAATGTTTGTATGCAGTAGGGATGCATCAATCCGATACTCAGTATCGGTATCAGCTCCGATACTGCCATTTTCTGTCAGATCGGGTATCAGTCAGATGAGACCGATCCAAATCCAATATAGTGCATATACTATTCTGTGTTATTGTTAAAGGGGGGGGGGTGAAATGCTCGTTTTCACTCAATATCCTGTTAATCTTGAGTACCTATAGAGTAGTACTGCATCCTTCATAACTCCAAAAAGTCTTTAGTTTTTTTATATTCATAAGAGAAAGATAGTCTGTACCGATTTTTCCCAGAAAAACACGACCGGCTGGAGGCGTGACGTGTGGGCGGAGCTAAAGAATCACGAGCGCCAGTAGGCTTTTGCGTTGAGAGCATATGGAAGCTGTGACATTATCGTGAGGGAAAAACCATCATCCAAAACAAACCATGGCTTACAGTCAGATTCAGCCGTTTATTTATGATCCAGAATCAGATCCCGAGGCTGAAACTGAACGAGAGCAGCAGCAGCAGCAACGACTCGCTCCAAGCGGGGCTCGAACCGGTGTCTCCGGCATGGGAGGCGGACGCACTAACAAGGAGGCTATTATTTTAAGCAGTTTTACTTACCGCCTGCGGTTCCAACACACGATCGTGACCCTTTTTCGTTGGGATTGCATCATCCTTAAGAAATAAACGATACGCAAATCTGTCGTCAAATCTGTTTGTAAAACAAGCATCTTCGAAATGCAGGGAACAAACAAAAACACTTGCACAACTCCGTTGATGCTCTGTAAAAATAAACTCCATCCACTGGTCCCTTAATGCTGTTTTTTTTTGGTAATCTGTGCAGGGTTGTCTTGCCCTGGCAACCAAAAACACACTTCTTTTGTGACTTTTCGCGACGCTCTCGCTCTGATCAGTGAATGCCTGTGCTCTCTCAGTGCTGTGCTATACGGGAGCGCACGCTCTTCCGGCAGAAGTGCCTCAGGACCCATATAAGGAAATTCCGCTCCATCTAACGTCACACAGAGCCATACTCGAAAAAAACTTTCCGAAACTTGTGACAAACCGGAAGGAGTATTTTGGGAACAAAAATACTCCTTCAAACATACAACTTAATTTTTGAAACTTTGTCCATGTTTAGTATGGGAATCCGACTCTTTAACAGTGTAAAAAACTCAGTTTGCATGAAATAGCATTTCACCCCCCCTTTAAGTCCCACAAAAGGCACAAAAACATTATAAAGCACCATAATGTTTCAGATGTTTAATATGAAGTGAAGATAGAATATTTAAGTCAAGCTGGTGTAAACTCTTCTCCCCGCTGCATCTGTCTTTCATTCTCCATTCAGGATTCAAACTGCGTGTTGCATTCGGTAACTACAGTGAAAACCATGAAACTTTCTTCAAGAGCGCACAATAAATGAGACTTTAAAACTTCCTATTTTATAGGAAAGGCTCTATAAAATATTGCACATATATAATACACTACACAGCAATATCGCTGCCCTTTTTTATGCGGAGCGTCAACCTACAGAAGTATAGAAATTCTACATTGATTTAAAAAAAAAAAAACTGTGCTGGGATCGGAATTGGCTGATACTCTTTTGGTGTCAGATCGGTTCTGAAAAAATGCTATCGTTGCATCCCAAGTAAGCAGCCTGCATGGCCAGCATTTCCACAGATAGGAAGAGATTGCATGAAGCTGTTTAAAAGCTGCTTAAAGGGGTTCTATTATGCTTTTTCACTTTTCCAACTTTAGTTAGTCTGTAATGTTGCTGTTTGAGCATAAAAAGATCTGTAAAGTTACAAAGCTCAAAGTCCAATTCAAAAGAAGATATTATATTCAACAGAAATCACTTTTCAAAAACTACAACGAACGACTGGACTACATACTTTTTTGGACTACATGCATATCTTCTGGGATTTGTGATATAACAAATACAGACGAATGGGACGAGACCTGGTTGCCTTCATTTGATGCAGGAACTATTCCAGCCGTTCATGACAGACTGGGTTGAGAGGTTTTGTAATAACGTAAAAATGTGAAAATGTAAGTGTTTTTCAAAAAACCTAGTATGAGAGCCTGTTCTAGTACACCCCAAAAACAAAATCAAGACTCTGTAATAGAGCATAATAGGACCCCTTTAAGCAATGCTGAAATGAAGGTTAAGAGACTGCAGCGAGTGAATGGGGTAGCCTGATGCTCAACAGAGAAGTTCTTCAGTAAATGGCCAGTTTCTAAGAGTGCGGTCATTTGTAAGAGCGTTTTGATTCCTGAATCACCATTGTTTATTTGTAGAGGGCATGGGGCGGGGACAGAGGGAGATTGGCAGGGCAGTCAAGTTCCCCTCCTCCAAGGTCTATTTCACATGTCATTTCCTCCTGATATCTCTACCCCACAATACCAGCTGAGACATTTTGTCATTAACAAGAATACTTGGGTCAACTGACAGACATGATTTATGTGGCCACGCATGAACACAACGATAGATACACATGCACACTGTGGTCTGAGATGTTCTGATAGAGAGAGGGGGGGAGACCACATAGGACATCATGTCTCGGCTGTGCGCGACTCTGGGATTTATGCATCCAAATCGCTCACTTGGCAACTGTCCTGCAAAAAAGGTACAAATGTAAATAAAAAGCACAGCTTACATAAAAATGTAATGCAAGTTCTCATAGCCAAGAGCTTGCCAAACATTGAATGTCACAATCTGCTTTGAGCTTCACAGGGTCTTTATACAGTATTTACTTCTCCCTACACACTAAGCAATGGATCTGTTCACTTCACTCCAAACTGTTTAACTCCATAAGTTTACCTCAATTTAAACAATTAGTGTTAATTTAAGCTTTCCATTCATCAAAGAAGCCTGAAAAAATGCATCACCTTCCAACAAAAATATTAAGCCGCACAACTGTTATCAACATGTCTAATAATAAATGTTAATTAATCACCAAATTAACATATTTTGTTAATTATTTCTGAAGGGTCATATGACATTAAAGACTGCAGTGATGTTGAAAATTGAGCTTTGCCAAAACACAAATAAAATATGTTCAAATATATTAATATAAAGTGGTTATTTCAAATAGTAACATTTCACTATATTACTGTTTTTACTGTATTGTTGATCAAATAAATGTAACCTTGATTAATATAAGGGCCTTCAAAAACACAGTAGTGTATGTACTGCAGTCTTTAATTTGATACACTTAACATTTTTAAAAATTATTATTTGGGTAACTTACAATACTGTACAGAGATGGTGTGCAATGAATGGTTGGTAAATTTCCATTTGCATTTCATGGGTAGTGATATACTGATGCACAGATGCCTGTGTTTTCAACATATATGCTCCTAGAGCTTTAGTTTCTCACTTAAAATGGTTGATTAACCTGTGGATTTCATTTCACAGGGCACTAATGAAAGATCTGTATGCACTCACAATCTGGCAACTAATCAATTTACCATTAAACACGGTATTCTAAGATGTGCCAACATGCATAAATGTCTGTTCAAAGAAGTAAAACAAGAAATTATTTTGTAAGAGAGCGCCTGCAAATATCAGACACCAAAGGAATTGGAAAGACAGCCGTGCATTAAACAACGAAGAACTGAACTGGTGGAGTGTTCATGTGTGGAAATGAACTCCTGGAAAAGATTAGTTTTATGCTGCCATACAAAATTTAGATACTTCATCATCTAGGAGGCAGAATTAAACCAAATTACTTCCTCTGCCTCATAAATCAGAATAGCAGTGTTAACAAAGCAGATGCTATTTCCTATAACTTTCCCATCAAGCATCATATGGTGCTGATCAACACATCAATATTGCCCTAAAAATAAACAGCTGACCAGCCCAAAGCAGGAAGAGGATCCAAGCTTTCATGGTCTGTGGTGGGAATGGGAATCAAGCAGAGACAGTGTGAGAAAGAGAAATTAATAAAGGGGCAAGGAAGGGCAGGAGAAAGTGGCTTTATTTTATTTCAGTTCATTCCAGAGATCTTAGTTGCAAAAACAACCATCACCCACTCTTTATTAAACTAGCTGATTTGATAAAGTGTGTCATGTTCTAGACTTGCTGTTATGCTGCATGACTCCACTTCAGGTTTACATCGAGGGCACGAGCATGCATTCATGTGAATGTGATGGCTGAACAGTGACAGCAGCCATACTGGCCTGTATGACCTGTGGGTCAGAGGCTGTATCTCTGCTCCATGCTGCCTAACAGCTCAGGAATAAATGTGTCGTGCACCAGCTGAGGGGTAAGAGCATTTGACTTTCTCCACAGGCAATATAAATGATATATAAAAATAAATTAAGAGATGTGAAGATAGATTGCTAGATAGAAACAGAGGGTAAAAAATAATAGCCAGGCTGTAGAAAGTAATTCATACAGCCTGAGACAGAGCTGCAAATAGTATAGGACTGAGAAGACTGATTTATCATATCTTGGTAAAAAATGTAAGAGGATGAGAGTGAAAAAAAAAAAAAAATGTTTTGCATCTGCAAAAAAAAACAGCTTCTGATGGTAGCTGGTTTGACATATGGTCTAGCTAGTCAAAACTGGCCTTTACCAGGTCTTAGCAGGTTCACTTGCTGGAAGACCTGTAATAGGCTGAGCTAGTTAACTAGTTAGTTGGATTTCTTGAAAAGGTAGTATGACCAGGTTTCTTTCAGCAGAAGATAATTTTAGCCCTAAGTAGGGATGCACAATATTAAAATCTGGACCTATAATGTATTTTACTTAGAGATGCAACGATTGTAATTTTCTTGGCTGATTCTGATTTCCAATTTTTTGTACGTGTGACCAACCGATACCGATGTTTGAGGAAAAGATTATATTTGCAAAAAAAAAAAAAAATTATTAACCAATACAATTCCCCCAATCTGGACTCAGTTACAGATGTTATCTCACTTAAATAACTTTCGAAATAAAGTGCTCTGTGACTGGAAAGAGGTAGAAATGAGTTACTTTTATAACAAAACGGATGTCATTTTCAACTATGCTTATAAATCGTCTTTTTTATCAATGTGTCATTTTTCACATCAAATTTTTACATTGTTTCAATTCATTTAGAATAGAATAATAAGAAACAGTTAAGTTGTTACCATTCAAATTAAATCAGTATCATAATTTTTCATTGAAGGAAAAATAAGCTAGTTTTTTTTTTTTTTTAAGGACCAAGTGGTGAGCGGCAGACAGTGAGCCTTTGTTTGATCAATTTAGCCTTAAATCATCACGCCTTGCCTAAAATACAATCTATAGATTTAAAAGAGTCTTAACATTGAATACAGCATCATTTTTGCTCATAAAGGTAAGATTAATACATAATTTCTAACTGTAAAGGGTCTACTTTTATTTGTGTGCACTCACAATATCAACAAAACATTGTGCTTTTATAAAATAAAAAACAGGAGCGCTTCACAAAAATGAACTGATACTCAGCGAATAAAAAAAAAAAAACTTAAACTCTTTCATTACAATCATAATCCGTACAATCAATTATTTTAAATGCTAGAAGAGAATTAAGGCAGTACAGCATATAAAAAAACTGTTCATTTGAAAATTTGGTAATTTAGCACATATTAAATTAATATTTAGTTAGTTATTTTAAACAACAATATTAAGTGACCAAGTAATTAAAAGGATTTCCAAATCCATGCAGCATACAAAATACTTCTTGGTTAGAGTCTAACCAAGACTATTTTATATTCTAAAAATGCAGCAGGTTTAGCTCTTTTGAGACAACCAAGCATACATTATAAAAAAAGGCATGATGGACCACGGTGAATGCTGGGCATTGAGCACATTCTCTGGCAGAGGACCGACCCAATGAAAGCTCTGGGTTGGGGGGTCATATATCCAGAGAGTATACCGAGTAGCTATATGAGCCTGGAGCAGAAAATGGGGGAAGGGACAGTGGCACACTAAAACCACGACCACTGCCTTTACTCATTCACCAGCAGGGACTGTTTACTATGGAAAGTATTTCCTCTGGTACCAGTCTCAGAACAGCAACAGGTGAATTTAAGACATATCTGTATTGGAATCTAAGTAGTGCTTTTGTCTTCAACTGGCTGTGGTGAGGGCATGGTGCCAGTTACCACACAATGCGGTACAGTGCTGAGCAATGGCAACGAAAGGAACCAGAAGACAAACGTTCCATTGTGTGAGAACATAAACCAACAGACAATTGGCCACCGTATCCAACAACACAATTAAGATGTCAAATGCAAAGTCACGTCCAGAGCTTTAAACCACATCCGTATAATGTCAAGCAACATAAGCAGTAAGAGGCAATGTACAGCAATGAAACAGTAATAAAATCAATGAGTGATGCTACAGACAAAATGCCATGTGGGCAATGCAGCAATTATTGCTTAACCTTTAGCAGTGAGGCACAGCACAACATCGTAACATGAAAAAAAGGATATTCGTTTTGATATTTGCTAAAGATTACATTTTAAAATGTCTAAAGATCAACTTAAAGTGATCAGTTAGATGAGGGCAAAGGTCAATGCAAAAATTGGGGAAATGAGCATGTAATTACATATGGGATATTAACCCTCTGGAGTCTAAGGGTATTTATGGGGCCTGGAGAAGTTTTGTCATGCCCTGAAATTTGGACAGGGCTATAATAATATGTGAGCAGCATGTATGTACATGATTGTAATTTAGAGAATTTTTTTTTTTATGTGTGGTTAGTGAAAAACTAAAAATGTTAAAATCACTTGAATAAGGCCATAAAACACATACAGAATATTGGGTCCCAGGACATTTGAGAACTGGAGCTTACAGCTTAGAATTTTATCTTTCTAAATTACGTGAAAATCATCTTGTTTACTTACTCACAGAAAACAATATATTGATTAAAATTTATTTAGTCTCTCATTAGACACTTTTGTTGGTAAAAGTCATATGCGAGTAGGCGTCAACTATCATGAATATCATTGTGATTTACACCTGAGAAGACAAATGCCTGCATAATGAGCTGCATAATAAGCCTATCAGTCAGATGTGTGTCACTGAGAGGGAAGAGTTACAGGAAAGAATGTGAAGACAAAATAAATCTATATTATTTTATGTCCGTAAATATGAATATATTTAATTATCCCACAACATAATTTAATATCCACTTGGGGGAGCAGTTAAACAGTTTATTAGGAACAATCAAAGCTAACTTTCAAACAGCTTGAACTTTTGCATCATTACTCCAGTCACACAATCCTTCAGAAATCCTTTTAACAATCAGATTTTCTACAAAAAAAACATTTATTGTTATTATTATTATCATTATTATTATTATTAATATTGAAAAGAGCTGAGAATATTTTTCAGTGTTTTTAGGGGGGATAAATTGAAAGAACAGCATTGTTTGTTACATTTGTTAAAGTTATCTTTATTTGTTACATTTATATTATTTACAACAAGCTTTTGAATGGTATAGTATAGGCCTATTTCACACCGTGACGTAGGCAAACCGGAAGTAGGGTAACTTATTTTCCGGTGAAAGCGCTAGCGTTCATTCGCTTGCCGAAAAATGGCGGAGACCAGAAGTAATCAGATGTGTAGTGTGCCTTTGTGTTCAAATTCAAATAAAATACAGCCTTATTTATCATTTCATAGTTTTCCCACAGACGAAAATTTTAAAAAAGCGTTGAAATTGGGCTATACGGAGAGAGGATGGGGCGATCTTTACTGTGAGGAAAGGTAGGACTTTAGTACACGGAGGATGAGGTCTGTGTCTAACCGGAGTCCAGTTGTAAAGATCCTTTTACTGTCTATGTAAAGATCTCGCACCACGAGCTGTGACTTCCAGGTTTGCGTGGAAAAGTTGCAGAGACGTTAAATCACGCGTCAAAACGGGATGTTTGTGTTGCAGAGCAGTAAATGTCAAGATGGTACAGGAGGTAGATTACGACAGCCGTCCTGTCCCAGGTGAGTGTAATGTGTTAACTAAAACCATAACTTATATTAAAAGCTTATCAGCAACTATAGACATTAATAAAATATAGTATGTTTTATTTGTATTGTTAGATGTAACGTTATACATTTAATGTAGCACATGGTAGCAGTTATGCTAACAGTCGAGCAGGTTAGTGAAGCAGTGTTTTTATACTTTTGCCATCACCCTTTTATACTGCTCTCTTTCTGGCTTAAGTTTCACAAAATTAACAAAGACAATTCAAGTCATCAATAAAATCCACACCAATGTAGGAAATAAGAGCAGTTGAACAAACACCTGTTGTACAAGCAGAATTCAAATTATTTTATAATGGTTTGTAGGTTATTTAACTTTGAATTGATGTTCTAAGCAACTGGTATATTGCATAAATGTGCACAAATTAATAAGTTGTTTTTTATTAAAGTGTTAAGTGTTTAACACAAAATAATACATGTATTGTTGTTTGCTTTACTTTAATTAGGTGCTCTTGCTGAGGCATGGGGGGGGAAAAGAGCTGGAAAAAACACCTGCTAATGACATCAGCAGCATCTACACACCTGCTAATAACATCACTCTCCTCCTCACCTGCTAGTGACACCATGCTTCTCTTCACCTGCTAGTAACTTGCCTGGTTTGTGATAAGAATTTTGCTATCTTCTAGTAAGTTTAAGCTTTTGTTACCTTCTCAGCCAGGGTTTTAACCAACATTATACATATAATCTTTCACATACTTCTTAGTGTGCTTTTTTTGCTGAATTTAATGCTTAGGTTTTAGTGGAAAAATGAAAGTCATAAAATTTGAATAAAAATCTAACTATACTTATGATCTGCAATATAGTTTCAGATTCTGAACACATCAGAAAACACATACTCCTGACATATCTTTCCAGTGTGGGGTAGGTATGTTGCAACAATATGACATTAATAACAATAAAATGTAATTAATTGAAGCATGAATTATTGGGGTAACTGCTTTTTCTTGTAATAGAACACTATAGAACTACATTTACTATAAAACAGGAACATCATTTGTTGGTACATTTTTCTTGCCTATTTTCTTCCTAGCAAAAAATATGTATGTGCCAAAGTAGAATTCATCAACGTTAGCCGTGATCTCTCTCCACACCCTCTTCACATGGAAGTCACCTCTTGTACTTATCACAAGATCACACCAGGTTAACTAAGCCAGTAACCATCAGCTGACCAGGGAATGCCAATTGTGTGTTTCTTTCTCAGTTTTGCATGGCCCCCAACAAACACAATGTGGGATGCCTCTCTGCTTTCTTTCACATCAGGGCACTTAACCTCTACCAGGCCACAGAGAGGATCTTCATTTGGGTCCACCACTTTGCCATCTGCACCAAGGTGTGGAGCATCAGGGTGAATGATGAGACCAGATGGAAGAACGTTAACGTCAGGTCTCCTCATAGTGGTAAAGAACCTCTGGCTCAAGTTTCAATCCTCTACACATCGCTCTCTAGAGACCCCGACAGATGTTTACACACACTTTTAAATTCAAGAAATAAATGCATTTAACCTGCAATTACAAATGCATAATGTTTTGATGTTTTAATCCCAAAATGTTGAATACTGATATTTGAAATGATAAAAAAAGTGCTTTAAGATGTGAAATTAAAAACACCGATATCTATACAATCATGTATTGTAACATCACTTCTTTTAATGTTTTTACTATACAGGTGATATGGAATTTGTTTAAATTGTGTTAAATTTTTGTGAAAAAATAAAGTATTACATGTTTATATGAAATGCTTATACAAAATAAATATGTAGTTAATTTTAACGTATATCTACATTTCTTGCTTTCATACATGAAAAATCTGCCTGGTAGATTTCTGCCATTTACTGGAAAACATTTAGAATTGCAATTTTAAACAAAAGCACTATATGAACATTGAGTGATTTTATTACACTAATATACAATCAGACATCCCAATTTCTGTTTTGGTAAAGTCATTAAGTGTCATGTCATTTAGAAGAAGGGAACACTTTGTTTTTTTTGTGTGTGTTTTTTATTTTATTTTATTTGGGGTCCTGAAATACCCTGAACACTGCACAGAGGTTAAGATGACCATTGCTACATAAATAAAATAAAAACTGAAACTCATCCTATTTTGTTTTAATTCTTCCTTACTAAATTACACAGTTACTGATGCTATGGACTGTGGGATTACTAACAGGCTACATTGGAAACCATTTTGTGATAAAAAAAAATAAATAAAAATGAATAATTAAACTAAATCCTGTTTGTATTTACCTCAAGCTGATGTGGTTCTTCACGCTTTCTTAACCTATGGCCTTAATTACCACTTTCCCTGCAATAATATTTGAGTCTGAAGTGTGTCCAAACACACACAGATAGTTAACAAGAAGTAAGATTTTATTAAACCGCTTTGAAAATAATGCATAAAAGTAAATTAATTCTAAAATCATTATCATTGCAGCTGGCTTATTATACATAACGTTACCTTGATAATCAAACGTAAATTGTTCCAAAAATAATTTGTAGCCTTCTTCCAACATGGATCTATTCACATCTCCCTGAAAATCATCAAAAAAAATGAACAACATATGCAATTCGGCGTTTTGGCAGATAATTTGACGGCTGGGAGAAAACAAGCTGTTGCAATCCATTATCCTAATGAGTAGCGATCGTAGCACTGGCGCGACCAGAAAAACCGCTACCCTACATCCGGTCTCGGTCGCCATCTTGTGAAATAGGCCTATTGTATATTGTTATTGAAACTTCATAATATTTCACTTGATTATAAATTTAGTCAGGAATTATAGTTTGGAAAAAGTCTAACTAGTAAAATGTTTACACATTATGTGTAATCTAGTACAAGTATATAAATAACTAAAAAGAGTCTTACTCATGTTTATGATCTCTACTGAATAAAGTGCTTCATTCTTTTTTTCTGAGGAAATCCATTTCTCAAATCCTCAACCACATCACAACTTTTTGGGGTGAATTATGTCTTATTCCTCTCATCGGGAAGCAAACAGTAAAATATAAAAACTTGAAGAACAGTCTCGTTGCGTTGTGTTCTGTTCTGTTGTATGGGCGTATTCAAGCCACACGCTTCAGTGAAACATTAGAATCTAAATAGAGCGTTCTGTGCAGGGGCGTGGTCTCATTAGAAGATAATGAAGAGAGACGTGAAAAACAGACATCGTGTTGTTTTCATATGGATTACTTTATCACAGAATATTTGTTTTCGGCAGCACTTGTTTAGTTTAAAAGGTCAGCGCAGACAAAGGCTGCAGACAGCACACCTTGTTTGTTATATTTTATAAGCATTAGAGAGTTCTTTTGCAAACATTCAACCAAAAAACAAAAAATTACAATCCCTATACTTTTGAACGGTAGAGTATTTTGTGCAAGTGAATTTGTCAAAATGTAAAAATATGGAAAATGAGCATGCACAATTATCTGATATAAACCAATACATTATATATATATCTCTACACACATATACATAAAGTACATTAACGATAGGAAGATTCACTGATTCACACCAGTACATTTGCAACAATAAAAACAGATTTATATATCATTTATTTATGACCAAAAATCTGTGTCCAATATTTTATATATAGATTGATTTTTCCTCTCTAAACTGTTTCTCAAGTGCGTTCTAGCTCTCATCACCGCTGCTGCTGTGGGAATCTGACAAATCACAACACTATGGAGACCCGAGGTCTGTTTCATGAAAGACACTAAGAAAAGTGGGGTTTGAAACAACCTACCAAAAACTGCATTCTAAAGCGGCTCCATAAACGAAAATTTTATTCACGCAATCTCACTAATTTGTGCAAGCTTATTCTTAAGTAGCCCTTCATAATTGATCCACCATTTCAAAGAAATAATTTCATAGCAAATAAATTTGTGCTGTTTAATGCATTTGAGATGTGTTTTCCTCAGTGCATAACTGAATTTCATATGTATATCATATTTTCATCTGTAAATGTTAAAAAGTAATGCAAATATATCAATTTTGCTGTCAGGAGTGGGCGAGGATTACGTGAGTTAATGAGCACTGCTGCGCGCATGCGAACTAAACAGACGGAGTGCAATGGAATAGCAGCACAATAGTTCTGAGTAAAATATAAATTTTGCTAAAATATTTTTTCTTGGACATTAAATGTGTCTTTTGTAGAATTCTAAACCTACATATAAATGTATTTTATGATAGCAGTAACTGTAAAGGGACTATTGTAATGGGTAAATCAAATATAAGCTATTTCCATCGCATCGTATTTCACTGAATCGCATTTGTGTTGAATTGAATCTAATCGTAATTGGGTGACTCATGGCATCGGTAGCTGCATCATATGTATCTTTAATGTATCGTATTGTTGGCTATGCATCAAGATGTGCATCTCATAGGCCTCATTATGGAGATGCACGTCCCTAAAATACATATAAAAATCACTGATAACTGGTATGGACAACATGCAGAGAAACTCAGTCATTCTGCTGCTCTTTTGGGAGTATCAGTCAAGTGATCTGCCTGTAATTACAAACCATTCATAAATCACCAGCAGAAGGATGACATCTAGGGTTCTAGTAGGAAAACACCAAACATGGCTGATGTTCCCGTGCCAGCTGTTGTTGTACAACCACAGGCTCATTCATTCAGGGCTGCAGGACTTCTCTGGGTTTAGATGTTTTGTGCATAAACCATGATTATGTAGCAGAGAAAAAAGAATTATTGATGTTCTTCATCGTCGCCATGGTACCCTGCTGATGGGCTGCAAACAGGTAAAAGCAGTAAGCTGCCGCCCTCTACTGGACACCAGCACAGGCTACAATCTGAGGTATCTATTTGATGGTTTACGCATGTTATACCTACAATAATCCATAAACAGTAATACAGAAATATAGATGCTGCAGCATCTGAATGTGAAATAGCTGTCTCATATTTTGGCTTTCCCAGGGCGATTCCTCCAAAAGCAGGATTACTATTCAGTGTAAAGGCCCCCGAAGAAACCACTGCTTCACTCCCTCCCAATTGTCTTGCCCTCAACACCATGCCAATCTATTTTCTCATTCTGTGAGCGCTCCATTATACCCTTAATCCCAAACACAGAGGCACAGAGATTTCCCGACATTGTCGCAGCACCCCACCTCCTGTCCCTACACAACAAGGCACTATTCAGCATTCCCACCAATCCTTTTAGGCTTTCACTGAGCTTTGATACAGTTTATAATGAGAAATGTAAAATATGTGAAAGGGAACAGCAATTCTGAAAAGACACTGAAGAAGCTGAACCTATTCACCTAGTCTGAAATACAGATAAGTAAAGGTTTTTTTTACCACTTCAAAAGATGAATGTCGAAAGTAGGATTGGGTACAGTGGCCATTATGTACAATTGTGTCATTGCATCAGGTCTAGCACTGTCATGTTTTAGTTAAACACAGTTGTTCTGGTTCCGTCTGCACCCTGTCTAGGGCTGCACGATGTGATGTTTAAGCATCGATATCGCAATGTATGAATCCACGATAGTCACATCGCAGGATGCACAATGTAGGTTGTCGTAGTTGATCCGTTATTCATTAACTGTACAGGCCAGCTGCTCCCCGGCCCTTGACGAATGTGATTCGCGGATTAATTGCACAGCTTAACCATCATAGAGTGAAAGTTTTGACAGGGCAGAGAGAGAGAGAGCGTGTGAGAGAGAGAGAGAGAGAGAGAGAGAGAGAGAGAGAGAGCAAGAGCGCTGTCTTGCTCTCTCTCCCTCATGCATATTAATAAAATTAATAAATTGACACAATGGTGTTGATGTTTAAATCATTTAAAATGAGAATGTAAGTGTGCTCACCCCATTTTTGTTTGTAAGAAAAATTTTGATTAGATTTCATATCGCAATATATATCGCAGAAAAATAAAATATCGCAATGTCATTTTTTCTCAATATCGTGCAGCTCTAACCCTGCCTACCTGTTTTTGAAAGGGATAACATCCTGTAAATGCACTCTTATCCTTTCCAGAGCGTTGAGCTCTGTTACTGCCTCAGAACCGAAGTCACCATGTACAGCGCTGACCTAAGCTGTCACACTCCTCGAACCTAGTGATTCCCACCCTGTTTCTCAGGGGACACAAGTCATATGCTTCATGAGTCATGTGTTTCACAAAAAGTAATATGCTTCACAACACAACCCCCACTTTAAAGCAAACTTCTGCAGATAGGCCTTTTACAGATGCATTTGCAGAAAATTTACTTATCGAATTAACTTGCAAGTTCATCTTTACCGAGAGCCACATGCCGGCATTGTTTCACTGTTGAATAAAAAGTGATTTTACCCATTTCTATATGAATAACATTGCAGACTGTGAATCATTTGTTTTCAACACAACTGAATACTAAGAATTTTTATATTTAGTCATGATTTTTGCAGCTAGATGGATCTCAACATAATGGAAAAGAATGCAGTAGATTTTAGAAGTTTAAATACTTTTGAATTGAAACATCTTTAAAAAAAAGGGACCCGAGGACCCGGTCAACCCGGTTCTTGACGCATACAGCTCTGTGATTTCAGCAAAGCAGAAAACGCGGACGGAAACTCAAAATCCAGTCATGAAAATGAAACTTACATTTTAATATGGACAGTCACAGAATTTGTCAAAGTTAGCATAAATTAATCAAATCAAATCTCCATATGGACCAGTATCTGTAAATGTTAAGCCACAAAAGTTGGTTGAAATATGAATACTACATGTTCAGAGAAGTGCGGGTTTGTTTACAACTACGTGTGACGGTTGCAGTAATTTCAGTCACTTCACAAGCATTTTACCGTTTCATTTGAGTAAAACCAGTGTCAAAATAAAAGTTAATTTTTACATAATTTTTTGCATTGTGATAGAAATATTACTATTATTTAGTAGAATGTATGTGTATGTAAAACTTTTTTTTTAAAGAAATCACACAATATTTCTTCCATGTTTTAATTTTAATAGCAAATCCCCTTTTACCAATAAATACATTTAAATTTCATTAATTAAAAGACAAATTCAATTTTGGTGAAACTTGTTTACTGTTTTTCATAATTATATTACTATTAGAAAAACTTTAAACACAATTGTTAAGTAAGTATAAGTATAAAGTATAAGTATAAATAAGTATAAAGAATGGCATTGGTTTTATTTTGAGTGATTTTTTTTTTGTTTTTGTTAATTAGCATATTTTTGTGCTTTGCTATGGTACCGAAATTGGTACAGAGAACCGTGGATTTTCACTGGTATCGGTACCGGATACTGAAATTTTGATTCCGTGACAACACTACTAGAGATATTGGGAGAATTAAAAAATCAAGACACGTCCAAGAATCTACCTTTTCGTCATCAATGAAAGACATCTGTTTATTAAAATGGATTATTCAAACAAGTTTTACAAGGATAATCATTAGTTCCACTAAAATCTAATACATTTTTTCACCCCAAAAGAGCCCTGAATGGGGTAACAAAGACCAGGTCATAAAAACCCTTCTCTAACCAAGCAGACCACAACGTTTCTTGCAATATAACAAAATTAATAATGAGGCCACATTTTGGTGTATTTGTATTAGTTGTTATTCAAAGTGAGAATTTTTTTTATGCTAATGAAACTTAATTTATATATGATACTTTAAATATATTTAATTTAATACAAGTATAATAAATGGTGCTTCATGTCATGAATGCATATGTATATATATACATAAGTATATACACACACACACACACACACACACACAAAATTACCAACATTGAGAGAATCTAAAACTGGTCTTTCTCAGCATTCAAAAGTGAAGAGATACTGAAACTGCAGGTTCACACTCTCTCGTAGACACGTTGAGTTTTTTTCTTACGCTTTTGATGCAGTTTCAATTAAGATCCAATTATAATATAGTGATGCATCCATGATTGAATTGTGACATATGTATTGAGATGTGTACTGTATTGTGAAGTAGTTGGTGATACCCAGCTCCAGCAGAGGAAATAGTCATCTGCAAAAGTGCTACTGCTGCTACAGCGATATTAAATCATGTTGATCCTCATTTTTCAATCCCCCAAAGCCTTGCATTAGAGACGCCCTACTGTCCCTGTCAGCTGTGGCACTTTGGCGTTATCTGCAGACCCCTGACATTTAATTGCACAAACACGCATCCACATCAGAATTTAATCTCTCATGTGCCTCATTTTCAATGCTGTCCTTTTCAAGTCTGGTCACTGAGGTCACCTCTGTAGTTAATGCACTGAAGTCCACTGTTATTTAGGGCTTAAGATCTTACCTGTATTGTCCCAAAGTCAACGTTTTCATAGTGGAAATGGGCACATTCGGCTAACTTTGGAAAATGTCCCTTGGTGAATGAGAGCCTGAAAAGATCACAAGACAATATCCAATATTCAGTTCAATATTAAACTATTATAAACATGAGGGCTAGTCAGTGAATGTCTTTTTGCTAATATGAAAAAAAAAGCATAAGCCTTTGGGACTTTGGCTGTTTTTTTTTCACACTTACTTTTTGACGTTCTTCACCTTCATACTGGCGGAGCTGCTGCAAGAGCGCATGAGAGGCTCAGAGCTCAGCTCTGGAATTTCAGCACTCCGTGCCTGAAAGAAAAATGCACATGCTTCTTTTCAATGCATGATTGGGACATGACAGTCTGTGGATAACCCATCCTCACCAAACAGTTATGGCCTGTTCACACCAGGGCCAATGTGACAAAACAACATAAAAGTACTGCATTAAAAATTTAAAATATATTTTTGCTAATTATTACCAGTTGTGATACTGAGTTTTCGTCAAACACTATAAAAAATAGGTAATCGTAGATTATACAATGTTATGTTTTAAATATTTTGTGAATAATGAATTTTGTGTAAAAAACTTTCATTTTGATTTCGTGTGCACTCATTTGCTACAACTGAACTGTCCATCAACTACTGTGCTTGTTAGATATCAGTATTGCCACTGAAAAAATTGTGTTCAACCATATTTAGTTCAGACTTTATGTGAATAGCCTTTTACAATACCATCAATAACATGTATCCATTACATTAATGTGATAAAGCACTTGAAAATCAGTTTTTAACGACATGAACAGTCTTGTTCCATCTCTACACAAATCTTTGTGCAAATAAAAGCTAAAAAGACAAACCTCTCGAGTTAACAGCACAGTATAATGAGAATATCCTTTAATATCAGTGACTACCTGTACGCACCATAAAACAAGTCTGCTGAGTAATGGAAGGAGAGAGAAATCTACAACAGGGTCAAAGACAGGTTAAATGGATATGGCAAAAAGCTGAGAGCCCCTGAACTCTGGTTTTAGAAAGGCTAAGCTTGTGCCCTGCCTCTAAATCATTTGACAGCTGGTATGCTTTATAAAACTCTGTTGCCACTTTCTCCAATGCCTAGCCAAACGAGAGACATGCAGTCATCTGGCAAGGCCAAATAAAACATGCCAGTGATTTGAAAGCTCCATGAAATATGAATAATGCTTTGAAAGTGTGACTCTTAGCTCCGAGACAAGGGCTTATTTAAAGTCTCTTGACCATGCAGCCTTCAAATGAGCGTGCGGCTGAACAGACCAGCTTCTGCTGGTGTAAAACATGGTGTGAAAACTCAACTGGGTCTGATCCAAATCTGGTTCCATTTCGTTATTCGTAACAGCCAGTCTAATAATCATCACAGTCTCATTTCACTAAAAGTGACACTGAAACTAGGTCACAACCGTGAAAAGACGACTAGAGCTTGATGATCTTGACTGTACAATTAACAAGTTCAATTAATATCCTGGTACACAATATTATAAAACAGAGCAAAAGAGAGTTACATTAATTTGTCATACGAGTGAGCTGATACACGGTGATTCCCTTGATATGTCCTCACTAATCTGTTTGTGCTCAAAACAACATCAGCCAACAGTCAGGTTGCCATGGAGACAGATTTTTTTGTTGCATTTTTTTTTTATCAGCACCACTGAATGCAAGTGTGTCAGTGCTGGTGAAATAATCATGAATTGAAACTAATGCAGTATTGAACAAAGACGTTATAGATGCTGTAGATATTCAGAGCAGCTTAATAAAATCATCCATTACTGCACGGCTCTCTGGATAACTCCGTTTTGATAGGTCAGTCAGGGGACTTCTACAATCAAATCAAATGTGTCACCACTCATTATTGCACAACAATGAAAAGTCATATTATAGTCAGCTGCTTCATGTCGGGGTATATTTTGCAGTAATGAACAACTGACTGCATTACATCTTACCTATTTGATAGCAAAACGGCATAGCTGAACACTAAATCAAGAACCAATATGTGGTATAAAAAGATGACTATAGCAAATAAGTACAAAATTGTGACTCTATGCTATAATCTTACTGATATACTACCGTTCAAAAGTTTGGGGGGTTCTTTCTTTAAAAAAACTATTTTATTTAGCATTTAATTGTATTAATGCATCAAACTGATCATTTCTTAAATGAATATTGTTCTTTTGGACTTTCTAATCATCAAGTATCATAGTTTTCACAAAAATATTAACCAACACAACTGTTTGCTACATAATGAATGTGAAATGCTTCTTGAACATCAATCCATCACATTGGAATGAGTTCTGAAGGACCATGTGACACTGAACAATAAAGTAATGGCTGCTGACAAATTCAGCTTTGCCATCACAGAAATAAATAATACATTTAGAAATACATTTCAAAATAAATTCATATAGAAAATTATTTAAATTGTAGTAATATTTCACAATATTAGTGAATTTTAGATGAAACAGATGCAGCCTTGGTGAGCATAATAAACTTCAGAAGCATAAAAAGGTAGTGTATTTTTGATTGTTTTTCTGCATAATATTTTTGATTTAATGCTTTAACTGGATTTGCCCAAACTTCCAGTGCTCCATTATGTTTTCTGTTTACCATACACATAAATCTGAAGTTCCTCAAGGTCATCTGACAAGAGCATGTTCCCACAGACTGGTTGTAATGGCTGACAGTCTACAGCAGCAATATGGCTCTTACGTAAAAGAATCAAGGACCCACAAAAAAAGAACAGAATTATCCTTCAGAAACAACAGATGTGATATTGTCCCTATCGAACACCAAGCAGTCGATCTTTAATTTGTACAATTTGAGGGTGTGCTATCCCCTGTCTTTACGACTGGCTTTGTAAAGGTTGGGCATGGGAGGGAGTCACTAAATTTGTGCGAGACCGCGAGAACTTGGCTCCTCACCATTGCGCTGATGGTTTCCTCCCAGTCAGGTCGCTCTCGGGGGTGGATGCTCCTGGGAAGCTCTGGAACGATATCGTCTTCTTCCGGGTGCCGTCTAGGCCTCAGGATCCTGATGGGAGAGGATGGGATGGAGAGAGAGAGAGAGAGAAGGGAGGCAGGTTCAGTCTGATAGCCTGTGAAATATACAGATATAGCCTGCTTTGCAGCTGCCTTTGAGAATTACGACAGTGGAGCTGAGTGGAATAGGCAGTGTGACAGTAAAAATGACACGTCCTCAATGTAAGAGTGAATTAGAACGTCCCATCCTTCACAAAAGTGTTAATGGCAGCATCATTTCAATTAGGCAAGATGTCGAAACTAATCACAGTGACATAAAAGGGAAAGAATGTTATCCAGCATGCACAGCAGGCAATCAAAGCGAGATCCCTACAACAGCATGTAGGGATGTCTGCCAATATAAAGGGGGGGGGGGGGGGGTATCTGCAGTTTTCTTTGGAAAAGCCAGTAGTCTAGAAAAGTTGATCTTAATCATATGGTCTTTAATGGGTTATATGAAAGAAAGCGCAGATACTATTTCCTTCCAACCTTGCTGAGAGGGTGGGAAAGACAAAGTGGCAGTCTGGCTCGCCTCACATGGGCAAAATGACAAACCACCACTGATGGGAGATGAAAAGTGCAGTGCGGTCTGTGGTACCGTTACACTTTCCAAAATGGATGCTTGGACAGAACGTGTAATTGTTTCCATAAAAAAAGAATGGAACGAATAACATAAGTTACAAGATATGGATTAAATCAATCTAGATGACCTGGAAAATGGCTTTGAACGCTTATTTGAATGTTGAGCATAATGTGTGACTGGGCATCTTAAAACACAATGGTACGCCCAGCAATGTCACTAACTGTGAGAGTATGTCTGTATTTTATTTTATATGTTGCCATTTTGCAATAAACAAGAACTTGACACCACCACACAAATCTGAGCTAAATTAATGACACGGTTTGGGTCAATGTAAGACCTTTAATTATGCAGATGATTTATGGAGCTCAGTAAAAATGGTTCTCGCCATAAGGGATGTGCCAGGGAAAGTGCTCTTAAGATGATTTGATGAGCAACAGCAATATATAGACATTTAGGTTATTTAAAATTATTCTTGTTAATCTGATATTGTTTCAAAATCTGACAAAATGACCTTGAAGACGGACATAAATGAACAACAAAGAACAGTCCTAGCACAAGGACACCGGACTACAAAGCAAAAATAAAAACTTTAACACACGATCAATTCACTTGAGAAGCAAAACTACAAGACTAATATTCTACACCAAGAATCTACATTAAATTAAGTTTACTTTTCTTACACCAATGGCCAACAGTTTTTTCTTAAGCATAAACACTAAATTCTGACAGATTCCAGTTTAAAAGAGGAAAAATAATTGCCAATGGGGTGAGAAAAATGAACTTAATTCAAGACATATCCTCTGAACAAAAATCTTAATACTATACACAATTTCACTGTGCAAATTGATCCTGCTTGGAGGCTGTTTAGATACAATATTGTTACTGAAAATAAAGATTAAGTGATTTTGCGCGGTATGCTAGAAAACGGGATTTATCCAGGTCTCTGTAGTGCACCTACATCTCCTCCCCCTCTTGCTGTCAGTTTCAGGCTCACATGCACACTGAACCAACATTTCAAAGCAGAATAGAAGAGGCTGGGTTATCCATATGTTACTGACACCAAACTGTCATCTCCTCCACGAAGTTCTGATACAGCAGAGTTTGCATCCATAATTACCAGGATGGAGGATGTACAGAAAGCAACAGCATGCTGCATTATGACACTATGCCAGGACTTTTCGTTGATCCAGGTGCAACCAACTGCAGTGCTTAATCAATAACACGATTGATCACATTTACTAGAGCTACAAAACTCAGCAGCCATGGGCCCGTGTGTATTTTGGTTAGTGAATCATTCACAGAACAAGAGTGCTCAATGAGGCATGGCGTGATGGACCATGGGATTCCATAGAGTACATGTGAAGATTAGCAGGGTTTTTTGGGGTGAGGTTAGCGAGATATGCTAAAACACTAATAACAGGCCCAAACGGAATCTGCACCCACAGAACTTCACAGTAAGGTCTGAAGTTTTCTGGTCATTCATCATTACAAATCCACTACCCATGCTTTTACCTGCAGATACGAGCACTCTAGTGTCTGTAATTGGGACCTCTAGACTAAAAAAATTAAGTAGGGCTACACGATAATGACAACAAAAAAATCATAATTGTTGATTATTCCCTTGAAATTGTAATTGGGATTGTTAAATATGATTATGGAAGTTAATTTAATCACATACACATTTTGGCATTTTAGAGTGGGAATGATCAAAACAGCCTTAGATAATTGGTCTAAAGGAGCACCAGGCCTAGAACTCACTGTGTCATGCATGGCACTTTCTATCTGCAAACTCCAGTGGCAGACTGTCAGTGAAGTAATGCGAGTCAAACCAGTCCACACAGAATAACGCTTTCCTATTAAAATTACCAAAAAAATTATTTTTTTTAACACGAGAGGCTGCCGGCTTCTACATCTCTTCCATCATGAAAAGGTATTTTAGAGAAATTAAATGATGGTGTTCTGGAGGATTGGCACCTCACAGTTATACAAAATAAATATATATATATTATTTGATTATTTATTCCCTTTATGCACATATGACTTTTTTCCATGGAACACAATTTTCCATGGAACACAAAGTGTTTTTTATCATACAATTACAAAAAAATAAAGGTTATAGTAAATAATTGTATATGCGTACACAAAGCTTATTGTATGACCACTTTGCTATGCTTTTGGCCATTGCTATTGGTGATTTTAGTCTATGGAATATCACTGTGAAGATAATTTACAATACTACTTTTGTTTTCAATGAATTTCAGCATAAAGGTTTGTGATGACACAAGACTAGTTAATAATGACTAAATGTAAATTTTTGAGTGGACTACTTAATGCTTCACAAACAGTTGTCGGTTTCAAGCAGGGCCAAGTCCTGCAGGAATGCTTTGTCACTGCAACGATGAACAAATTGTCAACTGACAGGAAAATGCTGATAGATATGCACTCTGTGAATCATAAAGCAGAGAACTCTCCACTGTTTGCTCAGTCTTACCCAATCACTGACACAAGAAGATTCTGGCAGTGTTAATTTAGTTAACGAAGACAACGATGAAAAATATTCGTTAACGAATACAATTACACGTTACCGAATATTCTAATATTTTTTCTGTGACTAAGACTTGATGAGCTAAAAATAATATATGATGACGAAATTATGATGAAATTCATGCTGCGTCTTCATTAACTAGACTATAATGTTATTTGAGGACTACCGGATATTCAAAATGCATCCTATAAGCCCTATTCGGACGGGACTAGTTTTCTTAACTACGTTTGAGTTTCGATTCTTACCACCTGACGTCATGTACCAATTCGGACGGGACTAACATCTCCGTGTTTATTAAAGAGGTGGGAGGGTCTGTTTTGTGCATCTGGGCATCACAGAGATCACGCGCTCTGTATGCGTGCATTGCATTCATTCAGAATGATTGCCATTAGTATTATTACATACTAAATGGCTAGTATAACAAAACCATGTTAATGTGTGGTTCCTTTAGTTTAACTTGTTTTACTTTTTTTGTGTAGTAGGCTAAACCTACCTTTATGTTTAATTTTGATAAACATTATGTAACTGAGTACATAAATGAACGTGAGTAATCTTACCTGATGCTGATATTACAACAGCCTGTATTAACCGTTTACGTGATCTTGCTCTTGATTTTATTATTTGTATTATTTTTTTATTATTATTTCTTTGCCGGGAAGCAAATTTATCAAACATGAGCGCGGTAAGAGCATCTACGGTAATTCGCGTTGGCCAAAACACACGAGGAAACGCGTTCTTTAAAAAAAACAATTATAATAATAATATTTTTATAAGATACTCCTTTTTAAAGGGATAGTTTACCCAAAAACTGAAAATTGTCATAACTTATTCACGTTTTTCCAAATTCAGCCCTTGATTCAAATTTCTCATAATCTTAATTGATTTGGTCTAAAGAGAGACAAATTAATGATTATTTTAGTTTAAAGACTGTAAATAAAAATAGCTACCAAAATACATTTTGGTAACAACAGTTTGGCTAAAACTATTGACTAAAAGTAATGACTAAAAGTTGACAAAAATGCAATGCCTTTTCGTCGACTAAAACTATGAAAGACTCAAATGACCAAAATGTGACTATTAAGCTTTTTCTGTCTCGAGATGAAGACTAAGACTAAATCAAAAATGTCTGCCAAAATTAACACTGGATTCCGGTCTAACACAAGTTTATTTTAACAGATCTATAAAAACAAATCTGTGAGGATTGTCTAATAGAGCATTCAATAAATAAATACATTTTCTGCACCACTATGAATCTACAGCACCAAACAAAATTATATTTTATCAGAGTTGTGAATCTGAAGACCGAACTGAATTTGATGGAAGAAACAAATACACACACACACACACACACACACACAGAACAATGGAATCATGGACAATAAATAGCAGACCTACAGACTACAACTACACTGTGAACACACACCCGGAGCAGTGGGCAGCCATTTATGCTGCGGCACCCGGGGAGGAGTTGGGGGTTTGGTGCCTTGCTCAAGGGCACATAAGTCATGGTATTGCTGGCCCGAGACTCAAACCCACAACCCTAGGGTTAGGAGTCAAACTCTCTAACCACTAGGCCACGACTTCCCATAAGATGATTAATAAAAGTAAATGTATGCTTCACAACTCAAGCTCAGTGCTTTACTGTCAAATGTGTATTACCAAGTAGTAAACATGTTTTATTATGGATAATATTTTTAGTAACTGCACTTATTATAGCAAAAAAAATAATAGTTGTATGATAACACTTTCTTTATTTTTAATACCACCACACATCCCACCACCACCACCAAAACCAAATCTTCTTCTGGCACCACCATCTGTACAACTCCATCTGTACAAAAGAACAAAATGTACAGATTCCATTGATAATATAACTATTGGTCAGTAATATTGTAAATGTTAATTTAAATGTTAATGAGTAAATTTTCCACATTCTGCACAAGGAAAAGATATACAAAAGTCCCATTTAATCTGCAATAACTTTAGCAGTTGGATGTTGAGCTGGGTGAAAAATGAGTCTTACATGGAAACAGTGACCTAATGGTTAACGGTCTAGACTGCTAACACAAAGATAGTGGTTTAAAAATCCAAGTAGCCTGACATCACAAACCTGTTTTATCACTTCATTGTCCTTGAGTGAGGCACTAAACCCCCAAGTTGCTTGGAGCAAACTGGCCCTGTAATCAGCACACAGTAAGCCGCTTTGGAAAATAACCATCTCTTAAATGTCAAGTAAATGGCCACACGAACAACTGATCTACTTTAGGGGTCTCGCACTGAAACTTAGATTCCATCGATTAGAATGGTAACAAAGTTTAGTCTTCAAAATGAACTATTACATATTCTTAGCAGACTGTTCTGCACTTTAAAAAAGCAAACTACACGCCTAGCTTGAGGCTATTCAATGTCAGAGACCTACTTTAGCCGCTTATTTAAGACACACATGCAGTGCAGTGGCAGGACAAAATATTGAAGGATTGCAGAGCTCCAGGTCATCACAGTATCAGGGACTGTGGAAGAAAAGCCTCAGCACAGCTAAAGCATTTCCCCTAGTGACTATGAATCATAAGCATGGGTGTGTATGAAAATGACGACCACATTTGGAAAGCTTTCCACAACAGCTGAGAGAACACGCAGCCTCCCCAAGGTTGTCCATTTTCTTGCCTTCCTTCACTGATGTTGTGCTAATATCTAATATATGCTAAGCTGTGGCTGCCATGGCAACCCTCCACATACCAGATCTGGATTGTGTTCAAGTGAGGCTGAGGGCTAAATGGCTGGACAATAATCCTCAAAACTCAGGACAGTTGCTGCAGGGCACGAAACCTTTGTTTGGAAGGTGATCGCTGAGGGATTTAGGGCAGAATATATCAGAGAGGATGCCAAAGCGTGCAGGCTCTCGTGAGTGAAGCCGATCATGTGACTTGCGTTCAGGGCTCAGCCGGGAGAGTGGGTGGGTGTGGGAGTGTACTGGCACTGAAATGCTTTTTATTGGCTGCCATAGCTTTACTACTCAGCATCGTGGATTTTCATACAGGCTGTGCACTCAGCACCATGTCATCTGACTGTAAAATTTGGAGTTTGATGACAACAGGGATACATTTATGAGGGGAAAGACGTTATTCTTAAGTGATTAATGATCTAAAGTTGGGTATTTATCAATGCTTGCAGCTTGGTGATGTAGCTCTGCGCACAATGAGTTGGATATATGAAAGCATCACTCTAAGAACCTTTAGCCTACATTGTTTCCACTGCATCTGCCTGTACCACCTAGCGCTTGCACTTCTGACATTTCTCCTCAAGCCCCTGGAGAGGAATAGAATGTACGTGCCCAAGACTTCGCTGCACACACACGCAGAAATAACCTTTACAGTTATGAATGAAACGGCAAGGAAGCAGAGGGCATGCTGAGGTAGAGACACACATATTCATTCACACAGGAGCAAGAACGTAACACAAGTAGAAACAAACAGGTACCTAAAATGAGTCAAATAAGCTGGGTGAGTTAGAAAACCCTGACGGGATCTGATGAGGAACGACGGCGAGTCTTACCTGTCAGAGATGTCATGACTTCCTGTGGCTCCGAGCAGTCCGAGAGCTGCACTTCCCACCACTGCAGCAGCCCCACTACCAGCCTCCATGATACTGAATCACTGCAGGAGCAGCCTGCCAGAGAGAGAGAAAGAGGGGCAGGGAGGGAGAGAATGAGAGCAAGGGAGAGAGAGAGAAAAAAAAAAGATGTAGAGTCAGTACAGAGTTAGAAATGAGAGGCAAAACAAGATGGATTAGTGTCTCTAGAAGATTGTTGAAACCAGGGCGAAACTCTGATCTTCATACTCTATTAGGTTCTTTTAGGGTGATGCATAGACTTTAGGAAAATGTTATTCATCTGTATTCAAATGGTGACATTGAATTCATTAATTTTGAACTGATAATACATTTTTTTTAAATCCAAGCAGATTAACCAGGTTATTTAATGAGATCTTCTATCTTTTATCAGCTGATTCCTGTACCCGTATGCCCATTAACAGTGTAGGTTTCTCCTTGTGCTACATAAAAAATGTATGTTTAGCTTTGCCTAAGGTTAAGTCATCTTCAAGTATCTTAAGAAGTTTTAAAAAAAATTATATTTAGAAATCAAATTTTCCATATTCCAATAAAACACAGGTATGGACTAAAATTGTGTCCAATGTAAACGTGAACAAACTTTATACGTTCACATCCAACAGTCAATGATCATTTTATTGATTAATCATTTTTATTTGACGCCAATATCATCATCCATCGCAATGTTCACTGGTTAGTCAGTATTTGCCTTTCCTAGAAGGCTGGGAAGTAATCACTTATCAGAGCGTTAATATAGATGCCAACTGAAAGAAAAACTCTCTCTTACAGAAAACATTACAATATTATTCATACAGTTAGAATTATTCCAAAGAAAGCATTTAAATATATATATATATATATATATATATATATATATATATATATATATATATATATATATATATATATATATATATATATATATATATATATATATATTTTTTTTTTTTTTTTTTTTTTTTTTTTTTAATATGCCACCCTTATATCAGCATTTGCTATTGAAGAACCTATATCTATCATTAATTAACATCTGTCTAATTGGCCCCTCCCCTTGTGCAAAAGCAGGTACTTAGCAGAGGTTCCTAAATCTTGGTAACAGTACCATTAAAGCTGCCACCCAATCAGAAACAAAGCTAATATTTGCCACGCAGGAAAACTCCACCCCAAAGCTCTGTGTGGATTTAATTGCAGAGACAGGAGATAAATGACAAGCTGAACAAAAGAACATCCCTTATCCATTTAAAACAACAAACCCCTAAACCCACACAACCACTCTCCTTTAGTGGCCATCAACTACCACCATGCGGCTTTCTTTGTGTCCTCTGAAGCAGACAGGGAGATCTTTATGAAAGACTGGCAGGAAGAAAAATTGTAGGAAGAGCCGTTCACCCACGCATGCTCAAAAAGCAGCTTCATGTCAATGAGAGGAAAGGGTTGTTGTAAGAGTTTGGAGCTGGCAGAGAGGAACTTGTGGAAAGTTTGCTTTGTAAACGATTCTGTCAACGATATCAACGAGTTGAGCAACTGGATAATGCAACAGTTTAGACCAACTGTATCATAAAAAGCGCGTGAAATAATGTTAGCCAAACCACCAAGTATTTCACATTCTATATAAAATCTATGAGTGCTATGACCAGACCGATCAAACAGTTGTTTTGTAACCTAGGGATCACCAACCTGCCTACAAGGCAGCACCACAACCATTACAGAATCTTATAGATGTCTGATATTAGCATGTTGGCAAGCGAACAAAGTGATAGTTTAACAAAAAAAACTAAACAAAAAAAAAAAACATGATAAATTATATTGCATTCAACATTTTAACTGTGTTTTTAGTTAAAAAAAAAAACTTCAATTTTGTTTTCATTAATCTAATATCAAGCTGAAATCAACTAAAAAAGAAAAATTGCCCTGGCATAAGTTTAAGAAATCTAATAAAACTGAAATAAAAATCTACGTAGATAATTAGGGCTGTAACAAAATTATTTTGATGATCAAGAACTGACAATGCGTTAAATAAATTAGTCCAACTGAGGAGCAAGTTTATCCATCACATATTTTAAAGAACCAACAATGACTTTAAATGTTTTGTAACTATGCAAGTAGGGCTGTCACTTTTAGTTTGAAAATCGATTGCACAATTGATCTGACCAACCAAAAAAGTTTCGAAAATTAAAATAGGGAATTGTTTTTAACCTAATATGTATACTATTAATTTTAAAGGAATTAAACAATTTAAAACTATATATGTAACAAAACTCACAAACAAGCAGAAAAAAAAAATATAGAATTCCGAAAGTGCAGTATGCGTTGCGAAAGCTAGACAGAAAATACCAGCAATTTTACGCGCCTATAATGCTGTGTTCACACCAAACACGAATATAGCGTCTGGCGCGAATGATTTCAATGTTAAGTCAATGCAAAGGCGCATTTACGCGTGTCTGGAGGTCTCGCGGCACGAATTAGGCGTTTAACACGGCGCGGAAAATGTTACAGGAGATTCTGAGTTATGAAAAGGACCGTTGCAAGCCGACAGCGACCGGCTTTTGTGGTGGAAAATTGGCAGTAATACCCCCACCTTGTGCAGCTGTACCTGAGTATCCCTGGGACATCAGTGCAGTCGGAGCACGTCTTCTCAACAGCTGGACATATAGTGAATAAAAAACGCTCTGCTCTGGACCCCGAAAATGTTGATCGACTTGTTTTCCTGTCCAATAAATTTGTAATGGTGTTGGTTACATTCAATAAAAAAACACACATGGCCTGTTCTCAAGTCCATTTAAAGTTTAATTTTTTGAACAGTTGTTTGAAATGGATTGAATCATTATTTATAATAATCTTGGAGATTTTTGAATTGCCACTTTATAAATGTACTTGCATTGCTAGCACTAAGCTTTACTGTTAGACTTACAGGAAAATCTAAAAAGCACTGAAAAAAAATGCATATCTGCATTTCTCTAGACTTTTTCCTCCAACTGATTTATTTGCAATGCATTCTGAAATTGGCAAATCTTTAAAGGAAACATTCAGTTCTGCCTTAGATTGTGGCCAAAATGAGTGTTTGAAAATTCAGTGCTTCATTAGATTCAAATTACTTTACAGTCATCTTAAAGGTAAGAAACCGGGAATATTTCAACACTAAAGCGTGTCATTGACAAATAAATGGCTCTCCTATCAGTTATCACAAATATCACAAAACTGTTTACTCAAAACCATTCATTCATATTCTGTTAACATTTTGTTCTTGGAATAGGTTTAAGGCCAAGAGAGGCTAATTTTCATTGTTTTGATTTCATTTGGAGAATTCTACTTACAAATGAATCTGCATGATTTCATTTTCAGGCTAGTTGCCAGATGAGATTTAAAATAGCACAGGCGTTGCAGTGGCAAAAGGAACACAAATAAATATTTAGACCCCCATAATGGAGCATCAGCTTCATGAAGATCTGGATGAAACATGATCATTGACAATCAGACAATCTGTCTGGTGTAATACGCGTTGGCCTGCACTAATGTGAATAAGATGGCATTACATCAGAGGGCAAGCCCCTGCCTCTGCAGAGCATAACCTCAACAAATGTAACATGAGGACGGTCGAGAATCTATTAAAATATCCGAAGGGCTACACAGAAGTTTAAAACTAGGAATAATGTTTCTACTCCATTTCTCACAGCTGTCAGGCAACATCTCAATAATAAAAGGTTCATATCTTCTTCGGATTGTCTGCCCCTGGAAATAGTGACATGACATACAGCCAAGTATGGTAATCCAAAATTAGAATTCATGCTCTGCATTTTACCCATCCAAAGTGCACACACACACACACACACAACAGTGAACACACACCCGGAGCAGCAGACAGCCATTTATGCTGCGGCGCCCGGGGAGCAGGGCACATCAGTCGTGGTATTGCCTGCCCGAGACTCAAACCCACAACCTTAGGGTTAGGAGTCAAACTATCTAACCATTAGGCCACAACTTCCCAATAGTATACCTTATTTTCTGAGACAAAATAACATAAGCATTAAAAAAACCTCAAATACAAGGTGAGATTGTGGGGATCTGATCATAAAACAACAGCTTGAGATGTAGCAAACAAATAAATCAATGACGCACACTACAAGGTGAACATCTGTGAAATCTGTGAACTGTTCAATAAATCACAGTAAGCATAGAGTGAGGTCAGGGTAAACAATTATTTTACTAAATCAGTATTAAATAGTTTTCCACAAAATTACATTACCATTTTTTTTATCACTTCAGCATCTCTATATCTCAAGATATGAGCACTTGCTTAAATTTTTTACACAGACAAAGGAGACGCTGATGAGCAAACTTGTACTTAGCAAATAGGTAATTACCAGAGGTTTTGTCTGAGAGAAGAGCAGCTCTATAAAGCCAAAGAAAAGACCAGAGATAAGAGTAGACAGCATCCAGCCGATGATGAGTCCATGAGAAACACTGCCAGAGCTCTGATGAAGCCCTGCCTCACTGAATTATATGCCAGGAAGACAGCAGCTTTGAACAGATTTACACAGGATTTTCATAGTCAGATCTTACACCTGAGAATGAGACAGTAAAAGAAAAAAAAAAGATAAAGAAAAAACTATATTATCTGGCCGTCTAAGTTAATTTGAGCATCCCGGTGGAAAATGATTGCACTACAGGTCAGATGAGAGTACAATTAAGAATACAGACTTCCCATCTCTAACCTACCCACCACTGAGAAAAACAACCACTCAGCCAACACCAAAAAGACATATTTTTAAACCCAAAACTTGAGGAAAAGTGAACAATTTATCATGTGGCAGATACAGAATAGGGATCGACCGATATATCGGGACGATTTTTGAGGATTAAGCCAATACGTGGTTGTTGCGTTCGCCGATAGTTTTTTCAGCTGAAATATTGCCATACACTTTGAAAGTGGAAACACGTTGCTCTATATGTGCATGCATCTACAGCTAAGAAAGTATGTGGGTCAAAATGGAAACCGCGAATGCCTCGTCTATAAAACAGCTTGCCATTGAATTTAGGGAGCTGCAAATATTTAATGGTATTTGTAGGAGTTTTTATTCAGCGACCACCTGGCTGTGGTTTGGACCCGTGCTCTTAAAAGAAGCGACCCGGTTGCGAAGCGCATGTTTGTCGGTATCGGCATCAGCACTAAAAAATCCATATCAGTCGATCCCTAATACAGAATGAGGCATTTTGGAAATAGTGCTATATTATTATTTTCTGTGAGTGGTGAGTCAGCATGTCCTTTCATTTGGAGTTCGGGGAAATTCTAAAAGCCCTGCCAGATTCAATACAGCAACCTGCCAAACTGCGTTCACAAATAGGAAATATGTGCGGTCACTCAAGTAAAAAAAATAGAGTTAGGTAAACAGCATCATCAAGGTAAGACCTGTCAGTGTCTCATGATCTACAAGGGTATTTATCATGCTACTGTTGCTTTACCCTGCAAATTTTAGACCTAATACCTGTGTGAGAATAATTAGCATGCTTTGAAGCACATTCCTGCCCGTCCCGTGGGTATTGCTATTAGATGGCTCTTCATGCTTAATTAAACTGAGAAAACAAAGGGACAGTTTGTACTGTTAACCAACTTGAACTTACTATATTTAGAAATTATCCCTCTCCCCACCCTTAAATATAAAGCAACACAAGTCCAAATGACTAATGAAAAATCCTGGCTCGTAGTAGTTCCCATGGACGTTCTTCTTTAAGCAGGCTTAGTGTTGTGTTTTTTTATCAAAACATATGTAATGGATGAATGGGTATGTCGCCCCGCATCAGACATCAGTAATCAATCGGGCCGAATCTTGGGAGAAAAGGTCAGTGCTGATGAATAGCCTGTGCTCTGCTTATATTGCTGGCTTACATGGGAAGTGGGCAGCCGTCTGAATGAATAGGAACAGGCAGACTGCTGGGCAGGGAGACTCTCGAGCCTGGGAAAAAAAGATAAAAAAAAACTGTGGCTCAGTGGGCCCACAGAAAAGACTCTCCACTCCAAACAATGCGGGTTAGAAACCTACAGCTTCACCAGATCGGCTGTAGAAATCCAGCAGAGTGGGGTCGTGGAGAGAGCAGCCCACTGTCCAACAACGCAGCCCCTGCGTGGGCTGCAGGTCACTATCAGGCCAGAGACTACAAAGCTTGGAAAATAAATTCTGCAACTGTTTCACTTATGTAAAGCGAACACTGTAAAGCGCTGTTATCTATATCAGTGATACACAAATGGAAACTTTAATATTATTAATATTAATATTATACAAAAATTATTATATTGATATTATTGATTGCTATTGATTTTAGATTTTAATGCCAAAATAGAATGAATTGAAAGCAAAAATAAAAAGGTTTATTTTCTTGCAAAATGACATTGTTGATAGAAACTGATAACAGCAGTGGTCTATTATTATGGCAAAGCAACATGATAAAAAAACTAAAAAAAACAATAAGAGATTCAAAACAACAGAGGAAAAGCAATAAAAACAGATGAGAATGTAAAATGACTCAGACGAAGCTGGGCACTGAGGCTAATTTTCTTTTTTGGCCTCTGCAGTGCTTCTGTGGAGCGCTTTAGTGATTTCACTTATTGTAGTTCATCACTACTTTCTGGAGCCAGGTTCAGAGCTAAATAAACTCTACAGAAGCTAAATGAGAAAATTCTGCCAGTCTGATGCAGTTTCACACTTCAGACACCAAGGCTTGAAGGCTGAAACTCAGGAATCTTGTGGAGTGCCACAGACAGAGATAAATGAAACCAGTTAGACTGTTTATCAACAAGATAGTGAGCAAGCATATTACAATGGCCTTCGGAGGACTCTAACTCAATGCGATAACTGATAATGAAGACTCCTTGTAGTTATTGTCCATCTACCCACCACTTAACAAATGTGGCCAGTTAGCATTGAGTGTCCTGTTTATCAAGCTTCAATGAATCCTATTTGCACCTGAGTGGCGGTACATGTTTGTTTCGGTTTCTGATGTTGCGCTGCATAGCCCAGCTCGTGAAATCTTACTGGTCCAAAATCCTGCTCCATCTAACTGGATATTAACTTGAAATCTCTTTTGACTGGCTGTGATTATCATCAACATCACATTTAGTGTGAACAACGTGGTCAATCAAAAGACCCGCTGGCCAACCATGAACACAAACTGCGTGAGGCCCCCACATAAATTAAATTCTTTGTGAACTGTCAAGATCTCATTGTCACACCTCTTCCTTTGATTAATGAGGTAGAAATAACATGGCATGATAATCCTGTCAGTGCCATCCTGTCGCTAAACAGAAACAGCACCTCACCTAAACTCTTCCAGCAGAGATTCACAGGCCTGATAAGCATCCCTCTCTCGTATTAAATGCAAAGAATTTTCTTCTTCTCTCCAGCCCAGCTCCTTTAAAGAGACACAGAGAGAAATCTAGGCCGTCAACCACCAGCATACGACATAAATATTCATGAAACGGAGACTGTGTGTTTCATCAGGGCCTCACTTTTATTTCATCGGCATCTTTGCTAAGAAAGACAGAATGATACACTGCCTCATTACACGGAGAACTGAACCAAAAGTCTGTTGCTTAAAGTATGTCTCCTTGCAAGGCCAAAACACAAAATCCTGCTCTGACTCCGAGTTATCTATGGAAAGGTGTTTTTGGGAAGTGAAACCTCTGTCACTTAGATGCAGTGCTGGATTGAATGCACTAGTATGTTTCAAATGCACAATCAGATCCATGGCCTGTGTCGCTGACATTAATTATCCCTCAGTGTGCTGGAAGAATAGGTTATGTCTGCATGCATGGATGCATCATTATGCTTAATTGCTTCATCAAATTGTGTCTAACCTCGTTTTAGTTTCGACAGAAATTCAAGCTATGGCTATATTTAAAATAAACGTAATAATGAGCAAGCAAATACATACTGTTTCCTCCAGGAAGGGAAAAAAAGTGAAGTAATAATTTCCCAATTGACCTTTCTTAAGCATGCTGGCTCCAAATAAAGCTTTAAATGAAATTTCACAAACTACAAAGCAATATACTGTAACATGAAATGTAGCTAACTCATTTGTTTGTTTCTACTCGCTAATGCAAAGTGCAAGTTGGCACCGTAATAAAAATGACAAAAATTTGCATACTAAAAGAAAGTGAACTGAAATGTTGAAGCAAAGGTATTCTAATATCCTTTAACGTTGCTATTAAAAGCCAATAAACACCATTAATATCCTTTAGCAGTGTTAATTCTTGATTTCTCATTTGCTACACAATCTTCTCAATTAACTACTACATGAGTCTCTCTGATCTAGAGTGCACAATGGTGTGAAGTTAGTGAGATTACATTTAGGACAACAGTCACCCGACATGATCTTCCTGTACAATTAAAAAAAAAAAAAAAAAAAAAACAGGCCAACACTCCTTTTCAAGTATACGAGCAGTTCATAAAATGCAGCTCTTACATCTATGGTTTCTGGTCTGGATTTAAATGAGAACAAAATCAGTCAGTACCTCAGGGTGCACATGTAGGAGCCGATTCTTTAGACTACTTGAATGGTCTAATTAGGACTAATTTACTCAGTAAAAATAGAAAAGCAGACTTTTGCAGAAAGCTGCATGTATAGAGGGGATAAAATTAGTGGCCTAACGGAGGAGGAGTGAAATATGGCACCACTTGAATTACCAGCCTGAAACAGGAAGACTATATTATTTTCTTGTTTTGGCTGATAAATTGCAAAATTCGATACTAAATCATAATAATATTAAGATAATAGTACTTTAGATAATAGTAAATAAAATACAGATATACATAAGTACTGATATGGTATGGTAGATATTTTTACTGGAAAACAATGTTCACTTTTTATTCAACGGACAAAAGTCTAGGGAAAGCATGGTATGGCGCTTCTAAAATTCTGATTTCAGCTGCACAATGACAGGATTTTCTCTCTATGTTTGCACCATCTCTCTCATCAGACAGACCTGTTTGATCTGTCTTTTTAAAAAGCCCTGACCCTAATTCTGCGAGCAGCATGCTTTCATGAAGTAATTCATAACAGAGCAGAGGAGGAAATAGGCCACCGCTCTGAGGACTGCTGCACATGTCATTGAGAAGCCACAGACAGTCTGAGTGTAATGCATGTTTACTGCTAAAAACATTACAGGAATGACAAAATATGATACAACTTCCTTGATAAGTTCTCTCAGACAAAACAAATTTATATTCAGTAACTTACTTTGCTCATCCATAACCTTAAGCAAGATCCTTGTGTCCTTCTGTCTGACTGACATTCACATTAGATAAAGGAACCTTGAGAATCCTGCATCAAACCATTCCAGCTTCCACACCATTTGACACTAAATCAATACCCCTGCACCCATCAGGAGAAATCTGATCTTCCCTTCTGCAGTCCCAAGGGCTGGAACATTACACCTGCCCATAATATCTAAATTCAACCTCTTCCAACCAGCCAATGTGCATGAAGTTTGTAAATAACATTCAATTCCAACAGGAAAGAGAACCCAGCTGAAGACACAACAAATATGAACTCCACTTGACGCCTTTCAAAGAGTGAACTTGCAGCTTACAACATCTTGGCATGAGTATGATTAAGCATGATTATAGTGAAGATGGTAGCTCTAAGGGAGGCCTATTTTACATGTCACTATGAAGAGCAGTTAAAGCATCATCGCCAAATTAAAAGAGTCTTCTCACAGATCAATATTTAAGTATTAACAATCATCAAATGTACAGTTTTTAAGTGGGCTTGTCGAAATAATAACGCAATTTCTAAATCTTGTAAAAATATTTATTTGATATTCAAATTAAAGCTATAAATATACATAAAATATATACATATAGATTAACATATTATATTACACACTAACTGAGTACTTTTTATATCAGTGTGAATCAAAAGAACCACTATATTCAACCAACAACAAAGAAAGAAAATAATTAAATAAAAACTAATTATTTGTATTTTAACGTATTAAACAAAATATATAGGCCAAGCTATTCTAACTTTCCATTTGTTACAGAATTTTAAATTAAGAAAGATATTTACTCATGGGTTTTATTCCTAAGTAACTATTATTGTTTACGATCTGTAATATTTTACAATTTCAAGTTTGAAACAACAAAACTGCATTCATTAGCATGTTTCATTCTACAATACAAGCAAGCCAGTAAATATTCCCCTAAAAGAAAATTCACTGTTTAAAAGCAAAATATGACTGTTTGATTGACAGGTTGTTTGACACATGGCTGAGGAAAGTCTGTGCCTCAGTAAGACAGCATAAGATATCGCACTGATATCAGAGGATAAATCTAAGATAAAAGGAGAACGCAGGCTGGTGACAGCACAGGGCACAGTTTTCTTACAACAGAACGGGCTATTATGCACACTAGAGGAAGCTGAGGACAGTTGACCCTGAAGACCTTGCAAACATCAAATTCCTTGTTTTGAAAGATGACAGCAGGACGCCCTACCGAAGGAAGTTTTAACCACTGATAATTTTTTGAACATTCTGAAAAGGCAAATACACAAACTCGCATTGGGCTCCTCACATTAGAAGAGTGAAATACATGAAAAAAAAAAAATCACATCACTCCAAGGACAAAGCAGCAAGCGACAAACTTTTTTATATAAATCTGAATTTTTGTCCCAACCATAAAAACTGCATTATTCTGGATACATTTATTTATTTATTATTTTTTGTGGTTCTCTCATGATTCTGAAGAAAAAACAGACAACTAAACAAAATCACATGTAATTTATGAATAAATAATTCAATGGCTCACTCAAGATGTACTTGTTTAATTTACTGAATGAATCAACGTTTTTGAACGAATCTCTTGTATGATTCAAAGACAAATATATCTTGACAACCCCCTCTTTTCGCCACTTACTGGCGTAACAATTGAAAGATAAATCTTCATTTGAAGTATCAAATTACTTTCAAAAGAATATTTACTCTTCTTACTAATCTTAATCACTACCATACACATCAGAGTTTATATCTGAACTGTAATAAACTTTTATTCCAGTACTTAGTGATCTGAATGTTTGTAACAGAAATAATGATACTGTGTGGTTGAAAAGACTGAAGCGGTTTCATTCATGATAGATGACAGCTGCTCTCTTTAAGGACAATGGCGGCACGAATGCAAATGTAAATGTTCAAATCTTCAAAACACACTGATGTGATCGTACGCTGCATGGACGAACCAACAAGAGATCACAACATTGATTGCACATGTCAAAGGTGGAGAAATGAAACAGGAAAATCATTGTAATTTAGGAATAAAATCACATTGGTGTTTAAATCGTGTTCACAAACTTTTACGATCTATTAAATGAAAGTGCTTTGTCATGTTGGTGGTGACACCTCTCTTGCAACATGTTTAGCAGTTACAGATATTATACTTAGCTTTTTGGGCATCTGACCTCAAAAGTTGCCAAACTTGGAGCGCTTCAATTAGCAAGCAAGGTCCTGGCAGATCACTAGGTCACAGATATAGAAAAAAAAAGTGCATAGGAATCGACAGGCAGAAAAGATTTAAATATGAACCCTGCATGTTCTGCATGTCTCAGTTAAGCCCCTTTCACACTGCACGTCGGACCCGCAATATTCCCGTAACATTGCCTGGTCGCCTTCTGTGTGAAAGCAACCACGTCCCGGAATTGATTACCGAATCGAACCCGGGTCGGGGACCTAGTAACATTGCGGTAATCGATCCGGAACGAGCGCTGTGTGAACAAAAGCCAGATCTAAGTCCGTATGGAAGTGATGACGCGCGTTATCGCGCGACTCTTTTACCGGCTGTTTTGAAGGAAGATCAACATTCACGACGAAAACATATGTGCAAACTGTAATGAAGCAGAGATCAGTTAGTTCCTCACTTTCCGCGCTGACGCCGAGATCGTTTGCTTGCTTCAGTTAAAGTATAACGTGCCAAGCGTTGTCGACTCGTACATTACACGTCACGCGCTGATGTCACGTGTCGTTACGGGATCTTCAAGGGTTGTGTGTGAAAGCACGCACATATACCGGGTCATCACTGGCAGTGTGAAAGTGTCAAATCTAGCGACCAGGGAACAATTACAGGAACACTTTACCCCTGTATTTGCCGGAATGGCAGTGTGAAAGGGGCTTTAATTAATGGCTGAGATGCCTGATTTAATTTACTACACACTAAATGAGGACATAAACTCACTAAATGAGGACATAAACATATGAACAACAATTCCAGAACTGCTCCGAGAGTCACTTCATGAGCATTTGACCATTTGATTTGAGTAAAACTAGAATCATATTACATTCACAGAAATGCACAGGTACAGGTGTTGGGTGATATGAAGATTTTTCAAATCCCGTGAGATCGACGATATACAATATTATCGTGCATGGGTGGGGCAAGAGAGAGACTCTTTGTTTTTGTCATAGCATAACTTTTTGGTGTTTAAAACCGCAGAGGTGCGTGAAAGAGAGCCTATAGCATCACCAATAATTGAAAAAATATACTTAAAAACATACTAATAAAACTGATTTCATAGGGCCCTATGTTATTCATATTCCATTTCTATATTTAAACAAGGGCCTGCTATGTTTGCTGTTACAAGCAAACACTTCCAAAAGCAGATTCTCATCTAGCATCAATAAATAAAACCACAAGCCAAAATCACTGTTGTGAAAATGCGCCACAGGATCCAGCAAGAAGCAATAGAGTTCCTGTGTAATCGCTCTGAATACTACATATTTATCTCCAGAAGCTGGAAAAGATACTAAGTTTCAAAGCATCTGAGAGAGTGAACAAGCAGGCTTATTACACTTGCTTGTTCCACGAGTCACAAAGTCAATGTTCCTGACAAAATACCAGTGCTTTCCATTCTACTCCTCTGGCCAGCAACATTTCTTCCCGTTTAGAGTCTTTATGTCTTCGCTTGACCTTTATCTGGCAGACATTGCTTGAGAAAGGATGTGATCAATTAAAAAACCTGGCTTACATAAAATTTAAATATCTGACAGATAAAGCGAAAATAATCTTTGACATTAAATTTTATCAGATATATATTATATGAAAGCTGTTGATTATAAATGTCAGATGAGTCAGTTCTTATAAGAAATTAACAGGAAGTCTCCTCCTTTACAGAGTCAGTTTATGACCCAGGTTATTATTTGTATCCAGAGCTATGCAGATCACACTGACATGCCTGCAGAGTCCAGGTGCGAGTCACATCCAAGGACAGGTCAATGCTCATTAATTCAGCACTGCATCTGAGAGCTGACAAATCCCAGCATCTATACCTCCAAAAATAACTTTGCTTTGCAGATGGTTTGTCACAATCACTATAAATAAAACCCCATCATAAATAAAAAAAAAATGTTTTCTTGCAAAGGTAAGTCAGTAAGGCAGAGTTCAAATGTGTTTTTAGGTTGACTGTGCAGCATGATAGAGATCAGAGCACCACTCGGTAGAAGACGTCTCACAAAACTTAGCCTACAAGAGACTTTTCTGTGACCTCCTCAGCGAGCAAGAAAAACTCCACAAGATGGCTTTGAGAAAGGCCCACTGTTGAAGAGACAAGCAGCTTTCGATCTCCAATGTACAACTAAATAAGCACATATCAAAGCCTTTGCAGTTTCACAAAAGAATAACACAACTTGGTGTGGGTTCAAGTGAGCATTCAAGTGAGTTTTGAGAAAGAAATGGGACAAGAAAAACTGAAAAAACAAAAAAAGAGGTCACTGCAAACTCTATCAATAAAGCTCGAGAAATGTCTGGAGGTCGTGCATCTATCAGGAACAGAATAAAATCAGTCTCACCCTGGGCAGCTGGCTGGATCCATCCACGATCACTCCGTGCCAGCAGCTGATCAAAGAACCCAGGGCAGCCTGTGGCATGAAAACACTCCAGAGGGAAAGTAAACTTTACCCAAGTGTACTTCAAGAGCAAAGAAAAGAAATGGCAAAAAGCAATAAGACAGTGGTTTGGTCTTGACTTCATAATATAGCACAGTATGGATGTGTTCCAAACCCAAACTAGCAGCATCCAAACTAACACGAAACCTCATTAGCAACAAAATTGGAACTCTCTACATAGTTAGAGCTTAGCATATTGCTAAGCTAAAGACACATTGTGCACAAGTGCATTCTGGGATGTTACATGTATACCGCAAAAACAAGTTGGCCAAAACAAGTTATCTTGGAATAAAATACATGTCATAATTCCAAATACACTTTATTTGGTGTCAATATACCAGTGCAATAGTTTATAAAGCTTAAAACTGTCAAAGGAAGAATTCTACCATGGAAAACCTGACACTTTAAACCAGAGTGGACCAATGAGATCTAACTGATGGCTGTTATTGCCTAAATGTGCAGATGAATAATGAAAACATTCAGTCTTTAATGATTAATTTATGAGTCTCAATCCATAATATCACAAGTCTGTGTCCTCAGGAAGCAGTTCACTGGTACAGAACAGAAAGCCAATGGTTTATGCATATAGACATTTGTTTTGAAATTCAATTCAACAATCTTGGGGAAAATTACAAGGGCTAATCAGCTTGACTTGAAAGAAAATGCATAACTTACCCAATGAAGAACTTATACGCCTAATTATGTTAAATAATGTTTTCAGAGTTAATTTCAAAGAATAAAGGTGTTTTTAAAAGGCAACGTTAGATCATGGACAAGAAGGGCTTTATGAAAAAAAATATATATATACACACACAACGGCAATCATCTCTGTCAGGCTGATAGATCCTGCTGTTTTAAAAGGGCTCAGGTCAGACGTGAGATGTGACCCAGAATCTCTTGCATATGACATAAACACCTCAAGCAGTCAAAACTAAAACTTAACTAGGAATAAAGTGTAAAAAAGGCCATTCGGCTAAGCAAGCCAGGACAGTTCACCTTTAATGAAGCAGCTCCCAGCAGAGATGGCAGATAACATCAGTGTTGGTATAGGCGGTTCTTCGTTGTCTTACAAGCCTAAATTGCTCTGTGTGTCCTAATTCTGTCAGGCGTGGTTTCACTCAAGATTTACATCGATTCTGAAAAATCCTAGATCACAGCAAATGCTCTTTACCACATCACTCTAACTTAAAGTATCACATTTTAAAATAAAGTATTTGGCCATTTCACTTGATGTGCTAATCAACAAAGATTTCAAATAACAGCAGCTCTGTCGAATATGATGAGTACTGACACAAAAGATACAGTTAAAATGGCCATCCTTTAGACGTACAAACATGCACAACACAGAAGTTTCACCTCTGACCTTTGTGTAAATTTGAAATTAACAGCTCAATAGTAAACACTAACTCAAATATCTGGGCTGTCTAATAAGTTATAGGCTAACCAAACACTGCTCAAAGAAAAGTACATCTTAAAACTGTTTAAGCATTGTGTGCACATCATTTAAGACCAGTATAATGCGAATGACTTGAAAAGACAGAGCAGCCACTCTGTGTTCAATTTTAACATTTATATATTTCAGCTCTAATATAAATCTACAAGTTAGCTGTCATCAGCCCATTCATGACTCGTGAAACAGCTTAACACAGCGTGACCTTGTTTGACCTGATCTCCACATCCCAATCCAATTAAAGGTATAAGAGATTATCTGAAGCAGCACTTACAGTTAAAATTGAAGTCTCCCTGTTTATATTACTCAGTATTCTTCAGAAGTGATCAACGACTTGCCAAAGGGTAAAAAACTAAATTTCAATAGTTATTCCCAGTGCCCTCAGTCATAACGTTTAATGGCGATCAGAAGAAATATCCCTCAAGAAGGTACTGAAATTATGTTTTGGCTAACTGGTTGTTGCTTGAAACAAGTCTGACAAAAGCAAGCATGTTGTACGCTTTTAATTCTACCAACAACACTAATGCTTAATGGGGTCATATGATGCTTTTTTAAAGATCAGAAGCACCAGATTGTCGTAGGAAAGTCAGAATTACCTCCTATGCTAGATGAAACGGTCATCCCAGAGCCATAGTAAGAAGAGAGTTATTTCAATGGAATTCCAAAACGCTTGATTCACGTAGACCTCAAATAGTTCCAGGAAGTTCACAGTGGGCAATTGAAATACACAGAGTTAGAGAGACAGAACTCTTAATTTTTGGAAATTAGTAGATAAAAAAAATATATATTTTTTTTTTTTACATAATTTATAAAATAATGTATATGTGGTATACAGCTGTATCAGTATTGTTTTTAAAAGATATATTTGAGGATTAATGTGGTTAGCTATCCTTGCCTGTCTTGTTAACATATTTTAGGCTAAAGGGCCGTACACACCGGGACGAATATCGGCGCGCGTTATTCGCCAGCGTTTTTCAATGCGTTTTTTGTGTTCACACCCAAGCGATTTTCGCTGACGATGAGCCGAGTGAACATGCAAATTCATTCCCTGACATTAGATGGAGCTTAATGTAAAACAGAAATAACCCGGTACACAAGGTGGCGCTGCGCAACTTTACGCTTCTGACACTCGCTTTTCACTCAGCAGAAGAGAGCAAGTATTTACGCGCTTCTTGTCAAAATCATACAAAGAAAACATGAATATTTCAAGCACCAGTTCCAGCGATGAAGAAATTATTGTTCTGTTGAATGAGGAAAGACGCCGGAAAAGACACCGATTTTGGATACATCCCATAGTTACGAGAAGAGAAGAACATGGGGAGTTTTATCGACTGGTACAAGAGCTGAAAATGTATCATGAGCGTTTTCGGGGATATTTTAGAATGTCCGTCAGTGAGTTCGAAAATTTACTTCAACAACTGGCTCCCTCGCTTAAGAAAGAACAGACACACTACCGTAAACCAATTGACCCAGAACAGCGTTTGGCCGTGCGTTTACGGTGAGTTTGTTTACATTGTTATTCACTTCAATGAATGTTGTAAAAACATATGTGAAGCATTGTTAAAAACTAGTTTTTGTCTATTTCTATTTCAGTTTTCTGAGCACTGGGGACTCGTACCACACTATTGCGTCCAGCTTTCGACTTGGTGTGTCAACTGTGGCTTCGATAGTGAGTGAAACCTTTGATGCAGTGTGGCACTGCCTCAGAGATGAACATTTGCCAGTGCCTACTGAAGAGATGTGGAGGAGTACAGCCAGGAGATTCCATGAAAGCTGGAATTTCCCTAACTGCTTGGGAGCCATGGATGGGAAACACAAGGTTACAATGGTAAAAGTCTGTGTTTGCTATAGAAACGACATCGTGGTCTTCTACCAAGGTAACTTCAGCCTCTATATACAAATACAATTAAATATACATTTGTGTGTTTTAAAAACTTGCATGTTAGTCAAGTTCAAATACATCTTAATGTTCATTGTCGTTTTACTAATCTCATGGTAAATATTAAGTTTGTCAATTTTAAGTGAAAACTAATCTTGTTTAATGTTTTTGCTCAATCTGTTCCTTTAACACGGTACTTCTTTAATAGTTAAGAGGTCTAAGTAGAAAATACAGTAATAATGTACAGGTTTACTGTGATTACTTCTATAATGTGGTACATATTTTTTTTAAATTTAGCCTAGCATGATTCTTAAATAAAACTGCTCCCCTATTTCAAACTTTTCATTGTCACTAAGGTCCATCAGCATCCTGTGCAAGTCTATTAAATAACTCCTCACCAGCAAAATCACTTTTAAAAGCCTTAATAACACAACGGTGGATGAAACTTCATGAAGAGAATGAATAACATCCCGTAAATCTAGGAATAATCAGTTTTAATGCATAGGGTAATCTGGTTAGCTGTACTGATAATATAAAATTTTATAATACATATCTTACCTTTTAAAAGTAACAGCTGTCTCTTCTGTTGCATCTCTGTGGCGCTGATAGTATTAGCGCTAACTTCCGGGAACTATTGAGCGGCTCCATGATCTGCCATTGATGTAAAAAACTGGTCCACTGGAGTGAACAGAGTTGTCGGACCTCTCTCTCTCTCTCCACAGCTCTGGGTCATCCATAAAATGTGTCGCTGTTCTACGTAATCTTAAAGATTCCTAAATGCACTTTCAGAAGGTCAAATAAAGTGCTTTTGCTTAGATACACACAGCATCTCCCTGGCATGGCTGATTCAACACTAACTGCGGTTACTGAAACCACACCTTCCTTCTTTGCTTGAACATTTGGGCAGCATTACACAAATATTTCGACATAGTGACGTAGACGTGGGTGTTTGAATGAGCCATTTTAGGGGGGAGAGCAGAGTCTTAACTTTGATAAAGAATATCTCTTTGGATTTGAGACTTTAGTATTTGCAACTTTACAGATCTTCTTCATGCATCAAGAGCTTGTAACATTCCAAAGAGAAAGGAAAAATTGAAATCGCATCATGTGACCCCTTTAAATAACACTGACATGCCACACAGGACATACTGAACAGACACAAAACAGGTAGTATGTATGGAGTACCCATTTGCATTTCAGTCAAATTAGAGTTAACAGGAAGAATGAGCTGTCAGAACGGAGACTGAAGATTCTCCACAGATGAGTCATCCATCCCGTTGCTCGTTCCCACAACTGGAGTATGTTTGCTGTGCTGGAAGTTTGCACTGAATACAGCAATCAAAGAGGCAGTTTATATCAAGAGTGATTCAGGAGTTGATCAAGGCACAAGATTGTTTGAATAAATTAAAGAAGGTCCTTTCAATAGCAACAGGTCTAGTGATGCATCAGAAAACGCTCTTCTGCAGCCTTTCAGAATACATAAATATTCTACAAGAGCCAAATAAATAAATATTATATGATTAGGACAACTTAGCAAAGTAACCCAAAACCAAGCCCAATTTTAGCCCAAACACTAACTGCACATACAAAATTCCCAGGATGATTAGAGTAAAAATACTAAGAAATTAAAGTACAGAAAAACCCATGTTGAACTGAATTCCCTCAAATTCTTTCCCAACTAATAAAACCCACAGATGTCTGAACAAATGTAAAATTTAATTATACTGCTTAAATGTTAAGGGTCCCAGCAAGCACTGCTTCATGAATATATTAAACCATATTATATAATTTTTTTTTTTTTTTTTTTTCTGTTTGTTGTTGTTTTGTCCATTTTTTTTTTTATTTGTTGTGTTATGATGCCAAGAGCTCATCTTTTTACATTTGTTGACTGTCACCATTTTTAAGGTTTGTGGGTCAAGTGTTGAGGTCTATGTAAAACGTTCTAAAACTATGTATATCCCAAATATCTTTGCTTTGTAAGGTGACTGTGATTTCACAATAATTCAACTAAAACGCCATCTTTTATGGTTACTAAAATTATCAATCAATTTGTTATCCACTGAAAAAAGAAATCTGCAGTTGCCTTGATTACTTTATTGACTGAATTTAGCACTTAGTGAACAAACAAATTCAAACTTATTAAAAAAAAGTAGTGTTATTCAGGACAAATTTTAAGACAATTGAGAAAACCGACAAACCTGAATGCATTAGGTTGCATTGAATTTAAGTTTTCCCAGCAATTCCCTTTTTAAAGTGTGTAGATACACTCAAAGTAAACTGTAAACAGTGCGAACATTCCCAAGGTATGAGAGTTTTGTGCAGGGGAACTCCGCGGCACACCATATTGCCAATTGAATACCGACTGAGAACTTCTTTTGTCAAGGCTTCCACATTATCCCCCATTGTAGGAATTCCCTGGCTGTTCTCAAACATCCCCACTCGAAGTGGGAATTACTTATACGCAAAGAATCCATAAGATGCTTTTCATGCTCATCACACACTCGCTCACTCACCAGAGTGTGGAGGTCAGAGGACAAACCCATGTATGAGATTCCACCAATTAATGGACATGCAGCCTGGAATGACAAAGTCCTCATTCCCTAACAATGCGTCCTTAGCCCTCAGAGCTGGGGGTTAGAGTTCAGAAAAGGCTTTGTGTGTGGCAGCACTGGTTATTCATAGACAATGAACCCTTTGATCGAATTGCCAACTTTTCAGTTGCTGAGAGGATTTGAAGTATGGTTTCGTTTGCCAAATGTATGAGGTTATGTAAGCAGTAGAAACATTTCTGAACTTTTAGGAGAATACAGAACACTGCTTTGTTTTTCCCATTTATAGCAGAAAATTTACGGGAATACTCTAATTCGGAAAATAGATATAAACTACTGTTCACAAGTTTGAGGTTGGTAAGAATTTTTTTTTTTTAAATGTTTTCCAAAGATCTCTTACTTTCACTAAGGCTGCAATTATTTGATCAAAAACCATAAAAACATGGGCTAATATTGTAAAATATTTCAATTTAAAATAGCTACTTAATTATATTTTTTTATTTACTTGGTAAAGCTTAATTTTCAGACGTCATTACTCCAGATTTCACATGATCCTTTAGAAATCATTCTAATATGATGATATGGTAAATTTTTGAAAATGTCTTATTGTCATTAACAGTTGTGCTACTTAATATATTTGGAAACGGTGAAATACTTCACATTCATGAAAGAATATTTTGAAAAAAGAAATATTGTGTGTGTGTGTGTAATATAGACGCAGATTTTTCAACAAATAAATAATGATAATTATTATTATTATTACTTAGCATTACTAGTACTAAGGACTGTAATATAATAATTATATAACACTCCATTACATTTTATTAGTCCTGAGAAACCAGACTCACTTCTTGCAGGTTTATAAAGGTAAACCATGATGAGTAGCACATAGTCGTCACATCAGTCAGCTAAAGCTTGCACTTACACAAGCGTTTTGAGCTGAGTATTCCCAACTGTTAATGAAAGAGCTCTGCAAAGTGCTTAGGATGGTGCTCCCACCACCATAACATGGACAAAGTGTTGTAAAAGCTAAACACAAACACATGTACATTTACTTTGCTGACACAACATATCTTTAAGCAGGAAAGCAATAATGATGAGGTTGAGTACAGTACACATTCCCCATAGTTAAAGGAGAGTTAGTTCATTGCACAGCACTTTGCTCGACATCTTTTCCTGATGTTTTGTCAATTCCAGACTTATTTGTCTGTTTAACTAAGCTGCAATGCGTCAGCCTAATTCAAACATCCTTCAGCTCTGAGGTTCTCCTAAACCCTCTCAAATAAGCAGCCCAATTACAGCACTCATATTCCCTGCCAAGATTATTCTATCTTCAGATACACTATGCTCCTGCAAGTCCCTGTCGGAAAACTTAACATTTGGCCATGACTGAGCAGAGATCCCCTTTACAAATCAAGCAGAACTAATTGGTTAGTTGTTACACAGCGAACAATATTTTTTAAGTACAAAAAGGGGGAAGAAGTAATCAGTTTTTGTCTGAAACACTACAACTACAACATAACAGTTCACTACACTACCCAAATGTATTTTCTTCCAACTATGTCAGAATACCCTAAATGGAATTCAAGTCTTGCAGAAGTGGGCTAACTTTGCATTAGCCTTGCTGTCTAAGACAACATGCCCATTCAACTGAAAATATCAACGAATTCCTTTTTTTTTTTTAACTACTGTTTGTTCCAGAGAGGTGAATCACATTAGTTCAGCCACTGAGAGGAAGGTTTGTACAATCTCTTCCTCCCCACAATGGCTTTCTGAAAAGCACTGCCTTATGTCATTCTGTTTTGCATGTGTTTGCATAGACTTACAAAGCAAATGCTGTTCTCGTTCAAAGAATTAAAGCCATTAACTCAAACGCACATTATCAGCCACTAATGTATGTGAAGAGAGGGAAAAAAATGAAGAAACACGGACAGCGATATGCTTTGACATTTAAATTCGAAGATTTCAATTCTCTCCTCATTCCACAGAGCAGTGTGATGACCTAAAGGCATTCACCAAGTACACATGAAAAAATGCAAACCCCTTCACATAAGGACAACAGATGGCTGCTGGAGAGAATCAAACTTTAATATTACAACACACCCCGTACCACAGTGATGTGGCTGACACTGTGATCTTGAATCACATATGCTGTTTTCACCAAACAAATTAAGCTTAGTCTACTGAGAGAGGTTCATTTTTAAAACGGTCTGAGGATATTACAGAAAATCTAAACTTGCTGGCTTTTGTTACAAGCATTCATTTTATCTCAGGACAAGGCTTACAGAATTTAAAATAAGCTGGATAGCAAGTATAAATGGCTGAATCCCTGAATGTTAATCAAATGCGACCCTATTCTTCAATCATAAGACTAAATGACACCATCAAATATTTAAAAAGAAAGAAGGGAGGAAACATGAAGTAAGGCATTAGAAAGCCAACATAGATTTGTGACGGACACACTTCCCGTCTTCCACAGTGATGCATTGCTAATAAGACTTAAACATAACAGGAAAACTAATCCCGTCTGGATGGAAGCATTCCAAAGCTTTAAATTTCTCCATCAAGAGTAATACGTGTAAAACATTTTGTAATAACATTACAAATATTTATTCAATTTGTATTCATACAAGGACTGTCTTCACTGGTTAGGTAGGTCAGATATCAATATCTTATCCCACACTGCCTGTCTCAGTTAAAGAATAGATTAACTAATGAAACCATTTGATCTCATGCCTTTTGGGAAAGAAAAGCTTCAACTGCACAAAAAAAAAAAAAAGATTTTAATATGAGAGCTCTTCTATGAAGTGGTTGCTTTGGACACGATGGGTTTACACGATAGCAAATCAGTTCAATCACATCTAGGCAATGTGCAACCTATGTTGACAAGTACATGGGCTGTTATCAGTTTAAATGCTTATCTTGCTCCTTACCTTCAATTATATTGTCATTTCAGTGTTAAATGTTTAATGTGTTATTGCTTGTTATCAGTTGTGGTGAATATATGACAATTTCAAGGAGTTATGCATCACTGTTCTACAAAGAATCACTGTTAGAGTAGCTTGGAATTTGCATGCTAACTGATGCAGGAAATTGGAAATATGAGCGGCATACAACCACTCCGCCAATCAATAACAGCTCATTGCTTTAGCAGCTATTCAAATCTTGATGACAACACACGGGACAAAAAAAAATACAATGGAAGTCAAGAGGAACTGAAACTGGTTGGTTATCAACATTGATCAAAATATAGTTTTCTTTTTCTTTTTTTAAAAAGCCATACATGTTTGGAACAATGTGGAGTTAATGGTGACAGTTTTTGCTATTTTTGGATGGGCTATCTCTTTAGAGCATCAGGCTAGATTGGATGTAGCTGGCCTCAGTAACTGCAGAAAAACTTAATGAATGAAAGCTGTATCACAACACAGGCCAGAGCCCAAGCTATACATATACATATTGCTGTAATTATATCACCAAAATCAATATTTTGAGCACAGGACCAAGAGCACAGAGCTGCTTTAATAAGCACACAGACGCCTCCAGCTGACTTTACAGGCTTAATGTCAAGTCTGGGAATCTTTCAGAGACTGTAATGCAATTTAGGATTCACGGCATTATTTTTCTAAAGCAAAGTGGATAAAAAGGATGGCATTTTTCACTGTCTCACACGTATAACAACCAGAGTTTAGTTTAAAATACTGATTTGTGAGTGCAAACCCCTCCCTACAAAGCAAAAGGGAAAACCAGACCTTTATGTAAGGATACCCATATTCTCATTTGTCTAGACCAAAGGTTTTTAAACAGTATAATTTTTTTACACTTTAATTCAGGTTTTTACACAAGAAAATACATAGATGCCTTTTAATTTTTATGATGTGGTCACTGGCACGAGTGGTCATATTTGCTGGCATCCATAAGACTGAAAACCCCTGGTCTAGACCAAAGAAAACAGTACACGTAAAACCACAATCGTATGCTGAGGATTTTGATCTGCACCAAATCAATCGCTATAACACATTACGGAACACGAAACGTCTTCATGAAGGGCAATGACTCTGTTTCTTTGCATATCTCACATTAAAGGGTAATTTAACGATAAAATCCAGTGACGGTATACTAAGTTTATGCACCCTTAAAAGTAGGCTACAGAAAACAGTCCACCACCACCCGAGAGAGAGAGACTGTACGGTCTTGTAAATAAATATTACATCCTAATCGATTTCTACGTTAAATGCACACCAGTATATTGGCAATTAATACAACAAACAGCACAAAATAGCACCCTGTAAACGTGAGTTTTTTTTATGTACTACAGCCATTTAGTAGAGTTTATTATAGGAGAGGACGCGAGTGCACGCGCGCGCGCACATACATTCTAGCCGCTCCACTTTCCCCGCTCGTGCAGGCGTCTCACTAGCAAGTAATGAATAAATATAACAGTAACCCGCGATATTTAGGCACTTACCGGTGGTAGAATACTGGAAGTAATCGGGAAAATTTAAATCGGGGTATCAGTGTGGCTCAGCACCGCTCTCTCCAGTGATCCTCCACGAAGACCGCAGCGAGCCAGCTGAGAAACCCGGTGCCAGAGAGTCGCATCGTGAAATTAAGAGATTTAAACGAAAAATTCCCAAATGTCCGGACGAAACTGGATTGTGCTGCAGAAAATTGCACTTCAAAGTGGAGAAATTCTGTAGGTTCATTAAAAATGTCCTTGTGGTCAAGGAGTTTGTCTAGCTAGCTCTGCAGCTAGCTACGTTGTCTATGGTTACCATCCAGCTGTTCGCGCGGCGTTCCTAAACTGAAAAAGAAAATAGCTTAGTAGCTTGTAGCTTTAAAAAAAAATATATGACTGAATGTGTGACTACATTTGTCACGTATCTGCCGTCCATTTTATTGTTTGCGAATATATGAAGAGAGGTGTGCTGTCCCGTCTGCTGAGCCACGCGTACTTGCCTTGCCACCGGAGACTTCGTTTCAACATTCAAAAAAGCGTGACCGCCCAGTGGTATTCCATGCGCGTCACCGTGACCACATAGAGTGCGATTGGCGCAGAAGGCAGAAGCGCCGTATTTAATTTAATCATTTTTTCACGTTCTAATTATTATTTCTTGTTAGGGCTCGGTGTATGACTTTTCAAGATCATGAAATTGTCGTACTGTGCTCATTTTCTCTTGAAATATGCTGACACATCATCTCAATCTGGCACTGACTGGCATGTATTAAGGTATGTATTAAATATTGCTGTTTTATTTAACTTGTGTTGTTAATATTGCCGACCTAAGGCTATCATCTGTATATTATGTTATACTTTGTCTTGTCTATTTATTTTATTATTTTTTTGTTTGTTTGTTTGTTTGTTTGTTTGTTTGTTTTTACTCATAGTACTGTGTATATTATGTCATACTTTGTCTTGTCTATTTTTTTTGTTTGTTTGTTTGTTTTTACTCATAGTACTCGTGTATATTATGTTATACTTTGTCTTGTCTATTGTTTTTTTTGTTGTTGTTAGTTTGTTTGTTTGTTTTTACTCATAATACTATTATCAAAAGTAGCAACTCAACTTTGAAAACTTATATTTATGCATTTAGCAGACGCTTTTATCCAAAACGACTTACTTTGCATTCGAGCTAACAGTTTTCTCCTAACATGTGTTCCCTGGGATTGGAACCCCCAACATTCCACTTGCTAACACAATCCTATACCACTTGAGGTACAGGAACACTATATTATATAAGATGTTTATTTTTTTAAAATAAATATTGTCCTCCTGTCAGGACATAAAGTTTTTATTAAGTTTAATATATTTAAATGTAAAGTAAGTATTGAGTTATGGTCTGAGAAGAGGTTTCAAGGGTAGTTACTGATAATGTAAAAAAAACAATTTTTTATTTTTTTTATTTGTACGATTACCTCAATAATTTAAGTTCTTAATATTTCACTATTTTCACTATCCCTTGAACCAATTTCAAGGGATAGTTCACCCAAAAATGAAAATTCTGTCATAAACAACAAGTGTGCTTTCATTTTCTTGTCTCTTTTATTATATCAAAATACAAAACATTTTTGAAGCAGGGAAAAAAATGGCATGGGTCTAGCATCTGAAAATGTCAAAGAGCTCTACCAGTACTGAGTGATGTGAACTGAAGTGATGACGGTGAGGTCAGTATCTATACTGTCTCTTTTTTAAAATACTTATTATCATAATTTATAATTGTTTTATAAATGTATATACTTAGCAGCCCCACTTTAATCTATTATATCAGAAGTGTATATATGAATAAATCAACTCTGATTCTCTAAAAAATAAACTATGTCTGAGGTTGTACAGCTGTTTAGAGCTACCGGAGAATGATAAACCACAGCAGTCAAAGTATCGATTGAAACTCATAACTTAAGGGCAGCCATTACAGAATGGTGTGATTAATAAGCACTGTACAAGAGAGGTAAACAGAGTTAACCCTATAAGTGCCGCTTCAAATTTCATTTATGTAAAGCATGAAAGCACGTCAAAACAATACAGCAAAGCTATTGAACAGCAGTGACTACAATACAAATGAGGTTAAATGATACAGAACAAAGCGGATTCCTACATTCCTTAATGTATTGTTGAACATGATAGACATTTTTGAAAATGTACAGTAGTTCACCCAAAAAATAAAAATTGTGTCCTTTATACTCATCATAAATTACATGTTCTCAAATATAATTTGTAACAACATGAAGATTTGTAAATGATGTCAATTTTATATTTTTGTGGGAACAACTGTTCCATTAAAGACTTGAATTATAAAACCATCTGAAAAGGAAATATTTATGATAAAACAATGACACACTATAAAATCCTTGTCTTGTTTATGATCTCAGATTACAATTTGATGTTTAATCCTTTTTCGTTTCTGTGCAGGCAAACGTTGAGTGTTTACAGCATATGGATTGAAACCGACATCAGTGGAAAATCATGGCATACTAATGACATTTATTTGACTCTGAATGAGGTCGTATTGTGATGTGCAAACCTGCAAATAATTCTACAAATAAAATTAAAATAGACTGTGATATTACAAAGTATGACACCAGTTCAACCTATGCTGAAGCTACTAAAAGGGTTAACATTGCTATTCTACAATAATAATAATAATAATAATAATAATAATAATAAAGCAAGGAAATTATAAAATCACAAATGAAGGCCCGTGACAAAAATACATTTTAACAAAATACTAAGCAAAAAAAAAAAAAAAAAAAAACCTGACCAAATGAAAACTGCCAAAACTATTTTGTACCATATAATTATAACCGCTTTGTTTTCCTAACTGCCAAGTGTCTGGATCAAGTATTTTCTAAATGCTGAAGCTCATCTCGAGTTTTCGGTAGCACATTCATGTAACAAAGTACATTTTTTCAGGTATTCATGTGTGGTTTTCTCTCATTTACTTTGTTAATCTACAGGAAAGATGATGAGAAATGGTAGGCACAGAGTTATCTCTGGTCTGGACCACAAAATATATCAGCAATAGCACCAAGTCATGATATATGTTCAATGGTATGGATGCTTACACACCACACTGAGGTCTCTAGAAAAAATTACGGTGGTTGTGAGAATACATACAGTACCTACTACAAAAGCAGTTTGCATCATCTGCTATTCGCTAATGACCACACCTTGCTACCGTGAGCATCTAACAGCAGAAAGAACATATATTGTATTTCTCCATAAACAAGACAGCTAAATTGGAACTAATCTTCTCTGTTTTTCTCGCAGTACAAAATTAAAGATTCCACAATCCGCCTTCATTACATAATTATAAATATCTGTTATTCATACATACAGTACATACTGTCAAAATATTTCTACTGGTAAAGTCTTTTGACTATAAGAATACAGAATACATATATCTTGGACTGTGCTGCTATACATATTGCAGGTGCCACACATTCTACCCCCACAACAGACCGCCTAATGTCGTTTTAGTCAACAGACACAAGATCTTGTGCTGACTGGACAAACAGCACTGTAGCTGGACTACATATCAAAAATAAAGAAATAAAAAATCAATTTCTACACTGCATGATTTGACTTATGCAAAATTCAGTAACTGGTAATGGTCATTTTGTGAACCATTTCAACCATTTAAAATAGGCATATTTCTAAAAAGATATTGAGAATAGTTAATTTACAGTATATATATATATATATATATATATATATATATATATATATATATATATATGGTTCTCTAAAAATGAGCATGAATCATTTATTAAATAATATTCAGAACATGCTTTCTCTGAAATGGGATTTTTGGGAAGATAACAAAAATGTCACTTTAATAAGGGTTTTGTCTCTTACTGTACATCGTGTCATCATGTTTTTCTTTGATTTTGTATTGCTTGAACCAGAGCTGTACTGTATGAAATAAAACACAGAAAACTAAAATAATAGATTACACCTTCCATTTTGGTTTGCAATTCTAATAGCATGTGTAACTTTGAATGTTATAATATATTCCATCTGTAGACTGCTACATGTCTCCATAAACCACAGAGACAGACAGTAAAACGACTCTATGACCACTTATCCATCAACAGCCACAGTGTACCACATATTCTCATTTACAAAAAATATATATTGCATGATTTGCATTTTTTATTTATTTACTTGTAGAAGTTCTGGTATATGGGTCTGCTGGACATGACCACCACACTCTCTCATCCCGTACATTGTGCTGATTCCATGCATTCTGCCTCTTGATCTGAAACTGTGTACCAAAACAATGAGCAGCATGATTATTCATATACTTTTTGTATCCCTGATGTACTATAAGAGGTCATCTTTTGAGAAGTTAACTAATAGGTTAGTTTGTTAACTCATTAGTGGCATCAATAATTGAAATAGAGTTGTACATTTGTTCACGGATATATAATATATGCAACTGTCATGAATAAAAAGGGTCATTTTAAGGGTTAAAAGCGTTCTGAATTTCTTCTGCTTAAACCTCTGCATAAGTTTTTATAATAAGTTTTGAAAGAGCACATGAATTCATGTCATTGCTCTACTTCTCAAACTATCATATGTGTCACTATTTCTTTTACATTGGTGAAGAAAAATCGTTCCCTTTCAGTCAGTCACATTTGGTGTCACGTCGTCACTGACATTTAGGTGTCTCACTTGGGAGCCCCAATCACCTTTGAGCATGACAAGAAATGGCCCATAACTACTGGCGAGTGGAATTTGCATGTAAAGCCACTCTCCATACATTCAGGTAAGATGGTGAAGTGCATCCACTCAATCAGATTTTGGCCAGTCCATCCCATGGTGGACCCATTACAGTATCTCATTTGAGGCTCCTGAAGAATATAAGATGTTGATCGCTGCATCAGAGAAGGGGGTTTTGTCTTTAGATGCTGAAGACTCTACTGAGCAGCCCCCGGAATTGGTGGCAGCTCAGTCAGAGTCAGAAATGTAGCATTGTTTTGGAGATGACCTCGCCTCCATCTCCTGAGAGCTCGAGGCTGGATGATTGGTATCTGGGCTCCGGATATGACTCTCAGCCCCATCCCACCCCGCCCAATGCCTTACTTTCCAGAAGGCCCCGTACACGGCCCGGTCAGGTTCGAGCTCCTCCCTATTCACTACCCTCGATGGTGGAGTGGCCAGGGGGTATGTGGATGTTCTCTGGGTGGAGTGTCAACTGGGAAAACAACAAGCTCCCCTCAGTGCAGAGCATTTTGTTTCTCGGTATGGAACTGAACTTGGTCAACATGACAGCACATCACATGAATGAGTGTGCCCAATCTGTGCTGAACTGCCTGAATTCGTTCAGTGGCTGTTCATGTTCCAGGTGAGCTAAATCATGCAGCTGATGCACTCTTATGACAGCTTGACAGAATGGAGACTCCATCCCCAGGCGGTCCAGCTTATTTGGAGTCAATTCGGGGAAGCTTAGATGGCTTCCCAGGAATCACTCCCACAGATTTTGTGCAAGATCAGGGAGGATGATGAGCAGGTGCTTCTGGTTGCGCCGTATTGGTTGACCTGGTCCTGGTTTTCTGACCTTATCATCCTCGTGACAGCCCCTCCCTGGAGAATCCCCCTGAGTAAGTATCTTCTTTCTCAGAGGCAGGGCACTGTCTGGCACCCACGTCCCGGTCTTTGGACCTGCACACCTGGCTTCTGAATTGGATGCGGTAGACCTCACTGGCCTTTCACAGGCTGTGATTGACAGTAACATTCAGGCTAGAGCCCCCTCTATGAGAGCTTATGCTGTGAAGTGTGGTCTGGTGTTTTTCTCATCAATATGACCTCTGTAGATACCCAGTCAGCATTGGAGGCTGCCCTCCAATTTGAAAGTGTATGTTGCCACCATTGTGGCACATCAGGATGCAGTGGATGTAAGATCCATATGGAAGCACAACCTGATCATCAGGTTCTTGAGAGGTGTGAGAAGATTGAATTTGTCTAGATCGCACCTCATGCCCTCTTGGGATTCCTCTGTGGTTCTTGCAGGACTATGGAAAGCTCCTTTTGATATGCTTGACCCAGTTGATCCTATCATTTAAGCAAGCACTCCTGGTCATGCACAAGTCTATCAAGAGGATTGGTGACCTGCAAGCATTTTTGTTCGACGAATCATGGATTGAGTTTGGTCTGGCTGACTCTCACGTTATCCTGAGACCCCAGCCTGGTTATGTTCCTTAAAGTTCCCTCTACTCGCTTTCAGGACCAGGTGGTGAACTTGCAAGCACTGCTCCTGGAGGAGGCACATCCATCCCTTGTTTTGTTGTGTCCATTTGTGCTTTGCGCATTCATGTGGAACACACCCAGAGCTTTAGATGCTCTGACCAACTCTTTGTTTGCTTTGGAGGTCAGCAGAAGGTAAAGGCTGCAGAGTAGCAGGTAGAGCCTGTAAGCCAGAAAGTTCCCTGTGCTGAACTCTGGTGGTCAAGCTCCTCCAACACTAAGAGGCGTGCAGACTCAGCAGAGGAGCCTGTTACTGGGTCTAGTACTTGTGATGAATGCTTTGGTCAACCCTTGAACTGGACTAGGTGTCCATTCAAGGGATTCTCCTTGGATAATCCTGTATGTTTTTTTCCAGGGTATGGTTTCCTTTGGTAAACCCATGTCTTTCCCTGGACTTGCTGTCATTTCTGCTGTGCACCCCTAAAATTGGGTTAAGACAGTATCTTGTGACTAGGTATTCTTACATGGATGTGTGTCCGCACCCCAACAGTTGCTGATATAATATTGTGAGAATTGGAATGGAACTCCTTTTGGCTTCCTTAGTAAGCACTTACCACTGATATGTTATCTGGCTTACGGGGCTTTGGGCATGTTACGGATTGAGGTACATCTGTCCTGGCAAGCATGCTTACCAGAACTTTCGCCATCAATTCTCGTAACACAGTTCTGGTTGTGGCGCATTCCATTGGGACTCCTAACATCAGTGTCAACATGACGTTGAACGTGATTGACTGAAAAAAAAAGTGTTGGTTATGTTATTTAACCATTGTTCCCTGAAGGAGGGAACAGTGATGTTACATCCCTCATGCCACTACCTTGAACTGCGCTGAAAGCCGGGATGCTTCTCGGCTACTCAGCACAATCCTGAATTAGTGGATGCATGCCGCCATCTTATATAACCGTATGTAGGGGAAGTGGCTCAGAGGTGATTGGGTCTCACTTGGGACATCTGTTATGTCGACACTGACGTTAACATCAGGGTTACCATAATTTAACCAAGACTTGTTTTTTTTTTTACCTCTGTTAAGTGGTGTCATTGCTTGTCATTAGCAATCAGTTAAAAACTGAAATTCTGTCATCATTTACCCCCCTCTTGTTTTTTACTTTCTTCTGTGAAAGCAAAAGATATTTAAAAAAATGTCTCAGTGCTTTTACATTTTGTGAACAGAAGCATTCTTCAAAGTATCTTACACAAAAGAAAGCAATTCTGGAACAACATGAAGGTAAATGACAGAATTGTGTATCTACAAGTGCCAGTTTTTTGTGCAATGTTCCTCTCTGTTTAAATTAAATAAATATAATAAACACTTATTATATTTCATTATATAATAAGATATAATATCATATCTTGTTGCACCAATATTATGATTGATTGGTTCAGTAACATTCAGCAAAATCCCAAAATCATGCTACAAAGGTAATAAATAGAAACCTATTCTTTGTTTATTATGTAAACATGTATATAATAAACAGGGTTAGACTCTCAAAAACTTCTCTAGACTTTCATAAATTACATTTCAAACATTTTAGCTCTTTCTCTGTGACTGGAAGCAAACGGTTAAAGTAATGCCAATGGTGGCATAAATCAGGATCCAAACATCTTCTGCAACTTAACAATCGACAGACAAGCTAAAACCGGATTGCCTATGAGTAAAGCATCTTTCATTCCAAGATGAAGTAGTATTTGGGCATTTGCCAGTTCTGCGAAATGTGCACTTTCTTGAAAGTTGCTTTGGTAAGCAAGTGTCCGCTCAGGACATAAATGTGAATGTGAACGAGTCATGAAAAAAAACTAGAAGATGCAAAGTAGAAGATGCTAGCAACATGACATGACCATAATAAAACAATACAAAGGAACAGAGATTTACTAAGATGATTTTATTAAAAATTATGCACCTCTGAGAATGATCTGGAATGGAAAAAGTCTAATCTTGAGATGTTTTGTCAAAAGCAATAAAATGCTTTCATCATTGTTTAGATATTAATGGCATATAAAATCAGTACAATATAATAATAAATAACTAATGCATGAATGAATCTCTAGCATGGCTATAATGCTACTAAAAAGTTCAGAAAGTGTTACAATGAATCTTACACCACCCATGAGGCGAATCAATTTAGCATTAATTGCCTCTCAAAAACATCTAATTTAACCGGCCGCTCTAGAGTTAGCCAATCTGTTCAATGATTGATGCTACAGTTGCAGAAGTTTTCTGCAAAGCAGAATGTTAGCTAGACTGGTATCCTTTTGGGTTTAGACATAATAAACGTTCACTGACAAAATAAACAAGTTGTAAATCCAATGTGAGGGTGAATGCAAGAGGGCTGAATCATTTACAACACATTAATATAGCTCTTTTGGCTCAAAAATGCTCTCATACATTCCAACCCTCAGGAAAAAGTAACATATTGGAAACTGAATCCAATATATGACAATATGTTTTATATCAATAGTTTCTGTTGCGTGCATATATTTGGCCAATTTATTCAAAATGACTAAAATTTTATAATACATTGTGCAATATATGCTATTATATTATATACAGTTTTTTTTTGACATATTACAGTACATTCCTAGCATTTTGGATATTAATTTCGATATTAATCAAGAGATAGATTCTCTTGTATGAAGGCTTTAAATAAAAAAAGGAACACAATGTTTAGATAATTAAATAGTTGTATATCTTTTAGAAAGCACCATATTTGACAATTGCCCAGTGAAATGGATCAAAAAATACTTAAGATAGGCACATATCCCGAATGAACGAGATTATCAGATGCCTCTATCTACCTAAAAAAGTGTGTTCTGACACATAAATAGAATACCTAAGCAAGTAGGTCTCATCTAATCTGGTTACTTGATTTACAAATAAAACAACAATTACAAGTGTGAACAATCAAGTCTTTGCTCAAAATTTAAAGCCTAAAGCTTAAAATGGTGTCTGACTCTTTGAAAATCAATCAATCCCCTGATCCAAATCAACATCTTCCACAAAGGTTGACCATTTCTGACGCCTAAAAGGTACAAGGGAGCATGTAATGCTCTGGCCTGTCATGTATAAGCAAACATTACATCCAAACAAACTTATAAACTCTTCACCAGACGGGAGCTACAACTACAGCATAGCTTCTCCAACCAACATGTACGCTTCATATCTCAAAACTCACACTCGCTAATGTTTAACGCTCTGATGCTAGTCAAGTAAAAATGTCGATATCATTGATGACCCTCAAAATGCCACAGCAGACGAATTTTGACGAAATTTCGCAGGGCCAAAAAGGGCCACTGTTTATGAATAATAGTAGCGATGTACGTTGCACAGCTCAGACAAAGTTCACTTTCAAACCAAGTTTTCTGTCAATGCAGCCAATCTGCTGACAAATTGAAACCTATTGCGAAATCTACAAGGGGAAATCTTTCACCCTCACGCAAAATTTCCAAACATGAGACTTCAACCACAAAACAAAACTTTTTTGCTCACAAAATTTTGTTGAAATTTCACTAACCTTACGGCACCTTTAAGCAGCAGCCATTATCTGCTGGAAGATCAAATTAATGATATACATATTATTAACAGAGTTCAGTCTGAAGACTTTTTATAGCACCTTATAATGTGGTGATTGGCCGCTGGGAGGGGCTTAGCCATGAACCACGCACCAATAACCCCTTTAACCTGCTATTTGGAGGTCGAGGGTTCACCTTTACTTGCTTTTCGATTTGAATAATTTTCCCAGGCTGAAGAAACAGCACAATGTTCAGCCATTTGATACAGTTTTAGACATTTTTCAATGCACATCTGTACAAGTGATAAGACACAGAACATGCCACCTCTCGTCTGACGGCCATTACATCCCCTTTGGACAATGGCTAGCACACTAAAATGTACATTTGCCCAGGTATGTCTGTTCAGACAGTGAAAATACATGTCTTTCTGTAGAAAAGAAGCACCGTTAGATGATAGAAACACAATATAAACCTTTGGCCACTGGGAATAGCCCTCTCATCCCAAAGAGATTTTCCCCAAAGGGTCTTCACAGAGGAAAGAGACAGGCGCTGGGTTGCCGTTTCTGGTTTAACCAAAAAAACTAAAAGGCTTGAAAATGGCCTACAAAGGCAGTAGATACAATTTTTTATCATTTTAAAAAAAAGCATTAAGCCCTATTGTATGCCTTTTTTATGTAAGGGGGCATCGCATGTTGATGACAAAAATACTATAGTTTATTATGGCACAAAATCCTATCCTCCTCACAGTAAAGTACAATTTATAGTCTTATTGATTAAAGAAGCTGTAGTATTTTTGGCATTACTACAGTACTTTCTGAATAGAGCTTGATAACAGAGAGAAGTGAGGTTGGCATAAACTAAAAATGTCACTCACAGTAATCACCAAGGTTTTGCTTCAGTGCAAGTTTGTGTTCAAAAAGTGTAGAAGGATATACTGTAGCAGCTTCTGTAATAGAGTATGCATATGTTTATCAAAAATTGCATTGAAATGAAATGTTCCCTTATTCAAATGGCTGTTGCTGCCATCCAAGCCTGTGTGTTAGCCTGTACTGTAGCTTTAACAGATGAATTGTTGTGCTTGTAAAAGAGTGTTTCCATTTCCTCCTTAGTTTTAGTATAGTGTGTGTGAGTAGAGATCTCAAACGTATGCATAATCTTGTTTCATACCATCACTAATATCCACAGTGCAGGATGCTTATAAATGTTACAAATTCATATGCTTCCCTTTAAAAAATGTGGGGTCAGTAAGATTTTTTAATACTTTTATTTAGCACAGACACATTTAAAATGATCAAAAGTGATTTTTCACGTCACAAAATATTTCTATTTCATTTCTACAAATAAATGCTGTTCTTTTCATCAACAAAGAATTGTGAAAAAAATGTATCATGGTTTTCACAAAAAATATTGAGCAGTACATTTGTTTTCAACATTAATAATAAGAAGAAATGTTTATTGAGCACCAAATCAACATATTAAAATGGTTTCTGAAGGATCACGTGACACTGAAGACTGGTGTAATGACTGCTGAGAATTCAAGTTTGCTATCACATGGATAAATTGCATTATAAAACATACTGAAATAAAACAGTTATTTAAATTCTATTCATTTTTCAAAATATTACTGTTTTTACTGTATTTATTTATCAAATATACGCAGTCTTGGTGAGCATAAGAGACCACTTTCAAAAACATCAGAAAATCTTACTGACCATTGCACTTTATGATGGATGGTTTGCTAAAATGTTCGAAATATGCACTGTGGAATGTCATATTAGAAAAATACAAACAAATGTTCGGATTGCTAACGTCTTCTGTGTTTGTCAGTATAGCAGCAGTGAGATTGTGGTGAGTTTGAGGTATACCTGTGAAAACCCTGTGATCTACTGTTGGCAGAATGAAACAGAAGCTTGACAGCTATTCCCTTATCTGACGCACCATCTGTTAAGAGTCACTAAGATGAAATGAGGCATTTAAGAGATTCTTTTAAATCTGCTCAAGATGACCTATCCTTCTGAATTTGAGGTAAATGGACTAGAGCAAAACCTTGGAACATAAGCATGTTTTTGTGATACATTAAGCGTAACAGAAAAGAGGAGTAAACCATTGGATTCAGGGGTGGATCTGAAGTCGTTGGCTGGCTGAGCAAGGGTGGAAGGAGCTCAGAGCCTGTAATCTCTGGGACATCAGAGGAGAGTGGCGTGGTCTGGGTCTGCTGTGTACATACTAGCCAAAATGGCTTTCTGGTCTTCTCGGGGCGGGCGGAGGTACAGCAGAGCAGAAAAGCGGGTGTACGGGTCCTGGCGAGTCAACTTTTTCTTCTTCTTGCGGAGGTAGAGAACTTCTTCTGGCTGGAGGACCTGAGAGGTGTGGGGCTGCTGGGTCTGAGAGGGGGGTACACCTGTACAGAGAGAAAGACTGATGAGCATGTGAGGACAGATAGTGAGAAAAGTGAGAAAAAAATTCTACAGTGAGACACTAAGGTAAACCAGTAGCAAAAAGAGTTTAATCTAGTCTTAATATAGGTTTTAATATTCAACATTCATCCTGTAACTAAAACCAGTGATACTTTCATGCCTCTTATATCACAAAACAGAAAATTTCTGTTTTAGTATTGCTATTATTACAGTGTTCAGTGCTCCAGTTGTTTTTTCTTAGTGGAAGCTTTAATATAATGTTTACTAGCATTCAAAGGTTTGAGACTTATTTTCGAAAGAAGTCTCATATGCTCACCAAGCCTGCATTTTTCATCAACTTTGAAAACAGTTGCAATGCTTCATATTTTTGTGAAAACTGTGACAGGTTTTTTCTCAGGATCTTTTAATGAATAAAAATGTCTTAAGAACAATATTTGTTTGAAATATATCTTTTGTAACATAAATGTCACTTTTTACTACTCACAATCTTATTGACCCCAAACTTTTAAATAGTGGTGTACATTGAACTATAGGTAACACGGTAACATTTTAGAATAAGGTTCCATTAGTTAATGTTAGTTAACTACTTTCATTAACATGAACTAAGCAAGAACAATCCTTCTAAAGCATTTATAAGTCTTAGTTCATGTTAATTTTAACATTTACTAATGCATTACTAAAAATAAAAGTTGTGATTGTTAACATTAGTTAATGCACTGTGAATTACCATGAACTAACAATGAATAACTGTATTTTCATTACCTAACATTAACGAAAATGAATAAATACAGTAATAAATGTATTATCCATTGTTTGTTCATGTTAATTAATACATTAACTAACATTAACTAATGGAACCTTATTCTAAAGTGTTACCTGTAACACTTTACAAAAAGGTTTCATTTGTTAACTTTATTAGTTAACATGAACAGTTCCTATACAGCATTTATTAATGTAGTTAATGTTAAGTTCAGCATTTACTTATACATTATTGTCAATTGTAAATCTAAATTTTAAGAACAAACCATGAACAAAAATACACATGGTTAAAGAAAATACAGATTACATTATGTTATCTTAAAGGGTTAATTCAACCAAAAATGAAAATAAGCCCATAAATTACTCACTCTCAAGGCATCTGAGGTGTATATGACTTTATTCTTTCAGACAAATCCAATTATATCCAGTGTTATAAAAAAAAACAATATAAAAATTGTCATTGATCTTTCAAACTGTTTCATGGCATTCAGCAAGTGTTGCAGTGCATCAGTCCAAAACAAGTTAAATAAAAAGCACCCATCCATAATAAAAAGTGTCTCACATGGCTCTGGCGGGTGAACAAAGTCCTTCTGAGTTCCATTAAATAGCTTGAAAGATCAAACACAAGTTTTAATATATATCCAATTGCATTCGTCTGAAAGAAGAAAGTCCTATACACCTAGAATGACTTGAGGATGAGTAATTTATGGGCTAATTTTTATTTTTGGGTAAACTCACCCTTTAAGTTACAATAAACATTTGTTGCGTGCCAGGAACATGAAATGTATTTTATGTTGTATTATTATTTAAAATTACTTTTCTTTTCTTTTTTTGTAAGTGACACAATTTTACTGCTGTGTTAACTGGGTTGCTAATGGGTAACAATGTAAAATCTGGGTTTCTGAAGTGGAACCATTTGAAAACCACTGCAAAAATCAAGGAAAATCAACTTTTTGTGAATTATAAGCTCTTATTTCTTACATCTTGCACACTACACAATAAGTGATAATGAAATGTTATAATGTGAGCATATCAGTACAGTGCCAGAGACCAAAGGTATTCTAGGAAAAGGTTTTATAGTGTTAAAGGAAGAACTGAGAGCACTTCAATGTGGAGAACCTCTGTTATAAAGAGTCTCTCTTAACACCATCTTCTCACACATCAGTGCCCTACAAACATAAATTGCATCTTATTTTAAATGACCCATGAGGAAAATGCTAATTTTCCCTTAATAGAAAATGCTCGCTCTTAAAGGTGCAATAGGTGATTGTCTTCAGAAACATTTGTGTTATGCTGGTTGAAAGTCTCTTCACATCCCGACAGCAATCATTATGTTAAGTGGTCTTAATATATTTATCTGTATTTATATATTCTGTGGGAGGCGTAGGACAAAGAAATGTACGTCCAATCAAATCGCTCGCTCCTCTCGCACATATTTTGCACATCTCACTTAGTTAACACACCCAATTCAGATAACCAACTCGTTAGAAGTGAGCTATTGTGCGTGAATGAACTGTGTTCTGATCGATAAAATCCCTATCGATAAAAACCCCGGGTGCATTGCTTTCTACTCCCTGAGCAGGGGTTTACTTCACTTGGGAACATGGGCTGGAATTGGGAACCGCTGATGAAGCCTATTGTAGTTATGTTGTCTCTAGTATTCTGGTCTGTGTGCATAAATGCGTTCAGGGGGCGTGGCTTTGGACGGCGATTGCAGGGAGGGTGGGATGTTTGCTTTCAGTGCTATCAGGCTAATGTTAGCATTTTCCAAGATGTCATATTACACCTTAAATAAATATGTTGTCTTGATAAAAATGCATATTATCGCTCTGTTTAAAATCGAAGTGAGCTGTTCTCCATAGAACAAGTCAAGTAGAATAAGTCATTATAGATGTGCTCCAACATAAAGGCTGTTCAAAATGGATCCAAGCGACCCAAACCAGTAACTTACAGTATAATCTTCCATTTCAGTAAGCATGCTTCCATAGAAGGTAGTATACAACAAAACAACTCACTTGGTTTTGGAATAGAGCTTATAGTATACTTATGATAAGCAAATGTATCTTAATATTTTGTACAGCAGCCATATAGTATACAAACTATAGTAGCTTGTGACTTGTTTCTCACCCATCTTTCGTCTGGTCTTGGAGTTGTTATTGTTAATGCTGACTTTCTTGGCTGTTTTCACTCGTTGATATCGCAGCACTTCTATCCTCTCAGACCCTGCAGAGCCACTTGGTGCACCTCGACGTTTTCTGTGCAGGAAGCAAAGAGAGGAAAAGCCATCACACATGGGAAGGGTAGTGCGGTGGCTCGCCATGTGTGTTAAACTGTTAATAGTAGTGATCACATGGAGTTTGATTAAGTTACTTTTGCTATAGGCAACTCAGATTACCCATGAATCTCTTGCACTCAAATGATCTGACCCAGGCATGGTCCAGTTTATCATGATAAGTATGATGCAAAACATTTATTTGAGTGTAAAGAGAGGTATAATCAAAGATTTTCAGGAATTTCCTGCCCAGAATTACATTTATAAATATATATATAAAATGTAAATATTTTATTCATCATTAAGAAATTAATTTTTATTTTTTATTTTTTAAATGTGTACATTACATCAATATGCCAACATTATGTAACGGTTTAGAGAGAAATCCTGACATAGATCGGGGTAATTACAATGGCTGAGCATACTTAAATACATAATACAATAAAACTGTAATGGTAAAGTACTATTTTTTTATTTCTTATAAAAACATTTACATATAGAAACTATCGATCCATGGCAGACATTTAAGTTTGTATGTACAGTCTTCCCATCCAAATACAGAATGGAGGCACTTAAACCGGCAGCCTGCATACTCTGCCTCACACACACACATACAGTACTCTCTCTCTCACACACACACACACTCACAGCTCTCACTAGGCACAATAAAATAACAGAAATAGTATTATAGAAGGGACGTCCTTCTGCTGAGGCTGCCGAGAGAAATTAAAGGCCATTAGTAGAGGGGGGAAAATCACAGCTCAGCAACAAAGCATTGTCAGAAATGTGCTCATAGACATGAATACTGTCTACAAATGGGCTTCACCATGCTGACAGGGGGAGAGATGGCGGGAGGGGATAATGGCTACTTGGGAACAGTCACATAATGAAAAATAAAACAAAGCACTTGGACAACAAATGTAACAAGAATTTAATCAGATATTTGTTTGTTTTTCAACTGAACAGCAATATTTAGCAATGGCATGCATGGCAATTTGCACATGGAACAGAACTTTAAAGGGGAATACTCTGGAAAAGCACTTCATTAAGTGAAAGCCACAACTTAAAAAGGTCCATTTTCTGGTGCCAATAGTACTTTCCCCATCGTAAAGGAAGTGCAGAAACTGTTTTGGAAGAAAACTTGCTTTACATGATTGTGAAATGTGTTCTGCAGTCCAAACTTACACAAAACAAGTGATAAAGTTTTTTTTTTTTTTGCATTTTATAATACAAGGTGTCTGTAGAAGGCTTGTGGTTTTTAAATCACTTGAACTACTTTCAAGCAATATAAAGCACCAATACCTAAAATGAAGTATTACATGCAACTCCTGCTTGAGACGGTCCCTAATGAATGGTCTACTTTTTCCAGGTTGAGTTTAAATTCCTAGCTACTCCAAGTAGTGTTTGTGTTGTCATTTAATATTAACCATATTTCAGAAGGAGAAATTCTCATAAAATCAATATTAAAGCTCTGTTTTTATTTTTATTGCGTCTCAAGCATGAGGTTGTGTTGTTAATTAAATGAAATGTGCTGGGTTTCCTAATCAATCACTGGGAAACGTACATATGCATACTAAGACCAGAATGCATATGGGATTCAAGACTGCAGAACTAAAATATGTGGCTATCTGAAAACAAGTATTTAAAAAAAAAGCTGTAAACTTGGTTATAAACGAAAGGAAAGCAAGACCCAAAGACTTGTATTCCCATTTAAAGGACGAGGTGAATAAAAGCCCCACCTGCTGCCCCCCCCCTCTTTCAGACATGGATCCAACCCTTACCTATTGCGGTGTAGAAGACCTGGTCACAACAACGCTGCCCAGATAGCTGAGATCAATCAAAAACAAAGCAGGTAAGACTCGAGGAGTCATCAAGAATGACCAAATGCCCTATTTAAGATGATGGCGACATTTCAACAGATGAGAGCAGACAGTCCCTGCAACACAATTCGCCCAACAAGCCTCCCCTGGCAGTCAGACCTGGGGTGACCTGGGTGACAGGAGGCAGGAGAGAGGGGGAAGTGTTGAACTTTGGAAGAGGAGAAGAGCCCTGTGCCTGTTGCGCTGGACACACCAACCATACACTCTGAGAGTCGCCTAAAAAGCCTGGAGTTAGTCAAAACAGTGGGCTTCATTTTGAGCTGGGATTGGTCAATTTTATTGTACATGTGGGGTTCCTCCTGTTGGGTGAAAAGCAGGGTAACGCATGACAGTGAATGAAAGGCTGAGATCCTGTGGTGGTGTGCCTCTGATTCCAGGCTTTTTAGGGGCTTCGTTATTGCATTTTAAAACAACTTAAAATTTCTCCAGAAACGTAGCCCTAAAAGGTCTGTCACCACGTCTGTGAAGCAAATAATCCATCTTGACTTGATTTGAATCTGTTACCCCCTCAACCACATTTGGTTAATGTCGCTCACTTTTGATCTGAGACAAGAGCTTTAAAGTGCTTCACAGACCTTATGAATGAAATCGGATGTCTGACATGAAAAGCAGAATTAGTGGCATAGAAAATTGTAACACTACTTGTCTATGTAGAAAATGGTTTTGAATGGTTTTGAATAATTCAAGGCATCTGGGGCAGTGTTTCTATGAAAGCATGAGTTCTAACATTACTAAAACCAGCTTTAGGCAAGCAGCAAACATAATTTTGCCCATGTGTGCAAACTGTAGCGTTATACCAAAATCAAAAGTGTGGTTATTTCTGCACTGAGACCCCTGAAGGATCCTAGATGTTACACTTAAGCCAGATGGTAAATGGTTTATCAGTCCACACACTGCAGGCCTAGTGCACCTACCCTGAAGCTGATAACTGGGGTGGAGAAGGTTCTGATGGAAGGATCTCCTCCTCAGTCCTCCTCTGAGTTGGCATCTGCCCAAAAATGTTGCTGCTTTCTACAGGAGGTGAAGGGGACTGTGATGGATAGCTTGCTGCTGAGGTTGCAAATGCCATATGGGATCGATAGCTGGGACTTGCCCTTCGGCTGCCTTGGCCTTGAGCAGGAGAGGAGGAGGGGGTGGACCTTCTAGAGAAGCTAGCTGAAGAAGGAGGTTGAAGGGTGATCTCAGACATATCAGGAGGGATCTGGGGTTGGATGACACTGGGACGGGGCCTGGGGCGTACTACAATCTCCGGTGAGCCTTCATGAGAGCTAATAGGACTCTGTGTTAGAGGTGAGAGGCGGGATGGCTGGAGAACTACCATGCTGGGTTCCATCCTGCGGGGCTGCCTTGGGCTAAGCCTGGGTGTAAGCTCGTACCATCGAGTATCCAGGCTTCTGAAGGAGCTTGGGCCAACCATGTGAGACACTGGGTCAGGGTAAGGCAATACTGGTACACCCATACCGTGGTTTGTGTGTCTTAGCTGCCCTAAACTCTGTGCCTCTTGCATAGGTAAACGCTTGGCTGGAAGGCCCTGAGGCTTGACCTTGCTGGGAGACTTGCCGGGGCGGCTTTTTGGGGCCTGTAGCTGCAGGATACCAGGGTAAGGAGATAATTGAAGGGTGGAGGGATGGAGGGCACTAGGAGGAAGAACAAGAGGGGGAGGAAGGGGAGGTTCCGGATGAAGATGCAAAGGGTGTGGGGGTGGAAAAATAAAGTGAGGACCCTCAATTGTGGCAAAGGTAAAATCAGGCCGCTGCCAGATATCTGGAGAGCGTGAGGTTGAGGGGTGCGCCAGGGGAAGGGTGTAGCCAGAGACTGCATAATGCTGAATCTCTCCCTCACCGATTTCCTCTGGGATGGTGGGATGACCAAAAGGTCCCTCCAGGTGGTAAGGAGGAGAAGACATTACTGAGCTGAGAGGGCTGGTGTCAGGCATGTAGAAAGGAGGTGGAGGCTCTGGTTCCCCTGGACTTCCTAAGTAGCTGTAGAACTGGCCATGGGAAAAGGCTCGAAAGTGAGGAGCACCACGAATCTGCCCTGTAGCCTGGAGTCGACTAGTCTCCATGATAGTCATGCCTTCCATGGGCCTTTGGAAGCGGGGACTGTAGGCTGGGGGCTGCAAGTAAGACTCCTGGCTAGAAGAAATGGGGGAGATCTGATGGGGTCTGAGGGTAGCCATCATAGGCGGCATGGGCCCCGGATCATCATTCTCCTCATCTGACTGTCGAAATTCAGGGTAAAGGTCGGACTCCTCGACGAAGGGGAAGCCCTCAATGCGCCGTGCCTTAACTGGGGTTTCCACATCTGTGGGTTCCATGACAAAGCGCCCATCTGGGCCACGACTGATCAATTCAATTGGGGTGGTAGCCTCTGCCTCTTGCTTAGAGATGCTAAATTTCTTGCTAATTATTGCTCTCTTGGTCTTCATGTATAAAGACAGCTCCTTCTCCTTGGCAGGACTTTGAGGAAACTTCTTAGCTCGTAAACCATCGTCTGAGGACTCTGAAGGAGGTCCAATGGAGCGGACACTTTCTGGACTAACCTTTCCAGAAGATGATCTATAAAAATGGGAAAGAAAAAAGAAAAGAATAATTAATAATGAATTATGTAATGGTCATAGTAGTTTCAAGTTAAAATATGGAGACTTAGGTCCCTGCAGAGCAAAAGTGGGCGTTTATCACCTTGTGCGTGTTTTCAAACTGCTTGGTGTTTCTAAATCATGCAATCTAAATGACCCCCCTTACCTAACCCCACCCATAAACCTAACGTCATTTAACGTCAACCAGTCAGGTATCATGGTGTAAAAACACCCTTATCTGGTAACTCCCATTACTTTTCTGCAGAGACCTATAATTGAAAATATGTCTTAGACAATATTAGTCACTCATCTAAATGCTTGCATTTGTTGAAGTGAGAAATACTTATAACACACCACAATAAACCAACACACAATGTGAAAGATTTTCTGACAGTCTTGCACACAAGGTATCTCAAAGTATCCTATCACACCCAAAACTCTTGAAGTGACAGGTAAAGTCAGCATGACGTAAGCTATAAAATCCAACAGTATATATACATTTCAGCAACTGAAACTTGCTTATTTACTTGAAATGATTGCTATCATTGTTATTAAGTCAGTTAACAGTTTTCTGAAAATTTTTTGACATGCTTGAAACATTTCTTACGGAGCCCCACACATGGTATGCAGGAAAAAAGTAGGCTAAATCGTGCGCACAATTTACTATTTCATTCCCTCGATTTATATATTGCCCACACAATTTACTGATTCATTCCCTTGATTTGCTAAATCGTGTACACAAATTGTGCGCACGTTTTAGTACATCGAGGGAATGAATTAGTAAATCGTATGCACGTTTGGTACATCAAGGGAAAGAATTAGAAAATCCAGTGCTCGTTTAGTGCATCAAGGGAAAGAATTAGTAAATCGTGCACACAATTTATTTATTTTTTCTTGAATGTCATGTGCGGGACTCCGTAATTTCTTAAGATAAAATTGCAACTTTCTGCTTCTTAAGCATTACCCAGAATGATTGCTTAAGTGGTTTGTTTACTTTAAGGTCATAATCATGTGAGCTAAAAGTAAACTATTATTTAGATTACTTGCCTTTTAGGCATCTTTATGTTACTTTACATATTAAAAACGATCAGTAATCTTTAAATCAGATTGAAAATATCTAGGTCACAGGTCTTGAGAATAATTACACAATTATTTTAGGCCGCATAAAGTAGCACCCTGAAATCTAAGAGATGATTTCATATGATTACAATAAGTCTGATTGTTGGTTGTAATTTTCACTCTTTTTTCTGGAAATATCTTGTCATAACTCATCCTTGTTAAGGCCTTTTACTCTCCAGTCACCACTATTTGAATGCCACAACTACTTAAGTTTTTTGTTTTCTCATGAAATGTGTTTAGTGTGTGAATGGTAGACATCACAATGAGGGTCCTCATTAATCATAGATGGTGACATTTTCCAAGATATCCAACTGAGAGTATTTATGTGACAAAACAACGAGAAATAACAAGCATCATCCAGAAAAGAAGAGAGAAAATCTGAAAATGTTGGAGCCATGATACTTTATTCAGTAACAAATATACATGTAATGGCTGAAGCTTTGTTTTTGCTGAATCATAACACCATGCACACTTTCGCTTGTAATGGCTGCGGTGATGGAGCTTGGTTTCCATGGCAACTGCCTATTGATGACTACCACTCAGGTGCAATGACGTTATGCCTGCTCCAAGCAACAATATAGTGCACCATAAAGCAGGCTTTTCCCCAGCCAAGGAGAGGGAACACACAATACACACTCTTCAGCAAAAGAAAGTCCCCACCATTGCTCGAACAAATGTTTAGAGGCATAATATAGAACACAGAATACGTTAAGAGAATGAAAAGAAAACTAAATGCACAGACGGTTTGATCGGATATTGATTTGCTTGTCAACAAGGCTGTGCTTTCATTTTGCAAGTTGGATAAAAACAATGATAGAACATCAAAGATTTTGTGTGGGTTTTAGGTTTAATTATCATTATCAGCTGATCATTTCAAGTTGTTTTCCTACTAAATGTTGTGGTGAAAGATAATGACCTCAGGGTTGCCGACACAAAGATGGTATCAGACCACCAAAGAGGCCACCAAAATAAACCTTTTCTGACTGTACTTGTCCTTCCATGCTAATTTCTCCTAAACTTTATAATAACTTAAAACAACCTTCAAACCAAGATTCTATGGCAAATGAAAAATGCATACAAACATGTTGCTATTTTAGGTCACACAATTCAAAATCTTCCTGGAATAACTGAGCTGAACATTTAAGAATGATTGTCAGACAATATAGTACCACAGTTAATGCATTTTTTGGCACAGGATATCTCATTAAAAGCTCAAACTACTATTACCATTTACTGTAAAAGCAATTACAAATAACAACACAAAGTGCATAAGCTTCACAATATGCCAGGACTGTGCAATTTTTATCATTTATATAAGTTAAATCCACTAACAAAACAATACTGTAACAAAAAGCTATCTGAACGCAGGAACACCAACTGCTGCACATTAACCTCTGGTGTGCAAGGGTGTGTTGGTGAAATACAGGCAGTGGTTCAGGTGCTTGCGAGGGAGAAATCTGAAACAAACATTATGGGGGTGATTAAGACACATGAAAGAGAGTGCAGGCCAGCCCTCGGCAGCCCGTGGGCTTAATGTGTGCAATGTTATTTAAACTGCTTTAAATGTGTGGTAGCAGAAAAGTTCACATGCAATGCATTATCTAGAATACAGGAAGTAAAAATATTTTAATATTGTTATAAAACTGAAGCTATGAAATAGATTATACACAATTATATAAGTGTGTTTACCATATACATTATAAATGCATGACACAGATAAACAGACATGTAGGTAGGTAGGTAGGTAGGTAGGTAGGTAGGTAGGTAGGTAGGTAGATAGATAGATAGATAGATAGATAGATAGATAGATAGATAGATAGATAGATAGATAGATAGATAGATAGATAGATAGATAGATAGATAGATAGATAGATAGATAGATAGATAGATAGATATGCTACTTTTGAAAATGTGGACCTGGATGAGGAAAAAAAAACATTTGGCAGATGGAGGAAAAGTAGCAGATCACCCAGATACCCATTTGGGAGAGAAAGTAACGCTAAGAAGAACTGAAAGCAAACTGAGGAGGCTTAACTAAAAGATGTGAATGCATCACAAAAGCATCAAAACTCACATCCACACTCTCATCTCACACACCTCGGATTCATCTCAAAGCGAAGGGCCAGCCATGTAATGGGTGACTTGATGAGAGTTCAGAGAGCTGTATTAAATTTGATTCAGGGATGATTGTGTGAAATATGACAGAAATTTCATTAAAAGGCTAAAATTATTTGAAGTCTGCTTGCTTACTTAATTCTGCATAAATGTGGTGTTATGAAAAGCGTTCATGACTAATTTGACCCAGTTCAGTGAAGAGGATTCCACTGCTCTTATTGTGCTGCCTTATTATAATCCAATTAAATGATCTGTGTCGCCCTCTGCAGGTCACGTTAAAACTAACAAATTAAAGGTTTGCACTAGGTTATTTAAAACCTAAAGTTGACTGTAGTTTGGTATGCTGTCAGTTTCCACCAACAGTTCTAAGTCCCTAATTTAGAAATGGAACGCGGGTAAATACACTTATAATGGAAGACTAATAAGCAAAAAGCTTCATGTAGTGCATATTATAGTGGATTAAACTTTTCAATTTTTGAGCTGTGAAGTTTTTTTTTATGTAACTATCCCTAGTATTTCTATATTAGTTAACCGTTGCAAACCCTGATAAGAGGAATTATTTGTGTAGTACATAACCAATTACACCACCAAGAGAACTACTGCCACCTCAAAATAAAGATAACTTCAAACAAAAATTAGTTTTAACTTAAATTATTGTAGGGGCTTAAAAATGATACAAGCTTTACATTTCTGATGTGTAACCCTCTGGCACACTTTCCTGCTTCCATTAGAAGTATACAAGTATTAACATAGGCTAAAAGAGAAATTAAGTAAAAAAAAAAAACAGAAAGTGCCTTTAATTTCGAGGTGCTAACCATAAATGTGTGGTGCCAAAAGGTGGCATATTCTTAAGATTTGAGTCTCCTGTGTGTATAGCACATGGGTTCACAGCCTGCCAAAACAACCATGGCCAGCAGCGCACATGGGACGCATGCGACATAAGGCAGTGCACACTGCTGAACAAGGTGCAGGCACTCACAGAGGACTGGAGGATGGAGGCCTGCAGCTGCTCCTTTCCTGCCCTTCCCAGTAGGGTTCTATGCCAGGCAGAGGGGTAAGAGGACTCCTGCGGCAGGAAACACAATAGAGATGGGAGGTATGGGGAGGGGAGGGGTCATGTTGGCCATTAACGAGGCTGCTTTATATACCAACATAGCAGAAAGAAAGCAAAAACAACTGTGACATGGAAAGATAAAAGTGAAGGAAAGATAAAGGGAGAGCTTGAGGACATAAGAAACTATGATGATTAAGGGCACTGGATTGTTCATTTACTAAATGACACAGTTCGCCTTAAGTTCGTCTAAATCTTTCACACATTTTAGGGCCTATGCATGCAGGGATGTCAAGGCCAGCTTGGATCCATGCAGTCTCCTTGTTCTGATACACCAACAGACATTCAGAGATTCCTGGAAAAAACAGCTGATATGCAGTGGAGTGCAAAGATCTCAGACTTAAATGCTTCAGGTCAGTATATATATATATTTTTATTATATTCCCAACTTAGATGTAAAGAAATATATATACTTTTGATGTGCAAATTATTATCGGCACAAGGTGTTTTTTTTTTTTTTAAGTCTTTAGGTTTAATGACAACAGTGGAAGCAATACTGGCTGAAATTTGCTTATTTATGCTAAACAGTGACATTGGAATAGTGCAGAATGTCAAGCATTTCTCACTCATTTTACATTAACATTTCTTCATTTTATATTTTCTAAATTCCCCCAAATGTAACAGTTATTTTTAAAATGACTCTCTTTCTTTCTTTGTTCAGACTGAATACCAGATTTTTAATGCGTTTGCCTCCACTGTATGATTTTGCAAAGCACAAGCCTATGTAAAAAGAAGTACAATAACACAAAGTATATTTTGTGAAAAATGAATACTTGATGCCATAACAATACGGCAGATAAAAGCAGTTACATTACTGGCTAAAACAGAATAAATTCAATACTAAAGCACTGCCACAAAGACATGCCATATCCCAGCATATCATAAAATTAAGTGAGCTGCAATAACTGCATGTTTTTAAATGTCACGACGATGGAGTGTATGACTGACATCATACTGGAGTAAACCCACTTAGCTTTAGATTACTGAAAGATGCACGTAGGAGGGTCAAGTACTATAAACAATGTTAAATGCTCTCTAGTCAGTTAAATCTCATAGTTTGTGTTTCTCAAGCATTAGAGGGCATCAACCGATGTATCAAGTAAAATAGCTTCCTGTTTGTTTAAAGCAGTATTGAATAGTGTGATAGGATAATACTTTATATATTTAATTATGAAGAAATAATATGAATAAATACTACTAAAATGTATAAATACGAAAATCCTAATCACTGATGTCCACTGTTATTAGCAATGGGAAGAAAGACAAACAACAGAGTTAGTGTAAAATGTAAGTTAAGATGAGTAACGTTTGTTAGAGCGGTATACTATAGTATAGTACCGGAGAGAAGAAACCCCCTGTTCTTCAGATGTGTGTTACTACACCATGGTAAATGCAAAATAAAAATATGAAAGGGTTGTTACACGCATTCTTGGAAGTAGAGACAACACAGCATGCACATTTACCATGGTAGAAACTGCGGATATAAAAGAGCATCTGTAGAAAACATTATCCTCTTTTTTGTCCGAGAAGACACAGGCATGATGCCAAAGCTCAACCCAGGTAGGGAGCCCTTAAGAGTGGAGGTCTCAGTATAATGACTCTCTAAAACGAGAGGAGACCTGGCTGCACTCAGCACTAAAGACAGATAGCGAGGCTCACAAAACAAGGAGCCTACATACCAATAGTACTGTCTTAGCGGGGCTATGGAGAGCGGAGGCTTCAGCAGAATGACTGTCTTAAATGAGAGAAAATCTACACAATCAGTCCTAGTTTGAGCTCTTAAGAGTGGAGGCCTCAGCATAACGACTCTCTAGAGTGAGAGGAGGCCTGACAACACTCAGTGCTGAAGACAGTAAGCGAGGCTCAAAAAAGAGCCTACACTCCTTATACTGCCTAGGCGGAGCTCTGGGGAGTGGAGGCTTCAGCAGAACAACTCTTTAAAATGAGAGGAAACCTAACAACAGTCAACCCTGGCAGGGGAGCTCTTAAAAGTGGAGGTCTCAGCAAAACGACTCTCTAAAGCGAGAGGAGGCCTGACAACACTCAGTGCTGAAGACAGTAAGCGAGGCTCAAAAAAGAGCCTACAAACTCAATCACTACCCATGACAGAGCTCTGAGACCGAAGGCTTCAGCAGGAAATCTCTCTTAAAGGAAGCCTAGCACTCAACCCTCTTAGAGAAGCTCTTAAGAGTGGAGGCCTCAGCATGACGACTCTCTAGAATGAAAGGAGACGTGACTAGACTCAGCGCTAAAGACAGTTAGCGAGACTCCCAAAAGAGGAGCGTACCTACCAACAGTACTGTCCAAGCGGAGCTATGGAGAGTGGAGGCTTCAGCAGAATGACTCTCGAAATGAGAGGAAACCTGGCTACACTCAGCGTCAAAGGCAGTTAGTGAGGCTCAGAAAAGAAGAGCCAACACTTCCTTAACGGGGAGCAGTTGGGGGTTCGGTGCCTTGCTCAAGCACCCAGTAGCAGCATTGCCAAAACTCGAACCCACACCTTAGGGTTAGGAGTCAGACTCTTTAACCATTAGGCCACAACTTCCTGTCTCTTACTGCCTAGGCGGAGCTCTGGGAAGCGGAGGCTTCAGCAGAACGACTCTCTAGAATGAGAGGAAACATAACAATGCTCACCCTGGCAGGGGAGCTCTTACGAGTGGAGTTCTCAGTATAACGACTCTCTAAACCGAGAGGAGACCTTGCTACACCCAGCACCAGAGGCAGTAAGCTATGCTCAAAGAAAGAGCCTACAAACTCATATCACTGCCCATGATGGAGCTCTAAAGAGCGAAGGCTTCAGCAGGATGACTCTCTAAAGGAGACGAAGTCTAACACTCAACTCTCTTTGTGAAGCTTATTAAGAGTGGAGGCCTCAGCATGACAACTCTCTAGAAGGAGAGGAGACCTGACTACACTCAGCGCTAAAGACAGTTAGAGAGGCTCCCAAAAAGAAGAGGAGCCTACCTACCAAAAGAACTGTCCAAGCAGAGCTATGGAGAGTGAAGGCTTCAGCAGAATGACTCTCTTAAATGAGAAGAAACCTACACACTAAATCCTAGTTTGAACTCTTAAGACTGGAGGCCTCAGCAGAACGACTCTCTAAAATGAGAAGAGACCTAGCCACACTCAGCGTCAAAGGCAGTTGGTGAGGCTCAGAATAGAAGAGCCTACACTTCCTTAACGGGAAGCAGTTGGGGGTTCGGTGCCTTGCTCAAGCACCCAGTTGTGGCATTGCCGAGACTCGAACCCACTCCTTAGGTTTAGGAGTCAAACTTTAGGCCACAACTTCCCCTCTCTTACTGCCTAGGCGGAGCTCTGGGGAGCCGTGGCTTCAGCAGAAAGACTATCTAGAACAAGAGGAAACCTACAACGCTCAACCCTGGAAGGAGAGCCCTTAGGAGTCGAGGTCTCAGCAAAATGACTCTCTAAAGCGAGAGGAGACCTGGCTACACTCCGCGCCAGAGGCAGTAAGCGAGGCTCAAGAAAGAGCCTACAAACTCAATCACTACCCATGATGGAGCTCTGAGACCGAAGGCTTCAGCAGGAAGACTCTCTTAAATGAGAGGAAGCCTAGCACTCAACCCTCTTAGAGAAGCTCTTAGGAGTGGAGGCCTCAGCATAGAGGCCTCTAGAACGAGAGGAGACCTGACTAGACTCAGCGCTAAAGACAGTTAGCGAAGCTCACAGAAAAAGAGCCTACAAACCAATAGTGCTGTCTAAGCGGGGCTATAAGGAGTGGAGGCTTCAGCAGGATAACTCCCTTAAACGAGAGGAAGCCTAACAACACCCAACCTGGTTGAGGAGCTCTTAAGGGTGGCGGTCTCAACATAACGGCTCTCTAAAATGAGAGGAGACCCGACTACTAAATGCTAGACACAGTTAGTGAAGCTCTCAATAGAGCCTACATACTAATAGTTTCTGTCTAAGCAGAGCTCACTGCCAAAGACTCAATAGCTAGAGTACTAAGCTAAGAGTACTAACCATGCTCCTAGGTGTCGTAATCAGCACTGGGAACTGTGATTTCGGCATAGCAACTCGCAAGGGATGGGAGCTACCTGGCTCAAGCTGATCAGGGAGGCTCACAGAGAGAATCACACCTAGGCTGAGAGGATGAGGAGGCTCAGAGCAGAGGAGGCTCAAACTAAAGCCTAACAACTCAAAAAGACTGTGAGGCGAACACGCTCGTGCAAACGCTGGCAAAAATCTTGATTAATTCCGCGAATGCAACAGTGAGCACATCCTTCTCTCTCGTGAGTCAAACACATATGTGCTTCCTACACAAGGTCTCTTGAAGACAGAAAAGAGGATGATGTGTTCTCCGCAGTCGCTCATTTGCTTACGTCATAGGCTTCCGCCTACCGTTGTCAAGTTCATTGTCGTTATTTCATTCATGCTTCAACACCGGTCACACTTACAGAGTTCCCATGGCGCCCTCTAGAGGATGCAGCGTGGAGTTCACTTTCAAAAGGGAATCCACAGATATTGTTGTTATCAACCAATGTTATTAAAGAGTTCACCTTAAAAAGCGGGGTCATCTGTGCTTCATACTACATTAACTCTGGATTATCATCTTTTTAAAATACAGTTTTGACACTGGGTTAAGCTACATGTCGCAATTTTGAAAGGCGTTTAGCGCTGGTTTTAATGGGTTGGGGGGTCATGAAATAATGTTTGATGTTAAGCATAAAACAACTATTCATAAAAATCTGCAATGCTTTAAATATCCATGTTTTTATTAGCAGTTTTAATTTAATATTCACTGAAAAATTCCTCCCCCACCATTTAAATATTCACATACAGTCTCTATCTGTGTTGAGTCTTTTTTGCACAGATTTTGCATATCATTTACAGTGCTTATACTGTTGTATACTCTCTTTTCAGTGTCTGATTGTTGCCATGGGAACTCAAAAGCAGCAGGGTCACTCTCAATCGTTGTCTGTGCAGAAAAAAATGAGGATGAACCTGAACCCAAACCTACAGTACTTTCTTTACCAGGGTAGGAAGTATCATCAAAACCTTGACCATTCATAGACAGGAGGTGAACGCCACAGTCAATTTAACAAGCAGTAATACATGAACAGCATTTTTTCCCTATAATAACTGAGTATTATATAAATCCCACAGTAAAACACTCATATCTCAAATTGCTCATTAACAGTGATAAAACAAAAAAGCAGTTACAGAAAAATAGAAATAAACTTCAAATACTATTAATGAATGCTGTAAGGCACCATTGAAAATGCAGTGAACTTTTTTTGTAGTTTTTGTTTCCTTTGAAAGACCAAGATTCACACAAACCCGGAAAACCTGGATATACAGTATGAGAAAGCCTAATTCCAAATGTGCGATTTTCAGAACTGGAAAAATCATGACAATGAATAAGATTATAAAACACCATGTGCATTTTGTGCATTGAATATAAATTTAACATAAGTTAAGCCAAGCTCTAAAATGTTTTACTGGATAAATTCATTATTTACCCTGAAGAACATGCAGGCACTAAAACCGAAATCCTGAAATGTGATTTTAATTATAATTGAGTTTTAAACCTTTAAGAAAAAAAAACTTTAAATATTGCTGTGGACAATAGGGGACCTTGAGAACAGTTGAGAGCCATTGATCTATGCAAATTTAAGTGTGCAAATTAAAGCAAACAGACAAGAGAACTATTTAGAATTCCATACTTATGGTAAAATAAAATAAAAACTCCTCTTTGATTAAATTAACCTAGACTACATCCATGAATCACCGGCCTATCACTGAGCAGTAATTAATGGGTCTTCTTACAGGATTTTTAAACGAGGAGGCGTGCCTGTCGGATGCCTTGATTTAAGAAGCACACTCCACTTTCTGTCTGAATAAACTGAGGTGTGAGGGGAGAAGGGGGAAAAGTCTTAAAAGACATTACTTACGGAGTCTCCATGCTCTTTCTGCAGTGTGTTATAGACAGAGGGGGGTCTGTTGAAGAGAAAACCAGATTAGAGGTTTCAGACACGCATAAAAAGACTCATTTCCTGATGAAAAGCATCCTGAAAAATGTAAAGAAATTCCGCTGCATCATCAGTTTTGTGATTGTGGCAACTGCCTGTTATTTTAACCTCTTCATTCTACAAGGAAACAAGATTATGGGAACGTCTTGAAAGTTAAACATCATGGAAAGTTTCTCAGTGTTTTCCAGAACTACTTAGATAAATCATTAAAAAAACGACCAGTCTGTTTGAGTCGCAAGTCCATCTGTAGGGTAAGATGTGAAGGGCATGGGGTTGGATGAGAAAGAGGAGGACATTCTTGCCGCGAGGGCACCACTGACCTCGTCTCCGCTTGAGCTTACGCCGTCTCTGTTTGTTGACGAAGCAGGCTGCTAGCGTGCTGAAGAGGATGGCTGCTGCCAGGAAACAGATGGTGGCCACAATGCCTGCCACCACCGGCCGCGCCAGCCCCTCGTCTGGCACCTCAGGCAGCGGAAAGTAGTCTGAAAGACACAAACAAGCTCGCATTCAGCACACACACACACAGCAGCTCTTTCAATGTTAGTGTGGGCTGATTTAGTTTACAGAAGGAAAGATTTGAAAGACTGAAACAGAATGAAATACTCACCTATCTCGATTCATAAAAACATTCAAAATACATTCAAAATCACTGTGGGAAGCTTTGAGAAAGGAAAGCAAAGACTGAATGGCAGCCTTGTGTTTATTTTGACTTCAAGTAGTGACTGAATTCTGACTGCATTACATAAGCTAATCTACTATTTATTAAATTCAACCTTTCAAGGGTGACTGTCAATAACTGGAAAGTGGTAACAGAACTAGGACTGTCAATAAAATAGAAACGATTATAAAATAAATCTTAATCACAAAAAAAAAAAACATTATTTCAAATAAATATAGTTCTAATCAGCATATTAGAAAGATTTCTGAAGGATCACATGATGCTGAAAACTAGAGTAATGACTGCTAAACATTTAGCTTTATCATCACTGAACAAAGTACACTTTAAAAAATATATTAAAATATAACATATTTTAAATTGTAATAATAATTCAGAATATTGCTGTTTTACTGAATTGGTGATCAAATAAATGCAATCTTGGTGAGCGTAAGTGACTTCTAAAAATAACTTCAACTTTCTTTGGACAATATTTATTCTTCAATTTGGAATTTCAGTAAACTGTGGTTTGAGAGATTTAAATTTTTTTTACAGAAACATTAATACAGTTACTAGAGTGAAAAAAGAGCACAATAAATACAATATTTCTAAATATGGACTTGTTTTATTTCCCCAAAATGATTCAAACAAACTGTGCAATTCATATTAAATCCAGCAGATGGCAGCAGAGTCTCATCAAACCATGATTATTTCAGAATCTATTCCTTCCATTAATGTCACTAAATAACATGATATTATGTGGAGTAAATTTCAGTACATTTTCAAAAACCATACGAAGTATAAAAATCCTCAGAGCACTGACCTGTGCTAGAGACTCCCACTAGGTTACTGGGCTCACTGACAACGTCCTCCATAACCGCCATCACTCTGAACTCATACCAGGCCTCCTGCAAAACAATGAGACATGAAAGTTTAGTTCTAATAGATTAGAAAGCTGCAAGGAGTTTGAAATAATTTAAATGAATTTGCATCTAGATGTTAAAAATATATTTAAAAACTAAACTAAAAAGCAAAAAAAAAACATTAGAAACACAAAGAGAAATCTACTCCTTGAGGGAGATATTCCCAACTTTTTGCTTTTTGTTTCACCAAAATAATATACACTTATAAACATGATTGTGACTAAGTGATGACTAAACCTTTATTGTTGGGTGAATTATTCTTTTAGCGAAACAGTATTAGAAATCACTTTTTCACTGGCAGGAATGCCAATACGAGCCATATGTCAGTCTTTTGAAATAGCCATCACAGACATACCTGAACCAGGTCTCTAGCCAATAGCTCTGTCTCTGCAGCAGGGATTGCATCATCAAGAACATCCCACCTCTCCCCGAGACGGAACTCCATGATGTAGTGATCAATTCGTGACGTGTGATTGGCTGGAGGGATCCATGTGAGTAGGACTCCCTGCTGTGTCCGGTTGGCTGTGAGGCACCGTGGTGGGGTAAGCAGCACCAGTGGTTCTGGGGTACTTATAGGAAATACTAGAAACAACAAAGTAAACCACTGGTTCATTTTAACATGCTGAAAAACCATTTCTTTCTTATTAGTGTTGAGCTACTTAACATATTTTGGAAACAATATATATTAAATAAATAAATATATTCAGTGCATCCGGAAAGTATTTACAGTACTTCACTTTTTCCACATTTTGTTATGTTACAGCCTTATTAATACAAAATGGATTAAAATCATTATTTTCCTCAAAATCCCACAAACAATACCCCATAATGACAAAAACAACAACAACAACAACAACACATGTACAGTACTGTTCATAATTATTCTTTGCTCAATACTTTGTTGATGCACCTTTGGCACCAATTAATGCCTCAAGTCTTTTTGAGTATGATGTTACAAGCTTGGTACACCTATTTTTGAGCGGTTTCTCCCATTCATCTTTAAAGGACCTCTCAAGCTCCATCAGGTTGGATGGGGAGTGTCAGATTTTCAGATCTATTCATAGATTTTCAATCGGGTTCGAGTCTGGGCTCTGGCTGGGCCACTCAAGGACGTTCATAGAGTTGTTCCATAGCCATTACTTTGTTATCTTGGCTGTGTGCTTAGGGTGGTGTTCCTTCGCCCCAGTCTGACAGCCATAGGACAACGGCACCAGTGTGCTCACCACACACCAGCTACAAGGGCTGGTGGTGGCAATTTGGCCTGGACACCCTATTACTATACTGGGGTATTAGGACCTACACAGACCCCAGGATGAGCACACCCTGCTGGCCTCACTAACAACTCTTCCATCAGCAACCTAGTTTTCCCAGGAGGTCTTCTATCCAGGTACTGACTAGCCTCAACCCTGCTTGTCGACTCGACATCACGTGTGCCAGGTGTCTCGACAAGCTACAGCCAATGAGAGAGCAAGGCATGACCAGTGGAAACAGGATGCACCAGATAATAATGATTTTAATCTATTTTGGAATAAGTCTTTAACATAACAAAATGTGGAAAAAGTGGAGCACTGTCAATACTTGTCTTTAAAAATATGTCTTCACAGCAGGGTTATTATAGTTAACTAAAACTAAAACTAAATTTATTAACCTAAAAAAAAAAAAAAAAAAAAATATATATATATATATATATATATATATATATACACACACACACACACATTTTGGTTATTACAATAAAAAAGGACATTTTAAATGTAACATTAACTGAATAAAGTTAAATAAAAAAATATATAAAAAACTTTTTCTTTCAGCTAGTCGCCAAGGCAACATTTCTCATTTTAATTCAGTTAAACTTGATGTACTAAAATTTATAAAACCAAAACTACTAAAAATTACAACAACAAAAAACACAACAAAATTATCAAAACTTAACCTAACATTTAATTTAAAAAAATTAAAAACAAATTATTACAATATCAATAAAAACTGTAATAGTATCTCAGTGATACTAAAATAATACAGTTTTTCAGTCACTTTTGGTCAACTTGGTCAAGCAAAATAAATAATATAGTGTAATATAGTTAGGATCATGTATTAAAACCGTTAGAAGTCGGAATAACAGCATTTCTGTCAGGCAGAGATGATCTTGTCACTGAAAGTTGTATCATGTAGGTGGCCAACCTAGTGTGTTCACAGTGACGACCTCGCTGAACGGGCCCGTCCCCAGTTTGTTCTGGGCCAGGACGCTGAATTGGTAGGCCGTCTCAGACTCCAGGCCTTGCACCAGGAGCCAGTGCTGGCCGCTGGGCACAGGCATGGACAGCCAGTCATGTGGTCCTAACTGCTCCCTCTTCACCCTGCAGGAGGAGTCACATGCACAGATGGAAAGAGTTCAGAGCGGCACAAGCATACATGCACATACGCTCCAATAATGATTGCCATGTCGCTCACGATACTGATGAGAGCACTGCCTGTAGCTAGACGCAAAAAGACAGCTTGTTTGGCTCAGTGTGAGTGCTCAGTGATATCCAATAACACAAAACTGTCTCACGGTTTCCCAGTGGAAATTCCGAAGGATGCAATTGCATTTTGACTGCTGATCTTTACAAACATATCCTCATAGATCTTCAGTGTGACTTGTATGCCCTACAGCCCTTTTTTAATATATGGCTTTAAAGGAGTCTTATGGACAATACATCTCCGTTAGAAAACAGTCAGAATGGCTACAATGTTGTGGAGAAGTGATTTTTTTTTTATGTTGGCAATGTATTGTTTGCCTTAGAGTGTGACATCATGTCCTGTTGCACATGTCCATTGCAAGTAGTTTTGCATTCTCAAAGTGCACCTACAGTCAGCTTGCTTCATTCTGATAAACTGCTGCCCTTGGCATGCATGGAATGGCTCCCACGGGACGTCCTGACTAAATTCACACTGAAATTATTATATATTCAAATATAATATATTTATTATATATATTCCGTCTTAAAATAGGACAATCCATCATAAAAGTTTTAATGTTAAAAAAATATTAATATAGAAATGATAAGTCTAATATAAAAAAAAATGATATAATAATAGCAATAATAATAGTAATAATAAATAATATTACATTAAAAAACTTCTAGTTCTCTCTCTCTCTCTCTCTCTCTCTCTCTCTCTCTCTATATATATATATATATATATATATATATATATTTCAGTTGTTCATTTATAACATTAGAAATATAGAATGAATTTCCACACCAAAAAATTATTTTGAATACATATATATATATATATAACATTAATTATATATAAATAATTTTCACATAAAAAATATTGCAATATTGTATGTTATAATATATATATATATCGTTCTAATACAAGAAGCAAGAAGTTGGTCAAGAAAGTTCAAAATGTAATTTCTCTCACAGAATGCTGTGCTAAACACAAGGCATCATTTGAGATGTTGAAATTTCACTGTGTTAGGAATATTGATGACTTTCAAAAAGAAAACAGTAAGGAATTGAGTGCTTACGTCATTCACCCCGATCCTATTGGTGAGTCATAATATTCCATTGAGGTATAATTGATCACTTCCTTCATGCCCTTATAGCATAATTCACAGGCTCTTGAGATGTGTGTTATTCACAGCATCTCAGCGGTCGCTCAGCACCTCTCCTGCAATGCACAGGAAGTAGCAGGAACACGCCAACTATCTGCGTCAACAAGGCTGATGGAAGCTGTTGTTTAATCTCACGTGGGTCACCTTTAAAGGCCATTCACACACAACCTTTAAAGCATGAGTCACACTGCCCAATGCTTCAAATGACACCTTTAGTCAGCTCTTGGCACAGGCCTCCGATCGCATGGGCACCTGTGGTGGACACATCAGGCCAGAGGATAAGGATGATCTAAGAAGTCGGAAGCATAACAGTGAGGAAAGTCTGGCCCTTGGGTGAGGATTAACATGCTTTCATCCTCCATGGGGCTTCTATTCTTCTTTGGCTTTTGGATGTGTGGAAGGACTCAAGTTAGTACTCAGTACAGACTCTGAACTTTCGGGTGAGAATTCACATCAGTGTTTTTCAATCTAAAGCAACTTTTATTTTAATTTTTATTTTTTTATAATTGCATCCTATTCATCCTTAGCATGAAGAAGATGGAAAACAACAATAAAAATATATATACATTTATTAATATATGCCACGATTCTTTCAGTTAGAGTTGCAATGTCTATTGCAAAAATATATATAAATTAAACATGAGAGTAAAGACTTACATTGTTACAAGCTGTTCTTTTTAACTTTCCTTTCATCAAATAATCCTGATAAAAATATGTACAAAATATTAAGCAGCACACAAACTGTTTTCAACTGATAAGAATAACAAATGTTTCTTAAAGGGGGGGTGAAATGCTATTTTATGCATACTGAGTTTTTTACACTGTTAAAAAGAGTTGGATTCCCATACTAAACATGGACAAAGTTTCAAAAATTAAGTTGTACGTTTGAAGGAGTATTTTTGTGCCCAAAATACTCCTTCCGGTTTGTCACAAGTTTCGGAAAGTTTTTTTTTCGAGTATGGCTCTGTGTGACGTTAGATGGAGCGGAATTTCCTGATATGGGTCCTAAGGCACTTCTGCCGGAAGAGCGCGCGTTCCCGTATAGCACAGCACTGAGAGCACAACAGACATTCACTGATCAGAGCGATTCACTGATCAGAGCGATTCACTGATCAGAGCGATAGCGTCATGAAAAGTCACAAAAGAAGTGTGTTTTTGGTTGCCAGGGCAAGACAACCCTGCACAGATTACCAAAAAAAAAAAAAACAGCATTAAGGGACCAGTGGATGGAGTTTATTTTTACAGAGCATCAACGGAGTTGTGCAAGTGTTTTTTTTTGTTCCCTGCATTTCGAAGATGCTTGTTCACAAGGCCCAGTTTGACGACAGATTTGCGTATCGTTTATTTCTTAAGGATGATGCAATCCCAACGAAAAAGGGTCACGATCGTGTGTTGGAACCGCAGGCGGTGAGTAAAACTGCTTTAAATATCTCTGCCTCCTTGTTAGTGCGTCCCCTCCCATGCCAGAGACCCGGGTTCGAGCCCCGCTCAGAGCGAGTCGTTGCTGCTGCTGCTTTCGTTCAGTTTCAGCCTCTGGATCTGATTCTGGATCATAAATAAACGGCTGAATCTGACTGAAAGCCATGGTTTGTTTTGAATGATGGGTTTTCCCTCACGGTAATGTCACAGCTCCCAAACGCTCCCAACGCAAAAGCCTATTCGCGCTCGTGATTCTTTAGCTCCGCCCACACGTCACGCCTCCAGCCGGTCGTGTTTTTCCGAGGAAAAATCGGTACAGACTATCTTTCTCTTATGAATTTAATAAAACTAAAGACTTTTTGGAGTTATGAAGGATGCAGTACTACTCTATATGTACTCAAGATTAACAGGATATTGAGTGAAAACGAGCATTTCACCCCCCCTTTAAGTACAAACTCAGCATTTTAGAATGATTTCTGAAGGATCACGTGAAACAGTAACAGGAAGTCAGAACACAACAAAAGATGTGTTGAAAATACATAGTATATAAAACTATACACACTTCTCTTCCCAGGCCATATAATCCTTAAACTGTCCTCCATTTCTCCTCCATATAACAGTCATGCATGTCTCTAAACTCTCAAACTAAATTTCATTACTATTTATAGCTCAAAAAGGAGTGAAATCTGTCTCCAGGGCTTGCGACATGCTAAACCTGTTCATGCTACATTCCCATGAAACACTGCTGCCATCTGTCACCTGGTGTGACACTGCAGAATTATGTTCTAAAATGAGCAAGTACCAAATATCACTAAAAAAGACAGTTTTTGAAGGAGATTTAAAGTCAAACGTTTGAGATGTTCTTGCTCGTACCCACCAAAGCAAACAAACAACGGTTATAGCGAAGCATGTATCATTCTATAGGGGAAGGAGCACAGAAAGCTATAGAATGCTGATATTGCGAGTGAATATCGAAGAGGACAGCGCCACACAGGGAACAGAATCACAGGGATGCAGAAGCACTGGCATGGGCAGCAGAGAGATGAAGAGAGGCATGATTAAGCCAGAAGCGAGAGTTTGCCATTATGGAACAAGTCATTAAGAAAAATACCTCAGAGGCACCTCTTTAAAGCCTGGATGTCACCTTCCCAAAGCAAGTAATGAAAACTTTTCAAATTATGATACAGTAATTACTTGCAATATAGTTGGTTCTCTGCGTATGGTTAAAATATCAAAACTGTGAAATATCACTGAACTGCGCGAAGGCACAAGACAAAATCTTTACTTTAATAAATACTTTTCATGCATAAGAATCATCAGAATCTCTCAGGGCTCTATACTGTAATGTACCAAACTGTACTGTATGTACAAACTGGAAGATCACATCTGAGAAGTTCTACTGGACTTAACATTGTTTAGAAAATTACACTTGATGTTTTCTATATTATGATTAACACTATGTGCAATATGTTCATTTCTGCAATTAATCCAAATTATGACAAAAAAGTGACAAAAATCATGATACACAATAATTATTAATTATCCCTTTGGATAAACAAGTCTGTTAAATGTAAATGTAAATATCTAGCAAATGTAATAAAATGACCGTTTCAATCCACTTCACAAGATTGTTTTATTTTACCAATAAAAAAAATGTTTTGGAAAAAAAACTGGGGTTGAGACAAAGATGTAGTGTGAACTTCTACTTCTAAACATGTACTGTTAAACTCAAAATAAATATTACCCAGACATTTATATTGTCTTTGAAATGAAAATTTGGTCATCGTTTACCTACACTCATGCACAAAAACGTACATTTCTTTTGAAAAAGACCTTCTTGGCAGAAGAATGTTCCCTTGGCAACTTACTGAAATAAGTGAATTATTTTTAGTGTGCTGAAGTGTTTAAAAAGCAGTCGAACTGCACACGACACCAACATTGTCTCGTCAACTTAATAAGGTACTTTGCATGCAGCTCGACTCATAACGACTCTGTGGAGGGATTTTACTGCCGTATCATGCCATTCCAATTCTATCATTATGAGTCTGATTAACATGGCCAACATGCTAACTAACTGCTCGTAGAACAAGAAAACTCAATAAAGAAAACAGTGAATCTAGATTACTCATGGATGACTATCTTTGTTCAAGACTTCCAGTATGAAGAGTTTGAAGAATGTTACATAAAACTAGAAATTAATTATATGCCATGCCATATTATACCCATAATTATAACTCTTACAACTCTTAACATTTTAGCTGCACTGACATTAATTTGAACAGCATGTCCGACTCATGATCAGAGGGCCCTGCTGGTCATCTCACCCCTAGGGGGAAAGGTTTCGCCCCATTGCACAAAGTGCCCCCAGATGTAGCAGCCTCACAGCAGCAGCGGAGCTCAGGTCAACAGTTAGGAAAAGAAGCAGAAAGCAAAGCATGCTGGGATGACTCACACATGGCCGTACCAGACTGAGAATGTCTGCTCAAAGCCGCCGTCGTAAGCGGGCTCCCAAGAGACGTTGGCCGAGGTCGTCGAGACCGAAACATGGACTTTGGCGGGGGGGTGTGGGCTTGTGCCTGTGGGAGGAGGACAACTCGTGTCACACTCGATATAAACACACACTTGTAAACAAAATCTAAAGCAAGGTCACATATTTTATTTTTCTGTGTCTGTATGTCTGTAAAAAGCCCTCGGTCAGAGCCATTAGATCACTTGTCTTAACACAAACACTTGGGCTAACACAAACAAACAGACTCTGTGTGCATCATTTATTCTTAATCTTTTTTTCTACAGCTAACCGTTAGCCAGTGGGGATGCTTTTGAGGAAAATCCTTTTGTTCAGAGAGCTTTTTGAAAGGAACTCACTGAATAGCTAACAGTTTAACCTAGCAGCTGCTGCTTAGCTACTAACCAGCGTCCCAACAGAGTTTCTTTAGCTGACAGTTTCACTGCAGCCACATAAATCCAAACATGCCCTATAGCACACTGGACATCTGGACATGCCAAAACAGTGGGCAGCAATATAAGGACTGAGCTAGCAGTGTTGATCTACAGCTGCACTATAACCACTTATAGATAAAGAACATGAGGGCGTCAGAAATTGCACTACTTTCCTCTATTGAATTTATAAGATATATTCTATGTAGAATATATTCTATTAGAAGAGTTTAAGTCTGCATGCACATATACTTCAAAGTAAGATACTGCATAGCTTAATAGCAATACCAAGTAATCTTTACACCAAGTGTATTCTTTTGACAAGTGCTATTAATGTGATGTGCTTTACATGAAATGAAGACACCAATCATATCAATGTCCTAGAATGAGCTACATTAATATAATGAAGGTGATTACCAAGATAACAACTAACCTTCTCAGAAAACATGTTTCATTTTTTTCAAAATTTTTGATATACTATTTCTAGATAACGTCTCGGTTACGTATGGTAACCCTCGTTCCCTGAAGGAGGGAACGGAGACGCCACGTCGGATGACCGACGAATATGGGATATCGCTTCGATAGACCAATCTACTTCGAGTGTAAACTAAACGAGCCAATGCACATTGGCATGCAATTATTGCATCCAGCTGCCGCTGATCACTGCGTGAGTATAAGAGGGCAGCAGGTGCAATGCATACCAGTTTTTCGCTGAGGAGCCGAGCCGGGAACCCGGCAGCTCAGCGGCGGTACAGCAACCATGGCGACGGGACGTGGCGTCTCCGTTCCCTCCTTCAGGGAACGAGGGTTACCATACGTAACCGAGACGTTCCCTTTCAGTCGGTCACTCTCGACGCCACGTCGGATGACCGACGAATATGGGATCCCTATCAAAGCGCCATGGGTGCTGCCCCTTCCAGTGCCCTGTGCGAGCCGCCTGCGCCCCTATTAGGTGTAGGCCGGGGCTCAGAACAAGTAGCTCCACTCACCATTGTCAAAGCACTACCTCACTGGGTGAGATTGGATAACACTGGGAAAACGTACCCGGTCCGCTTGGAGCCGGGACGCTGCGGAAGCCCCATCCTTCCCAAAGGAGGTCTCGGAGGCAAATACACATATAGCATCCGTTTAGGAGTATACGGAGAAATTTGAGGTGATTAAAGCCCTCTTGGGAAGGCAGAAGTCTGCCGGGGAAACACGGGCTCTAAGGCTATACCGTGGACTATACACATACGAGTACCGCTTAGGTCTCAATATGGAGCCCAGCCTTCCATGGTTCTCACGGATTCATCATGAAGGCCTGGCGCCGGACGTTCCGCCGCGTCCAGCTGCCTAGGGTGATGGAGGAACTCAACAGGGTCTACAGTTCGGACACTCTGGAGCAGTTTTAGCAAGCCGACACTAACCGGGGCCTCTCAGTGCCACTACCCGTTTGAGGTGAGAACACAGGAGGATACCGGCTCTACACGAAGGCTATAGAACCTAGCGAACGTGATAGGGGTCGCCCAGCCCGCAGCTCTACAAATATCTGTCAGCGAGGCGCCCCGAGGATGCAACACTTCTAGTTGAGTGAGCTCGAAGCCTGAACGGGCAGGGCACATCCTGAGCCTGATAAGCCAGGGTTATGGCATCCACAATCCAGTGGGCCATCCTCTGCTTAGAGACGGCATTCCCCTTCTGCCGGCCTCCATAACAGACAAAGAGCTGGTCTGAGGTCCTGAAGCTTTGCGTCCGGTCCACGTAGCACCTTAATGCTCGAACAGGACAAAGCAAAGCCAGGGCTGGGTCTGCCTCCTCCAGGGGCAGCGCTTGCAGGTTCACCACTTGGTCTTTGAAGGGTGTAGTGGGAACCTTGGGCACGTAGCCAGGCCGGGGCCTCAGGATTACCTGGGAGTCAGCCGGCCCGAACTCTAGGCACGAATCGTTGACCGAAAATGCATGCAGGTCCCCTACCCTCTTGATGGAGGCCAGTGCAAGCAGGAGCACAGTTTTCAATGAAAGAAACTTTAGCTCAACTGAATGCAAAGGCTCGAATGGGCCCTGCTGTAGTGATTTAAGCACTAGAGACAGGTCCCAAGAGGGTATACAGGGGGGCCGGGATGGATTTAACCTCCTGGCCCCTCTAAGGAACCTGATGATGAGGTCATGCTTACCCAAAGACTTCCCATTCACAGGGTCATGGTACGCAGCAATAGCGGCAACCTGGACTTTGAGGGTGGAGGGAGACAGCCTTCGCTCCAACCCTTGCTGCAAAAAGGATAGCACGGCCGCAATCGGGCATCTTCGGGGGTCTTCTCGGCGAGAAGAACACCACTCAACGAACAGGTTCCACTTCAAGGCATAGGCGTGTCTCGTAGACGGTGCTCTTGCCGAAGTGATGGTGTTAACTACCTCTTGGGGTAGGTCACCTAGAACCTCCGCATCCCGTCCAGGGACCAAACATGGAGTTTCCAAAGGTCTGGACGCGGGTGCCAAATGGTGCCCCGTCTCTGAGTCAGTAAATCCCTCCTCAGAGGAACCAGCCAAGGAGGGGCTGTCGAGAGGAGCACTAGTTCGGGGAACCAGGTCCGAGTAGGCCCATATGGCGCTACTAGCAAGACTTGCTCCTCGTCCTCCTGGACTTTGCACAACGTCTGTGCGAGAAGGCTCACTGGGGGAAACGCATACTTGCGTAGGTCCCGCGGCCAGCTGTGTGCCAGTGCGTCCGTGCCGAGAGTTCCCTCGGTCAGGGAGTAGAAAGCCTGGCAGTGAGAGGTCTCTGGAGCAGCAAACAGGTCTACCTGAGCGGCTCTGAACCGCCTCCAAATCAGCTGGACCGTCAGGGGATGGAGTCGCCATTCTCCCGGGAGCATTGCTCAAGACAGCTCGTCGGCTGTACGACTGAGCAGGCCTGGAATGTGAACAGCACGAAGTGACCTCAGAACCTTCTGACTCCAAAGGAGGAGGTGGCGGGCGAGTTGCAAGATGCGACGAGAGCGCAGACCACCTTGGTGGTTGATGTACGCAACAGTCGCAGTGTTGTCCAATCGGACCAGCACAGGCTTGCCTCGTAAGAGACCTTTGAGACGGTTCAAGGCAAGGTGCGTTGCTAACAACTCTAGGCAATTGATGTGCCACTGCAGCTGCGGGCCCGTCCAAACCCCTGAGACTGCATGCCCGTTGTACGTGGCCCCCCCGGCGGTGGTGGAGGCATGCGTGTAAACCACAGCATGCCTGGAGATCTGCTCTAGGGGCACCCCTGCCCATAGGAATGCCAGATCTGACCACGGAGTGAGGGTTTGGCGACAGGCCGGTGTAACTTGGACCCGGTGAGTGCCGCGCTTCCACGCCCACCTCGGGACTCGGCCATAAAGCCAGTGCCGGAGCGGTCTCATATGTGATAGGCCGAGCGGTGTAAGTGCCGCTGTGGCCACCATATGCCCCAGGAGCCTCTGAAAGAGTTTCAGTGGGACCGCCGTCCTGCTCTTGGACGTATTCAAGCAGGCTAGCACCGACCGCGCACGTTCCTCTGTGAGGCGTGCTGTCTGTTCGACCGAATCCAACTCCATACCGAGAAAAGAGATCCTCTGCAATGGTGAGAGTTTGCTCTTTTCCCAGCTGACCTGAAGGCCCAACAGGCTCAGGTGCCGGAGCACCACATCCCTGTGCTCGCACAACTGATCTCGAGACTGTGCTAGTATCAGCCAATTGAGAATGCGAACACTCTGCTCTCTGAGAGGAACGAGAGCTGCCTCCGTGACTTCCGTGAAGACACAGGGAGACTGGGACAGCCGGAAGGGCAGGACCTTGTACTGATATGCTAGTCCTTCGAACGCAAGCCGCAGAAAAGGTCTGTGGCGCGGAAGTATGGACACATGAAAGTACACGTCCTTCAGGTCGATCGCTGCAAACCAATCTTGGGGACGGACGCACCTGAAAATGCGTTTCTGTGTCAACATTTTGAACTGTAGCCGATAGAGGGCCCGATTCAAAACTCGCAGATCCAAGACCGGTCGTAACCCACCGCTTTTCTTGGGTACAATGAGGTACGGGCTGTAAAGCCCCTTCCTCATATCGGCTGGAGGGACCGGCTCTATCGCGGCCTTCGCCAGTAGGACTGCGATCTCTTTCCGCAAGACAGGGGCATCGGACGCTTCCACTGTAGTGAAGCGGACACCGCAAAGCTTGGGGGGAAGCCGGGCGATCTGAATCGCATAGCCGAGGCTGATGGTTCGCAGAAGCCAGCGAGACGGGCTGGGTAGCGCTGACCAGGCGCCTAAGAACCGTACAAGCGGGACCAGCAGAACCACAGCCGTACCCGCAGTGGGGCAGCGAGGTGGAACACAGGGGCCCAACTCGGGCGGCTTGTGAGCAGGCCGGAGTGTGATGCGAGTGTGGGGTGCAGGGCTCACCTGGTTCCACGGGTTGGCAGAGGGTGCGTGAGTAGGGCCTTTGTTGACGCTCTCGAACCGCCCGCAGCTGCCATCTGGCGAAGGAGGAGGATGAGTGAGGTCCGGTGCTTGGCCGTCCGCAACTCTCCGTGCCCTCCTGGGACCCAGAGAGGGAGGAAACTACTCTCCTGTCGAGATTTCCAAATTCTCCGCCTGGCCCTCCTCCAGGGGAGGGAGAGGTGCCTACACCATCCCCCAGAAAGCAGCTACCTCTCTCTGGGTCACCCGTCCCAGGGCCTCTTGCTCTTCTGCTTACCGTCAGGTTTGACGGGGGCCAGGACGGGAGGGGCAGCCTGCCTGTGCCCAGCTCAACGGCACCACTTGGAGGCTGCTGCAGATGCGACGCGTGAGCAGGGGCGGATGCAGGGGGCTGCCCTCGGCGACGAGCAGGCTGGGGCACTGCAGCCGGCGGGTTCGGAGCTCTTCCAGAAGCGCTGGATCGTGACCACCCTCGTGCAGGTCTTTCAGTGCCTTAGCCTTGTGCACCTGCAGTAACGCCATAGCGTGTAAGGCGGAAGCAGCTTCCCCGCAAGCCACATAGGCACTGCCGGTCAGACCAGACAGGTGCCTACAGGCCCGGGAAGGGAGCACCGGGTCTCCACGCCAGGAGGCGGCGGACTTAGGACACAATTGCATCGCTACCGCCCGCTCCACCGACGGGATTCCTGAATACCCCTTCGCTGCACCGCCCTCGAGGGTGGTGAGGGAGGAGGAGCCCACCGGCTGGTTTCTGGCAGTAAAAGGTGCCATCCACGACTTGGTGAGCTCGTCATGCACTTCCGGAAAGAAAGGCACTGGGGTGGGGCGCTGAGAACCAGCGCGCACCACCCCGAGAAACCAATCATCCAGCCGTGAGGGCTCGGGACGCGGTGGGGGATTCCACTCGAGCCCTACCCTCTCGGCGGCCCGGGAAAGCATAGCTGCCACTTCGGGATCCGAATCAGGCTTTGTCACCATCCCAGAGGACGGTAGCGCAACCGAACCGTGATCCGACAGCTCTCCCTCCGATGCTGAGATCGACATCTGGTCGGGGGGAGTCCCACTGGATACCGCTGGTACGCTCCTTGAAGAGGGCCCAGCGCGTTCCGTGGGTTGCTCCACTGGATCGGAGGTGCTAGAGGAGTGATGGTCCCCAGAGGGTTGGTTCCCTGCGGGGTTTGCCACCACTGTGATCCTCAAACCACTCGCGCTACTGCCGGAAGTGGTTCTCGTCTGTCGGCCACCAGAACGAGCCCCAGATCGCGGCCGCGGCAACGGGACTCCGCCCCCCTGAAGGTAGCGGAGCCTGGTTTGCAGCTCCGAGATGGTCATATTCCCGCAGTGAGAACATGACTCATCCACGAAAGCCACCTCAGCGTGCTCGACGCCCAGACACGTGAGGCAGCGATCGTGACCATCACCCGGTGCCAGGTAACGACCGCACCCAGAAACGCACGGGTGAAACGGCATCCTTATAAGGACGATCCGTCGTCTTTATAAAGACGCACCCGTGAAGCTCTTTTAGAGAAATTTGCTCTTTTAGGAAATGCTCTTTTAGTGCTGAGGCGCACAGGGGAATTGGCCGCTTGCAACACGACAGGGGTAGTGCAACCTGAAGTGTGCAATCCACTCGACACAGGAACGACCGCCGCTGAAGCGCCGTCTCGCCAACACACGAAGCTTCCGAGAGCGTGCTGAACCCGTAGTTCACAGCAAACACAGTTGAGCAGAGCGATACTAACGCTCGGCTCCGAAGCGAAAAACTGGTATGCATTGCACCTGCTGCCCTCTTATACTCACGCAGTGATCAGCGGCAGCTGGATGCAATAATTGCATGCCAATGTGCATTGGCTCGTTTAGTTTACACTCGAAGTAGATTGGTCTATCGAAGCGATATCCCATATTCGTCGGTCATCCGACGTGGCGTCGAGAGTGACCGACTGAAAGGGAAGGATTATTATTATTATTATTTTATTATTATTTAGATAATTTGGAAAGGAGTCATTTAGACTTATTTGTGGACCTGTTAGACCAGCTCACTGAAACAAAAGTCCTTATAGAATCATTTGCTCAACATAGTTTTAGTGAAAGTGAACAGGAGTTACTGCTAAAACTAAAACTATTCAAATGAAATAATAAAATTACCATAACTTAAATAAAGCTGAAATAAAATCTTAGTATTTATAAAATACTACATGAAAAACTAGAACTAAAAAAAATTAAAGTGGAAATGCTACCTTGAAACTGAAAAAAAAATGTAAAAAAAAAAAAAAAAATAGAAATAGAAAAGAAAACTTTTTTTTTTGTAAAAATAACAAAAGTACATAACAAAATAAATAAAAATTATGCTAAAATTACAACAAACTAAACATATAGAAATAACAGGTAATTCAAAATACTAATACTAATATAAAAAAATAGAAATAATCATTAGCCAAAAAGGTATTTTACATCAGAGCAGAACTAAAAAAATAAATATATGTATATATATATATATATATATATATATATATATATATATATATATATATTCAATATCGAAATTTCCATGATTAAAAAAAAAATTCAATGACTGTGGGAATCCAGAGTCAAAGACCAATGGTGTCCTGCAAAATATAAACTAAAATCTTTGTGCACCTTTAAGGAAAATAACACCTTTAAGGCTTGTTGATCTAATTTGATCAAAACTCATCACTGTATGGAAAAATCACTTTATCGCAAGTCGTGTTTGCGCGTCATGGGGTAACTCTATTTGTCTCAACACCTCATACCGATTACTAGGAGGTGCGTGCTGGCAGTGATGCTCGTGGCGACATTGGAGGCAACACACTCCCACTCCCCATGGTCCTCCTTGCTGAGAGATTTGAACTGTAAGCTGCCTCGTGGTAGGACATTGTGCTTGCTTCTGCTGGGCTTCCCTACCTTCTCCAATAAAAGAAAACATTTCTAGCAAATACTTCAGTTCATTCAATGATACATGATCCTACTTAAGGATCCTTAAGGATGTGGCTTACCTTTCTCCATGTAATGTTGGGGAATGGGTCTCCTTCTGCCTCACAGGGGATGACCAGCTCTCGACCAGCCTCCTGCCTGTACTCCCCTCCAGGAACCACCAGAAATTTGGGTGGGTCCTATCCATTGCAAACAACACATTATACTGATGCAGATAAATGATATAATAAAAAGGTAAATAAAGAAACGTTAACTCAAATAAAACCTACAAGTAAAATTTTTTACCTTTAGCACCAGAGGGGCGGGAGGGGACTGTCCCATTGTACCGAGGCTATTGTAAGGCACACAGGTGTAGGTGCCGAGAGAGTCCTCTGTCACCTCAGACACTCGAATACTTCCATCTTCCATTTGGCTCCAGCCAGGGTACTGCAACAGAGAGAAACATCAGCACACATACAATCAGCAAAATTGTTTCCCATATCTCAAAATCTACCATTCTGCAACAAAAATAGCTCTGTTCACAGCGACCTGTTTTTTGTGCATGTCTCTTTAAATGCTGATGTGCTCTGCTAACCCCGCCTCTCTCTTCCGTTGAAGAGGAAAGATAAAAATCATAAAAACATGCACTAAAAATTTCATTTTCTCCTGAAATCAGAGCCACTGTAGACACACTGAATTTGTTTTGTTTTTGATGGTAATGTACCATCGAATACACCTAAATTAATTTATGCCTGCGCAAATCATTTTACTCCAGACTGCTTTCTGAAAGAGAGACACTTCAAGGCAGGTTTTGCTAAAAAGTTCAAACTCAAGGATGGATCAGTACCCACTGTTTGTGATCCAGCTGCACCTCCAGAAGTAGTAAGGCCTTCACTTTATATTTCTTATGATTATTTGCAAATCCCCTTTCCTCTTCCATGTGCTCATTAGCACTTTTTATAAAGACATGCACCAAAACGGGTCACTGTGAACAGAGCTGTTTTTGACACGGTCAAACCATTGAGGATTTTTTTTTCTTGTTATAATGGTTGCTATACCCCTGACAAGCCATACAACTATTGCATTCAGCGAAGTCAGTGGAGCGAATTTGCTCTCAGAGCACTTTAGATGTAACATGACAAGCCTGCACATTTTCAGCTACATGGCCACTATCCTCAAAAGCCAACTGTACTGAGGAAGAACAGGGTTTGAGAATGAAAGTGATATCCTGTTTCTTCACTAAGGTCAGTCATTCTACGTTTTGCTTTATAGCATATGAAGTGGAGCCAGTGATCTTTGTCTGTGTGAGACTTTGAGATCAATGTGAAATGTGAATGAAACCCATCACACACAGCTGAGAGAGAGAGAGAGAGAGAGAGAGAGAGAGAGCTGAGGCCCACATGACAGCATCTGTGAAAACACTGAGATCACTGTCCTGCTGGACTCACCTTCTCTATCCGCAGAGGCAGGCCGTCTTTTTTCCACTTCACTGAAGTGACAGGCGGGTTGGCATCCACCGGGCAGCGGATGAACCCCGGCAGTCCGATAGCCACGTAAATAACGGGCGGCATGTTTACAACACGGGCAGGGTCTACAGGATATAACGAGATAAAAACATTGAATACAGCATAAGCGCTGTTATAAAGAGATGTTATAAAATTAGACATTGTTAAACTGTCAGACAGATGAGAGGAGTTTGAACTGGATGTCTCTCTGAGCCATTAGTCTGGAACATTAACACAGATCCTCTGAATAAATCAACTACGGTTGGAGAAGTACACTAATAAAGAACTTTTCGCTCTTACGTACTTAAAATGAGAGTGTGAAATGAGGCAGAAAGGTCTGAACTAGCTCACACTGAGACTGGTATGTTATGTTTTTTATATGTTGTGTTTAAAATATGTTTTTTTACAGAAAATGTGAGATGTGTTTGCCCATGCATAACTCGATGGTAGGGTGTTGTGGGCTGATTTTAATTGAGAGAGCCACAAAAAAGATCCCAAATCCCTATGAAATTTTTGTTTTGTCACTAAATTTGGTTTACATTTTCAATTGACTAAACAGGGAGTGTTAAGAGTAAGAAAGCATTTCCCAAGGAAAATTAATTGGCTTCCAAGGCACAATAATGGCATTTCTAATTGTATAAAACAATTTCGATTTTGAGAGATAACTATACAAATATTTAGTGACTACAATATTTATTTTACTGTAGAACGGAGTCTTAAGTTGTCTCATCATTTAAAAGTTTAAGGTCAGTAAGATTTAATAATGACAATAATAATAATAATAATAATAATAATTAATAAGGATGCATTGCACTAATCAAAACTGTCTTTTTTTTCAGACATTCTGACATTTATGTTATTTAAAAAAAAACTATATAAAATAAATGAAGTTCTTTTGAATTCAATTTTTTTCCTCCAGAGATTTTTTCAAATTGTCCACAAAAATATTATGCTGCACAACTGTTACTTAATCCCCAAATCAGCATATTACAATGATTTCTAAAAGATCATAAGAACATTAAGCTTTGCAATCACAGGATTAAATGACATTTAAAATACATGAAAGTAAACAGTTATTTTATTTGTTAATAATATTTTATAATATTACTTTTAACTGTACTTTTGATCAAATAAATGCAGTCTTATTGAGCATAAGCTCATAACCAACCCCAAACTTCTGAATGAAAAAATAATACATAAATATAACAAATAAACACCATGAATAACATATTATTTGGTCAATCAACTGCATGTACAGAACTGTGCGATATCACAGGCCATGAAGGGAAAAAAACAATAAATTTTGTGAAAAGCCACTATTAATTAATTTGAGCAAAAAAGCATGAACAACAGCATTATTTATATTCTTTATAATGTATAGACAACATCTAAAGCAAAGTGTATCAATAATACTGTAAAAAGAGATTCAGTTGCATGTGACTCATAAACCACAGTCTCTTATTAGTGAAGACTCCAGCCAACCGCAGCATGCTGGAGAACGAGAGGGAGCGGTGCTCCGAAACGAACACTTTGAAGAAATCCACCGCTCCATCTTATCGCTTAGCAAAGTGCCAGGGTCTATTTTTAGACCCTGTGTGGAGCTGAGGGACGGGATGGTGTGTGGAGTGGACCAGAAAGAAGTGTAGAGTTGAGAAAAGAACAGAAGGGAGTCGTGAGGATGGAGGACAGGAATGCTAAGGCAAAGAAAAGGAAGAGGAGGAGGAAAGAAAAAAACCTAGGCAGTCTTAATGCATGGAGTAGACCTGCAATGCCGGCAGACGTCCAACGGGGCCGCCATCGCCCATGCTAACAGCCTGCCGGAGTCTGCAGGTGATGTCACTGCAGAGAAGAGGGCTTCCACACAGGATGATGTCATCCCTTTAAATTCCCCCCTCCTTTTTTCTCACTTACTGTCAAATACACTTTCCCTGTGCCTCTGCTCGCTACACACATGGGCGGCCAGGCTATGTGCCAGCGGATAACACTGTTTCAGAGGACAGGTGAAAATTCCTGCAGTCTGGGCTTTCTGCTATGATGTAATCCCTTTCCGCCACTTCAACCGTGCCAAGCTGGTCCGACACAGGCTTCCTCCCAGAGAGGGAATCTGAAATGTCTGTTGCCTTGGATACCACAGCCACTTCTGCAGCGTTCATTCCCATCGCTATTTACTGCAAATGCAACATGTTTTTTTTCTACAATGTCTAGAAACCCGTGTTCTTTGCATCCGTCTGTCTGTGTGGAGGACGTGAGCCGTGACTGAGTGATCTGCTAGCTTACTGACTCAAGGTCACTGTTTCAATTCTGTTTCAGACTCCGGGGACGGAAGGCCATTCCAATCTCTCGGTTGCAAATAGAAAGTATCAGCCTGCCCAACAGTGGCATTTGAAGCTAATACACCCTCGTGCCCATGTATTGAGATGGAATATGACAGGAGACTAAAGTAACCCTTTCATCCATTACAAAAGATCACTCTGCAAGTAAATCTGTTATATACCACCGTTATTCAGCATACATGTAAACGTAAAAATGATTTGCCCCAAGATGAAAAGGCATAATGTGCTGAAGGAGAGTTAGACCACTGTCATAGATTTAGGATCAAGGAGAATTCCTCTATTATGTCATGTATGACATAACGGAATACAATAGGAAATTGGGAATCACTGCTTCATCTAAAAAGGATTTGTTACAGTGAATGGCTGTCATTGTATCATAAGTAATACAGGACATCATCATTTAGTATAAATGACCTACACCAGGAAGTCTTAAAATCATTTGCATTAGTGTTTTGAATTTATGTATGTATGATTATTATTATCTGTTTTCATTTAATTATTTTCTTGATTCATTAATTTACAACAAACTGGAAAATTTACTACAATGAATACTTTATTCTTTTAATTCAACAATTTATTTATTTGTTGGTTTATTTATTCAACTATGTATTATTTACAACAAATTGGAAGAACATTTATGGCATTATGACTACAAGGTCACTAATCAAATGTACTGTATGCAAATTTGTGAAATTGTTTACAAACGTCAGATGTTCTTAGTTTTAGAAGCGCAATATGGTTTGGGTCATTCTAAAATCATGCTGGATAACATACATACATGATGATCACATTCAACAAAACAGAAGTTTTTCAGATTTTTGAACCCACTGTATGTTAAGCGGGATATATTGACAAGAAGTAAAAATACCAAATCGATTGTATTCTGGCTGTTTCTCGCCTACATACTGCAGTTGTAGTTCAGCATCTGAATTTGTAGGGGCACCAGAAAAGGACAAATGTTTTCAGATGAAAAACAAAGATGTAGTGTTTCTAAGATCTAGTTGTGTATCAGTAGACTGACTCACAATGCACTATCAGGTACGCTGATGCAGAAGGTGGGCGCCCAAGGCTGTTACTCGGGCTGCAGGTATATTTCCCAGCATCCTCAGGTTTCACCTGGGAGATGATGAGTGAACCGTCGATCAGAATACTCACTCTGCGCTTTAGATCACTGGAGAGAGAAAGAAAGATTGACAAAGAAGAATCGAAAGGGAAAGTTGAATTAGCATCAGTAGTAACGAATAACACAGTTTACACTACTTACAAGACGTTATTCCCACAAAGCTCTTAGCTTATACATACACTACCGTTCAAAAACTTGGGGACGGTAAGATTTTTAAAAAGAAATTAATACTTTTATTCAGCAAGGACACATTAAATTGATCAAAATGATAGTGAAGACATTTATAATGTTATAAAAGATTTATATTTCAAATAAATGCTGTTCTGTTGTAAATAATAATATATCCCGAAAAAAATGTTTTCAAAATTGATATTGATGTACCAAATTAGCATATTATAATAGTTTCTGAAATATATTGTGACTGAGTAATGGCTGCTGAACATTCAGCTTGTTATCACAGGGGGGAAAAAATTAAAACAGAATTTTTTTTTTTTAAATTATAGTAATATTTCACAATATTAACTGTTATTTTAAACTAAATAAACACAACCCTGGTGAGCCTAAGAGAGATCTAATACATTAAAAATAATCTTACCGACCCCAAACCTTTGAACAGTAGTGTACAGTATTTTTTTTTATTTTCCACTTACTGGAACAACATAGTTTGTAAATAATGATTTTTTTAAACTATCCCTATGTATTTAAAATAAGATAATAAAGCACAATTCAAAGCTTTATGAATTACAGTCTACTCTTTCAACAAGAACAGATGGGCTGTCCGGGACAGATGTCAGAGGACAAAAAAAGAAAAAACAAAAAGAAAAAACGCTCCAGTGGACATAATGCTTGTGTGGCTTCTATTCTTGCCTGTGCTTCCACCTGTCCTGCTGCACAGAGCCTCTGTTAGAAAAGAAAAACCATAATAACCTTTTTCTATAGAGTGAGAGGCCACCCAGGAGGGTGTCTTGGATGGCTCAGTGCACCACTTCTTCTAATCAGTGCTAGCGGAGCGTATGATGACACAAGTGCTATGACACTATGTGTCTCTATGTTTACAAGACTATCCTGCTGTTACCTTAGAAACATGCTATTGCTTAAGTCAAATGAAATCAGTTGGTCTTCATATGAGGTGTTGCTTTCTGTGTAAAACATTCCCAATTAGTCACTTAGAAGGCCTCAAAGTATTTCAGTTCGTCAGAACGCTCATGAAGGTGTTCACAGGGAAAGTGAGACGCAAATGAGACCATCTGAGGCGTGACTGACACATGCACGCAATGCAAACACAAGTGAGAAACACATAACAAACTGTCACAGTGAACTTGATAGTGCTTGATAGAACTTGATTTCAGTTGTAAGGGGCTCACACTTGGCACTAAATTAATCTTTTTTTGACTGATAACTTTTAAAAAATAAATGTAAATAAAAAAATGCATCTTTTTATCAATGGATGAACACCACAAAATAATCAAATTATCAAATAAATTCAGCCCTGGTTTTATAAAAAAAAAAAAATTCTGAGAAGAAAAAAAAAAAGAGTGTGGCAAAAACAAAAAGACATATAAATGTAGAATTGACAAAAGTTAGAATTGCGAGATTTTTTTTTCCAGGAATCTTTAAAAAGAACAGCATTTACTTTTATTTTTTATTTTTTATAATATCTATAAAAAAATCTATACAAATTATCTGTAAAAAAAAACACCAAATCTAACTGACGCCAAACTACTGAACAGTAGTGTACAGTGGTGGTATTTAGTTGATTTTGTGCACCTATGATAACATTTCGTTTACTATGAAAATGTCACAACACAAAGGTTTACAAACGGTTTAACCAAAGCCTAAAACAGTTTCACAATGGCCATAGTCCCTAAAACTCACTGATGCCTCAATGATGATGATGAAAATACATGGACTGTGACAAACTCCACATGGACACACGACAGTGGGGGTATGGTACAGTAATGAACCCGATCATAACTTTACTTCTTGAAGTAGACATTATCTTCCTCCCAGAACCAGGTGTACGTTAGGTTGCCAGGATATGCCTCAGCCTGACAAGTGAAGAATGCGTCCTGGGATATGTTTACGGTTATGTTCTCTGGTGGTGAAACAATAAATGGGGGTCCTGAAATAGAAAAGAGACACATAATAAATCAGCATTACATATCAGGATGTGTCACATCCTATTGGAGCATATAGCAATCTTCAAGTCCCCTTCAAAGTTAAAAACAATAGAACCGGAGAAAGATTTCATGTAAAAGTTTCTAATAATAGATATTTGCATGCTGTCATTTGTATTCAACAGCTGTTAGACAATGTCAGTTGATTGTGGAGTGAATCATATAATATTGGATTCATCAATATTTCATTTACAGTAGTGTACATGCTGAATACCGAATGATATCATACAGAATGAGATAATAGAGATTTAAATGAGGTTAATAATGTAGGTTCCGCTCAGCTGTACTGTACATATTTGGATCAGCTATCATTTGAATATCATTGGCCAAGATGATAAGATTTCTACCCAGTGTGACAATCTGCAAAGGCCTACCCACAGATCTCACTCTACCGCCCACTGTGGGCATGGTTTCAGTTGGCAGTGCCAGTGTAAAGAGAGGGCTCTTCTGTGGAGAAAGCCTGCAGAGAGCTCCCCGACTCTACAGATGCTCTCCGTCCTGCTCGACAGCACACACACATAACACTTCAAAAACAAACCCGCTAGACCGCCAACGTGTCTACAAAGCAATGTTTCTGCAACTTGCCTCTTTTATGTCTCAGCTGTTGATTTTTGTTTCAACTAACAGATTTATTTTTTTTGTTTAGTGAAGATCTATATGATACTAAAATGTCAATTCTTTCACTCAGTTTTGCATTCATTTATTTTTGATATTTCTCAACTGAATTTTATGTATTATTTTATTGTTTGACCCTTTGACATCTTCAAATGTGTGATAAAGTAGTACAGAGATTTCCTGAAAACCTTCTTGGTCTGGTCCACAGTTGTTAAGTCATTATAATAAGAAAGTTTCTCATTATCATTAATTACAGCATTTAATTTCTTTACCCAACTATGGCAGAAACAGGTTTCAATACTAAAGCACACCTTCACCAACACCAAATCATTTTAGCATTATAGATATTACAATTAAATGGCAGGTATTACAGTGATTCACTTTTAAACCATTCAGTACAGTGGGTGAAAAATTAATTTAAAAGAAGCATGTAGTTTTTGAAAAAATGGAATGTCATTTTATGACTGCATTGATTTTGATGCTGGTTTGACTGACATTTGATGGGACAAAAATAGGAAGGAGTGCTTTATTGTTGTCTAGAAGTGTGAATAAGGTGAATAAAGAACACTGTTGCCGAAATCTGCCACTGAAATCTACTGAAATTGTAATCTTTTGACAGCTCTTATATTTGTATAAAAATCTTAACAAGTAAAGTAAATCATATGTAAATCATAGGTAGGCCACAGCCACTAATTTTTTTATTAATACACACGCACACACAAAAAACATTACAAATAGACAATGAAAGTTATAAATCCATTGCGTTACTGGGTTAAATGCTAACACGGCATGCTAAAAGCAGCAGACAGAACAGATAGGGAACCCAACAGGAAAAAGCTTCTTTGGCAACACTATGGTGGAAAAACTCTTGTCAGTGAAACCATTACTGCTTTATACTGTACCAGACAGCCAACATATGGAGTCCAATTATCTCTGTAGCTCTCCAGCATGGGTGCCATGCAGCATGCAGCTTTGCAAGCATGACTGTACACACATACACAGACACACAGAGGACTGTTCAGACACACCGCACGGCATGATAGTGATGTCATTCAATCCATAGCGAACTATAGTGTCATGAGGAAACAGTTTAGGTCAGATATGGTGCTACCTTGGACAAGTAGGCGTGTGGTATGGACGGCTTCTCCCTGCTCGCTGTACGCTCGGCATGTGTACGCTCCCCTGTCCTCACGGCTGATGGAAACAATCGTCAGGCTGCCATCACTCACCTGTGGAGAGACGTCACAGCATCACCTACTGAGATACATATCACAATAATCTCATTAACATAAAGAAAATGATCCCACTGACAAGCGACGGCAATCACACACATCACTGTATGTATGTATATATTTGTGTATATACTGTGTGTTTCTATATACATAATATTGACTGCTAGAGGTTAAAATGGGCACTGCAGTCCAAAATAAAATTAAAAATGGGAGAACGTTGTTCCTCCTCTGACTCAATGCCCATGCAAGTTGCCAGACTGAAAACACACAACAGGAATGAGTGTAAATGAAAATGGAGTGTGACAAGCCTTACACTGTAAGTTGATTCAGAGTTGATTTCTATGCCTCTGGTCATGCCAAGGCTGTTTAGGGTGGGTAAAATCCACAATTTCTGACCCAATTTGTTGGGTTGCTTTCATGGCTGCAATACGTTGTGTTTTCCACCAACTGGCAACCCGTGGTGTCAAAATACTATTGGGTAAATTGACAGTGGGTTGAATCACACTAACCAAAACAAAAACAGACATTCCAACACAGAACGCACATTTCAAAGTAGAATAACTGGCTGTAGCATTGTTTTTCTGAGATACAAGTGTCAACTTTGCATGTTTCCTAAATGTCTGCAAACATTTTTATGCTTCAGTATTTTATGCATTAGTACATTAAAAAAAATACATAAATCACCTTTTAAAATTACATTTTTTGGTTTAAATTATTATTTTTTTTTTATTTACTTTGATTCAGTGCATATACTGGAAAACAAGACAAAAAAAATACTGATCAAGAAAATGACTTTGTTTCAGGGAAAGTGAGTTTCTCTGAAACTTCTATATATATATATATATATATATATATATATATATATAAATCATGATTTAACAATCTTTCATAAGTCAATATAAATCTCCCTTTTGCTCTTTAAACAGCTCAGGAGGGTTTTTTAAAGTCTATCTGCTTCAAGTCAACAGTAGCGCCTTAAGTCTTAAGCAACTTCTAATTTATCTCTGTGACGGATTTAGCTTTTTTCTTATATGAACACATAGATCAGTAGAAATGATGTGATGGGGGAACCATGCTCAGCATCCCACAATACATCCATTTTTCCTGCTGCCATAGTACCCACAGCTATGTTTCTTTACATTTAACACATGTCTCATGACAGGGGCCACTCTTACAAGCTTAAAAAACACTTCTCAATTTGACAAAACAAATTGTCTCAAACACAGTATAAACACAAGTGCTTTGCAGTGAAATCGCTGTGAACCGGAGACAGAGACTGCATAGAAGAGATCAAACAAACCAGACCACCCCAACAGAGACTTCAAGATCAATATGCATCTCTCTTTCTGTGCCCACACAAGGGTTATTTGCATTTTATCAATTGCAAAGTAGTTCTTGTGTTTATGCTCTGGATTTTCTTGGATACATAGGCTGTGCCATGTGGACCGAGGGGGGTTTAGTGTTTTTATTTAACATTTTAGAAATTAGGATCCAAAAGCATCATTTAGAGTGGGGACAGTTTAAGTAATGTCCAATTTTGTCCCCACTACTTTATTAAATAGCTGGGATGCATCCAATTCAGAGGAAGCATCTACATTTGTTATTTATTTATTAGCTCTATTTAATTATGTAGTAGTAGTAGTAATAATAATAATAATACACAAATAATTGATTAATTTTAAAAATTTTCTTTAAAGATTTTAAAATTATTTGAGGATAAACTAATCATTAATCATGAGCTAAGCCTTTTGTGCAACAAATGATCCCAGTCCATATATTATTCTGATGTTTTCTTTTGTTTTTAGTAAAATACTAGGCCAGACTGCTCTGTGACTTGTCTTTATTCTGAAATAATATAAAACATGCAAGTCGTAATTCATTAATAGGGTCTTTATGAACTCTAAAGCTCTTTTCAAGCTTGCTGGATCGGTTTCGCAGTCATCTTTTCAGGACAAGGCCACATTTATGAGAGAGTGTTTCTGCTCGAATAATCTGAATAATTGATTTACTCTGTACAAGAGTGTGTGTTTTGTGGCGGAGGGGCAGGTAAGGGGTGGGATGCTGATCCTTTCTATACATGATTTATCAGTGCCTGTTATTGCAAAGGGAAAAATTGTCTGTCTTTGTAATTTATCATCAAAATAACTTTCTTCTCAGCTGACATCATTTAAGTTGGCACTGAAATAACCTTTAATTGTTAGCGCAATATAGGTAATGTGATAACACCACACATGTGTCAATAATACCAAATAACAATAAATTTAAAAAATAAATAATTCTAGCATTAACATTAGAACAAGTCAAGAAGCTGAAGGGTTCAGGAGACAGATGAGTGGAGACATGGTAAAGTAAAGTAAAGCCTTCGCTGAAGGGGCTGTCTGATGAATTATTCAGCATTCTATCAGACGGTGTAATAGCAAGACCTACTAGCAAGCATCATCATTACAGTTCATGCGATATCAAGCATGTGTGAATTTCTCCTTAGAAGACTAACAGACCTTGAGGGAAATATTTCTATTTTGTATGTTAAACTTTGGTTTTTGATTTGAAAAATCCCAAATAATGTGCACTGGTGAGAGCCACTGTTGTTATTGTTAACTAAAACCATATTTGAAATAATGCTGGAATAAAATAAAAGTAGAAATTAGATAAATATTAGATGGATAAACGTAAAAATGAGAAATGTTGCCTTAGAAAATGACTTAAACAGTTAAGTTTAAAATTGAAGTACCAAGATTATTACAACTAAAATAAAATTAAATTTAGGCTACAATATACAGGGGGAATAAACAATTACAAAAAAATTATTTAAAATTAAAACTGAAAAAATAAAAAATAAAAGTTAATTTAAAATTAATACGTTTTTTTTATGAATAAATACTGTAATAGTATATAAATAATGCTAAAATAACACTGGTGAAAGCAACTTACATTTTATCTGTATACACAGCTACATTTGGTCACCAATGGAGAAAGGTGCTTTTTATTTATTTATTTATTATTTGGAAACATTTATCCAGCAGAAGTTAAGAGGACCATGCTAATCAGCCAAACCTTGACCCCTTGACATGAACATACACACTCTGTCGCTTTTACAAGCTGAACATACTTGCATTCAGTCTACAATCAGGCAGCATTAGGGAAAGTACAATGGCAAATTTACTCAACAAACGGCAACAGTTTGAGATTCCACTGTGGATCCCAGACTTCATAATTACACTAATTACACAGACGGAGATGCACGGCCAGGCTACGGCAGACCCAACAACAACACACGTCTAGTAAACACCACTTCAGAATGAATAAAAATAAAAAACATTACTATGGTTGACACAATTTATTTAGCATTATTCAAAGACTCCATTCCACCTTCCATTCATAAATAACCCTGATATTGGCTAAATGAATCCACAGCTATATCTTTGAAGGAGTCACTTGAAAAAAATGTGATGTTCCTTTGTTCAACCTCTGAAATATGTCACATTATGGAAGTAAAACAAGTGGTAAATTGAAACTCATGACTTTAATAAACAGTATTCAGTACAGTATTCGAGCACCACTGTGTAGTCTTGTACCTTTGTCTTTTTGTCCGATTTTCAAAGATTTTCTGCTTCAAATCAAAGTTTTGGACATTCTTCTATTCACCTCGCTAGATTGTTTTGTTCGTGGCTTATTTCACAAAGACTTTTGAAGAATCTCTATAGGAAAGATACTTCTGGAACCAAGTGTGCTAAAAAAAAAAGTAATACAATTTGGGACAGCTCTGATGTACTTTATGGAGGTAATATGACAAAATGAGGTGAGGAAACACTGATTTAGGATGGGGATTCCCCTCTTTTAAAGACAATTACAAGAGGTGAGTCTGTACAAACCTACCACATCATTATGCTTCAAACACATCCAGCAAAAAAGCAAAGCAATTGTAACCAGAAGCTGTCCTCTTTCCTCTGTAAACAACATTAGAGATCTAATCAGTCAAAACAACGCTCTATTTTGACCGAACAAAGAGCTCGGCATCATTCAAATTAACAAGCAACGAATACCGTTGTTCCTCTCCTGATGTTATCTCACCTTACTTCAAAAGTGTTCAATCACTGAGAAAAGCTGGTCCCTGACAGGCTGTCATTTCTCTGCTGTGTGTGAGGAGATGGAGATCTCTCTATGGGCTCTTGTAAATCAAACTCTTTTCAGGGAGAGAACTGAGCCTTGCGTTCCTGTAAGAGTCTCAGTGTTTAGTCTTCAGTGAGCAGATGGTTTATATGCAGGAAGCGTTTGATGGTTATGTTCAGTATGTTTGGCTTCACGGTTTTGATGAGCCACAATCAATGGATCGCTTGTGAGAAAAGAGCTTGTGTTTTTATACGCCGTCCTTGACAAGGAAATCTAAAAGTCTGTTTTATGTCACAGACGGCTCAATTGATGAAATATAAAATACGTCACTCAAGTCGAGAAATTCCACTAGTATTGAAATACTAGGATGGTTTATTTTGTTCCTTATTACATAGCACTGTTAACACACCAGGCCCAAGGGACGCCTCTACGACACATAGTTAAAATGAGCACAGTTACAGCACTGAGATGGACAGAGGGCTAGTGCTAAATGATTAGGGAATATGACAGGGTTGAGGGAGATTAATTAGCTCTTCCTACAGGCCGTGCGATTAGCATGTTAACACTGCTGCTTGATTTCTTCAATCTGACAGAGGAAGTTTAAAACATACAGCAGGAAACTCCAATTGTTTTCCTTAAAGGCACTTTAAGTGCTGTGGCATTCTCTCTGCATGTCACTTGTTGGCAGTTTACACACAGAAGCAGGAAATGAATTGTGCTGGTGGCCCACTGATAACCTCATGGAGGGCTGGATTTGGGGCCGTGACGATGGTAAATAGGACAGAGGATGAGAGGAAGAAATAAAGAGACAAAGCCAAAGTCAAAGTGCATTTGACCTCTCATTTTAACGTTCATCAAATATCCCAAGCCATCACTGTGACAAATCCAATCATGTATTTGATATCAATCAGAACATCATAGGAACTCTTAAGGATCCACAACACTAGGGCTGTCTGTCACATACTAAAGTTTAGTACTGTATATCACGATTTTCAATACCAAAGCAAAAACAAAAATGCTTTAAAATTTACAAATACCAAAAAGCTCATGGCAAGTATTTTTCATTTAAGTAAAAATGACTTGTCTACATGCTTTTAAACTATATATTAACTACTCTTCACAAACCCATAGCACACATCCACATCTCTTCTAACACGTATAGAATATATTGATATGGTTTCACTGACTAAAAGAGAGATCTGAAACACAGTCCGAGATGACTCAATGACTACACTGACACTCATGGTGCTGGACCACTAAAGCATCTTCAATAGACATCCTCTCACTGTCCCAGCTGAGAGGAAGTGAGGTGACAATAGCACAGTGTTTTCTTCTCCCGGAGTCGATAGTAAAAACACTATCATTTTTTCATCTGTCAGAGCTCTGGATTCTGAACACAGTCTCTGTCTGTCATGTATAACTTCGCTGTCCTGTTATCTCAATTAGGTAACAGACTGACAGTGTGCTTTTTTGAGGCCAGCCTTGGCTCTGGCACATTACTAATGCTTGATGATGAACCATGAACTATGATCTTAAAGTACTAAATTGGCTACAATATCTAATGATGGCTTGATGGAAAATATAGCATTATTAAATGCACTAATGATGGCCACTGAATTTTCCAACCAGTCCTCCAACCAATACGCTCATATAGGTCGATTATCCAAATCCCTGAAATACGACCCATCAGAGCGTATACTACAATTGAGAACCTGTCGGAAACAGGACGTTTTCATATCAGTGTTTTGTACTCTTTAATATACGCTATAATTTGGGTTTTCAAATTACTGTGAGATCAGTGTAAAAAGTCCACATGTACCATTTAAATAAATGCGTATTTTGATTGGTAATGATGTTATACGTCATTTTATGACGACAGATCCAACACGACACTGTCATTATTTTTACACTCGCTAGAGGGCGCTAAACTTTAAACCGTAAAATATAGATCATAATAAGGTGCTTGCACAAATGACCAATATGGTCGTTTTTTGTTGGAGGACAGGCTCTGGGACAAAACAAAAATATACACTACTGTTCAAAAGATTGTACTCAGTAAAAAAAAACATTTTTAAGGGAATTTAAAAAGTGCCTATACAGAATTTATACTGTTACAATAATAAATAAAAAAAGTTATTTAAAGTAGCAATAATTCAGTATATTACAGTTTTTTTATAGTATTTTACATCCAATAATTGCAGCCTTGGTGAGTATAAGAGATCTAAAAAAACATGAAAAAAAATCTTACTGACTCCAAACTCTGAAAAAACTAAGCTGCAAAAGACCATTTAGAAACCGCTATACGAATGACATTATAACCATGAGCACATTAAATAAACAAGACCACTGTTGCCAGATCTCAGTAAAATAATAAGTGAAAAAAAACCAGGCTCAAAATAAGTGGTTTTCCACACCACAAATAGTTGAATGAATATGTATGTAAATAATTATTTATTGTAGCATAAATTAAATATATGATGAAAAACTCCACAGAAAAATGTCTTGCATTAATTAATAAATGTAATTTACTTTACATATCTCCCAACTGAGTTCTGGAAATATATATATATTTTTTTTTACATTTTACTTATAAGCACTTTAAAACTCACTGGAAAAAAACAAGCCCAAAATCATTAATTCTAAAGAAACAGGGCAACACCGCATATGACATATTTAGTATTGACCAACATGTACTGTCCCGATGAAGGCCAGAGTAGTCTACACCTCTACAGTATGTCATGCCAATCATAACAGAGGGTCAGATACAGGGAGAAAAATAAATAACTGCTGTTTTTTTTTTTAGGGAGACAAACACAGTTAATATTCATAAATGATCTATGTGTTTGCTCACCTTATACTTGCTGCTGTCCTGTACGGGGTCTCCCTCCCTGAGCCAGCTGACTGAAGGTTTGGGATTCCCGAAGGCCGTGCAGCTTAGAGTGATGCTGCCCCCCTCTTTGGCCTCCACATACTGCGGCGGCGTGTCCGTGAAAGTTGGGGGAGCTGTGACACAGAGAAAGGATGTAAAAATTCCCTGTCTGTTCTATTATTCACTGAAATTAATTAGGCTGGTGATATCAAGGCACGTTCATTCGTAACAATATTATGCCTATCATTTACGTGTCTTTTACAGACCCTGTTGAAGTATGACTCAAGGCAAGCCTCATCACTAATGGATCGAGCAATAGGAGTTCAGAAAGCCATTGTCACAGTTTAGCTAGCTTTTCAATGTATAAAAGGTTTGAAACGGTTCTGCTGCTAATGGTGGATGAACAGAGAACAGTTATGATTACTCTAAATAAATAAATAAATATAACTACATAAATGCAAATTTATTAAACATTAAGCCCTACACAATGATATTAATTAATGTAATTAACATTTACATCACAAAACAACTTTGTATAAATTAGTTTTATTAAAATAATAAATACACTTAATTGCATACATCTTTTTTATTGTAAAATAATATATATATATATATATATATATATATATATATATATATAAATGTGTGTAGGTAATATATACTATATATATATATATATATATATATATATATATATATATATATATATATATATATATATATATGTGTGTGTGTGTGTGTGTGTGTGTGTGTGTGTGTGTGCGTGTGTGTGTGTGTGTGTGTGTGTGACCCTGGATCACAAAACCAGTCTTAAGAGTACATTTTTTTAAACCTGAGATTTATACAGCATCTGAAAACTGAATAAATAAGTTTTCCATTGATCTATGGTTTGTTAGGATCAGACAATTTTTGGCTGAGATAAAGCTATTTGAAAATCTGGAATCTGAGGGTCCAAAAAAAAAATCTAAATACTGAGAAAATCACATTTAAAATTGTCCAAATGAAGTTCTTAGCAATGCATATCACTAATCAAAAATTAAGCTTTGATATATTTACGGTAGGAAATAAAAAAAATATCTTTATGGAACATGATCTAATGATCCTAATGATTTTTGGCATAAAAGAAAAATTTGTAATTTTGACCCATACAATTTTTTTTTGGCTATTGCTAAAAATATACCCCAGTGTCTTAAGACTGGTTTTGTGGTCCAGGGTCACACACACACACATACGCACGCATATATATATATATATATATATATATATATATATATATATATATATATATATATATACACAATACATGTATTTTTTATTTTTTATATACTTAATGGAAAACCACTTAAATAGTTTTTATTATTATTATTATACAAATTATTGAATATATACAGCCTCATCCCTGACTGTCTTCATGTTTCTAAGTCACTGAAAGCCGCTAATTGATATGAACAACACATAATTAAAAAAAATTATATTACAATAAATTACATCTACATGCATACGTGTGTACCAGTATATGTAAAAAAAAAATGCTCATATAACAGGCTATGAGCCATAAAAATGGAGTAAAGCAATCATAAAGTGGCACCATACATGCTTTTTGTGAGATTGTATGGTTTCAGTGTGCAGCTCAATGCATCTCCTGTGTGTGATAACTTGAAATGGGTTTAAGTTTTGTAACACTCGAGGGGCAATTATGTTGTGCTGCGTGATATTTTATTCAGAACCAGCAAATTATTAGTGACTTGTTGCATAATTGGTCATATTTCTTACTGTGTCTCCACAATTTTGTTTATTGCGTCTCTTAAAATTAATTTGGTGGTTACACAATTATTTCGAGGCACAATGGTAGATGCTTGAGCAGAGGATGACAAAGGAACACTAGGAAGAAACTTTTCTTATTATTTTAAATCGGGTTCAAATATTTAAGACAGTACTTTTGACAAGAGGGTCACACATTACCACATACATCACTGGAACATCTTGCTCTTCAGCAGCAAAGAAAATATGGGTTCAGCGATATCTCTTCACTTACAGAGAGCTGGACTGAACCCTTCTCAAGCCAAGCATCTATTTTACATGGCTCTAAATGTCAGTAAAACCTGACTCTCTGAGAAACTTCTTTGATTCAGCCTTCTTATTCTGGATTGGTCTGATTATAATACTAATTTTCATACCTCGTTTTTCAATTTTCAGCACTGATTAATTGTGCTTAATTAAAACTTAAACGCATTCAGTTTTTTGAAGGAACCCCCAAGATCTGATGGCACATGACCAGAGTGCTGAAGGCAACATTTCTGAGGCCAGCCGCTAAAACATCTGCGCAAAACACGCCTCCATCTGCTGCGAGTCTCCGTTTACTGCCTTACACACACTGCTGACCTGTGATGTTGATTAAAAATATACACACTCACACACTAATGAATGCAGAAAGCACAGGCACACTATAGGCTAATGAGGAGGCTGTGTGGGTCTAAAATAAATAAAAAAACTAATCTGTTATTGTCTTCATGTTTCATAGTCACTGAAAGCAGCTAATTGATATGGACATCAACGTTTCCCTTTGCTTTTCAATCTACATTCCCATTAGTGTCTAAACATTCAGGCGAATCCACTTGACATTAGCTAAATGGCTGCCACAGCACACCAAATGGAGAGAGAGCAACTGCCCAACACCAGATAACTGAGAATATGTCTCACTAGACTGAAATGCCTTGTTCCAAATATTACTCTGTGATTTAGCAAATAACCCAACAGGTTTAAGATTACTATTCTGTCAATATGAAATTAGACGACCTAGTGAATACTGAAATGGTTTTTTATTTGTCCATCATGACTTGTTCCTAAAATACTGGAGCTCATAGGTATGTGAATGAAGAAGGACAGACAATGAAAAAAAGAAATAGCAGAGGACTTATTTTATGAATCAGGAATTTATGAGATTATGAAAGTTGTCGGTTTCATTTCAGAAATATTTTTTGTTTTGATGTTGGCATTAAAAAAAAAAGCATTTTGTACATTTTGTTTTCAAGTTAAATTTAGTAGTAAAAAAAAATGTGTGAAGTGGTATTCAGTTCATTTCCATGAATGATTTCAAAACGAGATTCAACAATGAATTTGCATTATTATAAGACGTGACACTATCATTCAGAAGTTTAGGGTCACCAAGGCTACATTTATTTGATCAAATATACAGTAATACTGAGAAATGAATCACTTATTTCTTATTGTTTAATAACTGTTTTCTATTTAAATTCCCTTACTATATTTTTTTCTGCTGAAAAGCTGAATTTTTTGCATGTTATCACCCAGCTATAGCATTAACATAACCAGTATGTAGCAGTTCACAGTCAAGCTGGATTTGAGAGCCCTCCAACAGGTTGTTTTTAGCTGTGTGGCCATAACAGAAGCAATTTTTTCTATGACTGAAGCACACAAGAGCCTCTAACTCAACCCCATTACAGCAGGAGGTCTGTGTGTTCATAATTATGCCCTTTTATTATTTCAGCTAACACACAGGCAAACAGTGAGAGTCCTGGAATAGAGTTGTTGAATTTGCCAAACGATCACCTGCTCACCCTCTGTGCGTACTCACACACACCTTCACGAAAAAAAAGAAAAACACAAACACATTTTGTCTTTGGAACTACATAATAATCCCTCTGATATTTCTGAGGCAAGATGACATCATCTCTTATGCAATGAGTGTGTGTCAGCCGGCAGCCAGTGATAAAATCACAAGCTCTTATCACAGGAACAGATTGTGAGAAGAATTCAGCTATAATAAGGCTCTGTGGTTACACCGGCCACACAGGAAGATGTTTTAGTGCATACACACGATAACAACACACGCATTGAACCAATTGGCAGGAGAAGCAAGGAAAGAGGGCTGCGTGGAGCTAGTCCCAAATGAATATCTTCATCCTGCTCATCTTCCTCTGTCTGTCTGTCTGTCTATTTGTCTATCTATATACACTGTAAAAAATATTCCATACAATATATGGTAAAAAAAAATGGCAGCTGTGGTTGCCAGAATTGTACTGTAAAAAATACAGTAACACTATTTTAGGTTTAATGGTATTACCTTAAATTTAAAGTTTAATACCATAATTTAACTGTTACAATAGTAATATACCAAGTTACTGAAGAATTGAAATCGTTTGGTACCTTTGTATTACAACCCCCAAAAGCAGGTGGTAATGAGAAAGTAATGTGATAAAACAAAGCCCATCACAAGCAGCTTTTAAAGAATGAGATACATAGAAGGTGCACGGTGTCATTCACACAAGCACTAAACACCATCATGGTGAGACTCATTAAACTGAAATATGCAATAAACATTAATTTAACAACATTATATGTAACATACAACTCTAATAAACATAACAGATGAGAAAAAATTAAGAAGAAACATAGTTATTTCAAAGAAAAAACATCAAATTCAAACAAGATTTGAAATGCAACGCAGAGAATTCTGGGAAAGTAAGTTTACGTTTTTTCCCTAGCATTTTAGCATTTTCACAGTTCTTTACCGTTAAAATCACAGACATTTTTTACCGTGCAGTAATTTGTTACAGTCTATCTATCTATCTATCTATCTATCTATTGACTCTTGGTCAAACACAAATTAAATGTGAGCGACACATACAGAGAAGACTGGAACCTCACCAGAGGCTGACAGGGGAAACTGAAAGCCTGGTGGATGAGGGGCATTTCAACAGAACCCAAAAAGATACAAAGTGCAGAGCATCACTGCTTTTTCTCCAAACCAACTCCACTGTCCCTGCTGAAACAAGCACTGATTCAATTAGCCCAGGATGAGAACTGACCCCCACTTCCTGTTTCTCTCTCTCTGTTACTTCCTTCCATGAAAAACGCAAGAGTAGTTCACCTCACTGCTACAAGAAGTGGCTGTGTTATGTTCTCACATATGCATATAGGTGTGATAAGTCTGATTCATTTTAGTGAATCAGTTTTTTCACTGCAGTAAACGATTCACTGTTCAGATAAAGTATTATGATAAAAGAATAGTTCACACAGAAATGAAAATGTATGTATCCTCAGACCATACAAGTAGTATACGAGATCGTTTCTTCATCAGAATTTTGACAAATTGACCATTACATCATTCACTAGTGGATCCTCCGCTGTGAATGTGAGCATCAGAATGAGAGTTCAAACATTTTATAAATGCACCACAATAATCCACAAGTAATCCACACAACAGTCTATCAATTAACAACTTGTGAAGTAAAAATTTGCCATTCTTAAGATGTTTCTAACTTCAAACATTGTTTCTGGCTTAAATAAGGGTCCTCTATGCATGATACTGCTTTCTCCAGCGAAAAGGTAGTCTCCCCTGAATCAGGAGAGAAATATGCACAAATGAAGACTTTGATGTGAGATGAAAAAAACTTTTTTAACTAGATATAACTAGCATTATTATGGACTCATATCTACACTACATATGGCTACACATCTACACTTTGGATGGCCTGAAATTTGGTTTTCAGCAAAAATGATTTCTTTAAGTTAAATACTGCTTGTCATCACTGTTCTACTCCGTTATGTACATCAATTTTCTATTAATTTGTGAGTGTGTGTTTCAAAGTAGCTTTGCAGACACTTTCATAAAGACACGGCTAGTAAGAACAGATTGCATAAACTGCTCCAGCTGTGAACTTCATTCCGGATTGTCTTTATTTATTCAGGTTTTCAGTAGAGTAAAATTTATCAAGTGGATAATATGGTGCAGGGCGATTTATTAAAGAAAATATATAAAATCTTGCTCATATCACAGTACACTAACAAAGAAGCAAGACTGAGATAACAATTTTTAATCCAAACCGCAGGGACAAATTTCACTCAGTTCATATTGTGTTTTATGTAAAGATGGTGGAACTATGAAACCTGCTACAACATGAAAGAAATCAGCAAAATGGAGCCGGTAAGGAGTTTAAAGGGAGATGAAGTGATACAGAAAGCTAATTAAGCACAAACATAAAAGCCAGAACCAGCCCCCAGACCACTATTCTGAAACACTAATCATAATGTACAAATCCTCTTTATCTCACAATGATGGAGATCTGGAAGATGATCCAAAAAGCTAAAAAAAAAAAAAAAAGTACTAATTATGTAATTCAACATAGACAGTATGAAAAAGAGCTGGGGGACACAATATATTGGGACTACATTGATTATCAGCTGGTATTTTTTTCAATTAATCTGTACTGGGTGTCCATGCTCATTTCCCCTATTTTTGAAACATTAAAATGATATCTGCCATCATCTAACTTTCATTTAAAAGGTAATCTTTAAAAAATACTAATAATTACTATTAAATACTATTAAATGTAATCTTCCCCAAATCCCAAAATGAATCTATATTTTTTTTACACACTACCATGCCATGATGCTTAAATACGTTTATTTCAGTTTTCATTTTAATATAAAGTTTTAGTAATTTTGTTATTTGCTTGACTTTTTATTTGTTTATTAATAGTAATATTAAGCTTACATTTATTTTTCATTTTTCATTTTAGTAATTTTAGTAATCTTATTTTATTTCAGATAGGTGTTAAGACAACCCTTATTTTCATTTATTTGTCTTATTCAAGTGTTTCATCTAATATTTAGTTTAATTTAATTTCAGCTTTATTTAAATTAATGAACAAATTTTAGTTGACAAAAACAACATTGCTATGAGCATGAAACCATCAAAATAATCTAACAAACAACTTGATCTCCAATGTAAAACCTGGGTCTTGAAGTAAAACCACCATTCTGTGTAAATCCTGTAGCAGTTGTTCCCTTTTTAATTTGTAAAATTATCAATAGCTTAAAAATCAGAGCTTCAATAAAAAAGGGTTGAACATCAAACATCCTCTCACAAACATGTAACACATTTGTCAATGAAACGAGTGAACAGACTGGAATAAGGGCTATAAGTCATTATTAGTAAGAGTAGTGCACAATGACATCACTCTTACCACTATGGTACCCGAGGGGCTGGCCTGCTGTCAGCTTCATTTAGACCCAGTGACAACACACCAAAGGCCATCCCTCAACTAAAACTGAACAAACAGGCCTGTCTGGTGCCTGTAGATAAACTCACACTTTCCATTCCCATTAACAAACCAACAAACATGCTGCTGGTCAAAATTCTGTCACAATCAGAGCTGCAAATATCAATTATGCCAGTTCTAGAATTCTGTGCCTACCCTTGTGCTATCGTTTAAAAGACTTTATCTCATGCCATGATGCCATCTGGAGTGTTTCTGAAGCATATGGCCTCATATGGCATTTAGCACCCACATGAGATTGTGAGACCATCAGGACCATGGACAGCTCCCCAGTTCACAACCATCAGCACCACGGACAGCTCCTTAACTCAACTCTGTAGACTCTGCTGTAAGGTCAGTTTGATTCATCACAGACCTGATAATGAGCCAATTAGAATAACAGCATAAGCAACAGTATCATCCAAACAGCCACGCTTCACCCTGAAGATCAATGAAGCTCTATAGAAAGCCTGTTGTGCTCGTTTGTCTCTGTGGCTTTACCAGGGCTTGTGCTCTATGCAAAGAGGTCACAACTTCATTTGCTTAACAAGCTTTGTGGAAAAGAAGATTTGTAATGGCATTATCAAAATTGCAGTTCATCTAAGCCGATTTATATATAACAGCGCTTTTTGAACTCTCACTTCTATGCTTTTGGATGAATTCACCTGCTCGAAGACAAATGAGACTTTTAAGTCACAAGTCTCTAAACCAACAATGCACGCTCTTAATTAAACATAAAATGTATAGCAGGTAATTAGCACCTGTTTAAAATGACAATTACTTCATCATTCATGGTTAAACATAAGAGTAAGAGTAACATCACTATTCTTGTATCCTTTTGCTTTGCGTTTTTGAAACATTTAAAAATATGGTTATTATTATTATAAATATAAACCATTAAGGTGGTTTATTAGCCTTTATCTTCTGGAATGTTGACATTCCGTATTTAATTAAAAACTTTTTAAACAGACACTTGTTTATAATTACTGTGCATGCCGTTTTTAACAACCTCATATCAAAAGAGTCAATAACTGTACATTTAAAACAAGCAAACAACTAAATACATTCATACAGTATGGTCACATCTTAAAATCATTTAAAATTAACTAAGAGTCAAAAATGGTTCAGATTAATTTATTACATTATAATGAATGAAGCTTTATATTAAGACAATATGTGTACATTTAAATAAATGATTATACAAAATATGATGAAGAACTTAAAAGAAAGTTATTCCTCAAAATGTTCAAACTTTATACAGTAAGGTGAATCTGGAGACCTTTTGGCTTGATTGTATTCACAGCAAGTGAACTGCCACCAGCAATCAAGCAATGTCACAGCATGAGAGTGAAAATGCTGTACGATTTTTGGACTGCCCTGAGACTAAGCAACAGACGTTCTCTCCTCATGCGGGTATCCCATTAAATCCCATGGGATTAGTCTTAGCTCACAGTCAGTTTGGAATAGATTTAACTGCTCTGCTCTCTTCTCTGACCATGCCACGGGGATTTGAGTATTAAAAAGACGAGATGCTTCAACAAACCAACCTCTTACCTTGTAGCCAGGACATGACCTCCTAGCTTAAAGAGTCAAGTTAACTTCATTAAGTCACCACAAGGGTTTGATTTCAGTGAGAGTTTTGTGTTTCCCATCTCCAATTTTGCAAGAAATTTAATCTGAAATCCAAAGGATTAGGGCTACCCAGCAGCGGAATATAAATCTACTCTAAGATCACAGAGAAAGCAGAAGATATCTAGTGCTGCTCTGGACATTATTCATTAATTCACCTGTTTAATAGAAAGAAAGAAAGAAAGAAAGAAAGAAAGAAAGAAAGAATTGTTTGTGTTATTTTTTTTAAATGTTGTTTCTTATTGCTTGAAATATAGCACCACATATTTCTTTCTCCAGGTGTGTTTCACAGCAGAAACATGATGAAGTGATACAGGTTTGGAACAACAAGGGGCCGAGTACATGGATTTTCATTTTTGGTTGAGTTTCTGTTTTAAACACACAGATCAAAGAGTGCAATCCAATGTCTCTCTTCAACAATCAACCATATGTTTGCTCCACCTTACTGCACTGATTACATCACTTCCTCTCCCCCTTCTTATCACTTTTGACATGTGCCTCACACCTCGAGGGACACAATTGCAAATTTGTTTTTGCGAAAATATCACAAGAACTGTAAAACAACAGCTCTGAGGAATGTAGCGAAAGCAGCTAACATGGAGCTAATTACTTTCCTGAGAGCCATGCTAACCACCCCTTAAATGGCCTCAAACACACCAGCACTCCACACAATAACCTTCAGAAAGCACTTTATCAGCCGGCCCCATGCATATATTCATAAAGATATGCAAATGTTTTTTTTTTGCACAAAAGCCTGCAGAAACACCTCAGAGAGAGCGGGAATCACTAATGAGGGGCGAAGACCTGCCTGTGACACAGATGAGAAGCAAACATATTACAGTACACCCTAAAGTACAGTTTAGTCTCTGATCAAACTGTGTGAAAGAGATCGGTGGAGTTCTTATTGTGGGTTCTGAATCCTGTGCTGCTTTCCTCAGCGCTAGACAGATTGGCTGTGCTCTCATAAAAGACACACTGCTGATATTAGTGTGTTAGTCACACAGAGCCGCAAGGCACACAGTCACACACACATCTCATCTACACGCGGCTGATAAACTGGCCTGTCAACACTCCAACTTGTGTGCTGAGCTGCTGGATTTAAGACTAGCAACAACACAAATGGATACAAGCATCCACAATGTCACAGAGCGATGTTGCAGCAGGCATGAGGAAGGAGGGGCGCCCTTTCATCCTCCAAAAACTTGGGAGTCAAATAAAAAGATGCCCAGAATTACAACACAGTGTGTAACTGCAGAGCTGTGCATTTGGAAGGGTGAGCTGATTCACAGCTGTTGTGTATTAGAAGAGGCTGAACATATATCACACAGCAATGAGCTAGAGTTAATGTGCTGTAACCAGTTTGGGGATTGGGTGTCTGCTACCTAGGCAACGGAATCTGGAAGCCACAGTGACATGATGCATTCAACAGGAAGACTGACACAGTGGCGTAACCAGGCACGATGCAGCAGCCAATCAGAAAAGTGCATTGACGAGTTACCATTCAAAAGTTTTTTTTTAAAGAAATAATTGTCATATTTTTAAGAAATCATGATTACTATACTTTTATTCAGCAATAGCTTTTAATAAATGTGTAGTAAAAGTAAAAAAAAAAATTGTTTAAATTGATAAAACAAAATTTTTAGATAACATTACATTTCTATATCAAATAAATGTTTTTTTTTTAACTTTCTATTAATCCAATAATCTTTCAAAACTGTATCATGTTTGCTCAAAAATATTAAGCAGCACAACCACTTTTAACATTGATAATAATAAGAAAAGCTTGATGAGCACCAAATCAGTATATTAGAATGATTTCTGATGGATCATGTGACACTGAAGACTGGAGTAATGATGCTGAAAATTCAGCTTTGGCCTCACGGAAATAAATTACATCTTAAATAATATTCAAATAGAAATCAGTTATCATAAATTATTCAAAATATTTCACAATTTCACAATTCCAGTATTTTCGATTAAATAAATGCAACTTTGGTGAACATTAGAGACTTAATTTCCCCAAACTACATCATCATTAGGGCTGTGCCACAGAAAGTAAAATCAAATAGTCAAACAAGACAGACTGAATTACAGCTGGTTAGGACAACCTTATTTAAGGATATAAACTGTAAACTATAAACTGACAACAACATGTTCTGAGAAGAACCTGACATTCTCAGCCTGATCCAGGCTCAGCTTCCTCAGCCTAAAAACAAAAGCTGAAAGTGACATAAGAGAAAAACTGATCTCAGGTCAGAGACTCACCATTGACTGTGAGGTGCACCCAGCTGCCGTTGTGAAAGGTGTGGTACTGCTGCTCCAGCATCAGGACCTTGCACTCGTACCAGCCCTGGTCTTCTGAGCGAACCCTCTCAATACGTAGAGACGACTTGCCATGCAGGCTGGCTCGGCCTGTGGAGTTCAGAGACACATAAAAGATGTAAGAGATGTTCTAATGGTATCCAAAAGTAAATTGTTTAAATAAATCAGTTTGAAACACAAATATTACTCTGTTTTCATTCCAAATTACATATAAAATGATAATGAACAGATAATTAAAACATTTATTTCAATCTCAATTAATTTTTTTAAAAAATTATCTGTATACTTATATATATATAAACAACAACGTCTTTTAATAAATGCTACAACTTTCTGATTTATCTATTTATTTATTTATTTATGGTGAAATATCTTAATTCTGACCTTTCTAGATTATGCCAAAGTAACCTAATGTAATCTATTAACTATGCATAAAAACCTGTCTGTTAACAGATATGGGTGTCATGCCATAACATACAGTATTTTTAATATGACTGAGTTTATATTTAAGCGATAAAGTGAACAAAACACAGGCATTTTAGCGATTACTCATCTGAGCACCTCTGATTGGTCATTGCATTCATAAGCTCAACAGCATCGTGAGTGATTGGTTAATGCACAGTGCTGAAAAAAACATCTGTTTCTGACTCAGCGCCAGCCAGCAGCTGATGATATGATGCACTGAACGCTCTAATCATGCTGGTGTGGTTGTATTAAATATAGAAAATATTGATCGGCTATGTTTTGTCTTTTGGATGCTGCATTTAAAATCCACTTAGCTCAAAAATCTGAGGGGGCGCGTGCCCCATCACTTTGAAATGAGCATGATGTCTCTGGTGCCAGTCATGGGCAAATCCATCATGGCACTATGATATAGCTAGCTAGCTCTCTCCAAGGATCAAGCAGAAATGGGGATTTATGCCTTTTTTCTCTATATTCTGCCAACAGTGATGACAGATGGCAGGAAACAATATCAGCACAGGCAGAGGGATTGCAAGGCCTGTGTTTGTCCTCAAAACTCTTTTTTTCAATACAAAAAAAGGCATTACCACCACCAATAGACAGTCTGAAAATAATTTGTTATGGTACCACAGCATACAAAATAAAATAATAGTAGAAGTGAAACGAGAGCGGTCAAACGCCTGGCCTATTTTTACACCTGTGAGAGAGTGTTGATGGGAGCTAGAGAAACAACATTGACATGCGATGTAAGTTAAAGATAGTCCTCAGGAAGTGATATAATGGAGGTCAATACAGTATGGAAGCATGAAACCGCCTAATCCTACATTCATATTCTTTTCATTTTTTTCTCTTGTACTTTCTCCCTCTCACTCATTAAGTTAGAGGCACAGTTCAAACCTGTATGCAGAAGACAGAGGCAGACTTTTTTGGAGAACTTTGAAGAATTTCGCACCACTGACCTTCAAACGGTCAAAAGAAAAAAAGGAAAAAAATAAGGGTTGGAATGACACGAGGGTGTGTACATTATGCAGTGTTATTATTGTTCACTAAAACTAACACTTTTAAAAAATACTTTTTTGTTCACTGAAATAAAGCTAAATAAAAAATACAACAAGACTTAGAAACATTTGAAATATATACAGTACATTTAAGTTGAAGAATTAAAATATAAAAAACTGAGCTAAAAATATATATATATATAAAATTAAATTTATGCATTTAGCAGACGCGACCTACACTGCATTCAGGCTAACAGTTTTTACCTAACATGTGTTCTCTGGGAATCGAACCCACAACCTTGCTCTACCACTTTGATATATATATGTGTGTGTGTGTGTGTGTGTGTGTGTGTGTGTGTGTGAGTGTGTATGTGTATATAAAATTTGACAAAAGCACATAACAAAATATTAGGACTTGAACATAAATTAAAAAGAAAATGAAAAATAATATATGAATAAAAAATTAAATATAATAATAAATAAAATAATAGTATATAAATAAAATAAAATTATTTTATACATTTGAATTTAAATAGTAAGGGTTTTGCTGTAAAGCTGTAATTAAAATAATTCAGACATGCTTTGAGGCATTATGGGAACCAGAGTCCTGCCTCCAACACCACAGGCCTTTTCTGTGCAGTTTCTGGGGAAAACGAAAAAGACTAAAACTTGTCAAGCATCACTGTTTCAGCTCTACTTAGAATGAATGAATAATACAGTGTATCTCAGATATGTGGACGCTTTATCATCTCTCAATCTCATGGTTACACAAAAACCCAATACATGGGATTCATATGGAGTCATTTGGTGACAAGCAGGCTTTTTGTGGTGGGCATTTGATATCTATGCCTGAGTTATGCTGGACGCACGCCAGTCACTATTACAGCAGGGGTCTCACACACTAAGACACAGAGCTACTGTAGATGTGCAGAGTAGAGCCATTAATCGGGAGGAGGCAGTGGCCAGTATAAGGCCAGAGGTCAGAGGAAATACACTGCTGAATGAGACCTCATGTATATACAGGTCACAAGGCCATCTATGGACATTATGGATCCTGCTCAGCGGAACAAAAAGACATGTTCAACTTGTGTTTCCTGTGTGGAATGATAGAAATAGAACAGTATGTTCATATTACTGCAACAAACAAAGATGTTATTGGTATATGTACTACTTACATATTAAAAGAATAGATCACCCAAAAGTGAAAATTACCCCATGATTTACTCACCCTCAAGTCATCCTAGGTGTATATGATTTTCTTCTTTCAAATGAATACAATCAGAGTTATATTAAAAATGACCTGACTCATCCCAGATTTACAGTGGCAGTTTCTAATAAGAATTTCAAAAAACTTCTAATAAGATTTCAACTCAGGTTTCAAGCACCAGAAGAGCAACTGTCTTTGAGATTAATTCATTTCTTAATTTGTTTAAAAAATATATACAACTCAGCACCGAACAATCGCTGCTGGAAATTCAGCTGTGGATTCAGGATGAGAGAAAGTGAAAAAAAAAAAAAAAACACGTTCCAATCCCATTAACATTCACTCTGAGTGAGAGCCATTAAAATTGCATATCCTGCCCCAAGCCACATCTGATAAACTATCACAGTTTCTTTGCTTTTATGAATCTGACATGCTCTTAAATTATGCCCTTTCTGTTTCCACTCCTTATCAATGATGTAATTCATCTCAATTAGGAAGAAAAGGATCATATTTGATCTCCCGCGCTCCCCTCCACTCCATCTCAAAACCCCTTTCATCTGTTTGGCTGATGCTTTACTCTTGAGATCAGCACCTACAGTATTCCACTTGTCCACAGATCTGGACCGTCAGATACACAGGAGCAAAATATAAGAGCATTCTTCAAACCAGCCCACGCGTTTTGATTCATAATCTATTGACACGGCTGCAAGACTGCAAATAATGACCTCAGACCAAACAGACATTTACTGTTCACTAATTTCATGTGACAAGTATAGAACAACAATAATTGAAGAAAAATTACATTGCAATAGTATTTATCTCAGAAACAAGGCCAAATTATGTTTTAATACAATTTATTGGGCATGTTGGTTCATGAAAAAGCTTCATTCATGCAAAATGAAAAATAAAATAAAATTAAATGTTGCATTGCAAAAATGCAAAACAAATCTGCCTGAAAAAAAAAAGAATGTATAAAACATGAGTGAATTTCCATTATTAAATGTAATAATTAATTATTTAATTAAAAACATATTTACAACACTGTCCAAATTATACAAAGTGGCATTATTTCTGTGGAAAATATAATAAAATGTAGTGGAAGTCCGAGCTCACCGGCGTACTCGGGGTCCACGTGAGGAGGGTAGAAGCGGAAGTTGATGAAGAAGGGGATGGGCACTCCAAACTTGAACCACTCCACCACGTAGGGCTGGCCGTTGAGTGGGTGAGCCACGTCACATCCCAGAATCACGGTCTCCCCTGCGCGGGCCGTCACAAACTGAGGCTCCTCTCTGACTCCGTGGGCACCTGTGAGAACATATGGACTTTCATGAGGATAGGATTGTACCAAACACTCTGAAACTGCTTTGGGGAGCAATGATTCATCTAACAGATGAAACAGACTTTGGTTAGTAGATCAAGTAAGCTTGTAGACTAAAGCATTGACTCAAGTTCTATTCTGTATAAATGAACTTGTACGGATATCCTGAAACTATTTTACTTACAGTATCAATATACACACACATTCATTCTCTATTCACTACGATGACAACTATACTGTTTTTTGTGTGAGTGAGTTTTATTAAAATCACAATTTTGTAAAAAGCTATATAAGCGATAACACAGTATCATAGAGACTTAATGAAATAGAAAACTGCTATCCACCGTTCAACCTTTGCTACAGTAACCATGATATCCAAGCTTATCTTGCACACAGCAAATAAATAGGTAATCAAAACTGATTCATCAAATATAACATTTGCATTAGATAGGATACGAATTCAAGTCTTGCTTCCTGCAGGAGCAAAACTGACCTTGGCTTAAGGTCACTAGCCAATGAAAAGCTGGTATAATGAGTGGATGCAAGAGAGTATGATAGCTTCCTTAAGAGGTGCTTCACAAATGAAACAGTCTGGCTTAATCCAAGCCCAGGTGGACTAAAATTGATTTATTCAGTATGTCATTTTCTTTGTGAGGCACATAACATACAAAAATCTGGGGAATCAAATGACTGACTCACAACTGTGATTAGATATAGTCAGCTGATGCTTCTCCTCTCTCTCTCTCTCTCTCTCTCTCTCTCTCTCTCTCTATCCTTATAATGAGGTGATGATGAGAGCCGGAGTGCCTCCAGCGCGTTCCCATATACCCAAGACTCCCGCTGCACCCACTACCTACTGCAGCAGCGCCTGCTGATTGGCTGCTGGTGACATCACCAGTGAGCAAAACAAGCCTTGCTATGACTTCACTGTTTGCACAACTGAGAGCAACAAGCGGTTAACAAGCTGCTCTCTCTCCTCTCCCCTCCAGATTTACTCCCGTTTACAATGAAAGACACAAGGGATCGAGCCAGTCAAACCACTTGAGCTCAGAGAGAAAAATGATGTCAATTTACAACAGAGAGAACTTGAGCATTCTGTGCGCTAAAAATCCAAGTGATCCATGTTTTTTAATAACAACTTTTTTCGGGCAGAATACAGTTGCATGTGCCCCTTTAAAACAAACAAATATTAAATAAATAAATTGGAATTAAGTTGCCCAATTATTAACATTTGAATTTACATTTATTCATTAGCAGCCAGCTACTTATCCAGATCACTATTTCTGATATCAATGTGTAGTTATTATTAGTAGTAGTAAGTGAAAGGAAAATCAGATAATTTAACTGACTCTCTCGCTTGATCTCGTGCATCAAAATTAACTTATCTTCAAAAGCCATTTTGTAAGTTTGATGGTTGTTATATTTTATTAGATTTTCAACTGCTTTTAAATGAATCAATATAATATAATATAATATAAATTGAAAACCGCCATCAGTAGATGTTGGAAAACTGGTTTTCAGAGTTTTGCCCAAGTACAACAATCTTATCATCAAATTCGCACTAATATACTGTGGAAAAGCACCAATATATAAGTCATACATTAACAATCTAGCAGCATATGAACTTTACAGATCTTGCTCAACATTATAAATGCAGCAGAAGGCTGGAGGCACCGTACTTCTTTTGAAAATCCCACTTAGGAAAGTAGGTCAAAGTAACCCGTAAGTGTTTCGAGATTGTACAGGATTTGATTCAAAACAGTGTGTTTCTCTGAAAACTCTGAATCAACACCCAATAGTCATAATATTGCCATCTATTTCAGCCAGCAACAAAGTCAATATAGCAAGAAAATGTTGAAATCTTATTAAACAAATATCTATATACAGGAAATGTTCCAGTAAGTGTTTTATCATCATTGTGGCAGTTCTTTAAATACACAAAATAAAGGCTACTGGCTATTACAAATATATTTTTTCAATACAATGTCACTACATGAAAAAAATTGGAACATTCAAACAAATATCATTAAATTAACATATTTCACCTGTTCAATTAATATTCATGTTAATCAGTTTTAAAACACTGTTTTTTTTTTGTTTGTTTTTTTTTAAAGTTTGTTGTGCTTAAAAAAACGAATCAAGCATCTGTGTTAGCATCCATCAAGCATCTGACTATTTCAGAAGTCTTGTCAGATTGTTGTGTAACTAATGAGTGGTGATGAGAGTTTCTGATTTGCAGAGTAAAAATCACACGCAGCAAATAAACAGGATGGATCCTGACTTTGCAATTACAGCTGAATGAGCTCACTGTCTGACAGAACAACCCGATGACAAGTTAAAATGGTCTGTGTATGACTTGGGAAGAAAAGAAAAAGGTGTAAAGACTGCAAATGGGCAAATCCAAAGAAAAAGAATAAAAACTCAGCTGTACAGTGCAAATTAAATGACATTACCTCCTCTTGGTGAACAATAGGCTGTAGCTTCCCCATTCATCTGTATCAGAGGATTCTGACAAGGCTGATAAAAAAACTACATATCATGGTGGCTTTGAACACTAATGATGCTCTAATGGAAGGGAAGGACTTGACCTAGTTTGGCTGGATCACACTACCCCTGCCATTGATCACTCACAGAGTTCACACAAAACCCTCAGAGGCTCAGTCTCTCTGTTGTCAAACTGCCCAAGCTGAGTCCCGACCAGCTCTTGACTCTTCCAGCAGAGCCGCGTTCTGATTTCAGGTGACTTACAACAATCTTATGATTACAGTTTGGGAAGAATACAGAGGATTTTGAGCTAATTAGTTAATGATTCCTGGATATCGTTAATGTTACAGTTTCATTCAAATGTTGATAATTAGATTATTTCATTCTACTGCGTATGCAGACCATAGATAACTGAAATTCTCTCTCCTTCATAACAATTAACTGAAAACTATATTTATTGATAAGACTACATACAATGGATGCTATAAGAAGACCCAAAAAGAATCTGCACTTATTTTGTAATGTCTTTTATGCTTATCGTGAAGGAAATATTTGGACAGAGTTAAATGAATAGTTTACCAAAATATGTTCATTTTGAATCATTGTGTGATCAGTTGTTCAGAAGTACTCATTTAGTAATCAGACTGATTCAGCTCTCAAGTTCAAATCACTGATTCAATTGGAATGGAAACAATTATCATTGAAAAATGACTTCAATTTTGATATGTTTCTAACAATAAGCTATCATATACCTTAGTATGTAGATTTAACTACTAATATCATAATACTTCAGTTGTGCGCTTAGCTGAGTGCATTTCAGGGTCTGCTCTCCCCTCTCTGCAGGACATCTACCTCAAACGCTGCAGAAGTAGAGCTGCAAAAATCATCAAAGACTCCACCCACCCCAGTAATCATATTTTCACTTTGCTGCCATCTGGTAAGCGCTTCCGTTGCCTGATGGCAAAAACTGAGAGACTCAGGAGGAGTTTCTTCCCCCAGGCCGTCAGGCTCTTAAACTCTAAACCAGCTTCTTAACATCCTCATGCCTCCACTTAATGTTCACTTTATCTTTTTACTATATTCACTACCTCACATAGACACACTGACAGTGTCGCCCTGTTTTGCACATCTGCTTCTTGTACATTCCTGGGTATCTTAATATTTAAGACTACAGTAAAATGCATATATGCACATTGTACATCCCTGTACATCTTAATATTTAAGACTACAGTTTACACTCATGCACATTATTTTACGTTCTATATTTAATTCTACAATATACATTTTTTATATTTTATTCTTATTTTTTACTTTTATTTCATTCTTACATAGCTTTATTTATGTATATTTTAATCTGTGTTGTTTTCTTTAATAATTGCACTGTCCATGGAGCGGACCTGACTCACATTTCACTGCTGGTTATATATGCTATATAGTGAAAGTGAAAGTGAAAGTGAAGTGACATTCAGCCAAGTATGGTGACCCATACTCAGAATTTGTGCTCTGCATTTAACCCATCCGAAATGCACACACACACAGAGCAGTGAACACACACACACTGTGAACACACACCCGGAGCAGTGGGCAGCCATTTATGCTGCGGCGCCCGGGGAGCAGTTGGGGGTTCGATGCCTTGCTCAAGGGCACCTAAGTCGTAGTATTGAAGGTGGAGAGAGAACTATTCATGCACTACCCCCACCCACAATTCCGTCCGGCCCGAGACTAGAACTCACAACCCTTCGATTGGGAGTGCAACCCTCTAACCATTAGGCCACGGCTTCCCCACAATATATAATTTTGTATGTGACGAATAAAAATCTTGAATCTTGAATTCAAACGATTGGGGTCAGAACGATTTTATTTTTATTAACTAATACATTAATTCAGCAGGGAGGCATTAAATTTTACATAAATGCTGTTCTATTCATCAATACATCTGGAAAGAAACAGATTTCTACACTGATAATAATAAGAAATCTTTCTTGAGCACCAAGTCAGAATGATTTCTGAAGACTAACAGGAATGGCTTCTGTAAATTCAACTTCACATGAATTCATTTTAAGATATAGTACAAGCCCCAAAATAAATTTTTCTTATTCGTCCTTCTTTAAGGTTTTCAGGTTTAGTTCAACAGGTCTACTTTTAACTTCAGTCATAAGTGCTCATAAGTGTAGCACAACCAGACTACAATTAGTCTATAGTTGAATATCATAAATTACTTAAAAAGCCTAATTGTTTCGTACTTCTAAAAGTATGCTTCCTCAAATTAGCTAGCTATGTTGCTACTGCTCGCTACAGTTTTGTTAACAGCTTGTAGTTTAAAAAAATGACTTAAAAATTGCCACTAGTATAGATAAATCGTAAAGGTTTGGAAGCTACAGTTTTACAGTGCTTTAGAGATACAACACTGTCACAAAGTTGTGATATTGTATGAGAATTCATTATTTCAGAAAGTCCAAGTGGTATTTGACACCAACATAATAACTTTTAAACTTGAATTGTAATCCCATAATAATCCTTTTCATTCTATTCCTCTAAAGTGCCAAGTCATTCCAGAATGATTTGACATTGAGGTACATCCCGGGATCTTATCAGTCTATAGAAAATGTACTGTACATATGAGACCTAGAAAAATAAAAGGCAATATAGTAGTTTGACATACCCATTACTGATATAACATTAATACTTTTTTATTACTTATATTTTAATTTAATTTTAAATAATTAGTACTGAGCAATGAGCAAGGCACCAAACCCCCAACTGCTCCCCTGGCGCCACAGCATTGGCTGCCCACTGCTCCGGGTGTGAGTGTGTGTGTGTGTGTGTGTGTGTGTGTTTGTCCACTTCTCACTGCTGTTTGTGTGGACTTGGATGGGTAAACTGCAGAGCACAAATTATTGTTTGTATACACAGAAACGTCCTTTCCTTCAACTTAAGCATCACAAACCAATTGGAACAAGAGTATCATAAAAATACTTAATTCAGTACTTAATTCTGACAAACGGTTTAATCCATTTTCTTTCATTAGGTTCATGCACTTTTAAGACTGAACGACACAGCACTTTTCATGGTAGACCAGCAAATATTGCTTTATATTCCCTAACACATTTGCTTCTTTTTTAATATTATTCGATTCAAAATGATTACATTGTATATACAGTAATGCCTAAGACTATGTTTTCTAGAAATTCGGATGGCAGTGAAAAGTCTGAAGAAAATCAAAACAAATTACTAGAAATTACTTTGGCAAATCTCATCTGCATTTGACCTGCAATGATAACTCCAGACTATGGCTCAGCTTGTAGAAATGCTAACCTACCATTAAAAAAAAACAATGCTAAACACTTAACACTTAAAATGCAATGATGGAAAATCACTTAATTGGATGTTTTTCATCCCTCCAGCACAGTGCTCTGAAAGAGAAGGAAATGGAGAATATAATTAATATAGTGTTCATACAATGTTCAACGCAGGGGCACAATCACTTTTTCAGACTGGCTGGTGGCTTTTTCAACAGTGAAGAAGAAACACAGGAGACAAAAAAGATGATAAGATAGATAAGAAAGTGTAAAAATGCTCTAAACCTGAACCATCTGTGGGGCGTAAACTGATCATATGTCAACACAACTGATTGTGTTGGAAAGTTTTTGGTGTCTTTTTCTGTTTTTGAGTCATTTTTGTTCCATTTAGGGACAATGCATGAAGTAGATTAGCACATCAATAAGTAGGACCTTGATTTCACTGAAGCACTAAACATGTACAAAACCGACGTGTGTTTAATGTGAAGGGTGTCTTGAAGGTGAATCGCTGGCTGTGTGGTCAAGAAACCTGATCTTCTGAAATCTCAGAATGAGCTAAAGAGGGCTGAAATCCTGCACTGAAAAATACCATATAAATCTTGTTAAGTAAAAAAAATATTCCCTTGTATTTTTGATGTGTCAACTGTTAGACGCATCTCATTTCTCGTTTCACTGCCAGTTCTCTTTTCAATATCCCACAGTTGTTGTGAGCGTGCGTTGTCAGGGCGGCAGAGGTTAATCTATCCTCCAGAGAGATGCCACATGATTAAGATCCAGCTCCACAAACTCCTCTGAGTATAGTCTGATTTCCTCCCCAACTCTCACAGGCAGCGTTCACTCCTCCTTTAGGCATGTGTGTGTAAATGACTCTGTAGTAATGACGTTAGAGGCTGACTCAATAACAGGCCAGGCAGAAACAGAAACAAAATATTGGTTTCCACTAATGAGGTCTTAAAGCTTTAAAAAAGCTTTAAGCACTTGTGAAATTCCATTAAGCTAAACTGGGCTCATTTGCCAGCAAATACAGCAAATCTTACAATGGTGGGTGCACTGTAATATACTGTATCAGATTTTGCACATATCCAGGCATCTATGGCAGACACCAGCTGCTAATCCTATATTTTTGGGGAAATGTTGACTGTATTCAATCCTCTTAGTCAGCAACTTTTCATGCTGAAGAGTCAGTGATTAATCTGCAGCCTTCCAGCGTCAATGTTAGGGGCAGTCGTGGCCTAATGGATAGAGAGCAAGACTAGTAAACCGAGGTTTGTGGGTACAAGTCTCAAGCTCAAGTGAGACCCTTGATCAACACCTTGGGTGCTGCATCATTGGCTGCCCACTGCTCTGGGTGTGTGTGCACTTGGATGGGTTAAATACAGAGCACAAGTATTCCGAGCATGGGATGTCATATGCCGCGTGTCACTTTACTTTCACTTTCTACAACTGAAACAGCAGATCCAAAATAATTTACTGGAAAATCTCTGCACATTAATGATTACACATGCTCTTTGTAGGAAATATGGGAGTGAAAGATTAGTGGTTTCAAAACCTTAATAGGCAGTTACTTTCTGTAACATCCAAATTGTCAGGGTATCTCATAAATGATCTTTACCAAATGCTCTAATACAGAGGCAGAACTCAAAAATTGCACTTTGCATGGGAAACTCCAATTTGATCACTGATTTTAAAGGGGTTTGAAATTAGCATGTCAGTATGCTAACAACACGATACTCTAATACTTTTCAATATTCAACTATGTTTACATATAATGAGCATTTATCTCATCTTTTTCACTGATCATAATGCATTTTTGAATCGTTTTCACCATGAAGAATAATATATTTGCCAAAATGAGGTATTCTAGTGTAATTAAGATGTCTTCCAGAGGGAATAATTGTCTCTCAAGGTGTAATGGCTGTAAATTGTACTTTGTTTCTTTTTGAAAAGTTAAAATGAAGAGTTAAAATGTCCAATAAATAAAACTTCTTAAAACAAATGTTTTGCATATTTGAGTGGATTTAATAAAGAGGCGTAAAGTATCCAAATCCCAAGATGTATTTCTCAATGGTGTGCACTAAGAAAAAAGAGGGAAAACTATACAGTACTTCTGGGATGGGATGATTAAAACCTATTATCTCCTGAAACCTGCACATGCTAACACATGCACCATGCTTTTAACCAGAAAATGTCGATGACATACAAATGCTCATTTAAAAAAAAAGTACAAGGCATTTTCTTGTACTTTTCTCTTTACACATTTTTACTCAAAAAAGCAGTGCTAGTCAATACAGCAATTCCCGGGATCACCTTTCAAAAAAACAGGTCATTGATCTTATCGAATACCAAAATAACTGAGACAAAAAAATTAACTGTATCTAAATATATTCCCAAACACATGCACATTTGGATTAGCAATGGCAGAAGACACCTACGATGCTCAGCAATGGCTAGCATTATATAAGCAGCAATTGAATTCTCTGGCAATATATCTCTCTATTTCTATCTGACAGCAATTCCCTGTTTACCTCCCCTTCACCTTTTCACTGTGTGCACCTAGTATGCTTTCTGCATGCTTTAGTTCATTCCACTGCACTCTGGAGAACAAGACAGCCCAGAAAACATGCTAACAGTAGCAAACTAGCTCAGCAAACTGTTTTCATTTGTTACAGCAACTGGCTAAACAGTCAGTAAGCTGTTTCCAGACAAAATTGTTTGTTGGTGCAATGAAAGTAGCAGTTTTGGACAGATGCACGTCTCAGCTTAGACCAGCTTGAATTTCCATGCTGCTAGTTTAGTGCTGGTCTATCTGGTGGGATAATGCTCATCTGCACTGTTCAACAGACATTAGCAATGCAGAAATGTGTCTGTTCCACACACAGAACACATGGTCTTTTCTTCTCCCAAAAACAGGGGCTAAAAGATGGCTTGGTATCAATCTGTCAGAAAATCACACTTTGTACACAGCAAGATGGCACAGCGAATGTCTCCTGACAACATTCTCCCATCTGGCTCTGCAGCACTGTGAAGAAGCAGTACCCTAGTCTAGTAAGTCTGCTGATCTGCTCTTAAATCAGCCAGTTTAATGGCTACATGTCACGCTGTCTAGTCTCTGTTTCCTTGGGTGTCCACTAGTGGGCTCACTTCCCCTTAGGCACTTCACCGTAGGCACTAGAATTCCTCTAGTCTTGTCCTGTCATCACAGTAATTGCACTCCTGCTAATTTCACCAGGTACAGTCACTTTATCGTCATTAGCCTCCCTATAAATACCAGTCTTTTCCTGTTGTTTAGATGTAGTCCTTACCCTTCGAGTATCCAGCCTTCTCGTCCCCCGAGATTCTTCCTGGTCTGCTCATCCTCCGAGTCCTCTCGTTTCCCGAGTTCATTTTCCTGTCCCTTTCCTTTGTTTGTTTATTTTGGACTGTCTTTTTGGTTTTGACCTTGGCTTGTGTTGACTACTATTTGGATTATCCCTTAATAAAGACATCTACGATTGGATCTCTCTCTCTCCCTGTGTCTCTCTGGGTCACGATCGTTACACTACATTAAAGGAACATGCCAAAAACAAACTAAGCTTAATCAAAAGCATTTGTGGCATTATGTTAATACCACTTCTCCTTCCAGTTCTCTTTAAAAAAAAGTTGGTTCTTACATCGGAAGTGAATAGGACGAAACTGTCATTCAATACTCACTGTGTCGGCAGTATAGCCATAAATGTGAAAAATTGTTCACTCACCTTTTCTGTTCAATGTTATATCAAATTTTACAACTTTGTTGACAATATAATGCATAAACCTAAAAAGAATTTCTGCTTTTAAATGTCATAAAAAATTATGGATGTAATTATTCACTCAGCTCACGATATAATTCAATTCACGATACTGATTTCAAGATTCATTTTTCTCACAATTTTTTTAAGCAAAATTAGATTTAAGACAAATAATAAATGAAAAGGTGTCCTTTTATTATTGCTTGGACAAAATGCTGCACATTTCTTTGTGAAACAGATATATGTCAAATAACGAAACTAAATTGAAATTTTAAAATAAATCTAATCAAATAAATAAGACAAAAAATGTTGTCATCATAAACAAAGGCTTTGCCTGTGCTCTTTCTATTATAGACAACCACTGCATTTGAATCACAGTACAAACAAAGATGCTGAATACATGTGTTACGTTTATGAACTTTATTTCCTTATTTGGTCTTCCTGTTTTGTTAATTGACTGATCCCCACCTGTCTTCAGCTCCCTGATTACCTCCTGTGTTCTCAAATACCCTGCCTGTTCAGTTCTTCGTCGTCCGTGATTATTGTAACCTAACCTAATGTGATGTAAATTCAGTTGATGTTATAATGATGTTAATGGGTTGTATATAGTCTGTAATCTCCTTCAATGTTCAGTAAACTCCTCATTTGATCAAGACCCTTCTCGAGCACTTTATTCCTACACCAGTTAATACCCAACTGTAACAGGATCACGGACCAAAAGAGTTTAGTTAGCTGCGTTTTTCTTTCTTTTTGGTTTTTGCTCTCATCCCTCTCCCGGAATGGCGATTCCAGCATTCCAACTCCTATGCCTGGAGCAACTGGACTGTTCGCTGGAGGACCATACCAGGGACTTTCTTGATCTGGCGTGCCTTACCCACTTCCCCGACTGCTCGCTCTCTAATTTCTATTACACCGGCCTGAGCGAGCGGCGTAAAGCACGCCTACCAGCGAAACGGTCCCCGAGAGGATTTCGCCGTCTTCGTGGAGTGGGTGCTCAAGAAAAATGGATCCACATTTACCATCTGCACCGCCGAAGAGGATATCTCCAGCCCCACTCCCGAACCATGCCATCACGCAGCATGGAGCCAGAGCCCACCGCGGCCGAAGAGCCCAAGCCTTTCGCCGAATGGTAGCAGGACCATGAGAGCGCGACTGGCCAGGTGTGTGAGCCGGCAACACCGTGCGTCGTGGGAGTTTTAGTGGAGATCGAGGGCGTGGAGGAAAGCCCTGCCACACTTCTACTACTGAGGGTGAGCTGTATTTCGTTTCTGAAAGTTGTATGGAGCAATTTATGGACCTTATGGACTGGTTTATGGAGGTAATTCCTGAATCCCCTGTTTCTACGCTGGTTCCATCCAGCCCTGCATTTCCTGTTTCTCTGCTGGTTCCATCCAGCCCTGATCCTCCTGTATACCCTCTCAGTCTCCCGCTCTCACCTCCTCCAGTCAGTTCATCTGCTCCATTTCCGCTGGTTCCACCCAGCCCTGAATTTTCTGTTTCTCCGCTGGTTCCGTCCAGCCCTGAATTTTCTGTTTCTCTGCTGGTTCCGCCCAGCCCTGAATTTTCTGTTTCTCCGCTGGTTCCACCCAGCATTGAATTTTCTGTATTCCCTCCCAGCCTCCCTCTCCCACTTCCGCTGGTTCAATCCAGCTCCGTATCTCCTGTATCTCTGCTGGCTCTGTACAGCCCTGATCCTCCTGTATTTCCTCCCATCCTCCCTCTCTCATCTTCTCCTAGACCAGCCAGTTCCTCGACCTCACCTCTGCTGGTGCCAGTCAGTCCCGCAGCTCACCCTCAATCCCCACCATCTGGGCACGATGGTTCGCCGCAGGACCTCCAGTCTCCAGCTCCGCCTTGGTGTGTGGATTCCCTGTCTCTGCCTCCAGCCTCTGAGCCCTGGACTCCTCCTCGGTCTTTCGACCCAGCGGCTCCGCCTTGGCTCTTAGCTCCCTCATCTCCACCGTCGCCTGGCATCCCACCTGCTCCACCGGGCTCCCTCGTCCCTCCGGCTCCACCTTGGTCAGTCGTCGACCATCCGCCGCCTCGGGACTCCTCCTTCCCTCTGGTTCCACCTCCATCCTCAGTTAATCCGGCTCTGCAGTGGTCTTCCAGAGCCCTGCCTTCGCCTTGGTCGCCTGAGCCTTCTGGTCCGCCCTCCGGATCCTCGGCTTCACCCTGGCTCTGCGGCTGTGCTGCTCCATCTTGGGCTCCTCACCCACCGGTGCAGTCTCCGTCTGTCGGCCCCCTGGTGTCGTCGGCTCCTTCTCCACCATGGCTCCTCCTGCCGTCGACTCCACTGTGGATCTCCATCCTGGCTTGTCTCCTCCTGCTCCGGGCTCCTCCCTGGCTCCTCCCTGGCTCCTCCCTCCATCCACTCCGCATTGGTTCCTAGCTCCTTGTTCCCTCTTCGCCTGCCCCCTGCCTGCCCAACGCCCGCCTCCAGAACCCCCACCCTCCCTCCGCTGGTATTCCTCTTGCGGTGCGAGGACGCACCGTTCCGGGAGGGGGCGAACTGTTACGTTTATGAACTTTGTTTCCTTATTTGGTCTTCCTGTTGTAGTTTTGTTAATTGATTGATCCCCACCTGTCTCCAGTTCCCTGATTACCTCCTGTGTTCTCAAATACCCTGTCTGTTCAGTTCTTCGTCCGTGATTATTGTAACCTAACCTAATGTGATGTGAGTTCAGTTGATGTTATAATGGTGTTAATGTGTTGTATATAGTCTGTAATCTCCATCGATGTTCAGTAAACTCCTCATTTGATCAAGACCCTCCTCGAGCACTTTATTCCTACACCAGCAAATACCCAACTGTAACAACATGCAGCATGAGCAGTTTTAAAAAAAAATCAAAATTATATAATTAGAAATTTCAAAATAAAAACCGAATGCTCTGACTTTTTGTGAAACTATGATACAGTACATAAAATCCTACCCCAACTGTACTGCGATTTGTTTAGCATCTCAAGCGATTTGAATCGTCACATGTTTGTATCGATTTTCATCTGGCTCGTGGTGAATCGTTACATCCCTAACTTCCACTGTAAGTACTTCATCATAATGTAACCTTACTTTAAAAAATAATAATAATAATAAATGATATAATATTAAACATGGAACTAAAACCCAAGGCATATGTTACTTTGGGTTTTATGTGTATGATAGGGTATGCGTTAACGCTTGCAAGGCAAAATACTGTCATCGGCATAATGTGCACATTTAGTAGCCTTTATGCTTAGCCTGCATATGCAAGTTTTTCATTAATTAGTTTGTCCACAAGGTGGCTACTAACCCAACCTGCTGTTTCACAGATGAAAAAGAAACAATGAGACGCGCACACTGATGAGAGCTTGTGTGAGGTGAAGATATTAAAAGAAATTTTGACGCACACAAAACATTTTCCGCAAACACTAGAGAAGAATGAATATTTCTTCTGTGCATGTGTCGAGCACCCGTGTTAGTTGGGGTGTGTTTGATACTGTATGTGAACACCTTTCCTTTTAAACTCCCTTTATAAGTAGACTGTGGGACTGACCTCCCGCACCACTCTGTAAAAGCAAGATGGTGGACCACAGTACGGAGCTTTCTACTAAATGCCAACTTCCACAGAAAAACATGTTATTCTGTAAAAAAAGAAAAGAAAACAAGGCCTTTGACAAAGAGAGGAATATAAGACCAGAATAAACATTGGTCTGGCTTTCCTGAGATGAAGAGCCCTTTGAGCTGCTAAAGGATCCAATTTGACTCATAAATTGTAATGACTACATTATTAACATCTGGACAGTGTTACTATTACAGCATAATGGTTACCAGGTCACTTGACATTGTTAACAAAAGCCGAAGGTCACTTGACATTGTTCACAAAAGCTGAAGGTCACTTGACATTGTTCACAAAAGCCGAGGGTATCTCAATTTCGTTATATATCCTATTTTCTTAATTTGTTGCATGGGGGGGTCAAAGTGCATTTTTCTTTTGGTTTGAGATGTAGTGCTCCCACGTGACATCTAATGGTTGAAAAATCATATATAGTCCCTTTAATTAGTATAATTTTTTCCTTAAAATCTTATTAGTGGTCTGGTTGATTTCTTAGCGAAAGTAGCAGGTGTATGATTGGGGTGGAAGGTTGGATAGTTTGGATTTGAAGGAAAAAAGTTTATAAAATACAGGCGCCATAGCATGAGAAGGAGAAGAGGCAGTTCAGGAGGGCCTGATTCATCACAGTCAGCATCCTGCCTGTGTCACGTCCCGTGCCAGGCTTCTGCCGCAGTACACAGTGAGCAAACACATGGACTCGTGGCGAATGATGAATCTAATTTGAACAGATCTACAGTGCAGCCAGACAGATTGAAAGGGATGGATGCACAGATAGCGATCACTCAGAATTGATTGCCCTCTGAAGGGTGGTAGCGGAGGAGAGAAAAATGAGGGCTGGGGAGAAAAGCGAGAGGGGCGGCAACAGCGAGAAAGAGAGTATCCTGGGAAGAGAGCCTGGGGTACAGTACTGAAGTATCTCATGGCCAGAGTATGAATGTTTAATGGATGTGGTGGAGCCGGGCGGGAGGAGGCAGAGTCCGCTCCATCAATGGACAGCTTGAAAAATGAGATGCAAAGGGAAGCAGTCCAGTAAGGGGGGACAGGGAGAGAGGCGATCAGTACGCTGGCTGGCTGGCTGGCTGGCTGGCTGCCGAGCCCACGCACGTCAGCGGAGTCACACGCTCACACATGCTCTCTACATCTCTGTCAATTCCTTGTGAAGTCCAGCAGCTTTTTCTGACACACACGATACAGCAGGATCTGAGAGCGCACATGTAGTCTGGCATCTCGATGAGGATGGTGTCCTGTATTACACTGTGTCCTTAGCAGACATGAAGTGATAATATTATAGACAGATCTTTTCCATATTTCTCAGATATTTTGTCCTAATCAGCCACGGTTTATGCAGCCTCATGCTGAGTAGCCCAGCCAACACCGAAATCTCATTCTATACTATTTTGACAAAATAAATTAATTACTAAACACTAAAATCAGTCATTTTTTCTAAACACGGTCATCAATGCTAAAAGGGAATTTAGGCATCACTGCATTATAAAGTGCAGTATAAAAAAATAGTTATTATTATTATGAGATTTTCTACAAAGTAAATTTAACAGCGTTATTAAATTATTAGTGTTTTAAAAATTAACTTAAGACTAGGAAATGAGCATTTAATAAAAACCATTAAATATCCAAGTAGCTGATATACAGTAATAAATGTAAAAAATCTCTAAAATTAGCCAACAATACTGATATACTGTCCATACTTAAAATCTTAGCCATCAGTGTACAGACAAAATAAGACTGATTGTTAGTTTAGAATAATATATTACATAATAAATACATTAAGCTGCACCAAATAAAAAAAACGACCGAAATATCACAAACTGCAATTTTATTCCTTTGATGTCTATGCTGATTTTCAGCATCATTACACCAGTCTTCAGTGTCATATGATTGTTCAGAAATCATTATATGTTGATTTGATGCTCAAAATTTTTTTTATATATATATATATATATATATATATATATATATATATATATATATATATATATATATATATATATATATATATTATAATCAATATTGAAAACAATGCTACTTAATATTTTTGAGGTAACTGAAATACATTGTGTTAAATAAAAATAAAAAAATTTCAAAAGAACAGCATATAATTGAAATAAAAATACTTTGTAACATTACGAATGCCTTTACTATTAATTTAATGCATCCTTGCTAAACAAAAGTATGGTGCAAAAATACTTACTGACCCTGTTCTCTTGAACGTAGCATACAAAACCCAACATTTTTCACACTGCACAAAACCCAAATTGACTCCTGTTGTAATCCTAATATTCCACTGACTCAATCTCTGAACCACCAAATAATTCATACCACGTTTCTACCATGTGCTGAATCATGAATCTCCCTCTGCTCCCCCGACGCTGAGTCAGACTAAACACCTCCGCCCAGCATCACTCCTCCATTAGTCAGCAATCTCACCACACTAACGGAGTACCATCTTCCAAGTGTCCTTGAGTGTCATCATTTTCAATCATGCCAATCAAAAAAGGAACATTTCTGTTTGTGAAATCAGGAAGTGTTTCAAGATATCGCTGCATTGCATCATCCACAAACGACACACAAACAAGGTTCTCCATGCACAATGGTCCTCTGAGATGACTAGTGATCCTTCTGCTGTGCTGTAGGCTGTGGCCACATCACAGATGCAGATCTGAACAAGAGCAAAGAGTGTATCGATCAATAGGCCCATGCTCTCAATTCTTTACAGATCAGAGGCTTTCTGTTCAGTGATTTCCACAGTGCTAAAGTAGACGTTAAGCTGTAGCTTTTACTTTAACCAAGAGGCTGCTTTCCACTTACTAAACACACAGTTCATGAAAAAAACCCAGTTCTTCCATTCCCAGGGTGGACGATACATGCATAAAATAACCCAAAGAGAAGGTTAAAAGGTAAACTAGGTTCTTTAAGTGGTGGTGGCAATGTAAAAGTCACATTGGATCATAGTGTCTACCAAATGCATACATGTAAGCTTGATCATTTTACATTACCGTATAAAATCTAGATCTTTGATGACACCCAAATGGAGTCAGTGAGTACCTGACATGTTTTCTCCAACATGGGAGGGGTTTTTCAGCTGTTGATGAGCTTGATTTAGAAACATACTGTTTTACTTCAATGCCAGAGCTAAGTCATGCATAATTAACCAAATTCCACAGGGCTCTTTTGAAGGTATCTATATATGGAACATCTTGTGTTGTCTTGCATGCATCTATCAACAGAGAAAGAGGAAGACTGCATTTGGGGGAGGGGGACCTGAGTCAATGCTGGCCAAAATACCAGCTGATTGACATTTAAGGGTTAGTGACTTTTATGAAATGAGCCATTCGCCCTGGGCCAGCAGTGGCCAGCAGTTACTTTCTATCCACACATCAATTGGATGCAAAATTGCCTTTGGTGAAAAACTGATGCTAGAGCACTCAAGGTTCATGGGGTTTCTACAGGATGTGTGTGGCAAATGATTTCATTGGGGAAGATATTAAGAAAAAAAATCTTAAAAGACCAGGGTTTAAAGATACAGACCTTAGGGTAGCACCATATTTCATTTCTGACAGTAATAAAAACGATGCTGTGAGGGATGGAGATGTACAGTGCTGATTTTTTATAACATACCAATTGTTCAACATAATGTACCATTTGTTTAGGAAGATTCTAACAAACTAACTTTCTTATTCTAACTAAGAAAGACAGAAGCTCAGATAATGGCCAGAATTCATCTTCCTAACAGCTGAATGAGTCTGTGGATAATAGACACATCCAGTTCTGAAAAGCTCTATCCACAAAATTTCTGAATGAGAAAAACTCTTCTATTGCCTCAAGCTTGCCTGCCCCTCTACTTTTCTGTCCTATATAAAGGCAAAAGCCCCCCCCCCCCAAAAAACAAAACAAAAACAAATAAAAAGTAAATGTAAAATAAAGAACTTTTTGTGTTCTAATAGTTGTAACTCCACTTTGTTCTTTGTAGCCCAAAGCATTACCCCTCACTCAGAATCACTGGAGCCAACAAAATGCATTTGGAAATTGGCTGCCTCAGCTGTGCCCTCTGTGGTTCATGTTCTGCAGCTTTCCATACAATCAGTGTAAGTCAGCTGCTTTCAATTCTTTGACTGGAATGCCTGCCATGGATTTGGCTGGATTATAGCTGACATTATAAATCATAATTACAAGACATCAAAAGTATCGGTCAAGAGAGCCAGTGAGTTGATATATAGCAATTTGTGGGTTCTTTTTTTTTTGTAATACCACCAAAACACAGAAACGTCTCTATAAAATCGACCCATCCAATATTGGAAACCCATCCAGATGCGATGACAGGCAGCTTGTTTGTTGTTAATTTTTCCACATGGAAGAGGCCTACACTCTTATCATTCCACTAGGATGAGGGTCAAGCCATCACAGCCTGAAGATGAAGGAGAAGTAATGACTGTTGGAAAGGACATCCAGTGCTATCCAACACTGCTTAAAAAGACCTGTCAGGTCCCCCCCCAGGCCATCCTCCACCAGGCTTTCCATGAATCATAGACTCCGATACAAAAATTGAGAGCAAGCATTCTTTACATTCTCCATTTCCAGCGGGCAGCTATATCAACAATGCAAGGGTTAAGAACGTGGCAGATTCTAGTCTGCTAGCAGGTGCTAATTGCTAAAACAAATCACAATCATTTCCCATGTATCCACATCAGCTCAAATAACATCCTGTCTGTTCAAATCAAGGAGTAGCTGGTTAACATGGCCTGTTAGCAGTTTCTGGTATATGCTGTAACTATAGCATTGTGGAGAATAAAAGGTAATTTTCCAAAAATATAATATAATATAATATAATATAATATAATATAATATAATATAATATAATATAATATAATATAATATAATATAATATAATAATGTGGAAAATGTCAAAGAAGTTTGGGGTCAATAAGTTTTTTATGAAATTGATGAACATGAACAGGAATGTGATCTGATCTCTCCTGGTATTATAAACCTCATTGGTGCATCTAGATAAATTTAGATAAAAATAACATCTTGAGCACCTGCCAAAATGACAACTGAACAGACATGTTGATTTGGCAAAACAAGTTTAAAGGGGACAGCTGTTAGGCACAATCTCTTATCATGAGGGAAGATGGCCTGCTCCTGAATTGGACTGCTGGAGGTCTCAACAAGTTCAGCGAGGTCAGCTAGTATTGAGCCTCGAGGGCCTACCCGGAGCAATACATCAGCTCATGGCTCTCCTTCTCCTGCCTCCAAGTTTAGATAGAGCAACAAAGTAGAGATCTGGCACCTGGCCAGGTTTGTAGCTGGTGATTGCGGGCCTGTTTGCCAGCTGACAGCTTGAGACGGGAGTGTGAGGGCAGGGAGAGAGCTGCATTGGGGCTGGGGTAGTTCAGCATGACTCTTGGCTCACAGGAGGGAGACACTGATCGTATGTGGCAAAGTGCACAGTCAGAACAGCAAGGTGAAAGATGTCTCACTGTCACATAAAGTGAATGACACAGCTCAAGTTTAGCAAGGTAAGATAATCACGTTATGCTTTATATACATAAAATTAGGGTTAAATATCACCTACGTCTACAACCATAAATTGAAACTGGTATAATGGCCCTATCAACGTGGGAAATGCATAACTATTCAAAGTTTTTTCATGCTATGAAAAAGTTCTCACGTGACCCAAGATTGGATTCTCCTCACTATACGTTAGCAGCCCTCTTGTGGACAAACTGTAAAACGCAGGGCTATGTGAGTCCATGAACCCAACATCTGAAATAAAGACACACCACTTATTTCAACTGGTCTGAAGGTCGATCAGATGCACAGAACACATTTTGGATTACAATTATGAGGGCTCCTTTTAAGTTCTCTTGTGAGAACTAGGCTAAAGCCATCTGCGAGGTCTAATATATTCAAAAATGAATAACTAATACAGCATTCAGCCAAAAAAACTGATCTAATAAAACACTATTGAGCAGTTATACATAACAGTATCACCATTATGTGTACTTAAAGGTCCACATGTATATTCTCAGAATTTAAATTTTTATTTCACCTGAAAATGACCTTTTACTCAATCTCATAAGGGTTGCAAACCATGAAAGGACATGCTAGAAAAAATTACAGACTCAGTTACCACAAATATCCAATGGTACCATCTCTTTTTTGGTGGGTAAATCATGACAAAATGTTCACTTTGTGGAGATCACACCCTTTAATTTGACAGAACCTACTTAATATGAAGTAAATAACCCAAAAGTTGCTAATGGGATTGAAGAACAGGTGAAAATGGATGGAATAAAAAAGCACCAGCTCAAACCCTTTAGTTTTGCAAGACCAGATTATTTGAAAACAAGCACTTCAACAGAAATGTCACTAACCAATGACACAGCAATATTATTTATGAATATAGAGAAATATATAATCCAAAATAATTAGACAAAAAAAAAAAAACAGAACTGCTATCTTTTTAACTTTAAAATATTCAATATATATATATAAATTAAAGATTAAATATTAACTAGTGAAAAAAAACTTATCAAACTTAAGGCTGTATATAATAAATTGCACTTCAACTCACCTTGAGCAGCTGTTCCTCTGGTGCTGAATACACTTGCTATCAAAGTGGCCACATACCAAATCATAGTACTATTGCCAACCAGAGAGAAACCTTATCATATCTCAAAGTGCCCCTTTCAATAAATCATTCTTAGCCGAGCTCCTGGACGTTAGACACACTGTCAGCTGCTGATACCCTTTTATTCATGCCTTGCATACTTTTCTCCGACGGTTCCCTTCATTCTTTCCCTCCCCTTCTTTCCTTTCGCATCCTCTCTCGATGAAATAGAGCACCTGCACCAGCGCACGGCAGCCAGACGCGGCTTGATAGCACTGTCAGCGTGAAACCAACCGTGACAATTTAGCTGTTAGCTCCGCCTCCGCTCGAATTTCATTGGCATGTGGGGGAGGCGTCGGGGCGGGGATTGGTCGCCTCCCCGTCGCTCTCCATGTAAAAACGGAGAGCACCCGCGTTTCAAGGTGAGTTGGAGCGTGAAGTAACGTCGGATCCGCAGTATCATGCGCAAAAGCAAAGTCGTGTAAGCAGCCTTTCGGATGTCCAACGTAGGCACAAGGCTTCGCGTGTTGTGAAAGTTAAAGGCGCGGAGGGGTGGAAGACGTCACACTTTCATGTGTGGGGGGGAAATCCTCAACCTGTCCTTTATGCGTCATTCCCATTTCATGCCATCAGTTGCAATGCGCGCGTTGTATTGAGATGTGAATCTAGAGTCACACTGAATTCTCTGGTAGTAGTGATGTCACTTGTTAGTGACCTCATGGCTAAACCCAATTTCCAGCTCTAAACTATTTCTAAGGAGGCAAGTAAATAAAGCATTTTAATGATATGATACTGTAAAACTTTTGGATAGTGGATAGTTAGTACCTAACTTTACTGTAGGTAATTTGTTTTGCAGTGCACCTAAATAAATAAATAGTTTCATAGAAGGAATTGTGCCCTCAGTGAGTGCAATATATTTTTATATGATTTAGATAAAGAATACAACATTAACATTTTAAATGTATAAAAATACTACCCCCAAAATTACAATTCTGTCATTTGTTTTTCCTGGGGTAATTCCTAACCCACATGTTGTTGGTTTTTATTCAGTTGGGAAAAAAGGAGAACTTTTAAAGAATCTTAACAGAGCTCTTTTCCATACAGTGATAGCTCATAATGTCCAAACTGAAAAATGATTTCCAAACTTTAAATATTGACTGATAATTCAAAATGTTTTCTGTCACCTGTTTTCTGAAAAGTTATCTTGTCCATTGCATTTCCCTAATTTAGAAAATGCTAAAAGGGAACAGCTGTGGTGCTAAAGAGAGAAAATAGTTTTACTATTACAAAATAGACAGATTGAGACATTTGTGGAGATAAAAGAAAGATTTGAAGTGTTTTTTTTTTTTTAAAGATTTTATGGGATATTGTTAATTTAACCGGGTGAACAGATTGCGTGACCACAGTGCCGTTACCTTTTTCATGTTACGAAAGCAGATTCAAAGAGAAGGCCAAAAACTGACAACCCATCCCTTTAACTATGGTTAAAAATACTAGTAGGTACTTGACTTTTTACCCAAATTTTTACTAATTTACCCCAGTCTAACCTTTTCTGTCAAAGTAATGGGTAACGGTTATTTGTAGCACGGTCTTTGCTTGTGACATCTGAAAAAATAACAGAATTTTCCATTAAAGCGCTTTCTTTTTGTTTACATTACTGTATCTAATAATTTTAACTGTTGCATCTCTCACATATCAGAATTTTAGGCAGTTTTCAGTCCAAATAAAATATGTTTAAAAATCAAATTTCCAGGAATTCAGAGGTGTTAAATAATTACTGTGTACAGCAGCATAATGTTTAAGACATGCTGTGTTCTTTGCTAAACATCCACAAATCAACCCAATAGGAGACAGCTGTAAATTCAAATGTAACTTCTTGCTTCCAATTTAAAGGGAATAATCTGCTATACAGTCCATTTGAGCAATGTTTTTATAGCAATTCTGGTTTTCTGCCATTGCTTAGACCTTAACACGTCCATCCACTTCTGCAGAGAGTTTAAAGCAGCTTTGACTGACAGTTCTCAACCAGTGTCTTCAATGGTTTTTTACTACAGACTCGTAAACTTCATGACAAGAAACTTACAAATAATACAAATCTTAAAAGCTATAGGTTGAACTAATGAATCTTGCACTAATTTACAAAACGTTTTGACTTTCTAATGCAGTTTGATAAGCTTTATCAAATGAATAATGTTCTATTCAGAATAGAATAACAGGATTTATTGATTAGACCATTAATACCATAGTGCTATTATTATAAAGACAAACTCTTTAAAATCCTCCTGAAATGCCCTTTCAGACTGTATTTAGCCGATGAGTGTACTGTCCTTTTCCACTCTGTGTATAAACCCACATTCAATGACACACACACTGTTCAGAGGCAACTTTAAAAAAAAACACTTGGAGGCTTTATGAATTATTGTAACCTCTCACTTATCTGTCTCAGTATGTATATGTATTACCAAGTTTCATGCTACCCACTCACCCTTATGAGTTATTAACCTGCTTGTGCATACAGCCAATTTGTAGGTAGTTGTACTGGTAGTTATATATACATTACTTCACAGAAAGAAGTGCTTGTTTTCCCTCAGGTACAAAGATAAAGATGTGCAAGAAATACACATCTGTTGGGTTTGACACCAGCTGCGTAACCTGAACTGAAAATAACAGACAGGCATCAAAATGCTCTCAATTTAAATAACCAATTTAGAGCTGAAGGGCAGATAAAGATATTCAGCTAAGCCCTACAACTCACCTTTACATAGGACATTATTATGTTGTTAAGGAAACCATGCATAATGCTGTAATGAGACAGGGAATTGTTTTTTTATTTTATATTTATTTTTTGTTAAATATGTACTATGTATTTTTTTCTTGATTTGGTTTATTTCACAAGTGTACACATTCAGTGATTATCAAGATAAAGTAGGGCAATTAGCATTATTCAATGCTGATTCATTAGGATATTTCAGTTTTTCAAATATTATGTCTATTTTGCTTGCATACCAAAATGATACAGACTATTTTAAACCAAAACTTGTTGTTTGAAGCAATTCATAAAAAAAAAAAAAAAAATCAGCTCATAAGAGTCATTTGTTCATGAATTGAGTTACATTTGGCATGTTTGGTACTTTTTGGCATGGAAAAAGGACAAATCAGGATTTTTTTTTTATTAGTATTATTTATTTATATATATATATATATATATATATATATATATATATATATATATTAGGGGTGTAACGGTTCACAAAATTCACGGTTCGGTTCGATACGATACACTGATGTCACGGTTCGGTTCGGTTCGATACGTTTTAGATACAGCAATATGTAAAAACATCTCAACTTTTCAGAATGCCGCAAGCGCACCGCGGGTCATGTGACAAGAACTAACCAATCAGCTTCATCCTTTCCCGTAACAACGTTGAGAGCTCAGCCAAGATGAAGGATCAGCTGATCATAGTTGTATATGGATTGCAATTTTGAAATAAATTTAGTAGCAGAGCTACTGCAAGCGATTTTTAGAGCTGCAAATCCATTTATCCTTCGCTGAAATTTCTGCGTCTCATGGAGAGAGCACGTCATTGTTGCTTAGCAAAGACAGACGCCTCATGAGCGCTTCTGCCCAAGCGCTTTGGAAAGGAGGAGAAAGACGCGCTTAGCGTTTTCCATGCGTTTTTAGGCACGATGGCGCTCGCTCACTCAGCACGCGCTGAAGGCTCGTTGCAAAATGTCGAATGCCTTTAACAGACCAGAAATATAAGATCCTAAAATAACCAACAGGTCTGGTGTTTGGGTTGGATTCCCTGTAAGCTATAGTTTCTAAATGCTGCAGGGATAGTTTGCTGCGTGCATGTTTCTCCTTTTTTTCGTCTTTTCCCAGATAGTACTGACGCATATATCCCAGATATTCCCGCTGGTGTTTTTTTTTTTTTTTTTTTTATTCCCGCTGGTGTACCCTGTCATGTTGCAGATGCGACATACCGTTGTTTTTTTATCCACCACTCTCTTGCCATCATCATTATAGCTTAAAGGGAATCCAAAGTGCACCCAAACACCAGACCTGTTGGTTATTGGAGGATCTTCTCATTTCTAGTCTGTTAAACGCATTGGCTATTTTGCAACGAGCCTTCAGCGCGTACTGAGTGAGCGAGCGCCTGCTGAGTAGCCTAACATAAACATATAAGATGGTGTTTTTTTCTTCTTCGGGAGTGTCAGGGGCGTTGCCTGTTACGTTGTTTGGGTTATTGGGCTACCTTGTTGAACGCATATCATTATATTTCTCTCTCTCTCTTTTTTTTTTTTTTTCAAATATAATTAATTACTCCAACGAACCGTTCGATACGAATACGCGTATCGTTACACCCCTAATACAGTATTGTTCAAAATAATAGCAGTACAATGTGACTAACCAGAATAATCAAGGTTTTTCGTATATTTTTTTATTGCTACGTGGCAAACAAGTTACCAGTAGGTTCAGTAGATTCTCAGAAAACAAATGAGACCCAGCATTCATGAAATGCACGCTCTTAAGGCTGTGCAATTGGGCAATTAGTTGAATTAGTTGAAAGGGGTGTGTTCAAAAAAATAGCAGTGTGGCATTCAATCACTGAGGTCATCAATTTTGTGAAGAAACAGGTGTGAATCAGGTGGCCCCTATTTAAGGATGAAGCCAACACTTGTTGAACATGCATTTGAAAGCTGAGGAAAATGGGTCGTTCAAGACATTGTTCAGAAGAACAGCGTACTTTGATTAAAAAGTTGATTAGAGAGGGGAAAACCTATAAAGAGGTGCAAAAAATGATAGGCTGTTCAGCTAAAATGATCTCCAATGCCTTAAAATGGAGAGCAAAACCAGAGAGACGTGGAAGAAAACGGAAGACAACCATCAAAATGGATAGAAGAATAACCAGAATGGCAAAGGCTCAGCCAATGATCACCTCCAGGATGATCAAAGACAGTCTGGAGTTACCTGTAAGTACTGTGACAGTTAGAAGACGTCTGTGTGAAGCTAATCTATTTTCAAGAATCCCCCGCAAAGTCCCTCTGTTAAAAAAAAGGCATGTGCAGAAGAGGTTATAATTTGCCAAAGAACACATCAACTGGCCTAAAGAGAAATGGAGGAACATTTTGTGGACTGATGAGAGTAAAATTGTTCTTTTTGGGTCCAAGGGCCACAGGCAGTTTGTGAGACGACCCCCAAACTCTGAATTCAAGCCACAGTACACAGTGAAGACAGTGAAGCATGGAGGTGCAAGCATCATGATATGGGCATGTTTCTCCTACTATGGTGTTGGGCCTATTTATCGCATACCAGGGATCATGGATCAGTTTGCATATGTTAAAATACTTGAAGAGGTCATGTTGCCCTATGCTGAAGAGGACATGCCCTTGAAATGGTTGTTTCAACAAGACAATGACCCAAAACACACTAGTAAACGGGCAAAGTCTTGGTTCCAAACCAACAAAATTAATGTTATGGAGTGGCCAGCCCAATCTCCAGACCTTAATCCAATTGAGAACTTGTGGGGTGATATCAAAAATGCTGTTTCTGAAGCAAAACCAAGAAATGTGAATGAATTGTGGAATGTTGTTAAAGAATCATGGAGTGGAATAACAGCTGAGAGGTGCCACAAGTTGGTTGACTCCATGCCACACAGATGTCAAGCAGTTTTAAAAAACTGTGGTCATACAACTAAATATTAGTTTAGTGATTCACAGGATTGCTAAATCCCAGAAAAAAAAAAATGTTTGTACAAAATAGTTTTGAGTTTGTACAGTCAAAGGTAGACACTGCTATTTTTTTGAACACACCCCTTTCAACTAATTGCCCAATTGCACAGCCTTAAGAGCGTGCATATCATGAATGCTGGGTCTTGTTTGTTTTCTGACAATCTACTGAACCTACTGGTAACTTGTTTGCCACGTAGCAATAAAAAATATACTAAAAACCTTGATTATTCTGGTTAGTCACATTGTACTGCTATTATTTTGAACAACACTGTATATATATATATATATTTTGCTGTAGTGCACAGATTTAGGTTTTAAACTCAAATCCACAATTCACGTATAATGTGATTTATTTTGCCATGGTGCTGAAAAGCGGTTCACACAGCCACCGAAAATAGCTATAGTGTGATGGATTGATCTGGGATTTTAAGGACCTGTATCATGATCCAAATGAAAATCTGCATTTTTATCCAGCTCTATACGTGTGTAGTATGTGGCTGATCATGGTCATTAACTGCTTATTATGCTGATGATATTACTAGATTCTCATGCAAATATTTGTTTTTAAACATATCTTTTGAAAAGTTACTATTCATTTCAGGGTTAAAACTGCTTTAAAAAAATATTTTTTTAATTTTTTTTTTTTTTTTTTTTTTTGTGAGCACTTATACGAGTGATGAATCATCTTGTAGTGGAGAGTTCACTAGAACATTGTATCACAGAATAATAACAAGGCTAGAATGCAACACCTTCAATCTTAAGCTTTGACTGCCTGAATGACTACAAAAATTTACATTTTAATCAAAATTCTCCAGAGCGAAATGTGAGCGCTTTCAGTGCTGTTATTGCCAATGACAAGATAAGTAATTTTATAAATATATTTATACTTCTCAGTGGGTTTCCACTCAATTGAGCAGAGGTAAAAAAAAAAAAAAAAAAAAAAACCTTGAAAGACATTTGATTTAGCTTGTATTCAGTCCTTCTTGTTTTACATTAAACCTTGGCAGAGCTCAACACTCAAAGCAGATGGGATCTTATTTTTTACCCTGAATGTGTGACATACAAGTGCAGTTGTGTGACCTGCAAAGCATATGGGCAAGGTCTGGGTTTGTGATTTATTTTGTTTGTTTTCACACTGGAGTATATGAGAGTATTGCTTAACTCTGACATGTCTGATATTAGAGATAGACAGGGTTAGGCAAGACCCTTTTAAACCTATCTTCGCTGTATGCAGGCAAATGGGATGTGTCAGAGATCTTAAAGGGCTGTTAGGGATATATTTTCTACTAGTGTTCTCCAGTGATCTATATTAACTTTCTCTTCACAAAACCAAACTTGTGATTGGAGATCCACACTTTTTGCTATAATAGTACAGATGTATGAATAATGGCATGCTCAGGATTTATGTTACACAGCCCAGTGTTGCAGTCATCTTGGACTTAGGGATTGATTTATGCCACGAGTGAACATTTTCAATAATTGGATCAAGGTAAAGTGAGTAGGACTGGGTATTAATCAGCATGTTCATATTTAGTTCAATTCTGATTCACAAGCTTTTAATGTGATTCATGGCTGATTCATTAGGGAATATTTCCCCCCTCATATGCCTTTCTAAACCAGTGGAACACAACTGAAGAGGTTTGGACGTGTGTGTTTTGACCATATGTCAAAGGGGTCCAGTGTTGTTCTTCAAAATATCTTCTTTTGTTCCACAGAGGAATGCAGTTCAAACATGTTTAAGTTTAAGGGTGATGAAATGGTGACAAAATAGAACAATTTGGCTGAACTATTCCTTTAAAGGATATATATAAAATGCTGACCAGGAAGGTCAGGAGCACTTTGCATAATAAGAATTCATATTAAATGTGTATGCATCATTAAGTAGGTCGTCCAGGGCACGAGTCGTGAAATGCATTAAACTTTTCACATGTACCCACAGGGGATAATAAATAGGACTTTTGTGTTTTTCCACTCCATTAGAAGATTTGCATATGTATATATATATATATATATATATATATATATATATATATATATATATATATATATATATATATATATATATATATATACAGTACAGACCAAAAGTTTGGACACACCTTCTCATTCAAAGAGTTTTCTTTATTTTCATGACTATGTAAATTGTAGAGTCACACTGAAGGCATCAAGGGCTATTTGACCGAGAAGGAGAGTGATGGGGTGCTGCTCCAGATGACCTGGCCTCCACAGTCACCGGACCTGAACCCAATCGAGATGGTTTAGGGGTGAGCTGGACCTCAGACAGAAGGCAAAAGGGCCAACAAGTGCTAAGCATCTCTCGGGGAACTCCTTCAAGACTGTTGGAAGACCATTTCAGGTGACTACCTCTTGAAGCTCATCAAGAGAATGCCAAGAGTGTGCAAAGCAGTAATCAAAGCAAAAGGTGGCTACTTTAAAGAACCTAGAATATGACATATTTTTAGTTGTTTCACACTTTTTTGTTATGTATATAATTCCATATATAAGTCCACATGTGTTAATTCATAGTTTTGATGCCTTCAGTGTGACTCTAAAAATTTACTTTTTTTTTTTTTATTGTTTTGGCATTTCATGAAATGTTAACTACTGTCGACTGTCGAAAAAAATACAAGAATGCAAATCATCTCTAGTCAGGCTCTTGTGTTCCTTAAGAAATACAACCACGACAGATAAACAGCTTGCCAACATACTGGCTAATGTTAATGCTGCATGTAGCTGGATGTTTTCTCTCTTTGAGGCAAAACACACTAGTATGAAAAATACTGAGATAATTACACAAAAGGCTCTTTTTTATTGAATTTGTTTTGATTTCAAGTTTTATATCAGTTTGCGACACCATTGTGTTCTCTCTGAATGTGAACATAATTCAGCCTAGTAATTACTTTAGTCTGTTATGAGACATAGCAGTAACCGTATTTGACCTTTCTATGAACAGAAAGGGGCTTGACTTTGGTTATTCATTCATACAGGCTTGATTTGAGCTGCTTCTGTAAGCTTTTGTGTGAACAGGATGAATCGAGAGTCTTTTGGCAATGTGGTTTTCAGTCCAAAGCACAACTTTGTGAATGAAGCCAATCCATGGGGAATAAGCACCATGTGTTTCTCATTCTTTAAAAGCTGATGTTAATCGTTTACCATTTAGCAGCTCTGATGTTACAGATATTTCTCCATCCCTCTGGCTTTCCTTAAAAATAATTGCAATTGCTCACGAGCAACTCACTGGGTCATTGTAATTGATTCCTGGATTAGAAAGACAAACATATCTTCTCATCAAGTATTTATATATATATAAACAAATGCATTTAAACAACTGTAAACAAGAAAATAGTTGGATAAAATGACATAATGGTTTTTATCTGATGAACCTCATTACCCAAATAATCAAGAAGATCATCTCACAGAAAAAGGAATAGCAATGCAGAACGGGTTTATTGCATGCGTTAGCACCATATTGGGGCCATATTGACAAAATGCACCACATATGGGGAGGGACATATCGATCCTCCTCCTCCTTCTTTATGCTTGTAACACTCAGAATCAAGTGCTAGTACACTTCTCTGCATACTGTTTCCTATACACCATCCCATGATGTTTAAAAAGTCTAACTGGGGTTCAAACATCTGAGACCGCACTGAAAATAGTGGTATTAAAAAGTTAGTGATTAAGTATTTTTTAATTGTATTTTATGTAATTTAAATTAAAAAGAATAATATGTTTGACATACAAAATACTAAGACATTATAAAATCTACACATACACTCTACATTTCAGTAAAAATTAATATATATATATACGTATATATATAAAATCAGCATATTAGAATGATTTTTTGCAGATCTTTGTGACATTAAAGACTGGAGAAATGGAGGCTGAGGCTCATGAAAATTTACATAAATGACATTTTATATGAATTGCATTTTAAAATGATGATAAAATAGAAAAGTTATGAAACGTAAAATGACCCCAAACTTTTGAACAGCTGCGTCTATATGAAAGTATAACAAAATTAAAAATAGAATCATTTTTATTTGTTTTGTTATCTCAGAACTTTAGACGATTACAAACATGTCAAAAATGTGTGTGCACTAATGTGCAGAGTGCACAATCACCCTTAGCACATTTGTAATTGTATCTGTGTTTACCCGTTCTGTTTAGAGTGCCATGAATGTCATGTTTCCAAAAACTGCATCTACGGTAAGCTCTTTCATTTAGAAATGACCTCTCTCTGTTTGCCGTAATCTACTCTACAGGCTGTTTAGATTGGTTGATAAGTGGTCAGCTGTTTATTTTCTTCGAATTTTTCAGCATGGCATATGTACAATAAAGGCAACCTTTAAAAGCTTCTTTCAAATGAACTAGCTAAAGTAATCCCCGTTCATTCTGGTTAGGGTTGAGCAAATAATTGCATAGCTGTTTGCTGGCACTGCTCCATCTCTGTGCCCATGGGAAGTCTGGCATACACGCCTGGCCATGGCACTTTGGATTTGGGGATGGTGGGAGGGGGGTGGAAAGTAGGTCATATGGCCTCCTGTCAGCTACAGTCTGCCTGTGACCATCACCCCCTACTAGTAATTCATTAGCCCTACTCAAAAGCATCGGCTCTCTTGGTTTAGTTGGAAAGTGTTGCGACTATAACCATAGTAACTGTAAGTACTTGTGTTGAAAGCCCCAAATCAGCCCTAATGATCAATATGTCGGGTTGTTAGTGTGTCAGCGGTACCACTGAGCTGTCGACTGTCCTCTTGTTATCACCAGCATGTAAGATTTTACACCAGCAAACACAATGTGTAAATATGTACATAATTCAAGGTCATTGCAGTTACTGTTGTTACATCGTAGATAAAGATGTCATCTAGCCTAAGAGTGTAATTCACATCCAACCATAACAGTGAACAGACTTTTCCTAATGATTACAGTTGAAAATCAGACATCTGTTCCACTTGTGAGCAACAAGAAAAAGATCTGTGCACTGTATTTGTTTATCACCAAAAAACAGTTTTGACTGAATTATGATCTGTTGTCCACATGGCTGACTGAAACATGACGTCTGAAAGATTGAATTGAATTATGTGATCCAAAATCACATTTATGTTGAGCCTTATGTAAGATTTAACACCAAAGATCAGTTTTAAATGTCGATGTCCTATCAGACACAACTTACTTTTAGTATGTTACCAATTAGCAAAGAGGATGCGGATTTGCAGTTCAAATTTTAAAGTTAATGTTTTTGAAATGAGGAAATTTGAATTTAATTTGTCAGGACCAGCTTCAAATGTTGCCATATGAAAGTTTAAACAGCTTTGGAGTTTGAAGGTTCATAGACCTTATAGATGGATGGATGGATGGATGGAACATAAATTTCAACACTTGTGATGGCACTGATCTAAGTTTACTTTTTTGTTTGCCAAGTTGGTGCAGCTCAACATTATATATCACCCAAAGTCATGACATGCTGCAGAATGTACTAATGGTGAAAAGCATGAGGATTTTCTTTAATTATGTAGACTCTTAGTCATACTTCAGATGGCATGCGGCTATACCATATTCATTTGGGAATAAGATGCATTTCTTATGGTAACAGTTTGAGACAGGCTGATTGGAGATGGAGAGCTTTATATGATGTATTTCAGATTCATGAGATAGTAAATCTATATATAGTGTATTGAATGCTTACAGTATGTCACTCTACTACAGTATGTGCATTAATGGTTGAGTATTGAGACGAGAATACTTGGCTGTAATGCCTGAGGGAAGACTAGGTGAAATGAGTTGGCCTGTCATTTGGCTTCTGGTCATAATCCTCTCTAAAGTGAAGAGCAGTTATTAAGAACTTCCAGGGCATCTGTGTGTATAAAACAGCCCCTCACACTGTGCTGGCCCACAAGCGAATCAAAATTGACATTTTCTTACAGGGCTGACATATTCTGACAGATTTTCAAACAGCACTAGAACATTTTACTCTTTGTTTCAATCTGCTTGTTTGTTTATGCATTTCAGACAGACTGCCAATCTGTGTGTTATCAGTAGTAGGGATTTTTCCTTCTGATTACATTGATATGCCAGTATCAAGTGATTGACAAGTGATTAACTGAATCATTTACAAAAGCGATTCGTTCAACCACACTGCTTCGTTCAGGAATGAAACAAGTGACTGGCTGCATCAAAAACTGCAAACTTGTTGACGAAAAAGGGTAGTAAATCCAAATTCATAGTATTCGTAAAACAGTACGCCAAAAGTACCCAAATAGTGAGAATTTGAAGTGTGCATTTAATGGATGATTTACTATTCCATTAGGCAACAGGAGAGGAATTAACAGTAAGACTGAAGCAATGCATCTGACGCTGGTGTATCACATGACAATGACAACATGACACATACAATATGGTACATGCGGATTTCATTCATACTACACTTATAAAAAACATAATCTTTTAACCATTGTGAACTGTTAAGTGGGAAAGGGAGGTCGTGGCCTAGTGGTTAGAGAGTTTGACTCCTAACCCTAGGGTTGTGGGTTTGATTCTTGGGCTGGCAATACCATGACTGAGGTGCCCTTAAACAAGGCACTGAACCCCCAACTGCTCCCTGGGCGCCGCAGCATAAATGACTGCCCACTGCTCTGGGTGGGTGTTCACTGCTCTGTGTGTGTGTTAACTTTGGATGGGTTAAATGCAGAGCATGAACTCTGAGTGTGGGTCACCATACTTTGCTGTATGTCATGTCACTTTCACTTAATTTATATAAAAGAAGAACCTACTTTAGAGATTATGCAATTTTGGACACAGCCAGAGTTTTTATGCATGAGTCATTGAATCATTTACTCAACCAATTCATTCAAAGATGCTGATTTATTCAATAGCACCACTACTGTGTGTGTTTCTCAGGAATGCACAATAGTTGATTATTCTGTGGCATCTTTTGGAGCTATTTTCACTGCTGGAACAAACATATAAACAAATGAACTGGCAATGTTGTGTGTAAAATAAACTCAATATTAACCTGTTTATTGAACTGTATGATTTTTATACCAAACTCTGATGGTTTAGTACTTTGGGAACTTTCCTTGATCATTATTTATTTTAGGGATAGTGTTTCCTCGGCTGCATCCCCTGTCTACAGACATTCTAATGCTTCCTCCTTTTGTCTTCCAGCTCCTCAACAGAGGTGTCAGCCTCTAAAGATGAATAGGTGGCTCCTCTAGCCTATATTTAATGTAGGTGCCAAGATTAATTGGTTTTTATTTAGAAGGAAGAAAACTGCTGAGCCACAGAAAGATTGCAAGAGAGGTCTAATGAAGGAGTGAGAGGGAAAGTGTGTGTGATAGAGAGAGCGAGAGGATAGGTAATATACTGTACGTCAGTGAGATTACCTAACGAAAGCTTAAAGCAAAGAAACTGGGCCAAAAGGCAAAACGAGTCCCCCGTGAACACATAGAGAAGTGCACCAGCATTTTTATTCATAAAATCCTACAATGTGCTAATTAAAAAAAGGAGGGAGGGAAATCAACTGCCCTGGAATAATTGCCATGGATATATGAAGCAATGAGATTAATTACCTTATGATAAACTATCCAAAAACGGAGGTCAGTGCTATTAAATTATGAAAAACAGCAAATATGCCCTAGTGAATAGTGAACCAATTTTATTCCATTGTTCTTAATATGTACAACATCATTCATGATGGAAGTATTAAAATTGCCTTAAATTGTTCTGCTGGCATATATAATGAGAGTAGTAGATCAAAAGTAATTGTAACAGAGCATCATTCAATAAACTGTGTTGCTGCGGACTGTAATCGGATAAAGCTCAGTGGCATTGCGTTTTTAAGCCATGAGCTTGATCCGTTGCTTTGCAAACACTGTGTATCATGCAGGCCTGATAAACAATTATTTTCCTTCTTCTGGGGACACAGTTTCAATGATGTGGAGATATAGCCGAATTAGAAGTTGTGTTGAGCTGCAAATCATCAACTGATGGGTTGCTCTTTACATGCAGTTTCAAATACACTGACAATTAAGAAATGTATGGCTCATTGATAAACATTCATTTTGACATAAGCAATGTACTCAATATGACAAAATTAAAGTCTCTTTATATCTCATTTATCATATCTTAGTTAGTAAAGTCATCATGTCAAAATGTGACATTTTAAAAAATATATATTTATATATATAGTATTAGAAAATTTTCCACCCTCTTAAGATGCTGTCAAGTTTACCTTTGTTTGACAAAACTGAGTAATTTCAATAGGAATCTTTGTGAATGAGAGTTTTGTATGAGGGCAAAAAAAAAAAAAAAAAAAAAAATCCCTACGAAGATTTTGCTCATTTTGCTCCAGTTGATCACTTGAATTTACCACGCTGTCGCTGACCAACAGAAAACTGCTTGGTTTGTTCTGCTGCAATATTACAATATTGCTAATATGCTGCTGCACCTTTGTAAATATCCCTTTGCACGTGAAACCAGCAGCAGAGCTGAGTGCTGTAATTCATTGCTCACAGGTTTGCTGTCTTGTCTATTATAGTTTAGAACTGACCCATCTTTCAATAACAGCCTTTTTTGCATTACACTATGACAGACAGGTTCATAAAACAGTCTGTGCTGTCACGTGTCACACAAAAACTGAAATGATAATGTTGTGACCTCAGACACTACTTAAGATTTTTTTCTTGTTTCTCGTTTCTTTTCTTTCTTTTTTTCTTGCCGTTCAAGGTTTTTTAATTATAATTATTATTTTATTCTCATTCTTTCTCTTATTGTCAATGTAATTGCAAAGCTTTACCAGCAGAGGATGTATAAATATGACTGAAGTCTTCTAAGGACACTCAGTTTTACACAAATGTGATGAGCAAGACATTCTTAAACCCACATGAGTGACTCAGGTTTGAACAGCGTGCAACTCCTAAATGCAAGAAACCCATTAAGGGACTTTCTAGAAAATGAAAAACATGTCAGTGGCATTATGTAGACATCAGTAAACACAATAAAACATGACATGATGGATACTGAGAGTAACGGTGTTCGTAAACAGCAGGAACTGTCAGTTTATTTTTTACCATCCTGTTATTCAGCATTTAATAACAGTATACTGCAGCACCCCTGACTCATCAACAATAAGATATGTTCTCCTTCTGCATATAAAACACTTGATTACATCATCATTTGCTGTCGGGATAATAACTGTACACACTGTTCTCCACTACATCTTTGTCATTGCGTTGTTATTCAGTTGAAAGCACAGATCCCACTTCTGTCCTCTGTGTCAATCTCTAGTATTGCCATTGTTACTATCTTCCCTTAACTGAAGGCAATGCTTCAGTATGATTGTAAATTTCACACTGCTCATTCCTAATAATGCTGACACAAACGCCAGCCTTTATGGATTCTTCCTCAGTTATATGCCCCTGGGCTTGGATTACAGGCCTGCAATTCTTATTGACAGGCCAAAGGTGCAAGTGTGATTAACTACGAGGAGCAAGAACCATCCTCATACAGATATGCAACAGTCACAGCGATTCTGGAAAGTATTCCTAAATCACAAGATAAAATACAAATCAATGTGTTCAAATTATTCAGTGAGATCCAATAGTCTGAGATCACAAGTGGAAATTATTGTACTTTGCATTATTGTCTAATTGAAAGTGTATGGATCTGTTAAATCAGAAAACTCACAGATTTTATTTGACAGATTCATATACTGTGATACATATACATGTATACTGACTGGTCATAAGGAAATGTATTCTGTATAAAGTTTTGGAAACATTATGATTTTTTAAAGTTTAAATAATGCTCTGTATTTATGTGTTCAAAAATACAGTAAAAACACTGATATTGGAAATAGAACTTATTATTTATTCATTATTTATTACAATTTATTCCAGGGATGCAAAGCTGAATTTTCAGCATCATTACTCCAGTTTATATAAATACGTTAGTTTTCAGTGAATAATAAAATGGAAATTGTTTTCTACTTTTCATCACTTTTGTTCCAACCGTTTTGTTTCCTAAAGCCGACAGTAATTAAATCATGAGATGACTTAGAGTCTTTAATGAAGGATAAATGCACAATGGATGACGACCCAGTGAAAGCAAATGTTGTGATTTAAAATGGTGAGACAACTTCTTTCAAGTCAATATTTATATTGAAATGAATTGTGTGCATAGTTTAAGACATGTCAAGTGTCTTCCTAAATTGCTGCTTGAGTAACTGCAAGATGTTTTGTAATTGAGCCTACTTAATCTTGACAAACTTCATTAAGTATGTTGAAACTCTCTAATACTTCTTTCTCAGGTGAGAGATAGAGAAAATGTCCTGTGCATCAACTCTTTCAAGCTGCTAGGTTGTGAAATTAACATTTTCATCAAGTTATTATTATTTTTTTCTGTTACAGACCAGTTAATACGTTTCAAACTTTGTTTTTGCTGTCAGGTCTGAGGTGCGAGTTGGGATCCCACACTTCTGACTAAGAGTTAAAGGTTAGTGGAGCCAGGCACAGCATGTGTGATGGACACACTGTTGACAGACTGTGCTGTGAATGTGTCACTCAGAGTCACGATGATGAAACCACTCGGCCAAGATTTATTGGAATAGAACAGCCTCTCCAAACATCTTGTTCAGTGATGCATCATCAAACTCTGACACAGTTTTTGCAGTCTGGGTATAAAAAATAAAAGATTTTAAGATATGCTTTATAAAGATTCAAAAAGTTTCAAAACTGTTCAAAAAGCTCAAAAGTTCTAAATTAGAGAACAGCCCTTTCACCAAATATCCCTCTTCTTTTTTTTTTTTTTTTGTAAAGATATGTTTATTGGGAATATACATAAAATTATGTAGTAAGAAAAATTACCAAGAATATCAGAATATTCCTTTTTTTTTTTTACATCTAGCAAAAAGATGTATGTCAAAACATTTGTCACAACGTTAGATAGAATTACAATAATAATAAATAAAAACAATAATGTCCAGAGATGAAGCAAGAAAATAAGAGAAAGGAAAAATACACTTAACAATTAATATACAAACTGGTCAATCATTAGGGTATAATAAAGATATTGCATCAAGAAAAGAAGCCCAAATATAGTCAAAATCTGTGGGTTTTTGCCTAACAGAATAAGTATTTTCTCAGCGGTACTATAAGATAGAAGCTCATTAATCCAGTGTTTTTGCTCTGGAGGGTTCGTGGATTTCCCGTTTTTAAGTATGCATTTTTTAGCAGCAGTGCTTGCAAGCAGAATAAAATAGCCTTCATGATGGGTCATGCGAAGTGAACTGATATCACCTAGTATCCAAATCTTAGGATCAGGATCGATACGATTCTTTGATATTTCGGAAATTGTTGCAATGACATACTTCCAGAATGTCTCTAAGTCTGGACAACTCCAGAGCATATGAAGAAGAGTCCCAGTAGACATTTTACATCGTTGACACTTGGCAGAGATCCCATCATTAATTTTGTTTAGTCTGTAGGGGGTATAATATGTTCTATGTAAAATGTTAAATTGAATTTGTCTATGCTTGGTTGAAACCAAAACTGTTCTAGAAGAGTACACCAATCATTAACATCATAAGAACACTCCAGATCTGATTCCCACTTTTGCTTTGTTGAAAATCTTTGGTATGCATGAAGATTGCTAATAAGAATTTTGTATATAGGAGATGTTAAGCCCTTTGTAGAGGTATGTCTAATATCGAGCAGTCTGTCTTCAAATAGGGATTTTTCAGATATATTAGGGAACACCAATGATTGACTTCTTACCCAGTGTCTTATTTGTAAGTATTTGAAAAGGTGGTCCTTAGGCAAGTTAAATAATTCAGATAACTGAAGGAAGCTAGCAAATATTCCATTTACATAAAGATCACCAATTGTTTTAATTCCTTTCTTAATCCATCTTTGTATAGTTTTGTCAACAATGACACTTGGGATATTAGGATTTCCATCAAAAAGAGTGTTCACAAGTAATGATGTGTTTAAACCCAAGAGTCTATGTGATTCCTGCCATGCATCAAATGTGTCCAGGAGAACAGGGTTTTTCGTAATCACAGAAAGTTTCTTCCTTGTGCCCAGAAATGGAATAACCTTTAGTGGGGTAGTTTTCATTTCATGCTGCTTTATTGAGACCCATCTCACATCATCGTTTTTTGGATGCATCCATATCCACAATTGTCGGAACTGTGATGCTAGATAATACATTCTAAAATTTGGGAGATGCAGGCCTCCTTTAGCATATGGAGCCTAAAGTGTGGTTAAATTCACTCTTGGGGTTTTCTTATGCCATAAAAATTTGGAAATAGCTTTGTTAAGGTCTTTAAAAAAATATTTTGGAATTTTAAAAGGGACACTATCAAATAAGTAAATGAATTTGGGAAGTATATTCATTTTTATTGTGTTGATTCTACCAATGAATGATAGAGGTAAATCCATCCACCGTTGAATAACAGTTTTAGTTTGATTCAGCAACCTAACATAATTATCATGATATACTTTATCAAGGGAGGCACTAATATTAATACCCAAATACTTGAAACCACTGGGACACCATTTTAGAGATCCAGAGAGAATTCTAATATCACTGTCTGGTATATTAATTGGAAAGGCCTCACTTTTTGTGCAATTTAACTTATAACCAGATACAGCACTATATTGTTTTAGGCACTGAAATAATGGGGGAAAATTAATTAATTGGATTAGTTAAGAATAATAAGAGATCATCTGCTTATAAACATAGTTTATGCTCATATATGCCAAATGTTATACCTGTAATTGATGGATCAGACCGAATGGCTATAGCTAATGGTTCAAATATCCCTTTTCTTAAAAAAAACTAGTTCTCTAATTGCTTGAAAAAGGAATCTTTTTGCTCTTTAAAAAGACTAGTGATTTCACATACAGATAAATGGGATTTTCTATCTCACAGTAAAAAATAAAAAAGATATTTGTCAAATAAAGTTTCAAATGAGTAATCTTGTGTGGGATTAAAAGGTCAAATGCGAAGTCGTAATTAAGAGATAAAGTCTAGGTGTGACATATAAAGTTGCAGTTTGCGACATAAAATCATAATCTCTACAAACAAAGTTGCAATTGTGAGGTCTAACATCTCATTTGTAAAATATAAAGATTCATTTCTAATTGTGATGTAAATATGTGCAAGTTTCAGTCACAATTGTGTGAAATAAAGTCGCAATTACTATAAAACAAAGTTGCAACTTTGTATTGTGAGATATAAAGTCATAATTGTGAGGAAACATCTAGGTGTAAGATATACAGTTTCATTTGTGAAATATTATAAAGGCCAGATTACAAATTATAGTGCAATTACTAGAAACAAAATTACAATTGTCAGATATAAAGTCACATAGTGGGATACAAAGGTCAAATTGCAAGTGCTAGATAAAGTCTAGGTGTGAGATATAAAGTCACATTGTGAAATATTAAGTCAAACTGTTACTTGTTATTATTATTTTTTTTTTTATTCTGAAGTTACAACAGAGTTATCATTTTATTACTTACACTACAATTGTTCTTAACCGGGTCTTCTGGCAGATGTTTTATTCAACTACTTACCATTATGTTCTAAAATTAATCTTTAGGTTAATTAAAACATGAATTACCCTTTATTAAGTACCCTTTATATTATGGAGTGAGTCAGCAAAATGAGCTCTAAATAACTGTTCATTGAGTTTGCACCTCAGAGAGATTACACAAAGAGACATGTGTGAGACGCTCTAAATATAATCCTCCCTTGTGCCGGAACGGGCCGACTAAAAGAGTTTAGAAAATAATTTCTGGACAGACAGTCAAAGAATAGCCAGTTGAGACCATGTTAACCCGCAGCTCTCATAGAGATATCAGGAATCAAGCTCTGAGTGACACACTGGAACATTCGTACTGACTCTCTCGCCCACCGGACTGGGGTTTGCACCAGGCCTCAGCCAAAAGTGTTGCTCACTGCCGTCAATCAAGTTCAGAAAGATACATACACGTCAACACATGGGATGGATGCTCAGACTGCAATAGAAGAGAGTTTGAAACTGTCTTTGTTTCAGGAAGGAAGATGAGAGTATGAAAAGAATCCAACAGCAAGATTTAAAGCTCTATCTAAATCCAACCCCATCGCCGAGGTAGAACTTGTTTGTTCGCTCTGGGCCACTGAACTATGTAATTGAACTGAGCTGTCCTCTCGCCGCCAGACACCTTTTAAAGTCTTTAGTAATGCTCAACATCCAAGTGCATTGTCATTATTTCTCTTTAAAACATTGAACATTGTATAAAAAAATTTATACTTTTCACTAAAAACAGTATTTGTGTTCTGAATCTAGTGAGATATGTTTTAGACCCGTACTGCTGATAACAAAATGTATGTTTGAGCAAATCGTAATTTGCTTGTCACATAGCTCTTTTTCTTTATTGGCCACCTGACAGCTGGTCCAGGATCAGTGTCTCATCTTACACTGCCAAAATCACACTGACCTATGACAGCGTCAGACTGGTCTGAACACTTCAAGTCATTCCCAGTTATTTCATATGACATATACCATCATTAGCATGTTAGGGAGTGTAATGTGAATCATTTTACCCTGTATGGGGAAAAAAAGAGTACATTAAATGGCCGGTGGATGGAAATTGTTGAAAAAGGCCAAATTATTATTATCATGTATTTACACTATGTATTGCCACTAGCCACAAGTTTATTGGCTAATACATATTTTGATAAGACACTCTTTTCTCTTGTCAACACGATTTCTTAAGAGGTATAAAATGAGCATCCATAAATGAGTAGGAATATGTTTATTAATAAGACCATCTGAATATGTATCCATAATCATGCTCTTCATTACTCATCTGACTTGACGTGAAATCACGCTGACCAGGGAATGCAAGTTACATAAATGTTCCTCCTCCACAGCAGCTGCTTCTATGTTGAGACTTCACAACTCTTGTGTGTGCACTATTATCTGTGCAACTGTAAAGTGCGTAGAATTGATGTCATCTCTGGTGATACAAAATTAATCATAACTCCCTTCCCAGAGGAATATATGCTAGTTGTGCTATATATTGTCAATAGTTTCACGACTGACCAGACTGAAATAAAAATGAAGACATGCAAGTGTTGGGATGGATGAAAAGAATGAAACCAATGTAAACTTTTTGAATTATGTATTTTTATACATAAGCTTGTTAAATTGCTCTAGACATGGACCTTACCTTGAAGCGATCATTGCAAGCACCATATGCAAAATGATAAAAATGAAAACGCTCAGAACCATTGCATGCATTAAATATTATGGATTACTCATAGCAAGGTATTAGTTCTTGTTCATTACATACATGTATTGTCATAACTTAAATTATATTATTCCTATCATGATCATTTGAGCATTTCATGCTATTAAGTTCATGTTTATTGTGGAACCATGTGTGCTGATAATGTCTTATTTCTATATTGTATATTAATGATTGACAAATCTGTATTGTGGCCTTCAGTTTTACCACTTGTCTTATTGTGATAATTATCTTTTTTTTTAAGGTATAACACAGAAATGGAGCTATTCTTAAGCTGCTTTTTCTGTAAATAAAGTAAATATGAATAGCACACTGACGTTTTCTACCTGAGTCATTCTAATTTATAACGGGATTCTGGGTGGCCTGTAATCACGGTAATATTTCATTAAAACATTGCCTTCAGACAAGATTACACAGAATACAACACATTAATGCCACAAGGAGCCAAGGTGCATTAGAAAATCATTGTTCAGTTCATTTATTGAGGAAAACATAATCAGAGTAGTTACACTCGTGCCCTGGAGTCAAATCACTCAAAGCTGATTATAACTGTAAACGGCACGTAATTTACACACCAACTAAAGGTTATTGCATACACATCTGTTCAGCTGCATTCCAGCATCCAGACATTCCCAGCAGCACTTTTGTCAGATAAATGACGGTTCATTCGTTTTCTAATGTGTCAGCTATCAGGCTTTACTTGTGCCTTACTAAAGCCAGATAACTGAAATAAAGCTTGAGCCTCAGTCAGCAGTAGTGGAGTGAAGCGGGAATGCCCTCATTAGATGCTCGGAGGAACGTCTACCTCATATACATTCTCATTTTCTCAATGGAGAGGGGCCAATAAATCAGAGTGCAGCGTGCTTCGACCCCATGGTTAATGCTTTATAGCAGTACTCAGGCTTAATTGCTGGCATATTGAGGACCACCTCCAGTTGAGCTCAATCACTTTTGTGATGTGGAGGCATTTAAAGGCATGAGAATCCAGCCTGTTTAGAGTTTGTTTGTGTAATGCAATTCAAGATCAACTGTCTGTAAAAAAAAAAAAAAAAAAATTCCCATCATAATCAATAGTTTTCTAAGTAAAAATACAAGTGACATCATAATTTATCATATTATATATTATCCAGCATTTTTTATGTGACATTATATTATTTATTTTCTTCTCTTCTTTTTCTTCCTAAATGTTTGGTCGGGCTGGAACGAGTCCAAGGAATCGGCTGCAAACCTGATGCAATGCACAGATAAGTGAGAGAGTAAAAGAGAAGGCAGTACACATTAGAGAGGACACTAGCAGGCACTCGCTCTGTTTAATTACGCAGAAAACAAACAGTGCTTACAAGATTATCCTGAAACATAGCAGGCCTCCATTAACATGTCAAGCTACACCAAGGTCTATTCCACATGTTCGGATACATCACGGCTTTAGCTCATAACATCATGGCTTTAGCTCCTGCATCACTTCTCCATCTCTGATAGCACTCGACCTCCAAAGCCTGAATGCTTTACAGGCCAATATCTGCATCTCATTTAATACAAATTTACATAATGTTATTCTTATAAACTATGTTTGCCAAAACCAATAGGTTTGTGAAGTATATAAGGATATCTAAGGCTCTTATGAACCTGCATGCAAATGCTTGTGATGCACTCTATTGGGAGTTTACCAATTGATTTGAAGTTGGCTGACACTCTGCAGAATTTGTTTAAGGTCACAGTTCTTGACGGAATATAAAATCGAGGGTAAGCACAACTTGTGATTAATCAAATAAGTAATAGCATGTTTTGCTTTAATTAATATTATATTTGCACTTGAGTTTGCATCTTAAGTAGTGGTACACAAGACGACATTAATAGGTTTTATCAAACTTCTTATTTGTAGCATATTGCTGGGAATTTTTTTATTTATTTTTTTGGCAACCAACCAACCCCGAAACAGAGGGCTGCACCAGCCAGTAAAGGAGGTCTCTCCTTAATTTTACAAGCGGTTTCGGGTTTTGTGGATGCAGGCTATAACAGATCCAATCTAACATATAAGCCAATTTTCCTTGGCCGATTTTACATTTTTAATCGGTGAACTGACAGCCTCTCCCAAATTTTTCAGGTGTGAAAATTTGCAGTCTTGGTGCATTGCTAGCCATAATGCACAAAGTGCAGCGGCAGAGCATCCCTGCTTCCCTAATTTCACTGACAGTGTAAACTATAACAGACTGCGCTATGGGCAGTAGTGGACAGCACTTGATGAATGGAAACTAATGTAACATCATGTAGCAATAATGAATTACTTTATGAGCTAATATTTATTCCATGTTCTTTTTGTAACAAATACTTAAAAACAGAGAATGGACATTTAATGTCAAATGTACTTTTTATCATGTGTCCAGCTGTTCCTTGTTTTAAGTTACTACTAATAATTAAATAATTTTGAAAAAAACAAAAATTTTCATAGCTTGTTGAAATATTAATTTCAAATATTCAAACTCAGATTGTGAAATGTCACAATATGAAAGAAAAGATTGGTCGCTACTTCTGTTTAACTGCAACTTTAAATTCAAAACCATATTACAGAGCCTTAAACTGCCCAAAGGTTTCTTTCTAGTGTGAAATGTTAACATTAATAAATGACTGAACAGACACTTTATCATCATGTGACCTGTAAATGACTGTGTGCGAGGAGAATTCACACTTCTGCATCATTGGATTGATGAGCTTGATGTAGACCATGACCAGCTTGCCCCTTTGGACCCATTTTTTTTTTATATTCAGCATCAGAAACATTCATGTTTGATCTCTTGTCTTGTATGATATGTAACATTTTGCCATACAGTAATCCATGTTTTGCATTAACTGTCTTGCATGACAAATGTTGATAATTCAATTAATAGTGTTGGTTTATGGGCCTGAATAAAACGACTTAAAACCGTTCACACAAACAGATATCAGAACGATTCTGACAGGGAGTGAAATTAGAGGAATAACAGCGCTGGATGTGGCCTTGACCTTTAACAGCCCCCTGTCAGATGTAAAGTGGGCCTTCAGAACACTGCCATACAGACTTAATGGCCTCATTCTCTGGTTATTACACTCTGAGTCACATTCATATGGCTCAGCAGGGCACCGCATGGCCAAGTTGTCCCACATATCCATTAAAAAAAGCCAGTGTGGACTTTCTGTAAAAGATGGGTACACATTGCTTGTTTCTGAGACAATGAAATGATGAGGCTGACTTGTCTGCAATCCAACACTGCCTTGCCTCAGAAATAGGAGTGTAACTTCCTGGAGAGGAGGAACTGGTTGTGTTGTCAGGGTTATTGTTGCTCTTTGGGTTGTGATAAACTGTGTAAATTGTGTTATTGCTCTTAAGGGTCAACCCCTTCTGGAAATGGACAAATACATTAAAAAAAATAACAATAATTGAATTTAAAAAATAATAAAAGTTTGCTTTATTTCAGCATATCAAGTTTTTGATTTCAGGGGCACACACTTTATACATTCTTACGCTCTATAGGAATTTTAGAGTGTGTATGGGGTAAAATAAGCATTCGTTTTCATTACACAGAATGACCTGGGTTCAGTCCCAATGCTGGAATAACTGAATTCATCCTTTTAAATAAATCTATTAAAATTTCAGCTGTATGACAGTGGATTTTTAAACAGGAACAGGGTTTCGCTTGGCTCCATTTTAGTTACTTACCCTAAAGTTGTGATGACTTCAGCATTTTGTTTGGCATCTATACACAAAACCTAATCATGCAGTAGGTACAGATTTTTTTTCTTCTAATTCTTTAAACACTATACAAGGGCAATAATACATTCCTTTTAAGGTTCCTAATATTGTTTTGGGGGTCTCCTACAATATGTTTACATGCATGCAAGGTCAAAAAACGCATATATATACGCATATACGTAAAAGTACAAAAAGAGAGATAAAATATCATCATGTTTACAAAGAAATTAAGCCAGTAAAGTTTATTTATATTACAAAGCAAAAAAACAAAAACAAAAAAACTTATACATACCATAATTGAGTGATTATCCCAAACCAGAGTCAATGTTGGAATTATGTCACAATGTTGATGTGTCTAAAATAGTAGAGACAACATATAGTTTGAGTTTTGTAATGAAATTACAACTCAGCATGAAATGAATGCATGTTCCACTTCATTGAAGTGATTTGTTTTTAAATCTATAATAAATAATTTGATTTAAAGTTGCAAAGCAAAATGCATGTTATATATATATATATATATATATATATATATATATATATATATATATATATATCTTATATTGTAGTACCAGCATGGATTGTAGGTGGGGGGAGTCAACATACAAAGCTCTCTTCCACCCTCAATACCATGACTGAGGTAGCACCGATCCCCCAATTGCTCCCTGGGTGCCACAACAAAAATGGCTGCCCACTGCTCTGGGTGTATGTTTACAGTGCAAAAAAAGTGCCTCAATATGACAAAGATGTTATTTAAAAACAGCAAGTAGCAGAGAAGGCCCTAATCAGTCTGAACCGATTTTCCAAACAGCTTTTGGTACTTTCTAGTGTACTTTAATTCCCCCTTAAATGCGAGTCTCATTACCTATGCATTGTGCTTAGAATGATTTCTAATCATACTTATTTTCAAATGATAATTGAGCTTGCATGCTCAGCTGAAGGTTGTTCGAAACACTTTAAAAAGCTTTACAAGATGTGTGAGAAACAATGGTTGAATTTCTAACTGGGCAACATGTTGGTTTTTGCAATCATTGGTCTCCATGTTTAGTTTTCAGCAGGTTCAGTATAATATAATTATGGGAGAGCGTGGGGGTGCCAGACTCTCCTCGAATTAGTGCTGAGGAGAGGAAAACATGAGAAGCGTTTCCCAAGAGGGAGGAAAGAAAAGAGAGGACACAGTCAAAGAGAGCAGTCCTCTTCATTATCCCACAAACCTATTTGTGACACAGTACATCACTTTTACACGATGCCTTGCTTCATCTGCTGTGATCCCTCACAAGATTTTGATCAATGAGTGGGACATAAACAAGGCTGCTTCGTATCTCTCCATAGCATAGCATAGCATATCAAGTTTATGATTTCAGGAGCACACACTTTATACATTCTTACGCTCTACAGGAATTTTAGAGTGTGTATGGGGTAAAATAAGCATTAGTTTTCATTACACAGAATGACCTGGGTTCATTCACCAGGGACTGCTTCGTATCTCTCCATAGGGCCTGAGTGCTTCAGTAAGCGGTGAGCAACTTTTGCCCTGTATTGCAGGCAAATGAAGTAACTGAGGCGCTTGCTTGAATGAAGAAAGTTATTGAAGAAATGATTACATGATTACAGGGTTCCTGTGCAGTCTTCACAACTCCCTACTACCTGAACATGCGTTATATGTTGAAGCCCACTTTAGTTTTTTTTAAGCCAAATATCTGTAACATTATACAAATTTTTGGCAAATCTGTGCTATGAAATGTCAACCTTGTCACATACTCTCATAGTGTTCTTTAATGTGCTCTTTTTTCGTTGTGTGTGGTGGTGTTGTAATCTGAAGACGTTCTGTAGTGGACATTAGGAGGTCTTGGTGACTCACTGAATGACTGTACTGTCCATGTAATTCTCTGCCCACAGACATGACCTCTCACAGTGGGGTCTATAAGAGGACTTCTTCATGCATACAAACTGCCCGATGTGAGAAGCTAGTACAATTCTGCTCACTGAGAAATTCATTAAACATCACAGAGCAGTGTTTTAAGTTCTGGTGTTCTGGTGTTTATTTTCAGTCAAAATTTGAACTCTGATGAAATCTCTATTCGCTTGTTTCGTTGTGATGTATTAAATACTGAAAATGTACTCACCCTCAGGTCATCCAAGATGTAGATGAGTTTGCTTCTTTTTCAGAACAGATTTGGAGAAATTTAGCATTCCTTAGCATCACTTGCTCATCAAAAAAAAAATTATTTGCAGTGAATGAGTGCTGTCAGAATGAGAGTAACAGCTGATAAAATACGTTCACAAGTAATCAACACCAACATAAGTCCAATAATAATCATCTTGTGAAGTGAAAAAGCTTTGAGTTTCACTTCACAAGATGTTAATTGATGGACTAGAGTCATGTGGATTACTTGCAGATTATTGTGATGTTTTCATCAGCTGTTTGGACTCTCATTCTAACGGCATCCATTCACTGCAGAGGATCCATGGGTGAGCAAGTAATGTAATGCTAAATCTTTCAAATCTGTTATGATGAAATAGCAACTTCATACACGTTGGACAGCCTGAGAAGATGAGCCAGTTTTCAGCAGATTTTCCTTTTTGGGTGAACTTGCTTTCACAATCAGAAAAATATTTCCAAAAGCTATCACTAGAAAAAATGTTCACAGTTGCTCTTAATCAAAACGACTGCCAGTTCTTCAGTAAGATTTTCGGTCACTACTAAAGGGGTCGTATGATGCGATTTCAATTTTTCCTTTCTCTTTGGAGTGTTACAAGCTCTTGGTGAATCTAGACGAAAGCAAAAGCACTTTCTTTGGCCTTCTGAAAGTAGATGCATTTACGAATCTTTAAGATTACTTACAACAGAACAGCATTTTATGGATGACTGTTTCGTGAACCTAGGAGAGGAAGTCATTCTGACTTTGCTATGACAATCTGGCGTTTCTGAATAAGCTACTATAAGTATGTTTTGTTGGTTGTACTTTATTTAACAGTACGTGTACTTACTTGTACTTATAGTGTACTTACAGTGTATTTATCTAAGAACCGACCATGGCTTGTGTACTGCAAACAGATATGAGTTTCATCACTTTGTCTGTCACGCGACTCTGTTTCCCTTTCGGGCTTGAACTAATGTAATGCTTGCGGTGTTTTGACCGATCACAATGCACTGGGTCAGTTGGCCAATCAGAGCAGACTGCTCTTGTCAGAAGGAGGGAAAAATAATGAAAAATAATGTGTTTTTTGAACATTAAAGCACGTCAACATATTCTTTTACACCAAATACACAAAAAAAATTAGCTTTGAATAGCATCATATGACCCCTTTAAGGAATTTGTCTTGATTTTTGAACCAGATTTGGAAAATACAGCTTTTAAGTCAGTGTTCACTATACTACAGTAAACAATTTAAGATTTGCAGCACCGTCTGACATCATAGAAAGTGGAAATCAATAGCTTTTAAAGTTAAGTTTCTACCATTGAAAACCTCTTTATCGATAATTAATATTTAAAATAATAAAAAATGTGTTTTTAGTAGGTAATAGGGTCTAGCATGAAATTTTGAAAACATGATTTCATGGTCAGGGATGAATTTGCAGTGTGTAGGACGGTCATCTATGACCTTTAATAACATCAGCACAATTGTAATATAATATCAAGGCCTCACGCCCCTTTTTGAATGACATGTTCCTCTCAGCTGCCACCCACATACAGCCCACACCTGATGCCAATGGCTCATACAACTTGCCCCATTGTATCGTCATTGTTTAAGCATCCCTATGCCGATACATGCTGCTCTTGGTACATTAAGTACTTACACTTCACCATGAGTCAGAGCACATCTCCTCGTAGCGGTCTGATAGTGACGGGATTGGGGGTGACAGAGAAACCTTCAGCTACCTTTTTCAGCTCCTCCGTGTCCAATGTGAGTCACAGATAGCCCTCACTCCCCCCTCCTTGTACCGAACTCCCTCTCATGTTCTAAGGAGGTGTTGAAATGAACGCGCTTGTTAGACCTACAGAGATGATTCACAACAATGAATCAAGCCGCCGGCCCACCGTTAGCACTCTGCTGGTCAGCCAGACTGTCGTTCTGATCGTACAGCTGAAGAATGGCAAGCCGCTTGTTCCCTGCTGTTGCCATGGTTTCCAGCTCTTTCGTCACAGTGTATTTCGTGTGGCTCCCTGCATGTTAAAGTGAAGGGGAGGGAAGGGAAGGGAAGAGGAACCTACCAGCAACGTAGGCCCAAACTTCAACTTCATGGACTATATTTACCGTATTATATTTACCATGGACTATATTAACCATTACAAATTCACAGTTAAATGCAGCCATGAAAGTAGAGTTTTGTCACTTTTAGTTCATATCTGTTAGCTATTTTTAGTCTAGTGTTCTACCTAATAGTTAATAAATTTCATTTTTATAAGATATTACCAATCAAAAATTTGTTTCAGTAAGATTTTTTGTAAGGAAATTATTTCTTCTGTTAAGCAAGGATGTTTTGATTAAAAGTGACAGTAAAGATATTCATTTTATATTGTTATATTTATATGCTGTTTTCTTTTAAACGTTCAAAGAATTCTGCAGAAAGGGATAGTGGTTTTCACACAAAAAAAGAAAGCAGGTTAAGTCTTTAACATTGATAATAATAAGAAATGTTTTTTGAGCAACAAATCAGAATATTAAAATCACATCCATCACAGGAATGAGTTGCTTTTTAATATATATATATTAGGATAGAAAAAGATGGACATCTGTTTTCTTCACAGAATAAAACTAGATAACTGTGAATTTTTAAGAAGAAGATGAAGTCATTTTTCTCAGAATTGCAGTATTCTTAGTTTACATCTCACAATTCACAATATTGCAATATTGTTTTTAGTTTACATCTCACAAACTCTTCTGCCGCTGCAAAAAATTATTTACTTTTGATCTAACAATTCTGACTTTTTTTATTTATATATGACATTTCAGACGACCTCTCAGAACTACAAGTATATTTATAAAAAGTGTTGGTGAAAAATGTCAGAATTGTGAGATTTTTACTGTTCAAATTCAAGCAGATTATTGCTGAGAATAAGAGACTTCTTTCAAAAACAGTACAAATAAATAAATAAATCTTACAGACCTCAAACTTTTGAATGGTAATGTAGATTTTTAACAAACAAATGAATTAGTTTTTACAGGAAAATGAAACAAATTTGATGACGCTAACGTGAAAATGCCTATTTTTTGCAATTTCGTGAACATTCTGCTTATTTTGAAGGTACTTTTTGACTGATTTCGGTAGGTGGACCTGTGTAAATCACCAAACATCTCACTGTCTGTTGTCATGGCTTTTATCAAAGACATCTGAAGAGCTGTATGTAAAGCAACAATCTTTTTCACTGTCAATTACACTTAATCTAAGTTTACATGTGTTATTTAATCTCAGTTCAGATTTAACTGTTAAATATGGCAGGTAGTTGTCTCATTTTTTAATTGACAACTAAAGATATAATCACATGGTGCTGAAAACTCTCTCCTTCGGTAGGAACTGCTCCTACCACGATTATACGCTAGAATCCTGCTCCAAATATAACATACAACATCACACCCAAGTCTCAGCACACTAACAGTTAGTATATTTAGATACTGTTTATCTCAGTTCTTTAAATACAAAAGCAAGAATACCTGCCTATGTAAATCAATCCATCAATAAGATGCATGAACCTTGCTCTTACTGCTATTTAATTTTTCTTTCTTGAATCTGAATTCCAGGTTCCAGTTTTGTTTTATTAAAACTATGAATCAGAATGAATAAATAAATAAATTAACATGATTGATTCCCTTTACGGTTTTTACTTTTGTTGGCCAACTATCCAATTGTCCAGGTATCACGGTTGTGTGTGTGTGTGTGGGTGTGGGTGTGTGTGAGTGTGTGTGTGTGTGTGTTCCCTGTTCCCTATGTGTATTTTTTATTTTTGGTTTATTTTTTTATGATGAAAAAAGCGTATAAATCATGCAGAATGTTTTTCTCTAAAAATGCAGAAAGTTTGTACAGTACATGGAATTTCCCCTTGAAACATGGAAACCTGTGTGTGCTTGCTCCAAAAACTATAACAAAACATCAAATATTAAAATCATCAAAATTAAAAGACTTTTCCTTTATTAATGGAATTAGTGAAATAAATAAACTTTTTAATGATATTCTAATTATATGACCAGCACCTGTGTGTGTGTGTGTGTGTGTGTGTGTTTATATATAGTATATGTATTACTGTTTTTACTGTATTTTTGATCAAATAACTACTGACTTTTTGAGCATAAGATTTTTCTATAAATCAATCAATTAATCAATCAATAAAAAAAATAATAATCTTTACTGAGCCCAAATTTTTGAACCTCATATCAGTTTTTTTTTTTTTTGTGTGTCAGTGAATGGGGTATTTCAGTCTTTTTGATGGTCCTGTGGGCATACATAAGACAATAAAGGTTAGGAAACACTGATACAGTATATAGTGTTCACATGATTCTTATTTGTGAATGGAGGTGACAAAAACAGAAGAGAGCACATGGATGTAGTACACTGATGAAAGAGTCCCACGAGGAGAACCATATGATGTGAAAAACAATCCAAGAGCCTTCATTCTTAGCCTCTCTCAGTAACGTGGGGATCAATGCTGCATGTAAAACATGGCCGTCTCAAGGGCCTTCGCGCTCTGATCCAGGGCGACTGGATCGCTTAGCAACTTTTGTTGGTTACAGCGTCTCTTGGTTGTGCTGTCACACAAGGGTGTAAGACCACTCCACAGCAGAGGACCCCTGACCAGAGAAAGCATTTACGTCACTGTGTGTTTCTATGTGTTCATGACTGGTGGTTTCATTATAAGCTTGATTTGTAATTCCTGATTGGTGTTTAGCTGGGAGTCTTGATTTGTATAAAGAGCTGGATTATATTGGATTTCCTCGGCTTCTTGTGACTGATAGAGCATTGCAAGCTGATGCTATCCGCTTCCCCAGTTAAAAATAAGGCAAATTGCAGATAAGGAGTGAACTAAAAGTATTTATATAATAATAAATAAAAACGAGTGCAGAAGTTGGCCATTTGAAACAATCAGAATAGCACATTACTCATTACTGAGCATGAATAAACTTTATTTGTAATACAGGAAAGCTTTAATCATCTTCTAATTCAACTATATTGTATCACACCGCTCATAATAGCAGACGAAAATGCACCAACTGGCGTCACAGAATATTTGTACCCTGCTGCTAAAATATCCAGGCAGAAGGCAATTTAAATTCAATGTGATTTTACACTAACTTCATTATCACTGACTATTTTTAATGGCTCATATAGAAACAGAATCTTATGATGTTATCTCAGTTTGGGCATTTGAGACGTCTCCCTCAATCCTCAGAGTGTCATGTGGTAACAGGTGATCATCAATTTATCTGGGACCCTTTAATATATACATACATATATATATATATATATATATATATATATATATATATATATATATATATATATATATAGTAATGTAGGCTACCTTATTTCATACATGAGCATAGCATACAGGCAATATATCTATATTAGTGCAATATCCTCACCTATAGTAATATATTCCGTACTGCCATTGTCTGTGTGTTGAGCTTGTTTAAGGATGCTCATATGCTTTTATCTTTTTTATT